>NC_030826.1:49762361-50387361 GCF_001704415.2 Capra hircus
CATGTCTTCTTTGAAGCTTGTTGTCTGTGGCTGTTCATGTTCTGTGGTGTGGCCACATCACAAGCATTCCTACCGATGGATACTGATCTTGTTTCCCGATTATCACTCCTCACATCGTTCCAAAATGGACATCCAGTTTTGCAGTTTTAAACTTATTCCTGTAAACATCAGTATCTTTGTTGACATTTTGTGGAAATGAGTTGTGGTCTTTCTGTAGTGCCGGATCATTTCCTTCTGTGTCTCTCGTGTTCATAATTGTCTTCACCCTCAGCCACTGCCTTTGGTTTCTGAAGAGACCTGAGAGGAGAATCCCTGGGTCTGAGGCTCCCCAGGGTGTCCTAAATTCTAGATCATTCCTCCCATGGACTCTCTCGAGCATTCTGAAGGGTGCGCAGATGTTGGGAAGCTTGTGCCCATGTCGCCATGACACTGAGAATGAGTTGCCATCCCTCCCAGCTTGGGAACTGCTCCAGAAGCCATGCCAGCCCCCAGTGTGTGAAGCTGCTGCAGAGCCTTGTTCCTGTTGTCCTGGCACCATGCTGACCCTTTGTTCTGGCCCCTCTTCTGATAATTGGGCATCCTGGGCCGGGGGGGGGGTGAGCACTCAGCATGGGTCAGGGGTTGTTAGTGCCTGTTGAACAGATGTGTAAATAGATCAATGAAAAACCAATCACCAGATTCACAGGAAGAGAGATGACTGTCTTCTAATCCTCTATTCTGATCTAGAGTTGCTGGGAGGGGAAGGGGAATGGGAAGATTGGTGGGGGGGTGCTGCCTCCACTGGGTGTCTAAGTGCCTTTGCTCTCCCCTGTGTGACACACACACACGGCCAGGAAGCCAGGTAGGTAGCCATCCCCGCTCAGATCCAGGGTCCAGGAGCCAAGGCTGTCACCTTGAATGCTGGAGTCCATGAGAACTCATGGGTGAGGGTAGACCCCTCCATTGTGAGCCCCAGCATCAGATGGCAGAAGGGGCCTGGGTGCTCCAGAGGAAGTTCCAACAGGCCAGGGTTCAGATGCCCGCCCTTGGCCTCCTTGCTGTGGGGGCATAGCCCCCCAGGCTTCAGCACTGTCCATCTGCTGGAAAGGGCAGGTGGAATCAAGTAAGGGGTTGGGGGCACAGACTCTGCCATAAAGATGTCCCACGTGAAGTTGAAGCCTGACAACCAAGGGCATTGAGAAGGGGATAGAAGAATGATTCCCCTGATGATTGAGTTTTGTGTTCTGAGTTTCTTCTCTATGTCAGAGACCTGAGTTAAAGTTAATCATCTACTCCGGGTGGCTGCTGCTGCTGCTGCTGCTGCTAAGTCGCTTCAGTCGTGTCCAACTCTGTGCGACCACATAGACAGCAGCCCACCAGGCTCCCCCGTCCCTGGGATTCTCCAGGCAAGAACACCAGAGTGGGTCGCCATTACCTTCTCTGCCGGGTGGCTGAGAAGGAGGAAAAGATAAAGGTGTGTAGAGAGGACAGACTAGTGCTGGGGAAGTGATGGCTCGGAGGGCTCAGCAGACAAGTGAAAACTCACCCTGAGTGTCCCAGGCTTACAGGGGGTGTCCCCATAGGTCACAGAATGTTCCCAGCCTCTAAGTCCGCAGCTCTTCCAAACCACCTGAAGCAGCCACCTATACCTCACGGTCCCTGCCCAGCAGATGAGAGTCAGGGGCCCCAGACCTCCAGCCTCCAGCCACAGTTCACAGCATGGAGCTTTCCTTCCTCAAGTACATGGGAGACAAAGCGAGAGTCTGCACATGTGTACATGTAGGTGATATATATATGTATAAAGATAGAAATATCTGGTAGTATATGTATAGAAAATAATGTGTCATATATAATGTATGCAGTATGTATGTATTTATAAAATAATGTAATCAAGTGGATGACATCCATTACCTTGCCACTTCCTTGGTTAGAAGCAACTCACATTTTCCCCTCCAGTCAGGAGGAGGTCATGACTGCCATAGGGGGTCACCTCAGGGTGTCTGCCACATGCTATGATGTGGGATTTCTCAAGGTCCCAAGACAATTTTAACATGCAGCAAAACTGGGAAACAACTGATCCAAGGAATTTTATTGTCATCTAATTCCAGAGGTGGGGGGCTCTTCTGGCAGACCCAGGTGTTTTGACCAGGAGCCTAGATGAAAACTCGTTCACTTGGGGACAGTCGTCAGACGTCCTTGGGGAGACGATGCAGATGCAGCTGGATGTACCGGTTGGAAGTTTGGAAGGAAGGGCTAGATGACGTGATTAATTTAGCAAATTATTTTAAAAGCCATTCTCAGATTTCCCCCATTATTCAAGCAAAGCCTACCTATGAAACCTTTCATAAGCTGAAACAGCCTGGGATTTCAGAAATGGATTTTAACGTAGGACTTTGTGGCTCAGCTGGTAAAAAATCTGGTTGCAATGTGGGAGACCTGGGTTCAATCCCTGGCTTGGGAAGATCCCCTGGAGAAGGGAATGGGTCCCACTCCAGTATTCTGGCCTGGAGAATGCCATGGACTGTACAGTCTAGTTCAGTCAGTTCAGTTGCTCAGTCGTGTCCGACTCTTTGCGACCCCATGAATCGAAGCACCCCAGGCCTCCCTGTCCATCACCAACTCCCAGAGTTCACTCAAACTCATGTCCATCGAGTTGGTGATGCCACCCAGCCATCTCATCCTCTGTTGTCCCCTTCTCCTCCTGCCCCCAATCCCTCGCAGCATTAGAGTCTTTTCCAATGAGTCAACTCTTCGCATGAGGTGGCCAAAGTACTAGAGTTTCAGCTTTAGCGTCATTCCTTCCAAAGAACACCCAGGACTGATCTCCTTTAGAATGGACTGGTTGGATCTCCTTGCAGTCCAAGGGACTCTCAAGAGTCTTCTCCAACACCACAGTTCAAAAGCATCAATTCTTCGGTGCTCAGCTTTCTTCACAATCCAACTCTCACATCCATATGTGACCACTGGAAAAACCATAGCCTTGACTAGATGGACCTTTGTTGGCAAAGTAATGTCTCTGCTTTTCAATATGCTATCTAGGTTGATCATAACTTTCCTTCCAAGGAGTAAGTGTCTTTTAATTTTATGGCTGCAGTCACCATATGCAGTGATTTTGGAGCCCCCAAAAAAGTCTGACATTGTTTCCACTGTTTCCCCATTTATTTCCCATGAAGTGATGGGACCAGATGCCATGATCTTCGTTTTCTGAATGTTGAGCTTTAAGCCAACTTTTTCACTCTCCTCTTTCACTTTCATCAAGAGGCTTTTTAGTTCCTCTTCACTTTCTGCCATAAGGGTGGTGTCAGCATATCTGAGGTTATTGCTATTTCTCCCAGCAATCTTGATTCCAGCTTGTGCTTCTTCCAGCCCAACGTTTCTCATGATGTACTCTGTGTATAAGTTAAATAAGCAGGATGACAATATACAGCCTTGATGTACTCCTTTTCCTATTTGGAACCAGTCTGTTGTTCCATGTCCAGTTCTAACTGTTGCTTCCTGACCTGCATATAGGTTTCTCAAGAGACAGGTCAGGTGATCTGCTATTCCCATCTCTTTCAGAATTTTCCACAGTTTATTGTGATCCAAACAGTCAAAGGCTTTGGCATAGTCAATAAAGCAGAAATAGATGTTTTTCTGGAACTCTCTTCCTTTTTTCATGATCCAGCGGATGTTGGCAATTTGATCTCTGGTTCCTCTGCCTTTTCTAAAACCAGCTTGAACATCTGGAAGTTCACGGTTCATGTATTGCTGAAGCCTGGCTTGGAGACTTTTGAGCATTACTTTACTAGCATGTGAGATGAGTGCAATTGTGCAGTAGTTTGAGCATTCTTTGGCATTGCCTTTCTTTGGGATTGGACCATGGGGTCGCAAAGAGTTGGACACGACTGAGCGATTTTCACTTTCACTTTTCATAAAAAAGAAGTGGCATCAAGAGAACTTTTGCAGTGTGGGGGATATCTGTATGTATTCTCTTGTATTATAATTTTTTTTCTTACAAAAACAACTTACATTTAAATTAAGTTAAAAATTAAGAAGCAAAGGAAATTAAAAAATGTGAAAGCATTAATATGAAGATACAAAAAACCAACATTGTGGTCTTGGAGAACTGAAGATGTTCTTTACAAAGACCAAGAAAATATTTTCTTGAAAACAGATGGACACATTTCATCATAACTAAAGACTTTGAACAAAATGAAACCATGAACCACAAAAGTGTAAAACGTGGTTAAAATGTATTTTCAAAAGAAGTGTTTGTTTAAAGAACACTTTATTTTAAAAGTGTTCAGCTTTGAGAAGAGCTAAAGAGACAGAAATGCGTTGTCCTCGATTGAATGCAACCTAAAGGTTGAACGTTATGTTTCATTCAGCAGAAATTTTTAGGACTTAAGCCCAGGAGGTAGCATCTGAAACAAGTGTGAGAGAACTGTTTGTTCCAAGGAGGCAGAGGTGGGGGAGCAGGTTATGTAGAAGTTTTGCAACAAAGGACAGGTAGCCTGGATATCAAAAGTTTTTTTGTAAATTAAAGAAAACCAGATAACCCAAATTAAGGAATTTAGCCTGTTTCTGTATATGGGAAGATGCAAACGTATGGGCTCCCTGAAATCATTCCTTTGATATGCACCTCAGCTCTGTGGGGCCAGTTTCCTCTGTTTTCACACCCTGAGCTTTCTTTCCTCAGGGCTCACTGGTAGGGAGCTGGCTACAGTCTAGATGGCAGGTATTCTCCTTCCTGAGTTCCCTCAGGGTTCACTGGCTCATATCAGAGGGCTGCAATCCACTGATGGCAGTGACATTCTTGTTTATTGATATGCCAGAAAATATTCCATTTCTCAGTGCTTAAAACGTAAATAATTGGTAATCAGTTTCTGATATTCATTAAAAAAAAAAAAATTAACCAAGGAGAAATCCATTTCAACCACTGAAGGACAGGGCCCTTGACCAAGCAGGTCGCCCAGGACCTGGGATGGGACAGTGACCATGAGGGAGACGCTCACCTGCACAATTTCAGAAACCTGTGGATTGAGAGTGATGGGGATAGTCTTCTCACCCTCTAGGAGAGAACGTCACAGACATAATCGCCTTGGGGACAGGGTTAGGGGAATAAGACTGCTCTGCCTGGAGGCTGTGCAGACTCATCTGGGATGGGGGTGGGGAGGGAGGATGACTCAGCAGTTTTATTTCCTGGTGGGCTGAGGCTCATGGGAAATAGGCAAATGAGCCCAGAGCACCATGGGGAATGGCCCTTTAAATGCTCAGGCTGGCTCTGATCCCTCCTTTCCCCTCAGGGTTACCCACAGGAGGGAGCCACCAGGGAGGGTGAGAGCCCTTTGGAATAAGAAGTGTGTCTGGGGCCTACAGGCTGGCAGAGTGTGGGGCTTGGAGGCTGAAAAGCCCCAGGTTCCAGTGTGGCCCCGGGCCAGACGGGCCAGCTCAGGTGCCGGTGGTTCTGTTACGCTCCATCTGGTTAAGTCAGGTTAACCATTTGGTTAGATTCTGATAAGTTCCTTCAGGTTCTGACAGATTCTCTCAGGTTGTCTCAGGGTAAGTCAGGTTCTGTCAGGTTCCCTTAGTTTCCCCCAGGTGAGGCTGCTGGGGCAACAGGATTCCTGAGATGGGGGGATGGGGGGCGTGGTGAGAGGAGGCTGTGTGTTCCTCAGGCCCCAGGTCAGCTAAACTGAGCAGAGACAGGGTAAAAGGGCTGGGTGTCAGCCCAAGGGCCCCTGTGCCCTGCTCCTCCCTGCAGGGCACCTGCTCCCACCTGCCTGCCCTAACCTCCCCTGAGGTTAGGGGGGGCCCCTAACCTCACTGCTTTTCTTTGCAGCTCCCAGAGGACAGAACGCTTGCATCAGCTGAAGTTAATTCCAGAGTTTCTTCCCTTCCAACCTCTATTTTGACCCAGTTCATCTACCGCCATCCCAAATTCTTCTCCTGGTGATCCTCATCTTTCTCCTCCCTGTTCTCTTGCCCCTCCTCCCTGCCCCTTGCACCTTACTGTGCCCCTACCTGTGGGCCAGACCCCCTAAGATCACAGCCACCCCTGCTCCTGCTGTCTCTCTCTCAGGAGGCAGGCCGCTTGGCCATGTGCCCTCCAGTCAGCAAGCGGTATGTGGCGGAGGGCCTGTCCTACCTCTATGTGTCCTGGTTGTACCAGCTTCAACATGGCAGCCAGATAAAGCTCTGCTTCGCTTGTTTCAAGGTTGCCTTTCTGGACTTTAAACGGATGCTGGAGTCAGAAGACTGGGAAGATGAAGACTGGGACTCTGAGCTGATGGACGATTCCGAGGTGTGGTCTGAGCAGGGGTCATCCCCGGGGATGGGGCCAAGTTGGGGGCAGGGCCAAGGGCAGCCTGCACAGGGCGGGGCTGTGGGCTGGGGGTCAGGCACCCTGGCATCAGGCCCTGTGGAGTCAGAAGATGTGGGCTTGCACAATCACACTGTGCCCACCGAGCTGCAGCCTCAGGATGCGGTACCTTTGGGCCTGGGTGCTGAAGATGCTGACTGGACCCAGGGCCTTCCCTGGAGACTTGAGGGACTCCCTACCTGCTCCCACTGGCCAAGCCCCCTTCCTCCATGGCGGGGGTTTTTCAAAGTGGACCTGCCCCTGGGGGAGCCCATGGTACTGGAGCTGGGCACCACCCAAAACACGGACCCTGCTGAGACTAAGGCCTGGTTACTGGACCTGCAGGTCCTCTCCCTGGTGGGCTGCTGTGATGTCATCTACCTCCAGAAGATGAAGCCAAGAAGGGCCTGGAGGACCCCAGGCCAGTGTTGGAAACTGCTGCTGGAGCCTGATGAGTGGTGGGTGGTGAGACTCCAAGATGTACCCCAGATGCAAGACCTGCACCACTGGAAGCTAAGCATTCTGGAATCCTCGTCTTTGGAGCAGAATGTAGATCTTTTATCTGCGGACTCGGTCCTGCTTAAGAGGGGACTCACCATCCTCTCTTTCTCACCCTGGGCCATGAGGGAGGCAGCGGAGGGGGACTCAGCCTCTAGGCCACAGTCCTCCGCCCAAGGAGGGGATTCCAGCACCAGTGGGCCCAGAATGCCTGGGGAGAACCTGGCTGCTGTGGGAGCCTTGGCCCTGGGAGAGCTGCCACATTTCCAGCCCCTCAACCCAGGGTCCCAGAACTGAGGGACTGAGGTCCATGTGATCACCATTGTCCTGGCTTCCCTAGGACACCAGAGGCTGGGAAGGACTGACCTCTCCACAACAGCCCCAGTAGCCATTAACAATGAATGAGGTCTTGGGCCTGGAGAGAAACAATGGTGAGTGGCCCAGAGACTGAGAAATGGGGCCCACTGCAGCATCAGGAAAAAGGGACACAAATACCTATAACTGGGAGGGAAGTTCTCTGTCAGATGTCATGGAGTTAGGAATCTGAGCTATTCGGGATGTGCTGGGTGAAAGGATGCTGTGTGATGTGTGAAGGGAACAGGCAATCGATCTATGTAACAGCCCTACCCTGGGGAGGGATGTCTGAAGTGTAACTCCTGGGAAAACGGTGGTAGAGTTGGGAACACGGTGGTAGAGTCGGGACCACAGGGATATGTGCTTATCTTTACTCAGTGGGCTCCATAGGACCCGGTTATCAGCACTGAGGACTCTGCAGTGTGAGAGACCTTGTTTCAAAGATGGGCTATTTTATGTGGTTTGGCTATTTAGTTTCTGTCTCTTTGTGTGTCAGTTTAAAGGAAATAAAGTCATCAAGTTTGCAACAAGGTGTGGTTCAGAGCTCTTCTGCAGAAAATCTTTGCTGCTTCTCCTTGTCTTGTTCCTCTCAGGGACAAATCAATCCTAGCAACTCCTACTTCATGAGGCACAGTTGTCCAGGATGGCTAAGAATCTATAGCTTCTAGATTAGTGATGGTTAGGAAAGCTAGGGCGACCCTGTGTGGGAAAGATGTAAGCAAAGGTGTGTGTGTGTGCTCTGTCCTATCCGACTCTTTGCAACCTTATGACTGTAACCTGCCAGGCTCTTCTGTCCATGCGATTTTCCAGGCAAGAATACTAGAGTGGGTAGCCATTCCCTTTTCCAATTTCCAGGGGAACTTCCCAACTCAGGGATCAAATCCGGGTCTCCTGCATTGAGGGTGGATTCTTTACCATCTGAGCCTCCAGGGAAGCCACAGAGTGACCCTCGAAAATGCCTTTGCATCTGGCTGATCCTCCTCCAGTGTTTGGGGTTCCCAGCCACATCCCATGGCCACACAAACCAGCTGGGTTTACTGTATTTAATTCCATGGAATGTAGCAATATTGTTTACTTTCTTTCATAAAGTTTATGTGGGCAGCTAGCAGCTGAAACCAGATATATCAAAATGTCCATCTCCCCATCATGGCTGAAAGCCACCTATTCTCGCAAAGGTTCTGGTTTCAGACCTCCTGCCCTCAAGTTCATGGTGAGCGTGCCCATCTTCCCACGTAGGAAGACAATGGCTGTGGGTTCGCGCCCCTTGTCTCATGGGTGCCTCACACAGGCAGGGTCACTGCAGGCTGGGTGCGGGTGGCTAGTGAGGGGGCGAAAGGGACTGGGCGCCTGTCAGCACTGTCACTGAGAGTTGTTTGCCATCGATGGCTCCCTGCTCCCACCACTGGCAGAAAGCTCAGTCTTGTCTCTTCCAGCAAGAGTCAGGCCTGCCGGGAGCCATCGTGACGAACTCCGCCCATGGCAAAGGTCATGAGGAAGGAGGCTTGGCATACGCAAAGGCGTGATCAAGCCTCAGGAAACCCCCTGTTCCCGAGCATCTACCCCCAAAACCAGAGTCTATCTACTGTCTCATGCTCTCGCCTACACCTCTGACTTTATGGGGGGCTGTTTCCCACCGGTTCTCTCGGAGAAGAAGTAAATGTGCACCTCCAAGTCAATAAAAATTCCTGGGCGTGACAAGAGTGTTTCAACTTACGGACTCCTCTGAAGGTTATCTAGCCCACCTGTACAGATTCGTCTAGCCACATGTGATTGTTTACAGCCTCCCGACCGTGAGAGGCGCGAGATGTTTTAGACTTACTAAAGGCAAATTCCTTTGGGAAGTTGGAAATTGTCATATAGTGGGTTGGTTAGGAGTTATATTGGTGAAGGGTTTTTTTCATTTGTTGTGCCAATAATTGCTGCTAATTCCCTGCCCTGGGTGTGACAAGGGTGTCTGAGGTCAAACCTCTCTGCTGACAGACTAGCTTGTGTGACAGGATTATCCATACTCCTGCCACTACACACATGATTGTTTACTACCTCTCAACAATAAACAGCACAGAGTTTGGAGTATTTTGAGTCTTGATTAGCACAGGGCTTTTCTCATTGTTGAGTCAATGATTGCCACCAGACCTCCATATCCTTAAGCACCTGGGAATATATTAATCAATGTATTTGGAATATAGAAAAGGAAATATAGTAGTTTTTAAGGTTAGCAATACTAGACTTTTTGAGTTAATGAATTTTCTCTTTTTTAATAGATCACTGTACTTTGTTATAAATCACTGTGTCCTTGCTATGTAAAAATGTAACTTTATCACTATCTTAAGACTAAATAGATCTTAAGGGGAACATTGGTGAAAGGGTTTTCATTTGTTGGGTTGATGTTTGCTGCTAAATCTCCATATTCCCTGCTCTTATAATGAATATAACTAGCATATAGGAGAAATAAGTATTAACCTTTAAGATTAATCATGTTAACCTTGGGTTAAATAAATTCTTTTCTTGATTGTAACTCACTACACCATCACCCTATAGGAATGCAACTTTATTTGGAGGGTGGTGCCTGGTTTAAGAAAAAACACGCTTGGAAAAAATAAGTTTTTTGGTTATCAGAAAGGGTCGTAAAATGTCAGCAGGTCTCATGAACAGAAGATGATGTAAAACCCCTAAGACCTTTTTTATACATTTATGTGAAGCACCTGATTTTGATAAAGGTCAGGACTGCTGACCCTGGCGTGACTCGGTATTCATCCCGATGTGTAACAGAAGGTATATAAGCAAACCCAAAAATAAAGAAATGGAGTCAGTTTCTGGAAAGACTGATTCCCCCATGTCACTCCTTTCTTGCTCCCCGATTTTCTGGCTGAATTTCCATCTGGAATGTGGGTACTCACCAAGCCTGCTAATTTTTCCTGGACTTCTTAGATGGGACCGGGGAGGCCTCAGTGCCTCCTCTCCTTCGGGAGAATGGAAAGACGCCTGTGGCCTACGTAGGTGGTGATTGGTATTCCATGGAAACCAAGTTATTCAGCCTCCTTTTCTCCGCTAATTTTCCTACTACAGTATCTGTCTCTAGATCTCTTTCTATATCTATAATTAAATAAGTTTTTTCCTAGGACGCCGACTCCGTCCCCACCTTCGAATCATCCTGGATCCACCAGGGCTGGACCCCGGCACAGGCCGTTACCTCTGCCACCAGCCCAGTGTGCCCCTGGGCGTGGCCCTGTCCGTGCTCCCCGCCCTGCTGCCTAGAGACATGTGGAAGTCAGGGTGCCTTGGAGTTGGGGCCACAGGCTCCCCTGCTGGAAGGTTCCCAAGGAGGGAAGGCCGCAGCACGCCTCTGCTCAGATTCCCTCTGACTGGCGCCCGCCGCCTCCCCAGTGCGCAGGGGCTGGGGGAGGCTCACCTTCCACGCTGGTTTCAGGTCTCCCGTGTCCCCCTGCCCCCACCTGCAGGAACGGATGCTGCCCTGTGAGCCAGGCTGGGGCTCCCCTGGTTCCCGTGAGGCACAGAGAGGGCCTGAGGCCTGTGACCTGGGCCCAGCTACCCCGTCTCTGCCTACCAGGCCACCGAGGGGACTTAGGATTCACGCTTCTGGGGTGCACGGATTAAGGAAAGTCTCTGATCCTAAAGGCCTGAGTGATGCTGATCCGGCGAAACCGCCCACCCTGGCCCCACCTGTCAAATGGAGAGGCGGCCCCGCGGACACAGAGCCCGTCAGCCCCAGACCTTCACTCAAACACGCCAGACACCACAGGCGCAAACCTGGGACGCTGCTGGGAGAATTTCCTTTTTCTCTCACCACCCTGTAAAAATAGCATCTCCTTCAAAACACACTTCCTAGGAGGCTAGGACAAAATGCTGAGGATTAAACGTTCTGGGCAAACCATAGCAATGCGGCCTCAGTGACTGGCCGCCTGCCCTCATGGAGACCGGGCTCGTCACCGTCTCTCATCTGAGTGAATGGCTGAGGCGCTCCATGAATAACACATTTTTCGGTTAAAAACCATCTCTAAGATTTATTTCAGTTTAATTTATTTGTTTTGAGGTCAGAGAAAACCCAAGCTTGCTCGGAGAATGAGCTGGGAGGTGCAGCCCGGGACGCAGGCGCAGGTCGCACGCACTCCGCTTCCGCTCCGGGCCGGCCCTGCCCGCGGGCTGTGGACCCGCCTGCGCTGGAGGATCCGCGGGGCGCAGGAGGGCCGCTCTCGTCACCGCCACCGACCCCGCTGCTGCACACGGTGCGGGACGCCATGAGGGCACATCCCGAAGGCCATCATGAGGGGACCCAAAGAGGAGACACTCCGAAAGGAGAAGCGTGAGAGGAAGCCGCAAGGGGACACCATGAGGGGAACGTCATCCGGGGATGTCACGAGAGGACACCATGAGGGCACCCGTGAAGGGAACCTCGTGAGGAGACGCCATGGGGGAAACCACTGGGCACACTACGAGGGGAACAGGCTCAGGGGACGCCACGAGGGGGTAATAAGGAGGAGACCCCGCGAGGAAGGAAACATGATCCAGGGAAGCCAGGAAGGAACATCCTGAGGAGATGCCGTGAGAATATCAAGGGAACAGCCATGTGCGGAACTTGAGGGGAACCGTGAGAGGACTCTGTGAAGGGATATCAGGCGGCTGTGCCCTGAGGGGACATTGACAGGCACACAAACTGCCCAACAGAGGCATAGACACGCCTCCTACTTTACCTAATGCCTCAGCTCCCAGCTCCATGTGGGAAGAATATGCCCACCCCTGGCCGAATGAGGACCTCGCCTGGAAGCAGGAGCATAGATATGGCGAGGACCCTGCTCAGGTGCCCAGTTCCTGCTGTGCGTTGCTCTTTTGTTTAAAGACCCACTGTGCCGGTGGCCAGCGTGAGGAATTCCGCCCGTGGCAAAGGTCATGAGGAAGGAGGCTTGGCATATGCAATGGCGTGATCAAGCCTCCTTCCTCATGACCTTTGCCACGGGCGGAATTCCTCACGCTGGCCCCCGGCATATCCCCTTCCCCGGCACCACAACTAGACAAAACCAGCACATAAAGACAAGACTGAATCACACCGGTAAGTCTTTGGGTGGTGAAGGATTATGGAAACTGGGGGCTTCCAGGAGCCCTTGCCCTGCCCCGCTGGCCTGTGCAGGCCCCTCAGGTTCCTGGGGATCCCAACGACTCTGGGGCGCAGCCCTGGGGCGGCAGCTTCTGCGCCCAGGCCTGCTTCTCTGGTGCTGACTCACTGTTTCCCGATGGCGCCCCCTGGCGGTGACTTCAGGCTGCATGGCCTGTGTGTCCCCACCCCAAACCGCAGCCTCCAGAAAGGAGCCCCAGCGCAGTGCCGGCCTGGCTCTCATCAGAACCGAAACTAAGAGCCTGTCCTTGAAAACGTCCGAGCACTCCGGACTCTGAGCTGTCTGGCCTCTGTTCTCTGGTCTGCGGAGTCAGGGTGCTGCACCCTCAGGGTCCTTTGCTCTCTCCGGGCAGAGCCCAGTCTGGGGGTTGGGGGCACGTGGAAGCCATCCCCGGGGCAGCTCTGCTGCCACCCCAGCCCCACAGACCTGCTGTGAGGGTGAGCTGGCCATGTGTGTGAGTGCGGGTGTGCAGTGTCTGAGTGTGCCTGCATGCGCCCCTGGTGTTGGGTCTGTTCCCAGGGCCTTGGAGCAGGTACCTTCGTTCCTAGATCCCTCCTGCCTCGGGCAGGTCTAGTGAATTAAAGTCATTGGAGACTTGACTAATAACCCCAGGACCCTGAGGTGCAGAGGGCTGGACCCCAAGGCAGGAACCACAAACTTAGAGGACTGAGAACCAGATGTTGGCCAAGGCCACTTTGGGGAAGGATTTTCTGCTTATCTGCGTTTTCCAAGGCTTCTAAAATGAACATGAACTACTGTGCAAATAATAAACACACAGCGGTCACATCATCACCCCCTCTGTAGCCTATGTCCACAGACTGGGTGAAGCAGAGACACAGAGGAGCATCAAGAAGGGCAAAGGGGCGGCCCATCCAGCCTTCCCCTGCAGATGGAAACCCAGGCCATGCAGAAGCCTGTGAGTGGGGTGCGGGGTTGAGGGTGTTATGTCACTGAGCTGGGTTCGACAGCAAAGGGGCAGGGGCCGGTGTTAGGAAATTAAAATGGAGGAAGTCTTGTTCAGGTTTCAGCGGCTGGAGAGATGGCCTCTGACTGACTTCTGATCTTGCCTGGACTATGTGCCTACTTGCAAAGACACAAATTGTTACCAGCAAGTCAAGTGGCACTTTGGATAAGAAAGGGAATGGGGCTTGGATTTTCTTGAGCCCCTGGAGTTCTGGCCAACTCCCTGGGGTCCGGAAAATCTCGTGACTCACAACGTGAAACAAACAACATTGTAAAAGTTAAAGGAAAACCAGAGCTGCATTTTTGCACACCCACAGATGATGATATCCGCTGGCATCCTGGGATTATAAGCGGGAGCCTCCAAAAGTGCAATTTGAAGTCTCACCTGCGTGATGCGGACCTTTTCCCAGTTGGGACTCCATATGGCTGTGGTTGAGGGACTTTCCAGCTTTAAGTCTAGATGTTGGTCAGCCCCATGTGATGATGTATGTACTGTTACTTTTCTCTATTGTTTCTATTTCTCTTCTTTTAATGGCTGTATATTGAAATTAAGCCAAATAATCTTCTAGTAAATATTGAAATTTTTTATTGTGTGACAAGTGTTTCTTTTGTTAATGAATCCTTCGAACCAAAAACAAAAGTAAAACTTTCAGCAAAATGGTGAGGGGAGGGGGTGGCTCCGAGGTCACCCAGCCAGATGTGATGCGGCAGCATCCTTGAGGACTGTTCTGCCTCTCTCTGTGACAACTGAGATTCTCTGCAATCTCATCAGACTGTCCTGGCTGCATTGGTGCCCACGAACACTCCCTGCAATGCCGGGAGCAAGTGATACTGTGGTGGGCAGTGGTTTCCAAATTGGTCCTGGAGCTCATCTTTATACTAACACTCCAGGAACAGTCAAGCTTGTCTGGGGTTCATCCTGCGCCAGGCCGCATATGACACATGCATGCTTACCACAGGGCATCCTACCCCGAATCAGTGCGAGGCCAGTGCTGAGAAACTTCAAACGAGTCGAGTTCATGCCAGACTGGTGGGGCTCAGGGCCCCCACAGCTGGTGCGGCCCCTCAGCTGGGCTCTAGCCTGGTCAGGCCCCCTGAGACCTGGAGAAACAGAAGGTGCCCTGTCAGAATCCAAGGCCCTGAATCCTCAGCCAAAGGTCACTCTCTTGTGGAGAAACCTCTGCAGCCTGTTCAGGGTCTGGCGTTGACTGGTTCACACCCTGGGCCTCTTGCCCTGAAAATGACACTCTCTGCCATAGCTTTCCGGTCGCCTCCAGACACATCCACGACTGAGCGTCATTTCCGCTGTGGCCCAGTGTCTTCATTCTTTCTGGAGCTCTTAGTAACTGCCCTCTGCTCGTCCTGCTCTTGCCCAGTGTCATATTGGACACCTTCTGATCTGGGGGTGGGGTGGGGAGGGGCACTCATTTGGTATCATATCTTTTTGCCTTTGCATACCGTTCAAGGGGTCCTCATGGCAAGAATACTGGGAGGAGTTGCCATTTTCTCCTCCACTGGACCAGTTTTGTCAGAACCCTTCACTGTGTCCTGTCTCTCTTGGGTGGCCCCCTGTGGCATGACTCACAGCTTCACTGAGTTACACAAGCCCCTTCACCACCACAGGGCTGTGATCCATGAGGGGCTAAGAAGGTGCATGTGCCCTAATCATGATGCTGAAGATTCTTAAAGGTGGTTTCTCAAACACCTCAGTAGAGGCAGTGGCTGGTGTGTGCTCTTTGGGTGGACTTTGCTTCTTGGGATTTGGTGGCAATTCCTTTTCATTCTTTCCTGATTCTGCAGAAAGAGAAATTGTAGGAGCAAGTCCTCGGAACACTCCAGCTTCTAGAAGCACAGTCGTCAGTATCCCAGCTCATCTATGCCGCAGTAAAAAGGAGGTCACCATAGTGGTGCCTCGGGAGTGGGCTGGGCAATCGACCTGGTGTGTGGAGGTCACACCCTAAAACAGAATCTCTTCACATCCAAGCCTTTTGAACAGGCCGCGTAATGGGGCAGAGAGACACGCTGTCCCGTGGTGGGATGGGGCCTGCCTGGAGAGGAGGAAACGTGCCTTGTGCCGGCCACCCCACGCAGTGCCTTTGGTTAAAGCTGCAAATTCTGCTTCTTTTTGGAAAGCAAGACTCTAGATGTTGGACTCTCAGGACATTTGGGCTAAACTGTACTCACATACTCAGACCCAGACGACGCAGGAATTCTCTGTCAATTTAAATGCCAGTCTCTCAGTAATCGAAGTTTTAAAGTCATTTATATCAATGGCTTGGGGATACAGGATTCGTGGGTCTTAGAAGATGTTTCCCCTTTTGCAACAGTCTTATAATTAGGAAAACCACTAAGAAAGAAGCTATTAAACCATGTACATGGTCTCCAATCTAAGCTGCAGGCAAATGAGACAAGGGAGGACATTGCTCAGGTGTTAGGAAACCAAAACCGAGATGGCCAGGAATGTCGTGCAGGAGATAATAGAATCATTCAGTAATTAAAGCCATTGCTGCCCCCCCTTCCCCCAGGCTTGGCTTCCAAGCCACTGCTGTAGGAAACAGGAGAGACAGGGTGGAAAGGGCAAAAAGGGGCCGGGCTAGTTGCTTGCCTAATTCTGGACACTTGTGTTTGAAGGAGGAGGAGGAACTTGCTGCTTTTGCAATAGGTTGCCAAGCTCCACATTTCTTCCCTGTGATCCTGACTTTCCAATGTATCGTGATCCCAGGGTATCACGATGGATTGCAGTGGATTTTTTTAGACCCTCATCCTAAAGCCTCCCTGTCTCTGGAAACCCTGCCACACCTGTGCTGTTGGTGCCCTCTGCAGGGCAGCTCAGCGACTTACAGGTCCATCATGCCCTCTCCCATGGGGACAGGTGTGCTTTCCAGGCTCCCCTAAAGAAACTGGTCAAAGGAATGTCTCAAAAAAAACGAAAACAAAAAAACCTGGCAGGGAAAGTGTATCAGATGTCGGGGGAGGGAGGGATGAGTTGGAGGAGGAGAGACAGATGAAGAAAGGTTGTGGGCTGATGGCCAGGGCAGGACGGTGGCAGCAGACAGCCTGAGGAATCGCAGGAGACCTTATGGAGGGGCCTTGGCCCTGATGACCCCTTTTCCCTGGCCAGCAGGTGGGGGCCTGTTCCTCCAGCTCTGGTTTCCTTTTGTGTGTCCTGAGGCTCCAGTATCTTCCATCCCTCCAACCACTGGGACTCAGAACTGAAATAGAAACCCAAGTCCCACTTTTCCACCATGAGGACAGGTCAACGTGAAGCCTCTCAAAGGAAACAAGAATCAGAAAGTCAGAGGCTTTAGCACTATTGAAAGAAAAGCGCGAGTCTTTGGGCGTCTCTGGCCTTGATCTGCCCAGCGCTGTGCGGTGATCTCCCTGACTCATGTCCTGCAGAGGGACAGAGAGAGCTCTGGCCATGATCAGCCCCTGAAGCTGGGGCCCCTCTCCCTCTGGGCTCCAGCCACAGGGGAAGTTTTGCCCCTGGGCGGGCTGGCCACAGGGCCTGCCTGTGGAGCGGGGTTGACCCACCTGAGACAAATCTGTGGCCACCAGGTTTGTGAGGTGTGGGCCAGCATGTGGCGTGGCTCCTGGACACTCCCCCCCGTGTGGTCCAGAAGCAGCCACAGCTGGTAAGCAGCACACAGCATTGCAGCTGGCCAGACCTGCGGAACCAAAGCCACATGTGACCAGGTGCTCCAGAGACGCACAGGCAGGAGACAGGGTCGATCACACCAGCACGGTCCTGAGATCTGATGTGGTCTCTCCTATTCAGCATGCTTAAATCTAAAATTAAACTCTAAAGTTCTCCTGACAGTCATTAACTCTGAACCTGTCTTGGAGCTTTATTCACTGTCTGACTCCAGGACAGCAGAGATCACTCCCAGCGCCGTGGCTCCATGGCTTGCACCATGTGAGCATAGGTGAGCCCGTGTTTGTGAGAGCGCCCGGCTGTGGGTCAAGTCGAGCCCGAGGGCAGTGGCCACCGTCTCGGGGCAGGTGGCCTATCGGAAGTGCACGGTGAGCCCAGCAGGACCGCACCGGGTGCTTGGGGGCAACTCCTGTGGCTTGAGGGGCTCCAGCCACACTGAGCTCCAAGGTCAAGTCGCTCTGCAGAGTCTCAAAGCTGTCTAAGTAAAGATTAAACAAAAGGCAAAAAGAAAAAGATACATGCACGCTGTGTCAAACTCTGTTTTGAGGAAAATGGTGTAGATCTGGGTTGGAAGGAGACACGGGGCAAAAGTGACCCAGGGTGCTCCCTGCCCTCCGTGACCTGCCCTGCAACATGACCGCGACACACGCAGCCAGGGCAGGCCCAAGTGCGCTGCTGATGGTGTCGCCATGTGGAGGGGCCGCTGGCTGCCTGGAGCCCTGAATGACCGTGTGGCACAGGCCCCCTGCACAGGCTCCCAGGGTATGAGTGGAGGCCCTGTATCCACAGATCCCCCACCGCAGACCATCACCAGGAGGCCACTCTTCCAACAGAGGGCCTGGGCAGCCAAGGGGAGACCAGGGCGGGTGCATGTGTGCACAGGGGATCACCGGCACACAAGGCTCCCACACTGTGAGCAGACCCTCAGACCAGGACCCCAGGCATGCTGACTCAGACCTGCCAACAAAGGGCCCAGTTCAGAATCGGATTCCACCCCCTCTCCGCCCGACAGCAGCTGCCTAGAAGGCCTGTCCAGTTAGAGCCAGACAGGAAACAACGAATGGGTTCCTTATTGGGAAAGGAGTATGTCAAGGCTGTATAGTGTCACCCTGCTTATTTAACTTATATGCAGAGTACATTGTGCAAAATGCTGGGCTGGTTGAAGCACAAGCCAGAATCAAGATTGCCAGGATGAATATCAATAATCTCAGCTATGCAGTTGACATCACCCTTATGGCAGAAAGAGAACGGGAACTAAAGAGCCTCTTGATGAAAGTGAAAAAGAGAGTGAAAAAGCTGGCTTAAAACACGACATTCAAAAGACTAAGGTCATGGCATCTGGTCCCATCAGTTCAGTTCAGTTCAGTTCAGTCGCTCAGTCGTGTCCGACTCTTTGCAACCCCATGGACTGCAACATTCCAGGACTTCCTGTCCATCAACAACTCCCGGAGTTTACTCAAATTCATGTCATTTGAGTTGGTCATGCCATCCAACCATCTCATCCTCTGTCATCCCCTTCTCCCACCTTCAAATTTTCCCAGCATCAGGGTCTTTTACCCAGCAGGAGAGGCAAGTTTGGTCCCTGGGTGGGGAAGATTCCCTGAAGAAGGGAATGGCAAAACTCCAGTATTCTTGCCTGGGAAATCTCGGGGACAGAGAAGCCTGATGGCCTACATTCCATGGGATGGTAAAAGAGTTGGCCGCAACTCAGCAAATAAAACAGCAGCAGCCACCTCCAAAGTGAGGACGGGCTGGGAGGCTGGCTCTGTAAACACGTGTTCCTCCATCCCAGGGACACTGATGGCTGTTGAGCAGAACTCACGGAGAACCCACTGTGTTCAGAATGGCTGTCCATCATCCCACTGGAAAGCAGGGACCTCGTCAGAACAAAATGCTCTTGATTACTGATCCCTTGAAGAAGGGAACTGCACCCTCTCTCCCTCCCTCACCCCCACGCAAGGGGGCTAGCCTCAGTGTGGACAGTCCCCTGGGGTTCCCATGAAGCCTGAGCAGTGGCTGGGCTCTGCTCTCAACCTATGGACCTCCCCCTCAGGCTGACTCTGGCACATTCCGGAAGGTGGGGACCTGAGCCCTCAGCTGTGTGCTGACCAGCTGAGGCCTGGGCACCTGGACCTGTCACCAGGGCACGTGCCCTCAGCCTCCAGCGGAAAACCCAATTTTAAACTTTGACCCTCAGTCACTCTCAGACCTGGTGGCCTCTGGCCCATATATTCTAGCCCTGGGTCAGGATGCTCTACCAGGAGGGAAGGTCAGAGTTCAAATGAGGATGCAGAGGAAGAAAGAACGGCCCCAGGGTTGGGGTGAGGAGTGGGAGGACAGGAGGGGCATCTTTGCTCCTGGAGTGTCCTGCAGCTGAGGGCCAGTCTTCTCAGGCCAGGAGGGTGGGAAGACCCTTGAACCTTCTGACACCTACTCAAGGCTGAGGGAGCCTCTGAACAGGGTGGCGTTGGGGGAGGTTTGGGGGGGATGCAGTTGACTAAAAGAAAACCACACAGTGAGAGAGCTATGATGGAGTGAGAGAATGTGTCCCAAGAGAGGGGAGAGGCCAGTTCGTGGGGCTTCTGGCCAGGAGAGCAGGTGGACTCTCCTGGTGGCAGTAGAGGTAGAGACCCGCCCCCCAATGCAGGAGCCGCAAGAGACCTGGGTTCCACCTCTGGGTTAGCAAGATCCCCTGGAGGAGGGCGTGGCAACCCACCCCAGTATTCTTGCCTGGGGAATCCCATGGACAGAGGAGCCTGGAGGGATACAGGCCATAGGGTTGCAGAGTTGGACACGACTGAAATGACTTGGCACACATGCACAGATGGTGAAGGATACATCTGGGCTAAGGTGGTTCTACTGCTTGCCACAAAGAACAGATATATCTCAAGTTAAGGGTGTCGGTGCTTTTCTTTGTGTGGGAAAACGCAAGCAGCTGGGGTCATTGAAATTCTTCCTGAGTCACCCATCTAATCATCTGAGGGTCTGCTTGTCCAGATACACAGAGTCCGTTAACATCGCTAATTCCTTTCTGAACACAGAAGTGCACTTGGGTCATTGGCCGCAGAGGACCAACCTTTGCAGAGTGAGCAAGACACTCTTTGCTGCTCTTTGTGTGCAGGGTCAAGCCCAGCAGGCTGCAACCCTCAGCTGAGTCACTCAGGGATGGCCCCTCGGCCTTGGTGACCGTCCAGGAGCCCCTGGGAGCTCCCTCTCTTCTCCAGATGGTCGTGGGTTGACCTTCCACCCAGGAAAGGCAGCATGGTGGTACCAGGGTCCCATAGCCCTCCCCTGGGAAAGGCCAGGGATGGGTCCGAAGGGGGAGGTTATGGCTTTCAAAGGACCCATGGTTTTGCACTTAGAGCCCGTGGGCATTTCAGCCTGGCCCCAGCCCTTCTACCTACTGCCCCGGGACCTTGGGGAAGCCCGAGATAGTCAAGGGGGATCATTCTACTGTCCCTTCTCCCTCAACCTTGCTCTCTCTAACCTAATAAAAATTGTTGTTTTTTCTTAAAGAACACAGTATTCTCTGATTACTTGAGCACAGGATCATTGTAGGAATTCTGGAGGAAAACAGGTTGAAGAAACTGTAAAAACCTGTAGTTCCCAGACTCAGACTTACTTCCTGATGACATTTTATGTTCGTCTAGCTTCTCGGGAAGTATATGTTTCTATGGATTCAAAAGGAAGGGGCTTCCCAGGTGGCACTAGTACGTGCCAGCCAATTCAGGAGCTATAAGCACATGCAGGCTCAATCCCCGGATTGGATCAGGAAGATCTCCTGGAGGATCGCATGACAACCCACTTCAGAATTCTTGCCTGGGAAATCCCATGGACAGAGGAGCCTGGCGGGCTGCACTCCAGTGGGTTGCAAAGAGTCAGACGCCACTGAAATGCCTTAGCATGCAGGTAGGTACGCATTCAAAGGGAAATTGCGAGGATGCTATCTGCACAGCTGGGGGTTTAGGCTGCCTGGTTCTGCTGATGCCCCGACAGTACTGTCACACGTGCCAGACTTCACCACAGCCCCTCAGTTCACACCAGACACGTCTACACACAGGAGCTGTGTATCGACCCTGTAACTGATGCACCTACTGTCACAGGAGGGCCCCCAACACGATCCTCTGCTTCCCTGAAGACTCTCAGGTGGTCCCAGGAGCACTGGCTCCTCCAGGTCAGCCGCACTTCCAGGAGCAGGGCCCCTCTCTGCCACAGGAGAGACCCCAGAGGCCCACCCCCTCGACGACCATTTCAAGCAGCCCCTGAAGAAGGTCTTTCCCAGCTCCTGCCTCCCCCAGGAACAGCTGAGGAGTCTCCCTTTGTCCGCAGCGCTCTTTCTGAGATGCCTCTCCGAAACTCCCACGGAGGGAGGGTGTCTACTGGGATCAGAATAGCCGCATCCTGGGCTCTCGTTGGTCTGGGGTTAGAGTGTTCCCAGAGAAGGGTCCTGATTCTCGGGGTATTCTGGGAATGGAGGCGGAAAGTTGAAAGGAGAGAGCGGACTCTGTGTGTGAAGGTTCCTCCACCACCTTCACTGGGGGTTTGCAGGGTGACTGGGGCAAGAGAGATCCAGAAGCCGGGACATCTGGGCCACTTTCACGCTCAGTGGGATGAAGGGAAGCCCCTTTGAAGGGCTCTAACTTTTATGTATGTTTCATAACTGCATGTCCCTCCTGGGCCTGTTGGTTCTGGGATTTCTCAGGATTGGGGCGAAAGGAGAGAGCAGACTCTGTGTGTGAAAGTTACTCCACCACTATCTCTGAAGGTCACGCGGGGTGACTGGGGCAAGAGAGATCCAGAAGCCGGGACATGTGGGCCACTCTCAGGCTCAGTGGGATGAAGGGAAGCCTCTTTGAAGGGCTCTAACTTTTATGTATGTTTTTGTAACTGCACTGTCCCTCCCTGGCCTGCTGGTCCAGGGATTTCCCGGGATTGGGGCATAAGCCTCACCCTTCCTGGCACTGGTTCCCACTCAGCCCTGCAAAAATGTTTGTTGAATAAACAAGAGTTGATTTGGGAAAGAATTCACATTGTTAGAACAGAGTACTTTAAACAAATTAATAAATAACAACACAAAATCAACCAATCAACACAAAAGTGGACTTATCCTGCCCTCGAAGTTCCCGTGCCAGGGATGCCTACCACCTTCCACGTGAGGATTCTGTGGGGAGCAGGTTTGAACACCCCAAGTCATCTGGCACCCTGGCAGTTTCCGAGGGTGCTCCCCCAGGGCCCAGAATAGCCAGGCCAGTCCCCCAGGAAGGTCTGAGTCGGCTCTCGGACTCACGTCCGGAATCCCCAGCTCCTGCGCCTGTAGCCCCACCGGTGACTTGCCTGCAACACCCCAGCGGATGCCAGGGAGCTCGTCACAGTTGCACAGGACTTGTCTTCCAAGGTGAACACCCGATTGGGCCCCGCGGGGGGCAGGACACCCACTCTGAGCTCAGAGGCACTTGAACAAGGGGGAACTTGCTCTTTGGGGACCAGCGGGAAGCGCAGGCTGGTAAGCCTGTGCAGGGGCAGGGAGACAGTAGCAGGATGGTGTTTAACTGAGGAAAGCAGGCAGGCGGTGGCTCACTCAGGGCCATGGAGGGATGGGGCCCCCGACCCCCTCACTGCACTGTGCATCCTGTACGTAAGCCGCAGCGCTTGTGAGCACACCAGGGGATCCCTCTAGGGACACCATCCCAGGAGACCTACTTTCCGTTTACCTCTCACTTCACTTCTATGCAGAGTACATCATGCGAATTGCAGGGCTGGATGAACCACAAGCTGCAATCAAGACTTTAGAAGAAATACCAATAACCTCATAGATGCAGGTGATACCACTCTAAATGGCAGAAAGTGAAGAGGAACTAACGAGCCTCCTGATGAGGCTGAAAGAGGAAAGTGGAAAAGTTGGCTTAAAACTACACATTCCTAAAACTAAGATCATAGTGTCTGAACCCATCTCCTCATGGCAAAGAAAGGGGAAAAATGGAAGCAATGGCAGATTTTCTGTTCTTGGGCTCCAGAATCACTGTGGACGTGACTGCAGCCATGAAATTAAAAGACACTTGCTTCTTTCCGAAGGAAGGACAGCTGTGCCCAACCTAGACAGCATGTTAAAAAGCAGAGACATCACTTGCTGACAAAGTTCCATATAGTCAAAGCTATGGTTTTCTCAGTAGTCATGGACAGATGTGAGAGTTGGACCATAAAAAGGCTGAGTGCAGAAGAATTGATGCTTTTGAATGGTGGTGCTGGAGAAGACTCTTGAGAGTCCCTTGGACAGCAAGGAGATCAAACCAGCCAATCCTAAAGGAAATCAACCCTGAATATTCACTGGAAGGACTGATGCTGAGCTGAAGCTCCAATACATCGGCCACCTGATGGGAAGAGCTGACTCACTGGAAAAGACTCTGAT
The DNA here is from genome assembly GCF_001704415.2 of Capra hircus. Taxonomy (NCBI): domain Eukaryota; kingdom Metazoa; phylum Chordata; class Mammalia; order Artiodactyla; family Bovidae; genus Capra; species Capra hircus. The sequence continues at coordinate 49,785,686 of NC_030826.1, forward strand.
GCTGGGAAAGATGGAAGTCAAAAGGAGGAGGCAGCAGAGGATGCGCTGGTTGGACGGCATCACTGACTCAATGGACACAAATCTCAGCAAACCCTGGGAGACAGTGAAGGATGGGGAGCCTGGCATGCTGCTGCCCATGGGGTCACAGAGTCAGACACGACTTAGCAACCCAACAACAACAGCTTTTGTAAATACTGGGCAATGAACACGTTGTCATGATCAGGGGAAAACAGTGCTCTCATGTTTAAATCACCTAGTGAGCCCTTGCCCTTCCAGGCAGAGCTGCCTCCCCCTGGCTTCTGTGACCACTGAATCTCTATTCCTGTTGCCCCATCAGCAAGGTGACCTCAAGGTACACTGACAGGGCTCCTCCCCAGAGAGGAGAGGAGAGCGTCCAATCGGCGGTGGGCTGCACACCAGGGTCTGGGCAGCCTGGAAGCATAAGAGACCCTGCAGGGGCCTGTGGGGGCTACGTGGCTCAGCCAGCCTGGCGGAGTCCACGTCCTCCCTGTCTCTGAGGGACCACTGCCGGAGTTACACCCTCAGGACTGAGTTACTCAATGAATGTCGGGGGCGGGGCCAGAGCCAGACCTACCTCACCTTCCCTGAAGCAGCAACAAGCACCCCAGTTCATAAGCACTTCCATAAGTAAAATGTTATACTATTTTGAAGAAAATAAAAGAACATTCAGATGAAGGGAAAGGCATATCTGGGTGTTGGTTGAGGAAGGATTAATACTGGTAATGTGATTCTTTCAAAAAATAAAGTGTGAAGACAAATAGTTCCCAGGAGCACTGAAGGCTGGGGCAGCTTGGGACAAAATAACCAGATGTCTGAAAAATGCAGCCATTCCCGAAAGCAAACATGATGCTTCTGGATGACTCCATCATAAAGAGAAATATTAATGGGTCAAGAATTTTAGTCTTACATTTCAAAACTTAAAAATTTCTAAAGCACAGTCATTCCCTGGTACTATAATGGTATGGATTTTGCACTTTCACTGCTGTGGCCTGGGTCCAATCGTTAGTTGACAAATTGAGATCACACAATTCAATCCGATTGTTCAATCCGGAACAATCCGATTGTTCTGATGGAGCTCGAAAGTGGAGAACTCCAGGAACTGGCTCTCCTGAAAAACTGCCACCCGCCGTTTTCTTTAGAATGATCATCGAATGCCCTATGTCTAATAAAAATAGAATAAGGAATTCACTATCAAGAAACTCGTGTTTTCCCCTGAACCCAGGGCAGTTCCTGAAATTCGAGTTCAGTTCAGTTCAGTTAAGTTCAGTCGCTCAGTCGTGTCCGACTCTCTGCGACCCCATGAACCGCAGTACGCCAGGCCTACCTGTCCATCACCAAGTCCTGGAGTCCACCCAAACCCATGTCCACTGTGTCGGTGATGCCATCCAAGCATCTCATCCTCTGTCGTCCCCTTCTCCTCCTGCCCTCAACATTTCCCAGCATCAAGGTCTTTTAAATGAGTCAGCTCTCCAAATCAGGTGGCCAAAGTATTGGAGTTTCAGCTTCCACATCAGTCCCTCCAATGAACACCCAGGATTGATCTCTTTTAGGATGGACTGGTTGGATCTCCTTGCAGTCCAAGGGACTTTCAAGAGTCTTCTCCAACACCACAGTTCAAAAGCATCAATTCTTCTGCACTCAGCTTTCTTTATGTTCCAACTCTCACATCCATACATGACTACTGGAAAAACCACAGCCTTGACTAGGAGGACCTTTCTTGGCAAAGTAATGTCTCTGCTTTTATGGGAAACTCGAGTGACTTCCCATAACTTGAGGTTTCCTTCCTGAATACAGGACCTGGGTATCAGACCTCAGGTGCACGTATTCTGAATCCTTCCCGCCTCCTCCTTTCCTGGCTCCGCCCTGGAATCATCATTCAGGTTTAATACAGCCGCTAAAACCTGCGCACAGACAGGCTGCAGCTGCAGGCGTGGAGGAGCCGGTTACCGGGTCGCAGGTGAGAGCTGGAGGGGTGGTGGCTGGGGCTCCTGGTGTAGGATCACCCTCAAATAGGGGCTGGGTTGATGGAGATGGAGCACTGAGCGCCCAGGCTCTGCACTCTGAGCTCTGAGTCTCCTCTGAAAGAGGGGAAAAGACAAAGGCTTCTCGACCTGGTAGGGAACTGCATCTCTGTGGGGCAGCTCCAGGCTTGACTCTGCCCCTGTCTGGAGGGATAGAGAGTTGGCATCTCAAGCTCTCGGATGTCCACCCATACGAACAAAACCCCTGCTGCCCTGGACCATGTCTGGCGTGAAACAGTTTCATGTCCAAGCCAACACTGTGGCTCTCATACTTGTGCACACACACTCACTTTCATGCACATACGCACTTGTGTGCACTCACAAGGGGCACACATGTACATTCAGCCCTATCACTCACAAACACTCATTAAAACAGAAAGAAACCTGGAGAGGGGCAGTGCACTGCCTCTTTCTATGCTCTCCATTCATTTTTGGTTAAGCTGCAGCAGCAATCTCTAAATTCAATTCACCACCCCCTACTGAGAATGATCTGCAATTTGAAAGCCTATTTCCATTCCCAGTGCCTAGGGAGCCAGAGCCCCTGGGAGGCCCTCATCCCCTGGGACTAAATAGTGAAGGTAGTGGAGAGAAACAGGCCCCCACCCGCCCCTGGAGGTTGCAAGCAGCAGGTGCAAGAAGGGGGAGGGTTCTCAGAGGAAGTGCCTTGTGAAAGAGAGTGAGAAGTAGCCCAGCTGATGGGATGGCAGGTACTGATGGCCAGTGTGAGCCACAACGGTTTACAGACTCAACCCCCAGGCCTGGAGAAACTTATGACTGCCCAGTAGGGATCCCTCCAGAGAAGGCAATGGCAACCCACTCCAGTAATCTTGTCTGGAAAATCCCATGGACGGAGGAGGCTGGTGGGCTGCAGTCCATGGAATCGCACAGAATCGGACATGACTGAGAGACTTCACTTTCACTTTTCACTTTCATGCATTGGAGAAGGAAATGGCAACCCAGTCCAGTGTTCTTGCTTGGAGAATCCCAGGGACGGGGGAGCCTGGTGGGCCCAGGTCTATGGGGTCACACAGAGTCGGTCACGACTGAAGCGACTTAGCAATAGCAGCAGCAGCAGGGACCCTCCATTCTGGCCATAGCAGCAGGGACAGGACACAGCAAAGGCTCCCCGGACTGGGGCATCTCTTCCCTCTGAGCCGGGGTTGGGGCTCTGTTTCAGCTGTCTTCTGAAGGTGGTTGGTCGCCTCCCTCCACACTCTTGGTGAAAGGCCTGCCTGGAAAGCAGGGTGCTCACCTTCCCATGTAAATATCCAGGTACATACAAGTTACCACTGAGCCTTTGCGTGGGAAACCTGGTCCAGCTTCTCCTAGCTGCTGCAGGAATGGGGATCCCTGCTGACCGAGAATCCCTGAGCCCCTGGTCAGCTGATAAACCTTGAGCCACATACCTGCTGCCTCAGTTTCCCCAAGGTCCTGTAGCAGGACAAAGTGCTGGCAACGGCATGCACTTTCCAAGGTGTTCCACTGCCTCCCAAATGCGATCAGGTCCCCAGCGACAGCGCAAATCCCAGCTGTGCGCCCCAGCTTAATATATGTAGAGACCAGCAGCTGTGACGGTGATCTGAGAGAAGGATGAATTGTGGCCTCGCTTTTCCCAACTCCAGAAGCCTCAGGGCCCCTCCAGGTCTTGCCCCATGCATGCAGGCTTCCTATAGCACCCCAACCCTCTCCTTTTCACCGCTCTCTTCCCCTGTTGTGCCCTGGCCTCTTTCTCTCCCATTTTCCTGTCCTTTGCAGCATCAGAGATAAGAGGAGAGACTCAGGCAGAGGAATGGAAATGCCAAACTTAAAAACCCATCTGAATTTCAGATAACGAATCACTTTGAAATGTAGATATGTGGCAAATATTACATAAAATATACCTATATTGAAAACTAAGACAACAGTGGAACCCCAGACTGATAAGGGCGGCAAAGGTGCCCTAGGACACAGGAAGCACCTCCCATCCCTAGTCCAGCTCCTCCATCCCCAGTCCAGCTCCTCCACCCTCAGTCCAGCTCTCCTTCCCAGTCCAGCCCCTCCATCCCAGTCTAGCTCCTCCATCCCAGACCAACTCCCCCCATCCCCATTCCAGCTCCTCCATCCTCAGACCAGCCCCTCCATCCCAGTCCAGCTCCTCCATCCCCAGTCCAGCTCCTTGTAGACAGCCCTTCTGCACTCTATAGGGTGGAAAATTCTGTGTCTCCATTGTACAGATTTGGTTTAATTGAGACTGGTCTATGGTTTTGAGGATTAGCTGCAGCCTGGAGTTCTTCCCAGTGCCTAGGCTGTATCGTCTGATGATGAAGAGCCAGGCCCACAGTGGTTGGAGTTTGGGGGCAGAGCCTGGTGGGAAGGGACCCTGGCATCCTTGTCCAGATTCTGGAAACCTCCAGAGCCTTTCCCAGTGAGGAGATCTTCAGGGAGAGCGTGTAATTAGACTAAGAGGCTTGTGTGTGTGAGGGCGGAGCCCCTCCATGGCCTGGGGAAGGCTCAGGGAAGACTGGAGGTTTGGGGGGCAGCGGGAAGAGCGGCAGGAAGTCCTAACCAGTGCCTGTCTGGGAGCCCATAGCTTCAGCAGCCTTGGACAACATGACAGAAGATGGCCAGGGGTCCCCTGTGCACAGGCCACACTCCCCCAGGAGGACTCAAGTGGTGGTAGAGAGTCTGTGACACCTCCTGCTTTCATAGTCTTCTGGTCATTTCAGTATCTGCGAGAACATTCCTATAAGTAGTACATCTAGTGACTACAAATGGGCATTTAAGGTGAAGCTAAAACAGATCCTAATGTTTAAAAATGAGTCAATGTAAAATAATTTCTAGGACACAGGGTTATGTGAAAAGTGAAAGTGTTAGTCGCTCCGTCGTGTCTGACTCTTTGTGACCCCATGGACTGTAACCCACCAGGCTCTTGCATCCATGGGATTCTCCAGGCAAGAATACTGAAGTGGGTTGCCATGCCCTTCTCCAGGTGATCATCCCGTCCCAGGGATCAAACCCAGGTCTCCTGCACTGCTGGCAGATTCTTTAACGTCTGAGCCACCATAGGAGCCCAAGAATACGGGTAGCCTATCCCTTCTCCAGGGGATCTTCCCAACCCAGGAATCAAATGGGGGTCTCCTGCATTCCAGGCGGATTCTTTACCAGCTGAGCTACCAGGGAAGAACTAATTTTTAGGACATAGGGATATGCAGTGTTGTGAAAAGCACAGAGGTTAGGCTGGGGAGGCTGGCGAGACAGGCTTCCTGGGGGGTTTCCCTGGCAGGGAGACAAAATCTGAGAGATTGAGAGCAGAGGGTGGTTTGGTGGGCCTGACGTAGGCTCAAGGGACCCCACACACCTTTCTCAGGGGCCATGCCCTCACTGCTGGAAGACCACAGCTGCCCTCCCACTTGACCTCTGGACTTCAACCTGCTGCTATTTTGCTTTCCTTTTACTTGTCAACACACATGCTCCCTCCCAGAGTCCAGTTGTGTAGGTCAGCGTGTGTTACAAAAACACCATTTTGCTGAGGTCACCCCCTCTCCATGTCACCTGGTCCAGGTGCAGAGCAAGGTTGACCTTTGACTCATTCAGCTCTGCTGGGCATTGCCCAGAGCTCATTGGAGGGGACCGACCATACCCTTCATGTAGCATCAGCCCTGCTGGGACTTCTGAGCAGGTCTGCAGGGATTGAGCACCTATTGTAGGCAGAGCATGTGGGGGTGCTAGGGGCCCTTCCCCCAGCACTGTGTGTGCATGTGTGTGTGTGTCTGTGTGTGTGTGTCTTCTGTGTCTGTGTGTCTGTGTGTGTCTCTATGTGTGTGTGTGTGTGTCTGTGTGTATCTGTGTGTGCTGTGTGTGTCCATGAATAGGATTCTGGAAGTTTCTGAAGAGGGGGTGGCTTCACCAGGCTAGCTTGTCCTGGCTCCCCATGGAGTGAGACCCTGTGTGGTTCAGGATTGTCAATGAACCCACTCATTCATCTATTTTCAGTCAACGTCCTGGTGGCTCAGAGAATCTGCCTCCAAGGTGGGAGACTCAGGTTCCATCTCTGGGTTGGGAAAATCCCCTGGAGAAGGGAAGGGCAATCTACTCCAGTATTGTTGTCTGGAAAATCCCATGGACAGAGGACCCTGGCAGACTACAGTCATTGGGGTCACAAACAGTCGAACAGGACTGAGCGACTTTCATTTTCACTTTTCAGTCAACATCCCAGAAAGTGTACTAGGAACTTGAAACACGACTCCTAAATTTATGGAAAGGATGAAAGCTGGACAATGGTCAGGAAAAGGTGATGAGGAAAGGTTCTGAGGGGGTGAGCTTCCTTCTGGATACTATAGACCCCTGGCTGTCTCCCTCCCAGAGAGAGCACACCTGCCCTTCCACTGTCTCCTGGTTGCACTGGGCTTTCGGTGATGATGCCAGGTCACTGGCAGGAGGCTCCCCCTCTCACCCAGTGAGGGATCACTGCTCTCAGAGCACAGGCTGAGGTGGCATTCCTCCTTTGGTTCCCTGGGGGGTGAGCCCTCCATGTGACCCTGAGGACACCTGCCTGCTCCAGCCTTGGGGCCAGTGGGCAGGCCTCCCTGGGAACGTATTTTCAGCCTGGGGAGACTTGGCCTGCCTCCCTGTCGATGGGACACCCAGGCCCACGTTCGATGGGGAACAGGGGTACAAAGGCTGTTCCGAGGTCAGTGGAAGCAGCAGAGTGGCTGGGGTCCGAGGTGAGACCTTGAGAAGACTGGAAACGCTGGGGGTCCTGCCCAAGGCTTCTTCCAGAACGGGTCAGTGGCCAGAGATGAGCACACAAGATCAATCTCCTGCGTGCTTAGGCAGGCTCAGGGTAGGACATCCCTGGGCAAGGGTCTCCCTCCAGGCAACCCCGAGGGCTCTGGCTAGGAGGCCAGGAGTCACTGTCGACCACCAGCAAGGATGCCTTGGGGCCCTATGGGAGGCTGAGCACCATTCTGTGCATGAGAACCTTCCAATTGAAGAAAAGTTATTTTGTAAAAAATACTCAGGATAAGAATTGAGCAAATCTTATCTGAGGTGCAAGGAAAAGCCTCAGCACAGGAAGCTGCAACCCCTATTTCTAGAACCTTCCATCACATGAGGTTTTCAGCAGCAAGTAATAATGATGAGCTATTTATGCCCCATCCTGGCAAAGGCTGAAAAGCAGCTACTAGATTGTGTCCACCTGTGAAATCTCAGCCTCTCTTGTATTATGCTGAGCAGGTTGGGGCAGGATCAGGGCAGCTGATTTCTTCACTTATTCACCAGATTCTTGGTTCTAAAAAAAAAAAATAATTAAAGCCAAGTTAATATTCTTGTGAAAAACGAATGTCCAAGGAAAGATAAACAGCCCTAGAGAGAGCCTGCCTTCCCGGGGTGAAAATGCATGATGGACAGCATAGTGGCTTGTGCCCCGCGGCTCGCAGGGCCTGAAGAGCCCCAATGGGGCGGGTGCCTTGGCCAGGGCGACAGGGTGCTCACTCTTCCGTGCCTCAGGCACCACTGGTCCTCCTGGAAATGAAGCAAGATTAGACCTGTGACATGCCACTTGCAAACACACCTTGAGGAATATTCAAGATCTGAGCGTAAAAATAGACAAAATCTGACCGTGATGGGTATTCCGCCATCTGGGAAGCCTTTTCAAAAGGGTACTCTACACAAACAAACGAAGACTGCTTTAAAACAAAACCCTGAAGCTTTGAAGGAAAGACAGACAGGACGACATAGGGGTCTTCATTCCAAAGATCATCTGGGGAGGATTGATGATGGAAAGCTACTCACCCTGGAAGGCAGTTTGTTTCTTTAAGGGGTGAAAGTCTTAGAAAGCTATAAGGAGAAGACAGACACTCCTAGGAGGAGGAGCAAAGGCTTTGCAAAGGCAGTGACCATGTGGAAATCCGAAGGGCCAGAAACAGGAGGAGCTGGTCAGCCCTCCACAGCAGCAGGTGTCACCAGGAAGAGGCGGAGCTAGAAGCCAAGGGGACCTGGCTGCTCACAAGCTAAGACAAAGGGACTCCTTGCAGCCACTGAAGTCAGGCTTCAGGATCCAGGGAGGCAGACCTCACCAGCAGCACACTCACTACACAGTGAGAGCCAGACAGAGAAGTGGACAGAACATGACCCAGAATGCTCCCTCCAGTGTCTATGGTTTGTGCCTGATATTTCCAGTGAGGGGAAAGCTGAGGTCTGGGGAAAGAGGGGGCCAGTGTGAGTGTCCTGGGGCAGCCGTGACCAAGGACCACAAACAAGGGATCGAAAGAAGCAAGTTTGCCCTCCTCCAGGTTGGAGGCCGGAAATCCAAAATCAAGGTGTCAGCAGGACCGCAGGGAAATACCTTCTTTGTCTCTTCCAGCTTCTGGTGGCCCTGGCGGCCCCTCACTTGTGGCCACATCCCTCCAGTCTGTGCCTCTGTCAGCTCTGGGCCGCTCTCTTGTCTGTTTCTGACAAATTTCTCTCTTCTTACAAGAAACCAGGCACCTTACACAGGGGCCCACGCTGCTCTAACACGACCTCCTCTTTATTTGTGGCTGCAAAGGCTCTATTTCCAAGGAAGGTCACCTTCACATGTTCCAGGTGGACATGTATTTTGGGGCCACCTTTCACCCTTCCCTGATGGATCAGTGGGAAAGAAAGTGCCTGCCGATGCAGGAGAGGCAAGTTTGATCCCTGAGTCGGGAAGATCCCCTAGAGAAGGCAATGGCAGCCCACTCCAACATTCCTGCAAGGGAAATCCCATGGACAGAAGAGCCTAGTGGGCTGCAGTACATGGGGTTGCAGAGAATCAGACACGGTTTAGCAACTAAAGAACAACAACATTCACCCCAGTACATACAGTACAGAGGGCGAGAAGAGAGAGACAGGAGTGGGCTGTCTAAGCTGATTCCACGTATGTAAAATCACATCCGTGTGTGTGCACAGAACACGCGTCTCTCCAGTGACTTCTTTCTTCCTGAACTGCAAATGCTGTACTTATGTGAGAAAAGAAGGCTCTCCTTCTGACGGTAAATTAGAATAGAAGCAAGTTCAGAAAATCAAGGGAAGCGGCAGACAGCAGCACCAGTCACAGGGGTCTGGGGGCTGAGACTGTCCCTTGCCATTTCATTCTCCTTGTTTGACCCAGAGTCTCCTGGAGTCAGGACTGGGGCTGGTCACCAATGGCCCCCAGCTCCTGGAAGCGATTCCATCCACACTTTCCTTTGCTCCTGGCCCTTCTGCCCAGCACTCTGCACAGTGAAAAAAAGAATCAGAGACACGGAATTCAAAACCAAAGGGTACCAACTCCATGGCCTTCTGGAAAAGGCAAAACTCTGGACACAGTAAAAAGATCAATGGTTGTCAGGAGTTGGGTGGAAGGATGGATGAATGGATGGAACACAGAGGATTTTTCAGGCAGTGAAGCTACTTTTTGTTGTTGTTCAGTTGCTGAGTCACATCCCATTCTTTGTAACTCCATGGATTGTAACCCACCAGGCTCCTCTGTCCTGCACGATTTCCTGTGTTTGCTCAAATTCATGTCCCTTGAGTTGGTGATACTATCTAACCATCTCATCCTCTGTGTAGTACCTATCAGTAGCTACATGTCATTATGAAAAGTGAAAATGTTAGTCGCTCAGTCATGTCTGAGTCTGTCCATGGAATGTCCCAGGAAAGACTCCTGGAGTTGGTTGCCATTTCCGGCTCCAGAGGATCTCCCTGACCCAGGGACTGAACCCTCCTCTCTTGTGTCTGCTGCATTGGCAGGCAGATTCTTTACCACTGTGCCATCTGGGAAGCCCAAATGTCAGTTTTACTGGATGCCAAAGCCTGAGATGAGCATTTGTCTCAGAGGAAGTGAAAGTTCAGCTTTCCGGACTGTGAATCTCGAGTTCCACAGGAAGATGCTTTTGTTGATAAAAGCCAATCTGGAGAGTGGACCAAGTGTCCCCAAATGCCAATCCTCAGAATGCAAGAGCAGAAGAGGGGCAGGGGGCATCCAAGGTGGTCTCAGGCTGGTGTCAGGTTCAAGTGGCCACACGAGATTCTGTGTGTCACGACCCGTCTCTACAGGACATATGGCTCAGGGCGTTTTGCATGTTTTATATAAAATTCAAGATAACCCCAGCAATATAACTGGACTTGTCTCCCAGGGACCTGTTTCCTGTCTCATCTGTGTTTCTCATCTGTCTGACAGTGGTCCCACTGCACACATTATAAAGGTGTCGAGAAGGGTCATGACACAGTTGGGTCAGGAAGGAGCTTGGGGACCCTCACCCACCCTGGCCAGGGTGCAGCCCCTCTCACAGGCTTCTGAAGGAGCCTAAGGGAACTCTGACTCATCAGCTTTCCTTCTCTCCAGGGAGTGTCCCCGAAACCAGTAAGGAGGACAAGGGACCCCTTAAAACTCATCCACGTCCCGCTGGCCATGCTGACCTCAGCATCCCCTCTCCTCGCTCCCAGGATGTTCTGGGTCCTCTTGTTGTTGGCCACCTTCAGGAGTGCTCAGAGTGGAGGTAAGTTGCATGGTCTCAACTCTGCCGGCGGCGGGGCTCGGGTGGGGTGGAGTAGGGTGGGAGGGAATGCAGCAGGGGCAAGATGGGTGTGGGAGGAGAGACCTAGATCAGGCCAGGAGGGGCCCAGGCTCCAGGTAGTGCCAGTGACGCCAGGAAGGGCAGTCAGTGGATGTCCTGAGGTCTTGTCATAACCCACACGTGTGACTGTCCCCCCACAGTCTGGGACAACCCCAACTGCACCAAGGGTGTGGTTGTTGTGTCGAAGGGCCAGCCAGCCACGATGGGCTGCAGCATCTCCAATGCCTTCTCCCACATCGACATCTCCCTGAAAGCGAACCCCACGGCACCCTGGGAGCTCATCTTCAGTGTAAAGGCCCCAGGAAACTACTGCCAGGATGGATGGCAGCTCTGGATTCAAGACGGTGAGGCTCAATTGGTGATTCAAGAAGCCCAGGTCACCCAGGCAGGGCGGTACAAGTGGAGTCTGAATGGGCGCCAGAGAAACATCAGAATCACCACCCTGGCCGTCTTAGGTGAGCAGGGCGGGGTGGGGGGGAATGACCCCCAAGCTTCTCTTTTTGGCAGGCAGGAGTGTGGAGCAACTCAGGAAGAGTGATTCCTGCCCACTTGAGGTGCCCAGAGTCACGGAGATGAGGCCTGAAGGGAATTTCCACTATGCCCCACCCTCGCCACATCTGTGCCCTCTCTGAGATTCTCAGGGCAGTCCCTGCACGAGTGCTACTCACTGTCCCTATCTGCTCAGGGAGCTGGGGCCTTCCCTCCCTAAACACCACCTATTCTCCCACCCCCACACCTTGATTGGCTGCAGGCTCCCCAAGTCACCATCGTTCTCTCCCTTGCACCCTTCGCCTGTTCATATGCAGCCAGTGTCACCCTGAGCGCCGGGGACAAGAAGCAGGGGTCCTGCTTTGCCCCAGACCAGGAACAGTCGGAGGGGCAGAGAAGGCACCCTTCAGCCTAGCTGGTCCCTGGGCGGGGAACCCAGTGAGGCCTTCATGAACTCCTGTATCCAGGGCTCATCTGATACCTGGGGCGGAAGGGCTGTGTCAGGGTAGGCCCTGGGCAGGCCCCCACCAATCTGCCCTCTGTCTGGCATACCCGCAAGATCTGCTCCTCACACCTTCTGCAGGTAGGTGTTCCTGTCTTCATCCTGGGCTACAGGAGGGGAGCCCCCAGAAAGCCCCCTCGGGTCTTCCCTCCGCAGACACCCTCACCCTCTGTGCCAGGAGCCCTGCCCAGCCCGTGCACCCATCCCCCTGCTACTCTCCCATCCATGGGATTCCCAAGCACAGGCCATGTCCCCCTTGAGGGAGCCCCCTACTTGGTGGGGCTCCTGCACAGGTGAACAAAGGAGGGAGGGCCCGGCCATTTATGCAGGTCAGCAGATGAGCATACCCTGTTCTGATCTTAATCCTGAACGCACTGGGCCAGATGCTGGTAATATTCCCCATCCTTTCCCTGGTAGTCCTCCTCAGCCTGCTGATCTGCACACTGGCCTGGTTCCGAAGGTGTGGCTCTCTAAACTTCAAGCTCCAGAACCTATTGGCCTCTGAGCCTGGTCTGTGGGCGGGGGAGGGGTGGGGTCATTTCAGGCCTGGCATAGACTCTCTGCCCCATGGTCTTGTACCCACCGAGACTAGTGAGAGAGTGGGGAGCATTGGAGGTCCCCGAGAGCCAGAACCCCTGCCCCAGAGGACCCCAGCCAGCAAATGCAGTCCCAGTCCCAGAACACAGATGCCCCACCACAGACAGGCCACGGAGTCCACACCATCCCTAGGACCCACTGGGGGATGGCATGGGGGCTTCCTGCTCCTTCCAGGAGACCTAAGATGTGCGGGTGGGGGATGTTCCTACAGGACGCACTTGTAGGTAAAGGGGTCTGCGCATGGCTCTCATCCCTCCCATCCTCCCCACTTCCCCAAGTAAGGAGGCTCTGAGCCTGGGCTGGAGAGCTGTGTGCACTGGACTCTGCAGAGGGGGCGTGCGGGGAAGAGCAGGCTGAGCACTAGGAAGCTTGGCAACTTCCTGGCCTCTTCCTGATGCACATGCCAGGGAGGGCTCCTTAGCAGGTTCTGGGGCCCAAAGTGCAAAAATCTCACGTTCCATAGCACTTGACCTAACAGGACCCGCCCCCTCCACCACCCAACCCAGGCCTGGGCTCCTCCCCAGGGCAGGAGGGCCATGCTGCGGTCACCTGGGAGACGCCCCAGTCTGGGGTCCTCAGCTGATCATGGACACTCTCTTGTCTTTAGAACATGAATAAGAACCAGTTCGAGGGACCTTCCAGGAAGCACTTGCGGAACCAAAATGAAGATATCAGTGGCCTGAGACGATGCATGAGGCCTCCTCCACCACCCCCAAAGGGTAGAGCAGCCCCTCTGGATGGGAGGCCGGACAGGTGGCTGCTGGTGGAATCTGTGTCCAACCTCCCTGGTCTTCCCCAGCCCTGGGGCTCCCCTCTCTGCCACCTGCCCCACGTGCTGCCCCTTCCTGTTCCCAAACCGCATCCCAAATCATATATACCAGATGTCTTTATAAGCAAAACTGCACAACCCCACTGAGTGTATTCATTGTTGCTGTTTTTTTGGAGGTGGGGTGGGACGTCTTCTTTTCTTCCTTTTCTCTTTTGTTCCCTTATGGTTTGATGACTTTAGTGCTGCACTTGAATTTCTTTTTCTTCTCTGTGTGTATATCTATGATAACAGACTTTTGGTTTGTTGTGACCATGAGACTCTGATACAGCAGTCTACACTTACGTGCATGATTGTTTTAAGTTGCTGATCTCTCCTTTCCAGTGCATTTCAAATATCCTGCCTGTGTACTCTCCTCCTCTCGTGATTACTGCTTTTGCTGTCTTGTCTGTGTGTGTGGATGGTTTCCTTCTTTTACTGTATGTTTGCCTTTACGGGTGAGCCCCCTTATTTCATCCTTTGCCAGTTTCTCGCTGTGGCCTTTTCTTTTCAGCGTAGACAAGCTCCTTAAAGATAGAGCTGGTTGGTGATTCATTGCATATGTTTGTAAAAGGTACATATAATGTGATAAAAGAAGGGTTTTCTAGAAGTGCTGCCTTCAGTGCTTTGCGAAATGTCCACATTGCTAATCCTCAGGATGAGTACACTAAACCGACTAGCAAATCGAGTGAGCTGAGAAATGTATCTTTAAGTGAAGAAAATAAAACTCTGAAAGGAGCTGCTGTGAGTCTTACAAGCTAAAAAGTCCCAACCAGGGCTTCGCTGGAGGTCCAGTGGTTGAGAATTCGCCTTGCACTTGCCAAGTGCTATGGGTCAGCTAAGCCTACATGCCACAACTAGGGAGCCCATGAGACACGACACAGCCAAATAAATACATATTAAAAAAAAAAAAAAAAGGAGTCCAAATACACGCAGAAGGCCAGATATCTGGGAGTCCTCACTCACCGTGAAGTATCTCAGATGGGACATGGTGCACGGTGCCTGGCGACCGTCCCCACAGGAGGGTAACGACCCCAAACAGCTTCACTGGCCCCCAGAGTCCAGGTCTAAAACTGACTGTGTTTGCATCTCCCAGGTTAAAGAAAGGTTCATGCCAGATATGCTGGGTTTGTTCCACCCCCGTGGGCCAGGCCCCTAAGCCACAGTGGGCATAGCACGTGGGACTGCCATGCTTAAGGGGCCGTGGAAATCTGTTCCATTTTGCCTAAAACAGACCAAAGGTGTTTTGAAGTCATTCAAAGGTCATTTTCATATTGCTATTACAGTGGGACAGGCTCACATTAAGTCATTCAGCCCCTGCACACCCAAGGCAGGAAACCTAGAAAGAAATACTGTGTCTGGGTCTTTGACTGATTTTAATTTTTAGCTTGTTGCTTATCTGTATGTTCAAGGATTTCTCTTAAGGAAGTTTAGCTCTGAGTCCTTGCAGTGCCCTAGAGACCCTTCCCCCCAGGCCCCCGTTGCTCCTCCTCAGCCACACGGGCCCTCTTGCAGGCCCTCAGAAACCCCAGGCACTCTCTGGCCTTGGGGACCATGCATGTGCTGATGCCTCTGCTTGCAACCCTGTTCCCAGATTCGCCACTGACCCTCTCCCCTCCTCAGTCCTCTACTCCTGTGGCCCCTGAGGTTCGGCGCCCCTCCCACCAGGTGCTGTGTGTCCTGCTGCAGGTCTGCTCGTCCATCCCTGGAGTTGTCTCCAGGCCGCGGGCCTCTCGTCCATCTCACCCTCTGCCCTTGGCCCTGACGCTGGCACGTGCGGGCGGGCACCCAGGAAGTGCTGGTGATGAACAAAGGCAGGATGAGGTTGGAATGGGGCATGTTTGACAAGCCCGATGCTTTTATTGCTTCCTGCCTACTATTTTGCTAGGATCCTCTGGAACTTTGCAAGATTCTGCCCCTGAAATAGATACCCCTCACGCAAGAAGTGTCTGTAGGTAGGTGGACAGCCCCTGCCAGGAACAGTCGCCCAGCAAACATATATCCACTGCCACCCCAAACCCCACCCAGAACCCCGAACCATCAGCACAGGAGCGTCCAGTCAGAGGAGGGCTCTCCAGGGAGGACATCTCTTAAGGCTGTCTGGCCACGGGTTAGCCACGCGCACACACCTGGCACAGGCACATATGGCTTTGGGCGAACACTGGATGCCTTGGCCCTTTAGCCCAGGGCTGCCAGGACAGAGAAATGTCTTCCTCTTCCTGGTTGCCCAGAGTCTGTCTCCTCTTCAAGGACCTCCAAGCCCTTGGGCTCAGGGTCCAGGCATGGGTCTCCCTCTGCCCTGGGGGCTGCTCACCAGGACCCTGGTGCACCAATATACTGGATGGTAGCCCAGCTGAGCGGTCTCCAGCCCTTGCACCCACAGGAACGAGAATCGTGAGCCACTCGGGTAGCCACAACCTGGGCTCATGCCCCGGGCCTTTCCCTATGACCACACCCAGCCCCCAGGCTGCAGTGGTGACTGTCTTGATACTCCAAGTTTCTGGACATAAATCAGGTCCCAGCAGAAAGTGAACCAGCAGACTGGGGCATCTGGAAGCTGACCCCCATCCTCACCTGTGACCCCCTTGTCTTTCTCCTGGTCCTGCCCCTGCCCTTTCTTGCCCTCCTTTCTCCTCTCCCTGGTGTGCAAGTGGGACAGAAGGGCAGGATTACGGGGCTACCGGTGTTATCCTAACTAGACAACTTGTGAGAAAGTCAACGTTGAGCTTCTGAGGGGGCAGGGGCAGCTTGTGGGTTATCCTGGATGATCTGGAGGAGTCTCTGACAGGGACTCGACCTGAAAGCCATGTGGCTGGCCCCCAGCTCCTCCCCAAGCTCGCCCTAGAGTGTGACAGGAAGGCTCGCTCCAACCTGGAGCTCATGCACACCAAGAGGGGCTCTCTAAGAAAATTAACACAAAATCACCAGTACAAGTCCTAGGACAGGACCAAATGCTTATTTGGAACGAGAAAAGAAATCACAAATATTATAAAGCATCCAAAATATCCAGGAAGTAACAATATTTTAAAGTTAACTGACACTGCAGACCATTGTTAGTTTTTTTCCTTTTTTGGCTGCATAATTTCACTGCTTCCGTTTGGGTGGCCTATTCAGTTCAGTTCAGTTCAGTCGCTCAGTCATGTCTGACTCTTTGCGACCCCATGAATCACAGCATGCCAGGCCTCCCTGTTCATCACCAACACCCGGAGCTCACTCAGATTCACGTCCATCGAGTCAGTGATGCCATCCAGCTATCTCATCCTCTGTCGTCCCCTTCTCCTCCTGCCCGCAATCCCTCCCAGCATCAAAGTCTTTTCCAATGAGTCAACTCTTCACATGAGGTCAGATGACCACAAAAGAGCACAGAGAAATGTCATTCTTATGAAAGCACAAGCCTGGCCGGAACAAGACGTTTGTGATGGACCAGGATGTGCTTGGCCTGCTGGGGATGTGAAACAATGCCTTGGCTCCCTACAATCACAGGAATTTCAGAAAATTCTTTTTCACGTCTCACAGAAAACAAAAGATGGGTAGCAAGGGGGTTGGTACAGTTACAATTGTGTCTTACTGCATTATGGAGAGCAGTCCTGGAAATGAAATGTGTGTGACCAGCATGGACGAGTGCCACGGCCTCTGCCAACAATCTCACAGTTTATATACCTCACCTGATGCTGCCAGGCACTGAAGGACATGGGTCCCTTTCGTCCACCCCTTTATCCGCACACCTCACAGCTTCCTGTCATGAAGCCAGAGAGCCTGCCCAGAGCAGAAAGCATGCAGGGATGAAATCTGTACCTGGAGGCCAGAATGAATTGCAAATTTAGTGGGTTACAACAACAGATATTAATTTTTTCACCGTTCTGGAGGCCAGAAGTTCAAAACCGAGGTAGGGCTGGTTCCTCCTGGAGGCTCCGGGGGAGAATCTACCCCAGGCTTCTTCCGGCTCCTGGTGGCGCCAGCGGTGAGTGCTTCCTGGGCTTGTGGCTGCATCCTTACACGCTCTGCCCCTGTCACCACACGGCCTCCTCCCAGCATCCAAAATCGTCTCTCCTTATAAGGACATCAGTCGTATCGGGATTAAGGCCAGACAGGATGGTTTGGTCTTGACTACATCTGCAAAGACCCTGTGTCCCAATAAGGTTCCACCCACAGGTCCGGGTGGATATGAATTTGGGGGAGTACGATTCACCCTTGAGCTTCCCTGGTGGCTCAGCTCTAAAGAACCTGCCTGCAACGCAGGAGCCGCAGGAGATGGGGGTTTCCTGGGTCAGGAAAATCCCCTGGAGGAGAGCATGGCAACCCACTCCAGGATACTTGCCTGAAGAATCCCATGGACAGAGGAACGTGGTGGGCTACAGTCCATGGGGTCACAAAGAGTCAGACATGACTGAAGTAACTAAACACATATGTTTACAACCTCAGCTCACCATTCCTCTCCCAGATAGATAGCAAAAAATTCACTGATCTTAGAGCCACTGGCACACCCATCAATAGACCTATCACATCAACTAAATGTAGCGTCAGGTCAATTTCCTCTTAGCCAGGCCTCAGAGACGCTCTGGGCCAGGCTGAGGCCGCCTGACGCACAAGCCAACTGGAGGGAGGCAGGGTCTGGATCACTGCGGTCACACATCTGTACCCAGCTTCACATCACACATGACACTCCAGGCCTCGTGAACATTGAGGCCTGATTGTCAGACCACATAGGAAAACCACCAGGGCCCAGTGGATAGGAGGTTTCCAGGAGATGGTGTCCACCCTGTGTTCCAGCTCAAACCACCTACACACAACTTCTAGACACCAAGAGTAGATGGTTTGTCCTATACAGAAGGTGCGAGGGGGCCCATGTCCTTGCAGGGCAGCACAGATCCCAGGTCAAAGACCCACCTCAGCCCCACATCCAGAAGCTTCCCTGAGAGTCTGCTGCGGGTCTCTCGACCATCAGAGCTGAGACCACCCCAAGCCTCTACCCCGCAGTGGAACGTTCCAGCCCTGTCTCATACCACATGGCTGTGGGGTCAGCTCTGGGCTCTACAAGGAAGGCAGACCCAATTCAGAGTCAGTGAGTGCTCAGCCTGAAGAACACTCTGGGCCGTGCCCTGCAGATGCCTGATTCATGGAAACTCTTTAAGATCAAAAGACCCACGGACACTCCAGACTCAGTCCTGCTTAAGAGGAGATTCACCATCCTCTTTTATTCAACCTGGGCCAAGAGGAAGGCAGAGGAGGGGGACTCAGCCTCTAGGCCACAGTCCTCCACCCAAGGATGGGATGCGGGCACCAGTGGGCCCAGAATGCCTGGGGAGAGCCTGGCTGCTGTGGGAGCCTCGGCCCTGGGAGAGTGGCCACATTTCCAGGCCTTCAACCCAGGGTCCCAAAACTACAGACTGAGGCCCAGGTGGTCACCATTGTCCTGGCCTCCCTACAACACCAGAGGCTGGGAGGGACTGACCTCTCCACAACAGCCCCGGTAGCCAGTAGCAATGAATGAGGTCTTGGGCCTGGAGAGGAAGAATGCTGAGTGGCCCAGAGACTGAGAAATGGGGCAGCATCAGGAGAAAGGGACACAAATACCTATAAGTGGGAGGGAAGTTTTTGTCAGACGGATTCTTTACCATCTGAGCCTCCAGGAAAGCCACAGAGTGACCTCGAAAATGCCTTTGCATCTGGCTGATATTCCTACAGCGTTTGGGGTTCCCAGCCACATCCCATGGCCACACAGACCAGCTGGGTTTAACACATTCATTTCCTTGGAATCTACCAATATTGTTTTTTTTTTTTTCCTTTCATAAAGTTTATGTGGGCAGCTAGCAGCTGAAACCAGATATAGCAAAATGTCCATCTTCCCATCATGCCTGAAAGCCACCTATTCTTGCAAAGAGTTCTGCTGCCCTCCCAGTTCATGGTGAGCATGCCCATCTCCCCATGTAGGAAGAGAATGGCTGTGGGTTCACGCCCCTTGTCTCATGGGTGCCTCAGGCAGGCAGGCTCATTGCAGGCTGGGTGCGGGTGGCAAGTGAGGGTGCAGAAGGGACTGGGTGCCTGTCAGCACTGTCACTGAGAGTTGCTTGCCATCGATGGCTCCCTGCTCCCACAACTAGCAGAAAGCTCAGTCTTGTCCCTTCCAGCAAGCGTCAGGCCGTTACCTCTGGACCAGCCCACTGTGCCCCTGGGCATGGCCAAGTTGGCGCTCCCCGCCCTGCTGCCTAGAGACATGTGGAAGTCAGGGTGCCTTGGAGTTGGGGCCACAGGCTCCCCTGCTGGAAGGTTCCCAAGGAGGGAAGGCCGCAGCACGCCTCTGCTCAGATTCCCTCTGACTGGCGCCCGCTGCCTCCCCAGTGCGCAGGGGCTGGGGGAGGCTCACCTTCCACGCTGGTTTCAGGTCTCCCCTGTCCCCCTGCCCCCACCTGCAGGAACGGATGCTGCCCTGTGAGCCAGGCTGGGGCTCCCCTGGTTCCCGTGAGGCACAGAGAGGGCCTGAGGCCTGTGACCTGGGTCCAGCTACCCTGCCTCTGCCTACCAGGCCACCGAGAGGACTTAGGATTCACGCTTCTGGGGTGCACAGATTAAGGAAATTCTCTGATCCTAAAGGCCTGAGTGATGCTGATCCGGAGAAGCCGCCCACCCTGGCCCCACCTGTGAAATGGAGAGGCGTCCCCGCGAACATGGAGCCCTCAGCCCCAGACCTTCACTCAAACACGCCAGACACCACAGGCGCAAACCTGGGACGCTGCTGGGAGACTTTCCTTTTTCTCTCACCACCCCATAAAAATAGCATCTCCTTCAAAACACACTTTCTAGGAGGCTAGGACAAAATGCTGAGGATTAAACGTTCTGGGCAAACCATAGCAATGCGGCCTCAGTGACTGGCCGCCGGCCCTCGTGGAGACCGGGCTCCTCACCGTCTCTCATCTGAGTGAATGGCTGAGGCGCTCCATGAATAACACATTTGTCAGTTAATAACTGTCTCTAAGATTTATTTCAGTTTAATTTATTTGTTTTGAGGTCAGAGAAAACCCAAGCTTGCTCGGAGAATGAGCTGGGAGGTGCAGCCCGGGACGCAGGCGCAGGTCGCACGCACTCCGCTTCCGCTCCGGGCCGGCCCTGCCCGCGGGCTGTGGACCCGCCTGCGCTGGAGGATCCGCGGGGCGCAGGGGGGCCGCTCTCGTCACCGCCACCGACCCCACTGCTGCACACGGTGCGGGACGCCATGAGGGGACGTCCCGAAGGCCATCATGAGGGGACCCAAAGAGGAGACACTCCGAAGGGAGAAGCGTGAGAGGAGGCCGCAAGGGGACACCATGAGGGGAACATCATCCGGGGATGTCACGAGAGGACACCATGAGGGCACCCGTGAAGGGAACCTCGTGAGGAGACGCCATGGGGGAAACCACTGGGCACACTACGAGGGGAACAGGCTCAGGGGACGCCACGAGGGGTAATAAGGAGGAGACCCCGCGAGGAAGGAAACATCAACCGGGGAAGCCAGGAGGGAACATCCTGAGGAGATGCCGTGAGGAGAGTATCAAGGGAACAGCCATGGGCGGAACTTGAGGGGAACCGTGAGAGGACTCTGTGAGGGGATATCAGGGGGCTGTGCCCTGAGGGGACATTGACAGGCACACAAAGTGCCCAACAGAGGCATAGACATGCCTCCTACTTTACCTAATGCCTCAGCTCCCAGCTCCATGTGGGAAGAATATGCCCACCCCTGGCCGAATGAGGACCTCGCCTGGAAGCAGGAGCATAGATATGGCGAGGACCCTGCTCAGGTGCCCAGTTCCTGCTGTGCGTTGCTCTTTTGTTTAAGACCCACAACTAGACAAAAGCAGCACATAAAGACAAGACTGAATCACACCGGTAAGTCTTTGGGTGGTGAAGGATTATGGAAACTGGGGGCTTCCAGGAGCCCTTGCCCTGCCCCGCTGGCCTGTGCAGGCCCCTCAGGTTCCTGGGGATCCCAACGACTCTGGGGCGCAGCCCTGGGGCGGCAGCTTCTGCTCCCAGGCCTGCTTCTCTGGTGCTGACTCACTGTTTCCCGATGGCGCCCCCTGGCGGTGACTTCAGGCTGCGTGGCCTGTGTGTCCCGACCCCAAACCGCAGCCTCCAGAAAGGAGCCCCAGCCCAGTGCAGGCCTGGCTCTCATCAGAACCAGAACCGAAACTAAGAGCCTGTCCTTGAAAACGTCCGAGCACTCCGGACTCTGAGCTGTCTGGCCTCTGTTCTCTGGTCTGCGGAGGCAGGGTGCTGCACCCTCAGGGTCCTTTGCTCTCTCCGGGCAGAGCCCTGTCTGGGGGGTTGGGGGCATGTGGAAGCCATCCCCGGGGCAGCTCTGCTGCCACCCCAGCCCCACAGACCTGCTGTGAGGGTGAGCTGGCCATGTGTGTGAGTGCGGGTGTGCAGTGTCTGAGTGTGCCTGCATGCGCCCCTGGTGTTGGCTCTGTTCCCAGGGCCTTGGAGCAGGTACCTTGGTTTCTAGATCCCTCCTGCCTCTAGCAGATCTAGTGAATTAAAGTCAATAGAAGACTTGACTAATAACCCCAGGACCCTGAGGTGCAGAGGGCTGGACCCCAAAGCAGGAACCACAACCTTAGAGGACTGAGAACCAGATGTTGGCCAAGGCCACTCTGGGGAAGGATTTTCTGCTTATCTGCGTTTTCCAAGGCTTCTAAAATGAACATGAACTACTGTGCAAATAATAAACACACAGCAGTAACATCATCACCCCCTCTGTAGCCTATGTCCACAGACTGGGTGAAGCAGAGACACAGAGGAGCATCAAGAAGGGCAAAGGGGCGGCCCATCCAGCCTTCCCCTGCAGATGGAAACCCAGGCCATGCAGAAGCCTGTGAGCGGGGTGCGGGGTTGGGGGTGTTATGTCACTGAGCTGGGTTTGACAGCAAAGGGGCAGGGGGCGGTGTTAGGAAATTAAAATGGAGGAAGTCTTGTTCAGGTTTCAGCGGCTGGAGAGAAGGCCTATGACTGACTTTGATTTTGCCTGGACTATGTGCCTACTTGCAAAGACACAAATTGTTACCAGCAAGTCAAGTGGCACTTTGGATAAGAAAGGGAATGGGGCTTGGATTTTCTTGAGCCCCTGGAGTTCTGGCCAACTCCCTGGGGTCCGGAAAATCTCGTGAGTCACAAGGTGAAACAAACAACATTGTAATAGTTAAAGGAAAACCAGAGCTGCATTTTTGCACACCCACAGATGATGATATCAGCTGGCATCCTGTGATAATAAGCGGGAGCGTCCAAAACTGCAATTTGAAGTCTCACCTGCATGATACGGACCTTTTCCCAGTTGGGATTCCATATGGCTGTGGTCGAGGGACTTCCCAGCTCTGTCTTAGTCTGGATGTTGGTCAGCCCCATGTGGTGATGTAAGTGCTGTTACTTTTCTCTATTGTTTTTATGTCTCTTCTTTTAATGGCTGTATATTGAAATTAAGCCAAATAATCTTCTAGTAAATATTGAAATTGTTTATTGTGTGACAGGTGGTTTCTTTTGTTAATGAATCCTTCGAACCAAAAACAAAAGTAAAACTTCCAGCAAAATGGTGAGGGGAGGGGTGGCCCCGAGGTCACCCAGCCAGGTGTGATGCGACCGCAGCCTGAGGACTGTTCTGCCTCTCTCTGTGACAACTGAGATTCTCTGCAGTCTCAACAGACTGTCCTGGCAGCATTGGTGCCCACGAACACTCCCTGCAATGCCGGGAGTAAGTGATACTGTGGCGGAGGGTGGTTTCCAAATTGGGTCCTGGAGCTCATCTTTGTACTAACACTCAGGAACAGTCATGCTTGTCTGGGGTTCATCCTGTGCCAGGCCACATATGACATGTCTGTGCTTACCACAGGGCATCCAACCCCAAAACAGTGCGAGGCCAGTGCCGAGAAACTTCAAACCAGCTGAGTTCATAGCAGTCTGGCATGAACTGGTGGGGCTCATGGACCCCACGGCTGAGTGTGGCCCCTCAGCTGGTCTCTAGCCTGGGTCAGGCCCCCTGAGACCTGGAGAAACAGAAGGTGCCCTGTCAGAATCCAAGGCCCTGAATCCTCAGCCAAAGGTCACTCTCTTGTGGAGAAACCTCTGCAGCCTGTTCAGGGTCTGGTGTTGACTGGTTCACACCCTGGGCCTCTTGCCCTGAAAATGACAGTCTCTGCCCCAGCTTTCCGGCCGCCACCAGACACATCCACGACTGAACGTCGTTTCCACTTTGGCCCAGTGTCTTCATTCTCTCTGGAGCTCTTAGTAATTGCCCTCTGCTCGTCCTGCTCTTGCCCAGTGTCATATTGGACACCTTCTGATCTGGGGGTGGGGTGGGGTGGGGCGCTCATCTGGTATCATATCTTTTTGCCTTTGCATACCATTCAAGGGGTCCTCATGGCAAGAATACTGGGAGGACTTACCATTTCCTCCTCCAGTGGACCAATTTTGTCAGAACCCTTCACTGTGTCCTGTCTCTCTTGGGTGGCCCCCTGTGGCATGACTCACAGCTTCACTGAGTTACACAAGCCCCTTCACCACCACAGGGCTGTGATCCATGAGGGGCTAAGAAGGTACATGTGCCCTAATCATGATGCTGAAGATTCTTAAAGGTGGTTTCTCAAACACCTCAGTAGAGGCAGTGGCTGGTGTGTGCTCTTTGGGTGGACTTTGCTTCTTGGGATTTGGTGGCAATTCCTTTTCATTCTTTCCTGATTCTGCAGAAAGAGAAATTGTAGGAGCAAGTCCTTGGAACACTCCAGCTTCTAGAAGCACAGTCGTCAGTACCCCGGCTCGTCTATGCCGCAGTAGAAAGGAGGTCACCATAG
Source organism: Capra hircus (assembly GCF_001704415.2). Classification (NCBI taxonomy): domain Eukaryota; kingdom Metazoa; phylum Chordata; class Mammalia; order Artiodactyla; family Bovidae; genus Capra; species Capra hircus. Next base: position 49,809,493 of record NC_030826.1, read on the forward strand.
CAGTGACTTGGGAGTGGGCTGGGCAATCAGCCTGGTGTGTGGAGGTCACACCTTAAAACACAATCTCTTTATATCCAAGCTTCACAAACAGGCCGAGTAATGGAGCAGAGTGACACGCTTCCCTGTGGTGGGATGGGGCCTGCCTGGGGAGGAGGAAACATGTGTTGTGCCACCCCATGCACGGCCTTGGTTAAAGCTGCAAATTCTGCTCTTTTTTGGAAAGCAAGACTCTAGATGTTGGACTCTCAGGACATTTGGGCTAAAATGTACTCACACACTCAGACCCAGATGCAGGAATTCTCTGTCAATTTAAATGCCATTCTCTCAGTAATCGAAGATTAAAAGTCATTTATATCGATGGCTTGGGGAAACAGGACTTGTGGGTCTTAGAAGATGTTTCCCCTTTTGCAACAGTCTTATAACTTAGGGCTTCCCTGGTGGCTCAGAGGATAAACAGTCTGCCTGCAATGCAGGAGACCTGGGCTCGATCCCTGGGTTGGGAAGATCCCCTGGAGAAGGAAATGGCAACCCACTCCAGTATTCTTGCCTGGAGAATCCCGTGGACAGAGGAGCCTGGCGGGCTACCGTCCACGGGATGGCAAAGAGTCAGACACCACTGAAGAACTCCACTTTCACTTTCATTATAATTAGGAAAACCGCTAAGAAAGAAGCTATTAAACTATGTATGTGGTCTCGGATCTAAGCTGCAGGCAAATAAGACAAGGAAGGACAATGCCCAGATGTTAGGAAACCAAAATGGAGAGGCCCAGGAATGGGGTGCAGGAGGTAATAGAATCGTTCACTAATTAAAGCCATTGCTGCCCCCCTCACCCCAGGCTTGGCTTCCAAGCCACTGCTGGAGGAAACAGGAGAGACAGGGTAGAAATGGCAAAAAGGGGCCCGGCTAGCTGCTGCCCTGATTCTGGTCACCTGTATTTGAAGGAGGAGGAGGAACTTGCTGCTTTGGCAATAGGTTGCCAAGCTCCACATTTCTTCCCTGTGATCTTGACTTTCCAATGTATCGTGATCCCAGTGTATCACGGTGGATCGCGGTGGATTTTTTTAGACCCTCATCCTAAAGCCTCCCTGTCTCTGGAAACCCTGCCACACCCGCGCAGTTGGCGCCCTCTGCAGGGCGGCTCAGCGACATACAGGTTCGTCATGCCCTTGCCCTGGGGGACAGGTGTGCTTTCCAGGCTCCCCTAAGGAAACTAGGCAAAGGAATGTCTCAAAGCCTGGCAGGGAAAGCGCATCAGATGTCGGGGGTGGGGGGTGAGTTGGAGGAGGAGAGAGAGATGAAGAAAGGTTGTGGGGTGATGGCCAGGGCAGGACGGTGGCAGCAGCCAGCCCGAGGAATCACAGGAGGCCTTATGGAGGGGCCTTGGCCCTGATGACCCCTTTTCCCTGGCCAGCAGGTGGGGGCCCGTTCCTCCAGCTCTGGTTTCCTTTTGTGTGTCCTGAGGCTCCAGTATCTTCCATCCCTCCAACCACTGGGACTCAGAACTGAAATAGAAACCCAAGTCCCACTTTTCCACCATGAGGACAGGTTAACCTGAAGCCTCTCAAAGGAAACAGGAATCAGAAAGTCAGAGGCTTTAGCGCTAATGAAAGAAAAGCGCAAGTCCTTTGGGCGTCTCTGGCTTTGATCCGCCCAGCGCTATTCCGTGAACTCCCTGACTCGTGTCCTGCAGGGGGACAGAGAGAGCTCTGGCCATGATCAGCCCCTGAAGCTGGGGCCCCTCTCCCTCTGGGCTCCAGCCACAGGGGAAGTTTTGCCCCTGGGCGGGCTGGCCACAGGGCCTGCCTGTGGAGCGGGGTTGACCCACCTGAGACAAATCTGTGGCCACCAGGTTTGTGAGGTGTGGGCCAGCATGTGGCATGGTTTCTGGACACCTCCCCTCGTGTGGTCCAGGAGCAGCCGGGTCTGGTGAGCAGCACACAGCATCGCAGCTGGCCAGACCTGCGGATCCTAAGCCACATGTGACCAGGTGCTCCAGAGACGCACAGGCAGGAGACAGGGTCGATCACACCAGCACGGTCCTGAGATCTGATGTGGTCTCCTGTGTGTTTATGAGCGGTGGACTGCCCTCTCCTCTTCAGCATGCTTAAATCTAAAATTAAACTCTAAAGTTCTCCTGACAGTCATTAACTCTGAACCTGTCTCGGAGCTTTATTCACTGTCTGACTCCAGGACAGCAGAGATCGCTCCCAGCCCCGTGGCTCCATGGCTTGCACCATGTGAGCATACGTGAGCCCGTGTTTGTGAGAGCGCCCGGCTGTGGTCAAGTCGAGCCCGAGGGCAGTGGCCACCATCACGGGGCAGGTGGGCTATCGGAAGTGCACGGTGAGCCCAGCAGGACTGCACCAGGTGCTTGGGGGCAACTCCTGTGGCATGAGGGGCTCCAGCCACACTGAGCTCCAAGGTCAAGTCACTCTGCAGAGTCTCAAAGCTGTCTAAGTAAAGATTAAACAAAAGGCAAAAAGAAAAAGATACCTGCACGCTGTGTCGAAGTCTGTTTTGAGAAAAAGGTGTAGATCTGGGTTGGAAGGAGACACATGCAAAAGTGACCCAGGGCGCTCCCTGCCCTCCGTGACCTGCCCTGCAACATGACCGCGACACACGCAGCCAGGGCAGGCCCAAGTGCGCTGCTGATGGTGTCGCCAGGTGGAGGGGCCGCTGGCTGCCTGGAGCCCTGAATGACCGTGTGGCACAGGCCCCCTGCACAGGCTCCCAGGGTGTGGGTGGAGGTACTGTATCCACAGATCCCCCACCGCAGACCATCACCAGGAGGCCACTCTTCCAACAGAGGGCCCGGGCAGCCAAGGGGAGACCAGGGCGGGTGCATGTGTGCACAGGGGATCACCGGCACACAAGGCTCCCACACTGTGAGCAGACCCTCAGACCAGGACCCCCAGGCATGCTGACTCACACCTGCCAACTTGGGGCCCAGTTCAGAATGTTATTCCGCCTCCTCCCCAACCACCCCTGAGTTAGAAAGCCTGTCCAGTTAGAGTCAGACATGAAACAACGGATGGGTTCCTTATTGGGAAAGGTGTACGTCAAGGCTGTATGTTGTTACCCTGCTTATTTAACTTATATGCAGAGTACATAGTGCAAAATGCTGGGCTGGTTGAAGCACAAGCCAGAATCAAGACTGCCAGCATTAATATCAATAATCTCAGATATGCAGATGACACCACCCTTATGGCAGAAAGGGAACGGGAACTAAAGAGCCTCTTGATGAAAGTGAAAGAAGAGAGTGAAAAAGCTGGCTTAAAACACGACATTCAAAAGTCTAAGATCATGGCATCTGGTCCCCTCAGTTCAGTTCAGTTCAGTTCAGTCGCTCAGTCGTGTCCTACTCTGCAACCCCTTGGACTGCAGCATTCCGGGACTTCCTGTCCATCACCAACTCCCATAGTGCTGGGAGCCAGCGTGAGGAACTCCGCCCATGGCAAAGGTCATGAGGAAGGAAGCTTGGCATACGCAAAGGCGTGATCAAGCCTCAGGAAATCCCCTGTTCCTGAGCATCTACCCCAAAACCAGAGTCTGTTTTATGCTGTCACCTATACCTCTGACTTTATGGGGGGCTCTCCCCCATCACCATTTCTCTTGGAGAAGGAGTTAACGTGCAGCTCCAAGTGAATAAAAATTCCTGGGCATGACAAGAGTGTTTCAGCTTACGGACTCCTCTGAAGGTTATCTAGCCCGCCTGTATAGGTTCGTCCGGCCACATGTGATTGTTTACAGCCTCCCAACCTGAGAGGCACGGGATGTTTTAGACTTCAGTTCAGTTCAGTTGCTCAGTCATGTCTGACTCTTTACAACCCCATGAATCGCAGCACACCAGGCCTCCCTGTCCATCACCATCTCCCGGAGTTCAGTCAGGCTCATGTCCATCGTGTCGGTGATGCCATCCAGCCATCTCATCCTGGGTCGTCCCCTTCTCCTCCTGCCCCCAATCCCTCCCAGCATCAGAGTCTTTTCCAATAAGTCAACTCTTCCCATGATGTAGCCAAAGTACTGGAGCTTCAGCTTTAGCATCATTCCTTCCAAAGGAATCCCAGGGTTGATCTCCTTCAGAATGGACTGGTTGGATCTCCTTGCAGTCCAAGGGACTCTCAAGAGTCTTCTCCAACACTACACTTCAAACGCATCAATTCTTCGGCTCTCAGCCTTCTTCACAGTCCAACTCTCACATCCATACATGACCACAGGAAAAACCATAGCCTTGACTAGACGGACCTTAGTCAGTAATGTCTCTGCTTTTGAATATACTGTCTAGGTTGGTCATAACTTTCCTTCCAAGGAGTAAGTGTCTTTGAATTTCATGGCTGCAATCACCATCTGCAGTGATTTGGGAGCCCAAAAATATAAAGTCTGACACTGTTTCTACTGTTTCCCCATCTATTTCCCATGAAGTGATGGGACCAGACGCCATGATCTTAGTTCTCTGAATGCTGAGTTTTGAGCCAGCTTTTTCACTCTCCTCTTTCACTTTCATCAAGAGGCTCTTTAGCTCCTCTTCACTTTCTGCCATAAGGGTGGTGTCATCTGCACATCTGAGGTTATTGATATTTCTCCCGGCAATCTTGATTCTAGCTCATGTTTCTTCCAGTCCATCGTTTCTCATGATGTACTCTGCATAGAAGTTAAATAAGCAGGGTGACAATATACAGCCTTGACGTACTCCTTTTCCTATTTGGAACCAGTCTGTTGTTCCATGTCCAGTTCTAACTGTTGCTTCCTGACCTGCATATGGATTCCTCAAGAGGCAGGTTAGGTGGTCTGGTATTCCCATCTCTTTCAGAATTTTCCACAGTTTATTGTGATCCACACAGTCAAAGGCTTTGGCATAGTCAATAAAGCAGAAATAGATGTTTTTCTGGAACTCTCTTGCTTTTTCTGTGATCCAGCGGATGTTGGCAATTTGATCTCTGGTTCCTCTGCCTTTTCTAAATCCAGCTTGAACATCAGGGAGTTCATGGTTCACGTATTGCTGAAGTCTGGCTTGGAGAATTTTGAGCATTACTTTGCTAGCATGTGAGATGAGTGCAACTGTGCGGTAGTTTGAGCATTCTTTGGCATTGCCTTTCTTTGGAATTGGAATGAAAACTGACATTTTCCAGTCTTGTGGCCACTGCTGAGTTTTCCAAACTTGCTGACATATTGAGTGCAACACTTTCACAGCATCATCTTTCAGGATTTGAAACAGCTCAACTGGAATTCCATCACCTCCACTAGCTTTGTTCGTAGTGATGCTTTCCAAGGCCCACTTGACTTCACATTCCAAGATGTCTGGCTCTAGATTAGTGATCACATCATCATGATTATCTGGGTCGTGAAGATCTTTTTTGTGCAGTTCTTCTGTGTGTTCTTGCCACCTCTTCTTAATATCTTCTGCTTCTGTTAGGTCCAGACCATTTCTGTCCTTTATCGAGCCCGTCTTTGCATGAAATGTTCCCTTGGTATCTCTAATTTTCTTGAAGAGATCTCTAGTCCTTCCCATTCTGTTGTTTTCCTCGATTTCTTTGCATTGATCGCTGAAGAAGGCTTTCTTATCTCTTCTTGCTATTCTTTGGAACTCTGCATTCAGATGCTTATATCTTTCCTTTTCTCCTTGGCTTTTCGCCTCTCTTCTTTTCACAGCTATTTGTAAGGCCTCCCCAGACAGCATTTTGCTTTTTTGCATTTCTTTTCCATGGGGATGGTCTTGATCCCTGTACAATGTCATGAACCTCATTCCATAGTTCATCAGGCACTCTGTCTATCAGATCTTGACCCTTAAATCTATTTCTCACTTCCACTGTATAATAATAAGGGATTTGATTTAGGTCGTACCTGAATGGTCTAGTGGTTTTCCCTACTTTCTTCAATTTAAGTCTGAATTTGGCAATAAGTTCATGATCTGAGCCACAGTCAGCTCCCGGTCTTGTTTTTGTTGTCTGTATAGAGCTTCTCCATCTTTGGCTGCAAAGAAAATAATCAATCTGATTTCGGTGTTGACCATCTGGTGATGTCCGTGTGTAGAGTCTTCTCTTGTGTTGTTGGAAGAGGGTGTTTGCTATGACCAGTGCATTTTCTTGGCAAAACTCTATTAGTCTTTGCCCTGCTTCATTCCATATTCCAAGGCCAAATCTGCCTGTTACTCCAGGTGTTTCTTGACTTCCTACTTTTGCATTCCAGTCCCCTATAATGAAAAGGACATCTTTTTTGGGTGTTATTTCTAAAAGGTCTTGTAGGTCTTCATAAAACCGTTCAACTTCGGTTTTTTCAGCATTACTGGTTGGGGCATAGATTTGGATAACTGTGATATTGAATGGTTTGCCTTGGAGACGAACAGAGATCATTCTGTTGTTTTTGAGATTGCATCCAAGTACTGCATTTCGGACTCTTTTGTTGACCATGATGGCTACTCCATTTCTTCTGAGGGATTCCTGCCCACAGTAGTAGATGTAATGGTCATCTGAGTTAAAATCACCCATTCCAGTCCATTTTAGTTCGCTGATTCCTAGAATGTCGACGTTCACCCTTGCCATCTCTTGTTTGACCACTTCCAATTTGCCTTGATTCATGGACCTGACATTCCAGGTTCCTATGCAGTATTGCTCTTTACAGCATTGAATGTTGCTTCTATCACCAGTCACATCCACAACTGGGTATTGTTTTTGCTTTGGCTCCATCCCTTCATTCTTTCTGGAGTTATTTCTCCACTGACCTCCAGTAGCATATTGGGCACCTAGTGACCTGGGGAGTTCCCCTTTTGGTATCCTATCATTTTGCCTTTTCCTACTCTTCATGGGGTTCTCAAGGCAAGAATACTGAAGTGGCTTGCCATTCCCTTCTCCAGTGGACCACATTCTGTCCGGCCTCTCTACCATGACCCGCTCATCTTGGGTTGCCCCGCAGGCATGGCTTGGTTTCACTGAGTTAGACAAGGCTGTGGTCCTAGTGTGATTAGATTGACTAGTTTTCTGTGAGTATGGTTTCAGTGTGTCTGCCCTCTGATGCCCTCTTGCAACACTTACCATCTTACTTTGGGTTTCTCTTACCTTGGCGTGGGGTATCTCTTCACGGCTGCTCCAGCAAGGCAAATTCTTTTGGGGAGTTGGAAATTATTAGTATAGTGGGTTGGTTAGGAATTATATTGGTGAAGGGTTTTTTCATTTGTTGTGCCAATAATTGCTGCTAATTCCCTGCCCTGGGTGTGACAAGGGTGTCTCAGGTCAAACCTCTCTGCTGACAGACTAGCTTGTGTGACAGGATTATCCATACTCCTGGCACATGACTGTTTACTACCTCTCAACCATAAACAGCAGAGACAGTTTTGGAGTATTTTGAAAGTCTTAATTAGCATAGGATTTTTCTCATTGTTGAGTCAATGATTGCCGCCAGGCCTCCATATCCTTAGGCACCTGGGGATATATTAATCAATGTATTTGGAATATAGAAAAGGAAATATAGTAGTTTTTAAGGTTAGCAATACTAGACTTTTTGAGTTAATGGATTTTCTCTTTTGTAATAGATCACTGTAGTTTGTTATAAATCACTGTGTCCTTGCTATGTAAAAATGTAACTTTATCACTATCTTAAGACTAAATAGATCTTAAGGGGAACATTGGTGAAAGGATTTCCATTTGTTGGGTTGATGTTTGCTGCTAAATCTCCATGTTCCCTGCCCTTATAATGAATATAACTAGCATATAGGAGAAATAAATATTAACCTTTAAGCATATAGGAGAAATAAGTATTAACCTTTAAGATTAACCATGGTAACCTTGGGTTAAATAAATTTCTTTCTTGATTGTAACTCACTACACCCTCACCCTATAGGAATGCAACTTTATTTGGAGGGTGGTGCCTGGTTTAAGAAAAAACACCCTTGGAAGAAATAAGTTTTTTTGGTTATCAGAAAGAAAGGATCATAAAACGTCAGCAGGTCTCATGGCCAGAAGTTGATGTGAAATCCCTAAGACCTTTTTATGTGAAGCACCTGATTTTGACAAAGGTCAGGACTGCTGACTCCCACGTGACTCTGTATTCATCCCTATATGTAACAAAAGGTATATAAGCAAACCCCAAAATAAAGAAATTGGATCAGTTTCCGGAAAGACTGATTCCCCCATGTCGTTTCTTTCTTGCTCCCCGTTTTTCTGGCTGAATTCCCATCTGGAGCATGGATGCTATTCCACGCAAACCAAGTTATTCAGCCTCTTTTTCTCCACTAATTTTCCTACTACACTATCTGTTTCTAATTTCTCTATATCTCTGTAATTAAATATGTGTTTTTCCAAGGACACCGACTATGTCTCCACCTTCGAATCACCCTGGATCCACCGGGGCTGGACCCTGGCACCAAAGTTTACTCAGACTCATGTCATTTGAGTCTGTGATGCCATCCAACCATCTCATCTCTGTCATCCCCTCCTCCCACCTTCAGTTTTTCCCAGCATCAGGGTCTTTCAAATGAGTCAGCTCTTGGCATCAGGTGGCTAAAGTATTGGACTCTCAGCTTCAACATCAGTTCTTCCAATGAATATTCAGGACTGATTTCCTTTAGGATGGACTGGTTGGATCTCCTTGCAGTCCAGGGGACTCTCAAGAGTCTTCTCCAACACCAGAATTCAAAAGCGTCAATTCCTTGCCGCTCAGCTTTCTTTGTAGTCCAACTCTCACATCTATACATGACTACTGGAAAAACCATAGCCTTGACTAGATGGACTTTTGTTGCAAAGTAATGTCTCTGCTTTTTAATATGCTGTCTAGGTTAGTCGTAACTTTTCTTCCAAGGAGTAAACATCTTTTAATTTCCAGGCTGCAGTCACTGGTCCATCACTCATAGCAAATAGATGGGGAAACAATGGAAACAATGACAGACGTTATTTTCTTGGGATGTATAATCACTATCGATGGTGTCTGCAGCCATGAAATTAAAAGACAGTGGCTCCTTGAAAGAAAAGCTATGGACAAAGCTATGAAGCTCCAACACTTTGGCCCCTTGAGCAAAGAGTGAGTTCTTTGCAAAAGACCCTGATGCTGGGAAAGATTGAAGGCAGGAGGAGAAAAGGACAATAGAGGATGAGACGGTTGGATGGCATCACTGACTTGATGGAAATGAGTTTGAGCAAGCTCTGGGATTTGGTGATGGACAGGGAAGCCTGGCGTGTGACAGTCCATGGGGTCCCAAAGAGTTAGACATGGCTGAGTGACTGAATGGATCCTGAGAAGGCCTGCCTGGGTGGTATTGACCTCCCACAGTGAGCCTAGTCCCCGTCTGGGCTCACAGCCTGAACACCCAGCACCTGCGTCCTCGAGCAGGTGCCCACATTTCCAGCTTCATCTGATTCTAGGGGCGAGGCCACGGACAGCCTGTCAGACCAGCACCAGTTCCCGGAACAGTGGGCATAGGTCAGGGCAGCATTGTGAGCCCAGGGGTCGGCAGGGAGAGGCTGTCTGGCTGACTCAGCTGTTCTGTGCAGACGCTGCAGAGGCTCGGCTCTACCAGGAAACCTGGACCCATTGTCAACAGTGAGGGAGGAGCTCAACTCACCATCACCCACCCTGCCAGGCTTCCTCACCTGCATCCCATCATCCCAGCTTTCTGGCAGGATAGCCCTCACAGGCACACGGAGGCAGGAGGCTGGGCTGCTCCGTGGGCTGGCCGTTCTGTCAAGGCCTCTGCCTAATCCCTAGTCTGGTTTCTGAGACAGGATGACCTCCCCCTCCTGACAAGTGCCTTCTCCACACACCTCCCCTCCGCCCAGCAGAATGCAAGCCAGAGTTGAGCAGGATTGATGAGTATTCCAGGCCCAAGGCTGCTTCATTGGTTCCAGGTCCACGTGCCCTTAGTGTGTGTGTGAGTCGCTCAGTCATGGCCAACTCTTACTGACCCCATGGACTGTTGCCCACCAGGCTTCTCTGCCCATGGAGTTCTCCAGGCAAGAAGACTGGAATGGGTTGCTATTCCCTCCTCCAGGGGTTCTTCCCGACCCAGGGATGGAAACTGAGTCTCCTACATTGCAGGCAGATTCTTTACCATCTGAGCCACCAGGGAATCCCATCTACTCCTTTAGTAGCAAACAATCCCTACATTCTTTTAGCCTCTGAATCCTTTTTTGAACCCTTTGTCAGCTGAGCCAGTGAAAATCCAACAGCAAATGGAAAATGGGTGGCCGATACTCCACGTAAGAAAACGATGGAGTGAAGGAGTGTGGGGCCTCCATTCACATGCCACCAGTCAAGTACCGAGATTCTGGGCCCAGTGGCAACAAACCGGGTTTGTGAATAGTATGCATATTTTATGAAGCAGGTGGGACTCCGAGTTCTCCGAAAACCATACTCACCTCCTTTATTTAGCAGTCTGCCTCCAATAGCTTCCCAGGTGACTCAGAGATAAAGAATCTGTCTATCTAGCAGGAGAGGCAAGTTTAGTCCCTGGGTGGGGAAGACCCCTGGAGAAGGGAATGGCAACACACTCCAGTACCCTTGCCTGGGAAATCTCGGGGACAGAGGAGCCCGATGGTCTACAGTCCATGGGATGGTAAAAGAGTTGGCCGCAACTCAGCAAATAAAACAGCAGCAACCACCTCCAAAGTGGGGAGGGGCTGGGGGGCCAGCTCTGTAAACACGTGTTCCTCTGCCCCAGGACATCAATGGCTGTTGAGCAGCCTTCACGGAGAACCCACTCTGTTCGGAATGTCTGGCTTTCACCCCACTGGAAGAGCAGGGACCTCAGTCAGAAAAAAACACCCTTGATTACTGATCCCTTGAAGAAGGGAACTGCACGCTCTCTTCGTCCCTTACCCCCACGCCATGGGGCCCAGCCTCAGTGTGGACAGTCCCCTGGGGTTCCCATGAAGCCTGAGCAGCTGGCTGGACTCTGCTCTCAGCCTGTGGACCTCCCCCTCAGGCTGACTCTGGCACATTCTGGAAGATGGGGACCTGAACCCTCAGCTGTGTGCTGACCAGCTGAGGCCTGGGCACCTGGACATGTCCCCAGGGCACCTGCCCTCAGCCTCCAGCTCACAGCCCTCCTCGGGGCCCCTTGTGGGAAAACACCCAATTTTAAACTTTGACCCTCAGTCACTCTCAGACCTGGTGGCCTCTGGCCTGTATATTCTAGCGCTGGGCCCTGAAGCCTCTACCAGGAGGGGAGGTCAGAGTTCAAATGAGGATACAGAGGAAGAAAGAACTGCCCCAGGGTTGGGGTGAGGAGCGGGAGGACAGGAAGGCCATCTTTGCTCCTGGAGTGTTCTGGAGCTGAGGGCCAATCTTCTCAGGCCAGGAGGGTGGGAAGACCCTTGAACCTTCTGACACTTACCCAAGGCTGAGGGAGCCTCTGAACAGGGTGGCGTTGGGGGAGGTTTTGGGGGGATGCAGTTGACTAAAAGAAAACCACACAGTGAGAGAGCTATGATGGAGTGAGAGAATGTGTCCCAAGAGAGGGGAGAGGCCAGTTCGTGGGGCTTCTGGCCAGGAGAGCAGGTGGACTCTCCTGGTGGCAGTAGAGGTAGAGACCCGCCCCCCAATGCAGGAGCCGCAAGAGACCTGGGTTCCACCTCTGGGTTAGCAAGATCCCCTGGAGGAGGGCGTGGCAACCCACCCCAGTATTCTTGCCTGGGGAATCCCATGGACACAGGAGCCTGGAGGGATATAGGCCATAGGGTCACAAAGTCAGACATGACTGAAACGACTTGGCACATACAGATTGTCAAGGATATGTCTGGGTGAAGGTGGCTCTACTGCTTGCCACAGAGAACAGATATATGTCAAGTTAAGGGTGACGGTGCTTTTCTTTGTGTGGGAAAACACAAGCAGCTGGGGTCACTGAAATTCTTCCTGAGTCACCCATCTAATCATCTGAGAGGCTGCTTGTCCAGATACACAGAGTCCATTAATGACTCTAATTCCTGTCTGAGCACAGAAGAGCACTGTGGGTCATCGGCCGCAGAGGATCAACCTTTGCAGAGTGAGCAAGACACTCTTTGCTGCTCTTTTGTGTGCAGGGTCAAGCCCAGCAGGCTGCAACCCTCAGCTGAGTCACTCAGGGATGGCCCCTCGGCCTTGGTGACCGTCCAGGAGCCCCTGGGAGCTCCCTCGCTTCTCCAGATGGTCTTGGGGTGACTTTCCACCCAGGAAAGGCAGCATGGTGGTGCCAGAGTCCCACAGCCCCTCCCCTGGGAAAGGCCAGGGATGGGTCAGAAGGGGGAGGTTATGGCCTTCAAAGGACCCATGGTTTTGCACTTAGAGCCCGTGGGCATTTCAGCCTGGCCCCAGTCCTTCCACCCACTGCCCCAGGGACTTGGGGAAGCCCAAGATAGCCAAGGGGGATCAACGTACTGTCCTCCTTCCTCAACCCCGCTCTCTCTAACCTAATAAAAATTGCTGTTTATTCTTAAAGAACAAGTATTCTCTGATTACTTGAGCACAGGATCCTTGTAGAAATTCTGGAGGAAAAAAAGTTGAAGAAATTGTAAAAAACCTGTAGTTCCCAGACTCAGACTTACTTCCTGATGACATTTTATGTTTGTCTTGATTTTCTGGAAGTATATGTTTCTATGGATTCAAAAGGAAGGAGCTTCCCAGTTGGCACTAGAACTTGCCTGCCAATTCAGGAGCTATAAGCACATGCAGGCTCGATCCTCTGATGGGGAAGATCTCCTGGAGGATCGCATGGCAACCCACTTCAGAATTCTTGCCTGGGAAATCCCATGGGCAGAGGAGCCTGGCGGGCTGCACTCCAGGGGGTCCCAAAGAGTCAGAGGCCATTGAAATGCCTTAGCATGCAGGCAGGTACACATTCAAAGGGAAATTGGGAGGATGCTGTCTACACAGTTGGGGGTTTAAGCTGCCTGGTTCTGCTGATGCCCCGACAGTACTCTCAGACGTGCCAGGCTTCACCACAGTCCCTCAGTCCACACCAGACACGTCCACACACAGGAGCTGTGTATGGAGCCTGTAACTGATGCACCTACTGTCACAGGAGGGCCCGAACCAGATCCTCTGCTTCTCCGCACACCCTCAGGTGGTCCCAGGAGCACTGGCTCCTCCAGGTCAGCGGCACTTCGAGGAGCAGGGCCACTCTCTGCCACAGGACAAACCCCAGGGGCCCTCTCCATCGACGACCATGTCAAGCAGCCCCTGAAGAAGGGCTTTCCCAGCCCCTGCCTCCCCCAGGAACAGCTGAGGAGTCTCCCTCTGTCCGCAGCGCTCTTTCTGAGATGCCTCTTGGAATCTCCCGCGGAGGGAGGGTGTCTCCCGGGATCAGAAGGAGCCGCATCCTGGGCCCTGGCCTGCCCTCTCGTTGGTCTGTGGTTAGAGTCTTCCCAGAGAAGGGTCCTGATTCTCGGGGAATTCTGGGAATGGAGGCAGAAATTTGAAAGGAGAGAGCAGACTGTGTGTGTGAAAGTTACTCCACCACCTTCTCTGGAGGTCACGCGGGGTGACTGGGGCAAGAGAGAGTCAGAAGCCAGGGCATGTGGGCCACTCTCAGGCTCAGTGGAATGAAGGGAAGCCTCTTTGAAGGGCTCTAACCTTTATGTATGTTTTTGTAACTGTACTGTCGCTCCCGGGCCTGCTAGTCCAGGGACTTCCCGGGATTGGGACATAAACCTCACCCTTCCTGGCATTGGTTCTCACTCAGCCCTCCACAAACGTTTGATAAATAAACAAGAATTGATTTGGGAAAGAACTCACATTGTTAGAACAGTCTACTTTAAAGAAATCCATAAATAACAACACAAAACCAACCAACCAACACAAAAATGGAATAATCCTACTCCCAAAATTCCGTTGCTTAGGATGCCTCTCACCTTACAGGTGAGGATTCTGTGGGGAGCAGGTTTGAATACCCCAAGTCATCTGGCACCCTGGCAGTCTCCAAGGGTGCTCCCCCAGGGCCCAGAGTAGCCAGGCCAGTCCCCCAGGAAGGTCTGTGTTGACTCAGGACTCACCTCTGGGATCCCCAGCTCCTGTGCCTGCAGCCCCACCGGTGACTTGCCTGCCACGCCCCAGCGGATGCCAGGGAGCTTGTCACAGTTGCACAGGACTTGTCTTCCAAGGTTAACACCTGACTGGGCCCCACCGGGGGCAGGACACCCACTCTGAGCTCAGAGGCACTAGAACAAGGGGATACTTGCTCTTTGGGGACCAGCGGGAAGCTCAGGCTGGTAAGCCTGTGTGGAGGCAGGGGGACAGTAGAAGGATGGGTGTTTAACTGAGGAAAGCAGGCAGGCGGTGCCTCACTCAGGGCCATGGAGGGAGGGGGCCCCCGACCCCCTCACTGCACTGTGCATCCTGTACGTAAGCCGCAGCACTTGTGAGCACACCAGGGGATCCTTCTAGGGACACCATCCCAGGAGACTTACTTTCCGTTTACCTCTTACTTCACTTCTATGCAGTGTACATCATGCGAATTGCAGGGCTGGATGAACCACAAGCTGGAATCAAGACTTTAGAAGAGATACCAACAACCTCATAGATGCAGGTGATACCACTCTAAATGGCAGAAAGTGAAGAGGAACTAAAGAGCCTCCTGATGAGGGTGAGAGAGGAGAGTGAAAAAGCTGGCTTAAAACTCAACATTCATAAAACTAAGATCATAGAATCTGATCCCATGACTTCATGGCAAAGAAAGGGAAAAAATGGAAGCAATGACAGATTTTCTGTTCTTGGGCTCCAGAATCACTGTGGATGGTGACTGCAGCCATGAAATTAAAAGACACTTGCTTGTTTCCAAAGGAAGGACAGCTGTGCCCAACCTAGACAGTATGTTGAATAGCAGAAACATCACTTGCTGACAAAGTTCCATATAGTCAAAGCTATGGTGTTTTCAGTAGTCATGGACAGAGGTGAGACTTGGACCATAAAAAGGCTGAGTGCAGAAGAATTGATGCTTTTGAATGGTGGTGCTGGAGAAGACTCTTGAGAGTCCCTTGGACAGCAAGGAGATCAAACCAGCCAATCCTAAAGGAAATCAACCCTGAATATTTACTGGAAGGACTGATGCTGAGCTGAAGCTCCAATACATCGGCCAACAGATGGGAAGAGCTGACTCACTGGAAAAGACCCTGATGCTGGGAAAGATGGAAATCAAAAGGAGGAGGCAGCAGAGGATGCGCTAGTTGGACAGCATCACTGACTCAATGGACACAAATCTGAGCACACTCTGGGAGACAGTGAAGGACGGGGAGCCTGGCATGCTGCTGCCCATGGGGTCACAGAGTCAGACATGACTTAGCAACCCAACAACAACAGCTTTTGTAAATACTGGGCAATGAACACATTGTCATGATCAGGGGAAAACAGTGCTCTCATGTTTAAATCACCTAGTAAGCCCTTCCCCTTCCAGGCAGAGCTGCCTCCCCCTGGCTTCTGTGAGGATTGAATCTCCATTCCTGTTGCCCCATCAGCAAGGTGACCTCAAGGTACACTGACAGGGCTCCTCCCCAGAAAGGAGAGGAGCGCATCCAATCGGCGGTGGGCTGTGCACCAGGATCTGAGCAGCCCGGAAGCATAAGAGACCCTGCAGGGAGCTGTGGCGGCCACGTGGCTCAGCCAGACAGGCGGAGCCCGCTTCCTCCCTGACTCTGAGCGGCCACTGCAGGAGTTATACCCTCAGGACCCAGTTACTCAATGCACGTCGGTGGCGGGTCCAGAGCCAGACCTACCTCTCCTTCCCTGAAGCAGCAACAAGCACCCCAGTTCATAAGCACTTCCATAAGTAAAATGTTATACTATTTTGAAGAAAATTAAAAAACATTCAGATGAAGGGAAAGGCATATCTGGGTGTTGGTTGAGGAAGGATTAATACTGAAAATGTGATTCTTTCAAAAAAGGAAGTGTAAAGACAAATAATTCCCAAGAGCACTGAAGGCTGGGGCAGCTTGGGACAAAATAAGCAGATGGTGGAGGAATGCAGCCATTTCAGAAAGCAAACATCATGCTTCCGGTGACTCCATCCGAAAGAGAACTATTAATGGGTCAAGAATTTTAGTCTTACGTTTCAAAACTTAGAAATGTCTAAAACATGAAAGTTCCCTGGTCTCTAGTGAAAAGGATTTTGCACTTTGAGTGCTGCGGCCTGGGTCCAGTCGCTAGCTGAGGAATTGAGATCCCACATGCCAGCTTGGCTGAAGACATTCTGGACCTGAGAGTGAAAGGACTGTGAGGTGAATGCTGACATCTGGACTGCAGGAGCCCCAGGGAGATCACTGCAAATGCAGAGAAAGGATGTGCACTTCTTGGAGTTTAGGAAAAAGAAGAAAAGAAAATGCAAGATTTCGGTTTGAAAGGGGATTTAGGCACTAGGGTGAGGAAGTAAGTAAAACACTCCCCTCCCCTAACGAAAGGCTTCCCAGGTGGCTCAGTGGTAGAGAGTCTGCCTGACAAAGCAGGAGATGCAGGAGGCACGGGTTCAATGCCTGGGTCAGGAAGATCCGCGGGCCGAGGAAATGGCAAACCACTCCAGTGTTCTTGCCTGGAGAATCCCATGGACAGAAGAGCCTGGTGGGCTACAGTCCACGGGGTCGCAAAACTCCAGACACGACTTAGCAACTGAGCACAGCACAGCACTCCTACCCAAAGACAAGAGGAAATGTTTAAATCTTCCCCAAAAGGATGATGGACCCAGGAATGAGAACAATCGGATTCTTCCTCAGCTGCTCTGGATAGAAGACGACCCTGGACCAGGGCTTTTGAAATATCGAGGAAACGAGAAGCCAGGATTCTGGGGCTGTGAACCCAGACACAAAGCCCTGTTTAAACACACTCTTAGGCCCCTGAGCCCTTGGAGTGTCTGCACCCCGAGACCTGCCCTGAAGTGGGGGTGCCGAGTGTCTGAGATGCCAGCAGACATGTGTTCATGAACGCGGTCACGTGCCTTGGGGAAGCTGCTCAACCAGAATGAGAGAATAGAAATCTACCCGTGTCAGCACAGGATGGGTGAGGGCTGGTCCACAAGGATCCCACCCACACCAGCAACTCTCTGCCCACCTGACGAGTACTTGCCCAGCCTGAGTCCACAGCCCCTCCCCTGGTGGCCAGAGACACCTCTTTGCCCCTTACTCTGCTCTACACCCTGAAGCAGGTCACTTTGGGTTCTAGCGGAAGGGGACAGCCTACACGGTACTCACTTGACACTGCGGACCTCTGGGCTTCCTTACCCCACCTCCAAACTACCGATAACTGTGGGGTCTCCCTTCTCCTTACAACTTCAAGGCTTCTGCACCCTCATGGAAGGACCTTCAGACTCACTGCCCCCAATCCACTCCTGCCTTCCAGGGAGCTCTTTTGGAAGTGCAGGTCTGATGAGGGATGTCCTACACTGAACAGAAACAAACTCTTTTTCCTGCCCCCAACCCCTGCCACACCATCCCTGTAGGGTCTCTCTCTCCAAGCCTCTCTCCTCAGGGGTGTGGGGGCAGAGCCAGGCCCAGCCCTGCACAGGCCCCTTTGTCTCAGGTCACCCTTGGTTCCTGACTCCGCTGCCCCATGTGTGAGCTCCCAGCACACACGATGCCCTCAGCTGAGGCTGCACACCTGCCCCTCTGCCACAAGGAAGGCGGAGCTGGGAGGCTGCACACAGGAGGCTAGGCAGCGGGAGTGAGGACAGCAGCCCTCCTCCTGGTCTGCAGGAAATCTGGGCGCTGCTGGTGAGAGCCCAGAAGCTAGCGAGGCTGGATGTGGACCAAGCCCTCCGGGTTCAAGTCAAGAGCAGCCGCTTGCCTCCAGCAATTTGAAAAAAAAAACGGAGCCTGGAGTCAAACAAAGAATGATTCAAACACCTCTGTCCTTCCCCACCCTTGTGACTCTCACACATTCCCCTTATTCCCCACTTTCAGAGTCTCAAAGAGAGACTTATATCTTAGTGATTTTTATAAGCACCAAAACCATTTGTACATGAGAGACATACACACCCCTGCAAGGAAACTGCCGGCTTCCAGCACTTCTCTGAGGTCAGCACCTATTGGACTCCACCCTCTGGGAATGAGGGCGCTCCGTTATGCCCAGGGGACATCTGTTTTGGCCACACAGTGTCTCCACACCCAGCCTGCTAGGACCCTCCATGGGGAGGGAGCTGGGAAGAAGGCTCCTTCTGCTCAAGGGCTAGTGAAGGACAATTTATAGTTTAAACTCCTACCACTTGCTCCTATTCACTCTGGCTCCTTACCCCTGCCTGTGTCCCCAGCAAGACTTCTATCTGGGTGGACCCAACTTGCCATTCTGAAACTTGGAATCAAGCTCTGAGGAGTCTCAATGGGTAGGGATCTGCCCAGTGCCTGTGTGTGTGTGTGTGTGGGGGGGGTGATCCACACAGCAGGGGACTGGCAGGTCCCCAGATCCACGCAGCGGGGTGAACACACCCAGCTCCCCAAAGGAGGATCTGTTCAGACGGAGCTTGAAAGTGGAGAACTCCAGGAACTGGCTCTCCTGGAAAACCGCCACCTGTGTTTTCTTTAGAATGATCATCGAATGCCCCGCGGCTAATAAAAATAGAATAAGGAATTCACTGTCAAGAAACTCATCTTTTCCCCTGAACTCAGGGCAGTTCCTGAAACTCGAGTTCAGTTCAGTTCAGTTCAGTCGCTCAGTCGTGTCCGACTCTTTGTGACCCCATGAACCGCAGTACGCCAGGCCTCCCTGTCCATCACCAAGTCCCAGAGTCCACCCAAACCCATGTCCACTGTGTCAGTGATGCCATCCAAGCATCTCATCCTCTCTTGTCCCCTTCTCCTCCTGCCCTCAATCTTTCCCATCATCAGAGTCTTTACAAATGAGTCAGCTCTCCACATCAGGTGGCCAAAGTATTGGATTTTCACCTTCAACATCAATCTCTCCAATGAACACCCAGGACGGATCTCCTTTAGGATGGACTGGTTGGATCTCCTTGCAGTCCAAGGGACTTTCAAGTGTCTTCTCCAGCACCACAGTTCAAAAGCATCAATTCTTCTGCACTCAGCTTTCTTTATAGTCCAACTCTCACATCCATACATGACTACTGGAAAAACCACAGCCTTGACTAGTCGGACCTTTCTTGGCAAAGTAATGTCTGCTTTTATGGGAAACTCAAGTGACCTCCCGTAACTTGAGGTTTCCTTCCTGAATACAGGACCTGGGTATTAGACCTTAGGTGCATGGATTCTGAATCCTTCCCGCCTCCTCCTTTCCTGGCTCCGCCCTGGAATCATCATTCGGGTTTAATGCAGCCGCTCAGACCTGCGCACAGACAGGCTGCAGCTGCAGGCATGGAGGAGCCAGTTACCGGGTCACAGGTGAGAGATGGCGGGGTGGTGGCCGGGGCTTTAGGTGTAGGATCACCTCCAAATAGGGGCTGGGTTGATTGAGATAGAGCACTGAGCTCCCAGGCTCTGCACTCTGCGCCAAGGCTAAAGGAGGGAAAAAGACAAAGGCTTCCCGACCTGGTGAGGAACTACATCTCTGCGGGGCAGAGAGATGGCATTTTGAGCTCCAGGATGTCCACCCATACGAACAAAACCTGCGTCCCGGACCACACCTGGGAACACCGGGACACCTGCTGTCCCGGACCACATCTGGGGTTAAACACTTTCACGTCCAGGCCAACACTGCGACTCTCATACTTGTGCACGCACACTCACTTTCATGCACATACACACTTGTGTGCACTCACAAGGGACACACACACACACACTCAGCCCATTCACTCACAAACACTCATTAAAACAGAGCGAAACCTAGAGACGGCCACTCCATTGACTCGTTCTATGCTCTCCTTTCATTTTTGGTTAAGCTGCAGCAGCAATCTAAATTCAGTTCACCACCCACTATGGTGAATGATCTGCAATTTGAAAGCCAGTTTCCACTCCCAGTGCCTAGGGAGCCAGAGCCCCTGGGAGGCCCTCATCACCTGGGACTAAATAATGAAGGTGGTGGGGAGGTACAGGCACCCACCCGCCCCTGGAGGGTGCAAGCAGCAGGTGCAAGGACGGGGAGGATTCTCAGAGGAAGTGCCTTGTGAAAGAGAGTGAGAAGTAGCCCAGCTGATGGGCTGGCAGGTACTGATGGGCCGTGAGAGCTGCAACAGTTTACAGAATCAACCCCCAGAACTGCAGGAACTTATTACTGCCCAGTAGGGATCCTTCCTGACCATAGCAGCATGGAAAGGACAGAGCAAAAGCTCCCCGGACTTGGGCATTCTTCCCTCTGAGCCAGGGTTGGGACTCTGTTTCAGCTGTCTTCTGAAGGTGGTTGGTTGCCTCCCTCCACACTGTTGGTGAAAGGCCTGCCTGGACAGCAGGGTGCTCACCTTCCCATGTAAATATCCAGGTACATACAAGTTACCACTGAGCCTTTGCATGGGAAACCTGATCCAGCTTCTCCTAGGTGCTGCAGGAATGGAGATCCCTGCTGACCAAGAACCCCTTCCCCCAGTCAGCTGATAAGCCTCGAGCCACATACCTGCTGCCTCAGTTTCCCCAAGGTCCTGTGGCAGGACAAAGTGCTGGCAACGGCATGCACTTTCCAAGGTGTTCCACTGCCTCCCAAATGCGATCAGGTTCCCAGCGACAGCGCAAATCCCAGCTGCGTGCCCCAGCTTAATATATGTAGAGACCAGCAGCTGTGACGGTGATCTGAGAGAAGGATGAATTGTGGCCTCGCTTTTCCCAACTCCAGAAGCCTCAGGGCCCCTCCAGGTCTTGCCCCATGCAGCAGTCTTCCTGTACCCCCTCGGCCCCAACCTTCTCACCGCTCTCTTCCCCTGTTGTGCTCTGGCCTCTCTCTCTCCCATTTTCCTGTCCTTTGCAGCATCAGAGACAAGAGGAGGGACCCAGGCAGAGGAGTGGAAATGCCACTTAAAAACCCATCTGAATTTCAGATAACAAATCACTTTGAAATGTAAATTTATGGCAAATATTGCACAACATACTCCGATATTTAAAAATAAGACAACAGTGGAACCGCAGACTGATAAGGGCGGCAAAGCTGCCTGAGAACATGGGGAGCTCCGCCCATCCCCAGTCCAGCTCTTCCAGCCCAGACCAGCTCCTCCATCCCTACTCCAGCTCTTTGCAGACAGGCCTTCTGCACTCTATAAGGTGGAAAAGTCTGTGTCTCCATTGTACAGATTTGGTTTAGTTGAGACTGGTCTGTGGTTTCAAGGATCTGCCCCAACCTGGAGTTCTTCCCAGCTCCTAGGCTGTATCGTCTGACAATGAGGAGCCAGGCCCAAGGTGGCTGGAGTTTGGGGGCAGAGACTGATGGGAAGGGACCCTGGCATCCTTGTCCAGATTCTGGCACCCTCCAGAGCCGTTTCCGGTGAGGAGAACCTCAAGGAGCTGATTAAATTGGACTAAGAGGCTCGTGTGTGTGAGGGCAGAGCCCCACCATGGCCTGGGGAAGGTTCAGGGAAGATTGGAGGTTTTGAGGCAGCGGGAAGAGGGGCAGGGAGTCCCCACCAGTGCCTGTCTGGGAGCCCACACCTTCAGCAGCCTTGGACAACATGACAGAAGACAGGAAGCCCAAATGTCAGTTTTACTGGATGCCAAAGCCTGAGATGAGCATTTATTTCAGAGGAAGTGAAAGTTCAGCTTTCAAGACTGTAACTCACGAGCTCCACAAAGACTCTTTTTGTTGATAAAAGCCAATCTGGAGAGTGGACCAAGTGTCCCCAAATGCCAATCCTCAGAATGCAAAAGGGGAAGAGGGGCTGGGAGCATCCAAGGTGGTCTCAGGCTGGTGTCAGGTTCAAGTGGCCACACGAGATTCTGTGTGTCATGACCCGTCTCTACAGGACATATGGCTCAGGGCATTTTGCGACTTTTATATAAAATTCAAGAAAACCCCAGCAATATAATTAGACTTGTCTCCCAGGGACCCGTTTCCTGTCTCATCTGTGTTTCTCATCTGTCTGACAGTGGTCCCACTGCACACATTATAAAGGAGTCGACAAGGGTCATGACATAGTTGGGTCAGGGCGGAGCTTGGGGTCCCTCGCCCACCCTGGCCAGGGTGCAGCCCCTCTCACTGGCTTCCAAAGGAGCCTAAGGGAACTCTGACTCATCAGCTTTCCTTCCTCCAGGGAGTGTCCCCAAAACCAGTAAGGAGGACAAGGGACCCCTTAAAACTCATCCACGTCCCGCTGGCCATGCTGACCTCAGCATCCCCTCTCCTCGCTCCCAGGATGTTCTGGGTCCTCTTGTTGCTTACCGCCTTCAGGAGTGCTCAGAGTGGAAGTAAGTGGCATGGTCCCAACTCTGCCGGCGGTGGGGCTCGGGTGGGGTGGGGTGGGGTGGGTGGGAGCGAATGCAGCAGGGGCAAGATGGGTGTGGGAGGAGAGACCTAGATCAGGCCAGGAGGGGCCCAGGCTCCAGGTAGTGCCAGTGACGCCAGGAAGGGCAGTCAGTGGATGTCCTGAGGTCCAGCCATGACCCACACGTGTGCCTCCCCCCGCACAGCCGGGGCGGACCCCTACTGCACCCAGGGTGTGGTCTCTGTGTTGAGGGGCCAGCCAGCCTTCATGACCTGCAGCATCTCCAAGGCCGTCTCCCACATCAACATCTCCCAGAAAGTGAACCCCACGGCACCCTGGAAGCTCATCTGCAATGCAAAGCGCCCAGGAAACTACTGCCAGGATGGATGGCAGCTCTCAATGTCGAAAGGCGTGGCTTACCTAGTAACTGAGGAAGCCCGGGACACCCAGGCAGGGCAGTACAAGTGGAGTCTGATGGAGCACCAGAGATACATCAGAACCACCACCCTGACCGTCTTAGGTGAGCAGGGTGGGGTGGGGGGATTGGCCCCCAAGAGCTTCTCTTTTTGGTGGGCAGGAGTGCGGAGCAACTCGGGAGGAGTGATTCCTGCCCAGCTGAGGTGCCCAGAGCCACAGAGATGAGGCCTGAGAGGACTTCCACCATATCCCACCCACGCCACATCTGGCCCTCTCTGAGCTTCTCAGGGCAGCCCTGGCATGTGTGCCTGCTCACTGTCCCTATCTGCTCAGGGAGCTGGCGCCTTCCCTCCCTAAACGCCGCCTATCCTCCCACCCCCACCCCTTGCTTTGCTGTAAACTCCCCAAGGAGTTTGTGCAAGGTCGGGGCTCCTGCACAGGTGAACAAAGGAGGGAGGGGCCCGCCCATTTATCGCAGATCGGCAGAGCAGTATACTCCGTTCCGATCTTAATCCTGAACACACTGAGCCAGATGCTGCTAATCTTCCCCATCCTTGCCTGGTCGTCCTCCTCAGCCTGCTGATCTGCACACTGGCCTTGTGCTGAAGGTGTGGCTCCCGGAACTTCAAGCTCCAGAAGGTAATGGCCGCTAGCCTGGTCTGTGGGCTGGGGAGGGGTGGGGTTGTCTCAGACCCGGCATAGACTCTCTGCCCCATGGTACTCACCCAGACTAGTGAGAGAGTGGGGAGCATTGGAGGTCCCCGAGAGCCAGAACCCCTGCCCCAGAGGACCCCAGCCAGCAAATGCAGTCCCAGTCCCAGAATGCAGATGCCCCACCACAGACAGGCCACGGAGTCCACACCATCCCTAGGACCTGCTGGGGGATGGCATGGGGGCTTCCTGCTCCTTCCAGGAGACCTAAGATGTGCAGGTGGGGGATGTTCCTACAGGACGCACTTGTAGGTAAAGGTGTCTGCGCATGGCTCTCATCCCTCCCATCCTCCCCACTTCCCCAAGTAAGGAGGCTCTGAGCCTGGGCTGGAGAGCTGTGTGCACTGGACTCTGCAGAGGGGACGTGCGGGGAAGAGCAGGCTGAGCACTAGGAAGCTTGGCAAATTCCTGGCCTCTTCCTGATGCACATGCCAGGGAGGGCTCCTTAGCAGGTTCTGGGGCCCAAAGTGCAAAAATCTCACGTTCCATAGCACTTGACCTAACAGGACCCGCCCCCTCCACCACCCCACCCAGGCCTGGGCTCCTCCCCAGGACAGGAGGGCCATGCTGTGGTCACCTGGGAGACGCCCCAGTCTGGGGTCCTCAGCTGATCATGGACATTCTCTTGTCTTTAGAACATGAATAAGAACCAGTTCGAGGGACCTTCCAGGAAGCACTTGTGGAACCAAAATGAAAATATCAGTGGCCTGAGATGATGCATGAGGCCTCCTCCACCACCCCCAAAGGGTAGAGCAGCCCCTCTGGATGGGAGGCCGGACAGGTGGCTGCTGGTGGAATCTGTGTCCAACCTCCCTGGTCTTCCCCAGCCCTGGGGCTCCCCTCTCTGCCACCTGCCCCACGTGCTGCCCCTTCCTGTTCCCAAACTGCATCCCAAATCACATATGCCAGATGTCTCTATAAGCAAAACTGCACAACCCCACTGAGTGTATTCTTTGTTGTTGTTTTTTTGGAGGTGGGGTGGGACGTCTTTTTTTCTTCCTTTCCTCTTTTGTTCCCTTATGATTTAATGACTTTAGTGCTGCACTTGAATTTCTTTTTCTTCTCTGTGTGTATATCTATGATAACAGACTTTTGGTTTGTTGTGACCATGAGACTCTGATACAGCAGTCTACACTTAGGTGCATGATTGTG
This sequence comes from Capra hircus, assembly GCF_001704415.2. NCBI lineage: Eukaryota > Metazoa > Chordata > Mammalia > Artiodactyla > Bovidae > Capra > Capra hircus. Next base: position 49,834,002 of record NC_030826.1, read on the forward strand.
TTAAGTTGCTGATCTCTCCTTTCCAGCGCATTTCAAATATCCTGCCTGTGTACTCTCCTCCTCTCGTGATTACTGCTTTTGCTGTCTTGTCTGTGTGTGTGGATGGTTTCCTTCTTTTACTGTATGTTTGCCTTTGTGGGTGAGCCCTCTTATTTCATCCTTTGCCTGTTTCTCGTTGTGGCCTTTTCTTTTCAGTGTAGACAAGTTCCTTAAAGATAGAGCTGGTTGGTGGTTCATTGCATATGTTTGTAAAAGGTACATATAATGTGATAAAAGAAGGATTTTCTAGAAGTGCTGCCTTCAGTGCTTTGCAAAACATCCACATTGCTAATCCTCAGGATGAGTACACTAAACCGACTAGCAAATCATCGAGTGAGCTGAGAAATACATCTGTAAGTGAAGAAAATAAAACTCTGAAAGGAGCTGCTGTGAGTCTTACAAGCTAAAAAGTCCCAACCAGGGCTTCCCTGGAGGTCCAGTGGTTGAGAATTCGCCTTGCACTTGCCAAGTGCTATGGGTCAGCTAAGCCTACATGCCACAACTAGGGAGCCCATGAGACCCAACACGGCCAAATAAAGAAATATTAAAAAAAGAAAAGGAGTCCAAATACACGCAGAAGGCCAGATATCTGGGAGTCCTCACTCACCGTGAAGCATCTCGGATGGGACACGATGCACGGTGCCTGGCGACCGTCCCCACAGGAGGGTAACCACCCCGAACAGCTTTGCTGGCCCCCAGAGTCCCGGTCTAGAACAGACTGTATTTGCATCTCCCAGGTTAAAAGAAAGGTTAATGCCAGAAATCTGGGTTTGTTCCATCCCCTGGCCCGGCCGCTAAGACACAGCGGGCACGGCGCTTGAGACCGCCATGATTTGGGGGCCGTGGAAATCTGTTCCATTTTGCCTAAAACAGACCAAAGTTGTTTTTGCTTTGAAAGTCATTCAAATATCATCTAATATTGCTATTAGGGTGGGACGGGCTCACATTAAGTCATTCAGCCCCTGCACACCCAAGGCAGGAAGCCTAGAAAGAAATACTGTGTCTGGGTCTTTGACTGATTTTAATTTTTAGCTTGTTGCTTATCTGTATGTTCAAGGATTTCTCTAAAGGAAGTTTAGCTCTGAGTCCTTGCAGTGCCCTAGAGACCCTTCCCCCCAGGCCCATCTTGCCCCTCTTCAGCCACACGGGCCCTCTTGCAGGCCCTCAGAAACCCCAGGCACTCTCTGGCCTTGGGGACCATGTGTGTGCTGATGCCTCTGCTTGCAACCCTGTTCCCAGATACGCCACTGACCCTCTCCCCTCCTCAGTCCTCTACTCCTGTGGCCCCTGAGGTTCGGCACCCCTCCCACCAGGTGCTGTGTGTCCTGCCGCAGGTCTGCTCGTCCATCCCTGGAGTCGTCTCCAGGCCACGAGGCTCTCGTCCGTCTCACCCTCTGCCCTTGGCACTGGCGCTGGCACGCGCGGGCGCCCAGGGAGTGCTGGTGATGAACAACGGCAGGACGAGGTTGGAATGGGGCGTGTTTCACAAGCCCGATGCTTTATTGCTTCCTGCCTACAGTTTTGCTAGGATCCTCTGGAACTTTGACAAGATTCTGCCCCTGAAATAGATACCCCTCACGCAAAAAGTGTCTGTAGGTAGGTGGACAGCCCCTGCCTGGAGCGGTCACTAAATAATCCTAATCTGCCCCCACCCAAAACCCCACCCAGGACCCTGAACCATCAGCGCAGGACTGTCCAGTCAGAGGAGGGCTCTCCAGGGAGGAAATCTCTTAGGGCTGCCTGCCCACGAATTAGCCACACGCACACACCTGGCACACGCACATGTGGCTTTGGGTCAACACTGGAAGGTTGGCCCTCTAGCCCAAGGCTGCCAGGACAGAGAAATGTCTTCTTCTTCCTGGTTGCCCAGAGTCTGTCTCCTCTTCAAGGACCTCCAAGCCCTCAGGCTCAGGGTCCAGGCATGGGTCTCCCTCTGCCCTGGGGGCTGCTCACCAGGACCCTGGTGCACCAACATACTGGATGGTAGCCCAGCTGAGTGGTCTCCAGCCCTTGCACCCACAGGAACGAGAATCGTGAGCCACTCGGGCAGCCACAACCTGGGCACATGCCCCGGGCCTTTCCCTATGACCACACCCAGCCCCCAGGCTGCAGTGGTGACTGTCTGATATTCCAAGTTTCTGGACATAAATCAGGTCCCAGCAGAAAGTGAACCAGAAGACTGGGGCATCTGGAAGCTGACCTCCATCCCCACCTGGGGACCCCCATGTCTTTCTCCTGTCCTGCCCCTGCCCTTTCTTGCCCTCCTTTCTCCTCTCCCTGGTGTGCAAGAAGGGCAGAGGACCAGGATCACGGGGCTACCAGTGTTATCCTAACTAGACACCCCTGTGGAAAGTCAGCGTTGAGCTTCTGAGGGGGGCAGGGGTAGCTTGTGAGTTATCCTGGATAATCTGTAGGGGTCTCTGACAGGGACTCAACCTGAATGCCATGTGGCCGGCCCCCAGCTCCTCCCCAGGCTCACCCTAGAGTGTGGCAGGAAGGCTCGCTCCAATCTGGAGCTCATGCACACCAAGAGGGGCTCTCTAAGGAAATTAACTCAAAATCACCAGTACAAGTCCTGGGACAGAACAAATGCTTATTTCGAACGAGAAAAGAAATCACCAATTTCATAAAGCATCCAAAATATCCAGGAAGTAACAATATTTTAAAATTAACTGACTCTGCAGACCATTGGTTTTTTTTTTTGGCTGCATAATTTCACTGCCTCCTCATTGGGGGCCTCTTCAGATGACCACAAAAGAGCACAGAGAAATGTCATTCTTATGAAAGCACACGCTTGGCTGGAACAAGACGTTTATGATGGACCAGGATGTGCTTGGTCTGCTGGGGATGTGAAACAAGTGCCTTGGCTCCCTACAAACTTGGGAATTTCAGAAAATTCTATTTTTCAAGTCTCACACAAAAGGAAAGATGGGTAACGGGGGCAGGGGCGGGGTGCAGTTATAATTGTGTCTGACTGCATTGTGGAGAGCAGTCCTGGAAGCGACATGTGTGTGACCAGCATGGACGAGTGCCACGGCCTCTGCCAACACTCTCCCAGTTTATACACCTCACCTGACGCTGCCAGGCACCGAAGGACACGGGTTCCTTTCGTCTACCCCTTTATCCGCACACCTCACACCTTCCTGTCATGAAGCCAGAGAGCCTGCCCAGAGCAGGGGGCATGCAGGGTTGAAATCTGTACCTGGAGGCCAGAATGAATTGCAAATTTAGTGGGTTAAAACAACAGCAATTAATTTTTTCACCATTCTGGAGGCCAGAAGTCCAAAACCGAGGTAGGGCTGGTTCCTCCTGGAGGCTCTGGGGGAGAATCTGCCCCAGGCTTCTTCTGGCTCCTGGTGGCGCCAGCGGTGAGTGCTTCCTGGGCTTGTGGATGCATCCCTACACCCTCTGCCCCTGTCACCACACGGCCTCCTCCCAGCATCCAAAATCGTCTCTTCTTATAAGGACATCAGTCGTATCGGCATTAAGGCCAGACAGGATGGTTTGGTCTTGACTACATCTGCAAAGACCCTGTGTCCCAATAAGGTTCCACCCACAGGTCCGGGTGGATATGAATTTGGGGGAGTACGATTCACCCTTGAGCTTCCCTGGTGGCTCAGCTCTAAAGAACCTGCCTGCAATGCAGGAGCCGCGGGAGCCGTGGGTTCGATCCCTGGGTCAGGAAAATCCCCTGGAGGAGAGCATGGCAACCCACTCCAGTAATCTTGCCTGAAGAATCCCATGGACAGAGGAACCTGGTGGGCTACAGTCCATGGGGTCACAAAGAGTCAGACATGACTGAAGTGACTGAGCACATACGTTTTCAACCTCAGCACACCATTCCTGTCCCAGATAGATTGCAAATCCTTCATTGATATTAGAGCCACTGGCACACCCATCGACAGACCTATCAAATCAACTGAATGTATCATCAGGTCAGTTTCCTCTTAGCCAGGCCTCAGAGATGCTCTGTCCCTGACTGAGGCTGTCTGACGAGCACGCAGACTGGAGAGAGGCAGGGTCTGGATCACTGAGGTTACACATCTTCACCAAGCTTTATATCACACATGACGCTCCAGGCCTCGGGAGCATCTGAGGCCTGATTGTCAGAACCACATAGGAAAACCACCAGGGCCCAGTGGATAGGAGGTTTCCAGGAGATGGTGTCCACCCTGTGTTCCAGCTCAAACCACCTACACACAACTTCTAGACACTGCCGAGTGTATGGCTATTCGTATATAGCAGGTGCGATGGGGCCCAGATCCTTGAAGGGCAGCACAGATCCCAAGTCAAAGACCCACCTCAGCCCCACATCCTGAAGCTTCCCCAAGAGTCTGCTGCGTGTCTCTCAGCCATCAGAGCTGAGACCACCCCAAGACTCTACCCCACAGTGGAACTTTCCAGCCCTGCCTCATACCACATTGCTCTGAGGTCAGCTCTGGGCTCTACAGGAGGGCATACCCAATTCAGGGTCAGTGGTGCTTGCTGGAGTCCAGCTTCAGCAACCAGGGATTCAACCTGAAGGGGTGAGTGGTGTCGGTGAGAAACTGAGGCAGCCTCTCAGTTTTCTTGGACGGCCTGTTTATTTTAAGCTTATGATTCTCTTTTGTACTTTTACAAAAGCATTAGGTCAGAGGTTTGATATTTTTAGTTCTCATTGACCCAGATTTATTTTTCTCCAAAATTCACTGTTGCCCCTCAAAAGGAGTTCCTTCCTCAGTGATTCCCTTGGCTACTTTTTCTCGCATGTCCTTGTGAATACACTGTAACTCATGCTAATGTCTGGGCTACATACCACATTCCTCAGTTTGATTCTTATCTTTCTAAGTCCTGTTTGCCCCTAGTATCCTAAGCTCACTGTTTCTAAAAAAGGGCTTAGAGCTATAAAGACCTCTAAAGTCCCTAATCTCTATAAGCTAGCGTAGAATATGCTAACATTACAGCATCCCTTAAATCTTTAGCTTCTAACTATTTTAATTATTCCTAAATGCTAAATTCAGCAACCTCCTTTGCTATAAACACTTTCCTCACAAATAGACATCAGATAACAATCCCTCCCATGGTCTCAAGCTGCGGCCTCTGTGCTCAGCCTGGAACACTCTTTTGTAAAAGTCCTTGAACAAATGTCAGTGATTAACTTTATGAATTATTCTTTGAGCACAGCTGCAGAAGGCTTTATGCCTTCTCATGCTCCTCTCAAAAACAATAAGCACCTTAATATTCTCTTCAGTCAACTCAGCCAACGAAAGGAAACAGCAAGTCAGAGTGACAAACCTAAATCCTTCATTTCGAGTCTGTGCCTATGGAACAAAGGGAGGGGGTTTAGGGCCGTGCCTCCATTTTGTCAGTAATGCCTAATGCAGCTCGTGACAGGTGCTCAGCCTGAAGAACACTCTGGGCTGTGCCCTACAGATGCCTGATTGATGTAACCACGTTAATCTAACGACCCAAGGACACCCCAGACTCAGTCCTGCTTAAGAGGAGATTCACCATTCTCTTTTATTCACCCTGGCCAAAAGGAAGGCAGTGGAGGGGGACTCAGCCTCTAGGCCACAGTCCTCCACCCAAGGATGGGATGCCAGCGCCAGTGGGCCCAGAAGGCCTGGGGAGAACCTGGCTGCTGTGGGAGCTTTGGCCTGGGAGAGTTGCCACGCTTCCAGCCCCTAAACCCAGGGTCCCAAAACTATGGACTGAGGCCCAGGTGGTCACCATTGTCCTGGCCTTCCTACAACACCAGAGGCTGGGAAGGACTGATGTCTCCACAACAGCCCTGGTAGCCATTAACAATGAATGAAGTCTTGGGCCTGGAGAGGAAGAATGCTGAGTGGCCCAGAGACTGAGAAATGGGGCCCCCTGCAGCATCAGGGGAAAAGGACACAAATATCTATAAGTGGGAGGGAAGTTTCTGTCAGATGGATTTTTTTACCATCTGAGCCTCCAGGAAAGCCACAGAGTGACCTCGAAAATGCCTTTGCATCTGGTTGATCCTCCTCCACTGTTTGGGGTTCCCAGCCACATCCCATGGCCACACAGACCAGCTGGGTTTAATGCATTCATTTCCCTGGAATGTACCAATTTTTTTTTTCATAAAGTTTATGCGGGCAGCTAGCAGCTGAAACCAGATATAGCAAAATGTCCGTCTCCCCATCATGCCTGAAAGCCACCTATTCTTGCAAAGGGTTCTGGTTTCACAACCTGCCCTCCCAGTTCATGGTGAGCGTGCCCATCTCCCCATGTAGGAAGAGAATGGCTGCGGGTTCACGCCCCTTGTCTCATGGGTGCCTCAGGCAGGCAGGGTCACTGCAGGCTGGGTGCGGGTGGCTAGTGAGGGTGCGGAAGGGACTGGGCGCCTGTCAGCACTGTCACTGAGAGTTGCTTGCCATCGATGGCTCCCTGCTCCCACAACTGGCAGAAAGCTCAGTCTTGTCCCTTCCAGCAAGAGTCAGGCCGTTACCTCTGCCACCAGCCCAGTGTGCCCCTGGGCGCGGCCCTGTCCATGCTCCCCGCCCTGCTGCCTAGAGACATGTGGAAGTCGGGGTGCCTTTGGAGTTGGGGCCACAGGCTCCCCTGCTGGAAGGTTCCCAATGAGGGAAGGCAGTAGCACGCCTCTGCTCAGATTCCCTCTGACTGGCGCCCGCTGCCTCCCCAGTGCGCAGGGGGTGGGGGAGGCTCAACTTCCACCCTGGTTTCGGGTCTCCCGTGTCCCCCTGCCCCCACCTGCAGGAACGGATGCTGCCCTGTGAGCCAGACTGGGGCTCCCCTGGTTTCCGTGAGGCATTGAGGGGGCCTGAGCCCTATGACCTGGGTCCAGCTACCCCGCTTCTGCCTACCAGGCCACCGAGGGGACTTAGGATTCATGCTTCTGGGGTGCACGGATTAAGGAAAGTCTCTGATCCTAAAGGCCTGAGTGATGCTGATCCGGCGAAACCGCCCACCCTGGCCCCACCTGTCAAATGGAGAGGCGGCCCGGCAGACACAGAGCCCGTCAGCCCCAGACCTTCACTCAAACATGCCAGACACCACAGGCGCAAACCTGGGACTCTGCTGGGAGAATTTCCTTTTTCTCTCACCACCTCGTAAAAATAGCATCTCCTTCAAAACACACTTTCTAGGAGGCTAGGACAAAATGCTGAGGATTAAATGTTCTGGGCAAACCATAGCAATGCGGCCTCAGTGACTGGCCGCCTGCCCTCATGGAGACCGGGCTCATCACGGTCTCTCATCTGAGTGAATGGCTGAGGCGCTCCATGAATAACACATTTGTCAGTTAATAACCGTCTCTAAGATTTATTTCAGTTTAATTTATTTGTTTTGAGGTCAGAGAAAACCCAAGCTTGCTCGGAGAATTAGCCGGGAGGTGCAGCCCGGGACGCAGGCGCAGGTCGCACGCACTCCGCTTCCGCTCCGGGCCGGCCCTGCCCGCGGGCTGTGGACCCGCCTGCGCTGGAGGATCCGCGGGGCGCAGGGGGGCCGCTCTCGTCACCGCCACCGACCCCGCTGCTGCACACGGTGCGGGACGCCATGAGGGGACGTCCCGAAGGCCATCATGAGGGGACCCAAAGAGGAGACACTCCAAAGGGAGAAGCGTGAGAGGAGGCCGCAAGGGGACACCATGAGGGAAACATCATCCGGGGATGTCACGAGAGGACACCATGAGGGCAGCCGTGAAGGGAACCTCGTGAGGAGACGCCATGGGGGAAACCACTGGGCACACTACGAGGGGAACAGGCTCAGGGGACGCCACGAGGGGTAATAAGGAGGAGACCCCGCGAGGAAGGAAACATCATCCTGGGAAGCCAAGAGGGAACATCCTGAGGAGATGCCGTGTGGAGAATATCAAGGGAACAGACATGTGCGGAACTTGAGGCGAACCATGAGAGGACTCTGTGAGGGGATATCAGGGGGCTGTGCCCTGAGGGGACATTGACAGGCACACAAAGTGCCCAACAGAGGCATAGACACGCCTCCTAATTTACCTAATGCCTCAGCTCCCAGCTCCATGTGGGAAGAATATGCCCACCTCTGGCCGAATGAGGACCTCGCCTGGAAGCAGGAGCATAGATATGGCGAGGACCCTGCTCAGGTGCCCAGTTCCTGCTGTGCATTGCACTTTGTTTAAGACCCATGACTAGAGAAAACTAGCACGTAAACACAAGACTGAATCACACCGGTAAGTCTTTGGGTGGTGAAGGATTATGGAAACTGGGGGCTTCCAGGAGCCCTTGCCCTGCCCCGCTGGCCTGTGCAGGCCCCTCAGGTTTTGGGGTCCCGACCACACTGGGGCGCAGCCCTGGGGCGGCAGCTTCTGCTCCCAGGCCTGCTCCTCTGGTGCTGACTCACTGTTTCCCGATGGCACCCGCTGGCGGTGACTTCAGGCTGCATGGCCTGTGTGTCCCCACCCCAAACCGCAGCCTCCAGAAAGGAGCCCCAGCCCAGTGCCGGCCTGGCTCTCATCAGGACCGAAACTGGCCAGACCTGCGGAACCAAAGCCACATGTGACCAGGTGCTCCAGAGACGCACAGGCAGGAGACAGGGTCGATCACACCAGCACGGTCCTGAGATCTGATGTGGTCTCCTGTGTGTTTATGAGCAGTGGACTGCCCTCTCCTCTTCAGCATGCTTAAATCTAAAATTAAACTCTAAAGTTCTCCTGACAATCATTAACTCTGAACCTGTCTCGGAGCTTTATTCACTGTCTGACTCCAGGACAGCAGAGATCGCTCCCAGCCCCGTGGCTCCATGGCTTGCACCATGTGAGCACACGTGAGCCCGTGTTTGTGAGAGCGCTCGGCTGTGGGTCAAGTCGAGCCCGAGGGCAGTGGCCACCGTCTCGGGGCAGGTGGCCTATCGGAAGTGCACGGTGAGCCCAGCAGGACTGCACCAGGTGCTTGGGGGCAACCTCCTGTGGCATGAGGGGCTCCAGCCACACTGAGCTCCAAGGTCAAGTGGCTCTGCAGAGTCTCAAAGCTGTCTAAGTAAAGATTAAACAAAAGGCAAAAAGAAAAAGATACCTGCACGCTGTGTCGAAGTCTGTTTTGAGAAAAAGGTGTAGATCTGGGTTGGAAGGAGACACGGGGCAAAAGTGACCCAGGGCGCTCCCTGCCCTCCGTGACCTGCCCTGCAACATGACCGCGACACACGCAGCCAGGGCAGGCCCAAGTGCGCTGCTGATGGTGTCGCCAGGTGGAGGGGCCGCTGGCTGCCTGGAGCCCTGAATGACCGTGTGGCACAGGCCCCCTGCACAGGCTCCCAGGGTATGAGTGGAGGCCCTGTATCCACAGATCCCCCACCGCAGACCATCACCAGGAGGCCACTCTTCCAACAGAGGGCACGGGCAGCCAAGGGGAGACCAGGGCGGGTGCATGTGTGCACAGGGGATCACCGGCACACAAGGCTCCCTCACCCTGAGCAGACCCTCAGAACAGGACCCCCAGGCATGCTGACTCAGACCTGCCAACAAAGGGCCCAGTTCAGAATCGGATTCCACCCCCACTCCACCCGACAGCAGCTGCCTAGAAGGCCTGTCCAGTTAGAGCCAGACAGGAAACAACGAACGGGTTCCTTATTGGAAAAGGAGTACGTCAAGGCTGTATGTTGTTACTCTGCTTATTTAACTTATATGCAGAGTACATTGTGCAAAATGCTGGGCTGGTTGAAGCACAAGCCAGAATCAAGATTGCCAGGATGAATATCAATAATCTCAGCTATGCAGATGACAGCACCCTTATGGCAGAAAGTGAAGGGGAACTAAAGAGCCTCTTGATGAAAGTGAAAAAGAGAGTGAAAAAGCTGGCTTAAAACACGACATTCAAAAGACTAAGGTCATGGCATCTGGTCCCATCAGTTCAGTTCAGTTCAGTCGCTCAGTCGTGTCCGACTCTTTGCAACCCCATGGACTGCAACATTCCAGGACTTCCTGTCCATCAACAACTCCCGGAGTTTACTCAAATTCATGTCATTTGAGTTGGTCATGCCATCCAACCATCTCATCCTCTGTCATCCCCTTCTCCCACCTTCAAATTTTCCCAGCATCAGGGTCTTTTACCCAGCAGGAGAGGCAAGTTTGGTCCCTGGGTGGGGAAGATTCCCTGAAGAAGGGAATGGCAAAACTCCAGTATTCTTGCCTGGGAAATCTCGGGGACAGAGAAGCCTGATGGCCTACATTCCATGGGATGGTAAAAGAGTTGGCCGCAACTCAGCAAATAAAACAGCAGCAGCCACCTCCAAAGTGAGGACGGGCTGGGAGGCTGGCTCTGTAAACACGTGTTCCTCCATCCCAGGTACACCCATCGCTGTTGAGCAGCACTCACGGAGAACCCACTGTGTTCAGAATGGCTGTCCCTCACCCCACTGGAAAGCAGGGACCTCGTCAGAACAAAATGCTCTTGATTACTGATCCCTCGAAGAAGGGAACTGCACCCTCTCTCCCTCCCTCACCACCTCTGACACCTACCCAAGGCTGAGGGAGCCTCTGAACAGGGTGGCGTTGGGGGAGGTTTTGGGGGGGATGCAGTTGACTAAAAGAAAACCACACAGTGAGAGAGCTATGATGGAGTGAGAGAATGCGTCCCAGGAGAGGGGAGAGGCCAGTTCGTGGGGCTTCTAGCCAGGAGAGCAGGTGGACTCTCCTGGTGGCAGTAGAGGTAGAGACCCGCCCCCCAATGCAGGAGCCGCAAGAGACCTGGGTTCCACCTCTGGGTTAGCAAGATCCCCTGGAGGAGGGCAAGGCAACCCACCCCAGCATTCTTGCCTGGGGAATCCCATGGACAGAGGAGCCTGGAGGGATATAGGCCATAGGGTCACAAAGTCGGACACGACTGAAACGACTTGGCACATACAGATTGTCAAGGATATGTCTGGGTGAAGGTGGCTCTACTGCTTGCCACAGAGAACAGATATATCTCAAATTAAGGGTGACGGTGTTTTTCTTTGTGTGGGAAAACACAAGCAGCTGGGGTCATTAAAATTCTTCCTGAGTCACCCATCTAATCATCTGAGAGGCTGCTTGTCCAGATACAGAGTCCATTAATGACTCTACTCCTGTCTGAGCACAGAAGAGCACTGTGGGTGAGCGACTGCAGAGGATCAACCTTTGCAGAGTGAGCAAGACACTCTTTGCTGCTCTTTTGTGTGCAGGGTCAAGCCCAGCAGGCTGCAACCCTCAGCTGAGTCACTCAGGGATGGCCCCTCGGCCTTGGTGACCGTCCAGGAGCCCCTGGGAGCTCCCTCGCTTCTCCAGATGGTCTTGGGTTGACCTTCCACCTAGGAAAGGCAGCATGGTGGTACCAGGGTCCCACAGCCCCTCCCCTGGGAAAGGCCAGGGATGGGTCAGAAGAGGGAGGTTATGGCCTTCAAAGGACCCATGGTTTTGCACTTAGAGCCCGTGGGCATTTCAGCCTGGCCCCAGCCCTTCCACCCACCACCTCGGGGCCTTGGGGAAGCCTGAGATAGTCAACGGGGGTCATTCTACTGTCCCTTCTACTCCCGTCAATCGCTCTCTCTCTAACCTAATAAAAATTGTTGTTTTTTCTTAAAGAACACAGTATTCTCTGATTACTTGAGCACAGGATCATTGTAGAAATTCTGGAGGAAAAAAAGTTGAGGCAATTGTAAAATACCTGTAGTTCCCAGACTCAGACTTACTTCCTGATGACATTTTATGTTCGTCTAGCTTCTCTGGAAGTATATGTTTCTATGGATTCAAAAGGAAGGGGCTTCCCAGGTGGCGCTAGAACCTGCCTGCCAATTCAGGAGCTATAATCACATGCAGGCTCGATCCCCAGATGAGAAGATCTCCTGGAGAATCGCATGGCAACCCACTTCAGAATTCTTGCCTGGGAAATCCCATGGACAGAGGAGCATGGCAGGCTGCACTCCAGGGGGTCCCAAAGAGTCAGAGGCCACTGAAATGCCTTAGCGTGCAGGCAGGTACGCATTCAAAGGGAAATTGCGAGGATGCTGTCTGCACAGCTGGGGGTTTAGGCTGCCTGGTTCTGCTCATACCCCGACAGTACTGTCACACGTGACAGACTTCACCACAGCCCCTCAGTCCACACCAGACACATCCACACACAGGAGCTGTGTATGGACCATGTAACTGATGCAGCTACTGTCACAGGAGGGCCCGAACCAGATCCTCTGCTTCCCCGCAGACCCTCAGGTGACCCAGGAGCACTGGCTCCTCCAGGCTCAGCAGCACTTTCAGGAGCAGGGCCACTCTCTGTCACACCCCAGGGGCCCTCGCCTCAATGACCATTTCAAGCAGCCCCTGAAGAAGGTCTTTCCCAGCTCCTGCCTACCCCGGGAACAGCTGAGGAGTCTCTCTCTGTCCGCAGCGCTCTTTCTGAGATGCCTCTCGGAAACTCCCACAGAGGAAGGGTGTCTCCCGGGATCAGAAGGAGCTGCATCCTGGGCCCTGGCCTGCCCTCTCGTTGGTCTGGGGTTAGAGTCTTCCCTGAGAAGGGTCCTGATTCTTGGGGAATTCTGGGAATGGAGGCAGAAAGTTGAAAGGAGAGAGCAGACTCTGTGTGTGAAGGTTCCTCCACTACCTTCTCTGGGGGTCACGCGGGGTGACTGGGGCAAGAGAGAGTCAGAAGCCGGGACATGTGGGCCACTTTCAGGCTCAGTGGGATGAAGGGAATCCTCTTTGAAGGGCTCTAACTTTTATGTATGTTTCATAACTGCATGTCCCTCCCAGGCCTGCTGGTCCAGGGATTTCTCAGGATTGGGGCGAAAGGAGAGAGCAGACTCTGTGTGTGAAAGTTACTCCACCACCTTCTCTGGAGGTCACGCGGGGTGACTGGGGCAAGAGAGAGCCGGAAGCCGGGGTGTGTGGGCCACTCTCACGCTCAGTGGGATGAAGGGAAGCCTCTTTGAAGGGCTCTAACTTTTGCGTATGTTTTTGTAACTGCACTGTCCCTGCTGAGCCTGCTGGTCTAGGGACTTCCCGGGATTGGGGCATAAGCCTCACCCTTCCTGGCACTGGTTCCCACTCAGCCCTGCACAAATGTTTGTTGAATAAACAAGAATTGATTTGGGAAAGAATTCACATTGTTAGAACAGAGTACTTTAAACAAATCATAAATAACAACACAAAATCAACCAATCAACACACAAATGGACTTATCCTGCCCCCAAAGTTTCATGCCAGGGATGCCTACCACCTTCCAGGTGAAGATTCTGTGGGGAGCAGGTTTGAACACCCCAAACCATCTGGCACCCTGGCAGTTTCCGAGGGTGCTCCCCCGGGGCCCAGAGTAGCCAGGCCAGTCCCCCAGGAAGGTCTGAGTCGGCTCAGGGACTCACATCCAGGATCCCCAGCTCCTGTGCCTGCAGCCCCACCGGTGACTTGCCTGCCACGCCCCAGCAGATGCCGGGGAGCTCGTCACGGTTGCACAGGACTTGTCTTCCAAGGTGAACACCCAACTGGGCCCCATCGAGGGCAGGACACCCATTCTGAGCTCAGAGGCACTAGAACAAAGGGGAACTTGCTCTTTGGGGACCAGCGGGAAGTGCAGGCTGATAAGTCTGTGTGGAGGCAGGGGAACTTAGCAGGACGGGTTTTAACTGAGGAAGGCGGGCAGGCGGTGCCTCACTCAGGGCCACCGAGGGATGGGGCCCCCGACCCCCTCACTGCACTGTGCATCCTGTACGTAAGCCACAGCACTTGTGAGCACAAGGGGATCCCTCTAGGGACACCATCCCAGGAGACTTACTTTCCATTTACCTTTCACTTCACTTCTATGCAGAGTACATCATGCGAATTGCAGGGCTGGATGAAGCACAAGCTGGAATCAAGACTGCTGGGAGAAATACCAACAACCTCATAGATGCAGGTGATACCACTCTAAATGGCAGAAAGTGAAGAGGAACTAAAGAGCCTCCTGATGAGGGTGAGAGAGGAGAGTGAAAAAGCTGGCTTAAAACTCAACATTCATAAAACTAAGATCATAGCATCTGAACCCATCTCTTCGTGACAAAGAAAGGGGAAAAATGGAAGCAATGACAGATTTTCTGATCTTGGGCTCCAGAATCACTGTGGACGTGACTGCAGCCATGAAATTAAAAGACACTTGCTTCTTTCTGAAGGAAGGAAAGCTATGCCCACCCTAGAGAGCATGTTAAAAAGCAGAGACATCACTTGCTGACAAAGTTCCATATAGTCAAAGCTATGGTTTTCTCAGTAGCCATGAACAGATGTGAGAGTGGGACCATAAAAAGGCTTGAGTGCAGAAGAATTGATGATTTTGAACAGTGGTACTGGAGAAGACTCTTGAGACTCCCTTGGAGGGCAAGGAGATCAAACTAGCCAATCCTAAAGGAAATCAACCCTGAATATTCACTGGAAGGACTGATGCTGAGCTGAAGTTCCAATACATCAGCCACCTGATGTGAAGAGCTGACTCACTGGAAAAGACCCTGATGCTGGGAAAGATGGAAGTCAAAAGGAGGAGGCAGCAGAGGATGTGCTGGTTGGACAGCATCACTGACTCAATGGAAAAATCTGAGCAAACTCTGGGAGACAGTGAAGGATGGGGAGCCTGGCATGCTGCTGCCCATGGGTTCACAGTCAGACACAGTTTAGCAACCCAACAACAACAGCTTCTGTAAATGCTGGGCAATGAGCAGTTGTCATGTTCAGGGGAAACAGTGCTCTCACGTTTAAATCACCTAGTGAGCCCTTCCCCTTCCAGGCAGAGCTGCCTCCCCCTGGCTTCTGTGAGGATTGAATCTCCATTCCTGTTGACCCATCAGCAAGGTGACCTCAAGGTACACTGACAGGGCTCCTCCCCAGGAAGGAGGGGAGAGCGTCCAATCAGCGGTGGCCTGCGCACCAGGGTCTGGGCAGCCCGGACCCTGCAGGGAGCTGTGGGGGCCACGTGGCTCAGCCAGACTGGCGGAACCTGCCTCCTCCCTGTCTCTAGGCACCACTGCAGAAGTTACACCCTCAGGACTGAATTACTCAATGCATGTCGGAAGCGGGGCCAGAGCCAGACCTACCTCACCTTCCCTGAAGCAGCAACAAGCACCCCAGTAAATAAGCACTTCCATAAGTAAAATGTTATAGTATTTTGAAGAAAATAAAAGATGTTCAGATGAAGGGAAAGGCATATCTGGGTGTTGGTTGAGGAAGGATTAATACTGAAAATGTGATTCTTTCAAAAAATGAAGTGTAAAGATAAATAATTCCCAAGAGCACTGAAGGCTGGGGCAGCCTGGGACAAAATAACCAGATGTTTGAGGAATGCAGCCATTCCAGAAAAAAAACCATCATGCTTCCGGGTGACTCCATCAGAAATAGAAATATTAATGGGTCAAGAATTTTAGTCTTACATTTCAAAACTTGAGAATTTCAAAAGCACGGACATTCCCTGGTATTCTAATGGTATGGATTTTGCACTTTCACTGCTGTGGCCTGGGTCCAATCATTAGTTGAGGAATTGAGATCACACAATTCAATCCGATTATTCAATCCTGAACAATCCGATTGTTCAGATGGAGCTTGAAAGTGGAGAACTCCAGGAACTGGCTCTCCTTTGAAACTGCCACCTGCCGTTTTCTTTAGAATGATCATCGAATGCCCTGTGTCTGATAAAAGTAGAATAAGGAATTCACTATCAAGAAACTCGTCTTTTCCCCTGAACCCAGGGCAGTTCCTGAAATTCGAGTTCAGTTCAGTTCAATTCAGTTCAGTCGCTCAGTCGTGTCCGACTCTTTGCGACCCCATGAACCGCAGTACGCCAGGCCTCCCTGTCCATCACCAAGTCCAGGAGTCCACTCAAACCCATGTCCACTGTGTCAGTGATGCCATCCAAGCATCTCATCCTCTGTCGTCCCCTTCTCCTCCTGCCCTCAATCTTTCCCAGCATCAGGGTCTTTTAAAGGAGTCACCTCTCCAAATCAGGTGGCCAAAGTATTGGAGTTTCAGCTTCCACATCAGTCCCTCCAATGAACACCCAGGACGGATCTCCTTTAGGATGGACTGGTTGGAACTCCTTGCAGTCCAAGGGACTTTCAAGTGTCTTCTCCAACACCACAGTTCAAAAGCATCAATTCTTCTGCACTCAGCTTTCTTTATGGTCCAACTCTCACATCCATACATGACTACTGGAAAAACCATAGCCTTGACTAGTCGGACCTTTCTTGGCAAGGTAATGTCTCTGCTTTTATGGGAAACTCGAGTGACTTCCCATAAGTTGAGGTTTCCTTCCTGATTACAGGACCTGGGTATCAGCCCTCAGGTGCATGGATTCTGAATCCTTCCCGCCTCCTCCTTTCCTGGCTCCGCCCTGGAATCATCATTCGGGTTTAATGCAGCCGCTCAGACCTGCGCACAGACAGGCTGCAGCTGCAGGCGTAGAGGGACCGGTTACTGGGTCGCAGGTGAGAGCTGGAGGGGTGGTGGCTGGAGCTCCTGGTGTAGGATCGCCCTCAAATAGGGGCTCGGTTGATGGAGATGGAGCTCTGAGCTCCGAGGCTCTGCCCTCTGAGCTCTGTGTCTCCGCTGAAAGAGGGGAAAAGACAAAGCCTTCCCAACCTGGTGGGGAACTGCGTCTCTGTGGGGCAGCTCCAGGCTTGACTCTGCCCCTGTCTGGAGGGATAGAGAGTTGGCATCTCAAGCTCTCGGATGTCCACCCATACCCACAAAACCCCTGCTGCCCCAGACCACATCTGATGTGAAACATTTTCACGTCCAGGCCAACACTGCGACTCACAAGGGGAACACACGCACACTCAGCCCACTCACTCACAAACACTCATTAAAACAGACAGAAACCTGGAGAGGGGCAGTCCACTGCCTCTTTAATGCTTTCCATTCATTTTTGGTTAAGCTGCAGCAGCAATCTCTAAATTCACTTCATCACCCCCTACTGGTGAATGATCTGCAATTTGAAAGCCAATTTCCATTCCCAGTGCTTGAGGAGCCAGAGCCCCTGGGAGGCCCTCATCCCCTGGGACTAAATAGTGAAGGTGGTGGGGAGGTACAGGCCCCCACCCGCCCCCGAGGGTGCAAGCAGCAGGTGCAAGGACGGGGAGAGTTCTCAGAGGAAATGCCTTGTGAAAGAGAGTGAGAAGTAGCCCAGCTGATGGGATGGCAGGTACTGATGGCCAGTGTGAGCCACAGCGGTTTAGACTCAGCCCCCATGCCTGGAGAAACTTATGACTGCCCAGTAGGGATCCTTCCAGAGAAGGCAATGCAACCCACTCCAGTAATCTTGCCTGGAAAATCCCATGGACTGAGAAGGGTGGTAGGCTGTAGTCCATGGGGTTGCACAGAGTCGGACATGACTGAGCGTCTTCACTTTCACTTTTCACTTTCGTGCATTGGAGAAGGAAATGGCAACCCAGTCCAGTGTTCTTGCCTGGAGAATCCCAGGGACGGGGGAGCCTGGTGGGTTACCGTCTATGGGTTCGTACAGAGTCGGTCACGACTGAAACGAATTAGCAGCAGCAGCAGAGACCCTCCATCCTGGCCATAGCAGCAGGGACAGGACACAGCAAAGGCTCCCCGGACTGGGGCATCTCTTCCCTCTGAGCCAGGGTTGGGGCTCTGTTTCAGCTGTCTTCTGAAGGTGGTTGGTTGCCTCCCTCCACACTCTTGGTGAAAGGCCTGCCTGGACAGCAGGGTGCTCACCTTCCCATGTAAATATCCAATTACATACAAGTTACCACTGAGCCTTTGTGTGGGAAACCTGGTCCAGCTTCTCCTAGCTGCTGCAGGAATGGAGATCCCTGCTGACCGAGAACCCCTTCCTCCAGTCAGCTGATAAACCTCGAGTCCACATACCTGCTGCCTCAGTTTCCTCAAGGTCCTGTGGCAGGACAAAGTGCTGGCAATGACATGCACTTTCCAAGGTGTTCCACTGACTCCCAAATGTGATCAGTGACAGCACAAATCCCAGCTGTGTGCCCCAGCTTAATATATGTAGAGACCAGCAGCTGTGACAGTGATCTGAGAGAAGGATGAATTGTTGCCTCGCTTTTCCCAACTCCAGAAGCCTCAGGGCCCCTCCAGGTCTTTCCCCATGCAGCAGGCTTCCTGTACCACCCCTGACCCTCTCCTTCTCACCGCTCTCTTCCCCTGTTGTGCCCTGGCCCCTCTCTCTCCCATTTTTCTGTCCTTTGCAGCGTCAGAGACAAGAGGAGAGACTCAGGTAGAGGGGTGGAAATGCCAAACTTAAAAACCCATCTGAATATCGATAACGATATTCACGATAACGAATCACTTTGAAATGTAAATATGTGGCAAATATTACATAAAATATACCTATATTTAAAACTAAGACAACAGTGGAACCCCAGACTGATAAGGGCGGCAAAGGTGCCTAAGGACACGGGAAGAACCTCCCATCCCTAGTCCAGCTCCTTCATCCCAGACAGCCCCTCCATCCCAGTCCAGCTCCTCCATCCCAGACCAGCTCCTCCACCCTCAGTCCCGCTTCTCCTTCCCAATCCAGCCCCTTTATCCCAGTCCAGCTCCTCCATCCCCAGTCCAGCTTTTGCAGACAGCTCTTCTGCACTCAATAGGGTGGAAAAGTCTGTGTCTCCATTGTACAGATTTGGTTTAATTGAGACTGGTCTATGGTTTTGAGGATTAGCTGCAGCCTGGAGTTCTTCCCAGTGCCTAGGCTGTATCGTCTGATGATGAAGAGCCAGGCCCACAGTGGTTGGAGTTTGGGGGCAGAGCCTGGTGGGAAGGGACCCTGGCATTTCCTTGTCCAGATTCTGGAACCCTCCAGAGCCTTTCCCGGTGAGGAGAACCTCAGGGAGCATACAAAATTGGACTAAGAGGCTTGTGTGTGTGAGGGCAGAGCCCCACCATGGCCTGGGGAAGGCTCAGGGAAGACTGGAGGTTTGGGGGGCAGCGGGAAGAGCGGCAGGGAGTCCTAACCAGGGCCCGTCTGGGAGCCCACAGCTTCAGCAGCCTTGGACAACATGACAGAAGATGGCCAGGGGTCCCCTGTGCACAGGCCACACTCCCCCAGGAGGACTCAAGTGGTGGTAGAGAGTCTGTGACACTTCCTGCTTTCATAGTCTTCTGGTCATTTCAGTATCTGCGAGAACATTCCTATAAGTAGCACATCTAGTGACTACAAATGGGCATTTAAGGTGAAGCTAAAACAGATACTACTGTTTAAAAAATGAGTCAGTGTAAAATAATTTCTAGGACACAGGGGTATGTGAAAAGTGAAAGTGTTAGTCGCTCCGTCGTGTCTGACTCTTTGTGACCCCATGGACTGTAACCCACCAGGCTCTTGCATCCATGGGATTCTCCAGGCAAGAATACTGAAGTGGGTTGCCATGCCCTCCTCCAGGGGATCTTCCCGACCCAGGGATCACACCCAGGACTCCCACACTGCAGGCAGATTCTTTACCGTCTGAGCCACCAGAGGAGCCCAAGAATACGGGGAGCCCATCCCTTCTCCAGGGGATCTTCCTAACCCAGGAATCAAACGGGGGTCTCCTGCATTGCAGGCGGATTCTTTACCAGCTGAGCTACCAGGGAAGAACTAATTTTTAGGACATAGGGATATGCAGTGTTGTGAAAAGCACAGAGGTTAGGCTGGGGAGGCTGGCAGGGTGGGGAGGCTGGCGAGACAGGCTCTCTGGGGTGTTTCTCTGGCAGGTTGACAAAATATCAGATATTGAGACCAGAGGGTGGTTTGGTGGGCCTGACATAGGTTCAAGGGACCCCACACACCTTTCTCAGGGGGCCATGCCCTTGCTGCTGGAAGACACCAGCTGCCCTCCCACCTGACCTCTGGACGTCAAACTACTGCTATTTTGCTTTCCTTTTATTTGTCAATACACACACTCCCTCCCAGAATGCAGTTGGGTAGGTCAGCGTGTGTTACAAAAACACTGTTTTGCTGAGGTCACCCCCTCTCCATGTCACCTGGTCCAGGTGCAGAGCAAGGTTGACCTTTGACTCATTCAGCTCTGCTGGGCACTTGCCCAGAGCTCATTGCAGGGCACTGACCACACCCTTCATGTGGCATCAGCCCTGCCGGGAACTCTGAGCAGGTCTGCAGGGATTGAGCACCTATTGTAGGCAGGGCATGTGGGGGCGCTAGGGGCCCTCCCGCAGCACTGTGTGTGCATGTGTGTGTGTGTGTCTGTGTGTCTGTGTGTGTGAGTGCGTGCTGTGTGTCTGTGTGTGTGCTGTGTGTGCCTGTGTGCACGTGACAGGCTGTTCTCCCAGGGAGTGGGTGTCGGATTCTGGAAGCTTCTGAAGAGGGGGTGGTTTCGTCAGGCTAGCTTGTCCTGGCTCCCCATGGAGTGAGACCGTGTGTGGTTCAGGATTGTGAATGAACCGACTCTTTCATTTATTTTCAGTCAACGTCCTGGTGGCTCAGAGAATCTGCCTCCAAGGTGGGAGACTCAGGTTCAATCTCTGGGTTTGGAAAATCCCCTGGAGGAGGGAAGGGAAACTTACTCCAGTATTCTTGCCTAAAAAATCCCATGGACAGAGGACCCTGGTGGACTACACTCAGTCGAACAGGACTGAGTGACTTTCATTTTCACTTTTCACTCAACAACCCAGAAAGTGTACTAGGAACTTGAAACACGACTCCTAAATTTATGGAAAGGATGAAAGCTGGATAATGGTCAGGAAAAGGTGATGAGGAAAGGTTTTGAGGGGGTGAGTTTCCTTCTGGATACTATAGACCCCTGGCTGTCTCCCTCCCAGAGAGAGCACACCTGCCCTTCCACTGTCTCCTGGTTGCACTGGGCATTCAGTGATGATGCCAGGTCTCCAGCAGGAGGCTCCCCCTCTCACCCAGTGAGGCATCACTGCTCTCAGAGCACAGGCTGAGGTGGCATTCCTCCTTTGGTTCCCTGGGGGGTGAGCCGTCCATGTGACCCTGAGGACACCTGCCTGCTCCAGCCTTGGGGCCAGTGGGCAGGCCTCCCTGGGAATGTATTTTCAGCCTCGGGTGACTTGGCCTGCCTCCCTGTCAATGGGACACCCAGGCCCACGTTCGATGGGGAGCAGGGGGCAAAGGCTGTTCCGAGGTCAGTGGAAGCAGCAGAGTGGCTGTAGTCCGAGGGGAGACCTTGACGAGACTGGAAACGCTGGGGGTCCTGCCCAAGGCTTCCTCCAGGACGGGTCAGTGGCCAGAGATGAGCACACGAGATCAATCTCCTGCCTGCTCAGGTAGGCTCAGGGTAGGACATCCCTGGGCAAGGGTCTCCCTCCAGGCAGCCCCGAGGGCTCTGGCTAGGGGGCCAGGAGTCACTGTCGACCACCAGCAAGGATGCCTTTCGGCCCTATGGGTCATTGGGCACCATTCTGTGCATGAGAACCTTTCAACTGAGAAAAGTTATTTTGTAAAAAATACTCAGGAGAAGAATTGAGCAGATCTTATCTGAGGTGCCAGGAAAAGCCTCAACACAGGAAGTTGCAACCCCTATTTCTAGAACCTTACATCACACGAGGTTTTCAGCAGCAAGTAATAATGATGAGCTATTTATGCCCCATCCTGGCAAAGGCTGAAAAGCAGCTACTGGACTGTGTCCACCTGTGAAATCTCAGCCTCTCTTCTTTATGCTGAGTAGGTTGCGGCAGGATCAAGGCAGCTGCGTCTCTTCACTCAATCACCGATTCTCAGTTAAAAAAAAATTGATTAAAACCGAGTTAATGTTCTTGTGAAAAACGAATGTCCAAGGAAAGATAAACAGGCCTAGAAAGAGCCTGCCTTCCCGGGGTGAAAATGCATGATGGACAGCATAGTGGCTTGTGCCCCGCGGCTGGCAGGGCCTGGAGAGCCCCACGTGGTACCGGTGCCTTGGCCAGGGTGCTCACTCTTCAGTGCCTCAGGCACCACTGGTCCTCCTGGAAAGGAAGCAAAATTAGGCCTGTGACATGCCACTTGCAAACACACCTTGAGCAATATTCAAGATCTGAGGGTAAAAATAGACAAAATTTGACCGTGATGGATATTCCACCATCTGGGAAGCCTTTTCAAAAGGATACTCTACACAAACAAATGAAGACTGCTTTAAAACAAAACCCTGAAGCTTTGAAGGAAAGACAGACAGGACAACATAAACACGTGGGGTCTTCATTCCAAAGATCATCTGGGGAGGATTGATGATGGAAAGCTACTCACCCTGGAAGGCAGTTTGTTTCTTTAAGGGGTGAAAGTCTTAGAAAGCTATAAGGAGAAGACAGACACTCCTAGGAGGAGGAGCAAAGGCTTTGCAAAGGCAGTGACCATGTGGAAATCCGAAGGGCCAGAAACAGAAGGAGCTGGTCAGCCCTCCACAGCAGCAGGTGTCACCAGGAAGAGGCGGAGCTAGAAGCCAAGGGGACCTGGCTGCTCACAAGCTAAGACAAAGGGACTCCTTGCAGCCACGGAAGTCAGGCTTCAGGATCCAGGGAGGCAGACCTCACCAGCAGCACACTCACTACACAGTGAGAGCCAGACAGAGAAGTGGACAGAACATGACCCAGAATGCTCCCTCCAGTGTCTATGGTTTGTGCCTGATATTTCCAGTGAGGGGAAAGCTGAGGTCTGGGGAAAGAGGGGGCCAGTGTGAGTGTCCTGGGGCAGCCGTGACCAAGGACCCCAAACAAGGGATCGAAAGAAGCAAGTTTGCCCTCCTCCAGGTTGGAGGCCGGAAATCCAAAATCAAGGTGTCAGCAGGGCTGCAGGGAAATACCTTCTTTGTCTCTTCCAGCTTCTGGTGGCCCTGGCGGCCCCTCACTTGTGGCCACATCCCTCCAGTCTGTGCCTCAGTCAGCTCTGGGCCGCTCCCTTGTCTGTTTCTGACAAATTTCTCTCTTCTTACAAGAAACCAGGCACCTTACACAGGGGCCCACGCTGCTCTAACACAACCTCCTCTTTATTTGTGGCTGCAAGGCTCTATTTCCAAGGAAGGTCACCTTCACATGTTCCGGGTGGACATGTATTTTAGGGCCACCTTTCACCCTTCTCTGATGGATCAGTGGGAAAGAAAGTGCCTGCCAATGCAGGAGAGGTGAGTTTGATCCCTGAGTCGGGAAGATCCCCTAGAGAAGGCAATGGCAACCCACTCCAACATTCCTGCAAGAGAAATCCCATGGACAGAAGAGCCTGGTGGGCTGCAGTACAAGGGGTTGCAGAGAATCAGACACGGTTTAGCGACTAAAGAACAACAACATTCACCCCAGTACATACAGTACAGAGGGCGAGAAGAGAGAGACAGGAGTGGGCTGTCTAAGCTGATTCCACGTATGTAAAATCACATCCGTGTGTGTGCACAGAACACGCGTCTCTCCAGTGACTTCTTTCTTCCTCAACTACAAATGCTGTACTTATGTGAGAAAAGAAGGCTGTCCTTCTGACGGTAAATTAGAATAGAAGCAAGTTCAGAAAATCAAGGGAAGTGGCAGACAGCAGCACCAGTCACAGGGGTCTGGGGGCTGAGACTGTCCCTCGCTATTTCAATCTCTTGTTTGACCCAGAGTCTCCTGGAGTCAGGACTGGGGCTGGTCACCAATGGCCCCCAGCTCCTGGAAGCGATTCCATGCACACTTTCCTTTGCTCCTGGCCCTTCTGCCCAGCACCCTGCAAAGTGAAAAAAAGAATCAGAGACACGGAATTCAAAACCAAAGGGTACCAACTCCATGGCATTCTGGAAAAGGCAAATCTCAGGACACAGTAAAAAGATCAATGGTTGTCAGGACCTGGGGGGAAGGATGGATGAATGGATGGAACACAGAGGATTTTTCAGGCAGTGAAGCTACTTTTTGTTGTTGTTCAGTTGCTGAGTCACATCTCATTCTTTGTAACTCCATGGATTGTAACCCACCAGGCTCCTCTGTCCTGCACGATTTCCTGAGTTTGCTCAAATTCATGTCCCTTGAGTTGGTGATACTATCTAACCATCTCATCCTCTGTGTAGTACCTAATGGTAGCTTCATGTCATTATGAAAAGCGAAAGTATTAGTCGCTCAGTCATGTCTGAGTCTGTCCATGGAATGTCCCAGGAAAGACTCCTGGAGTTGGTTGCCATTTCCGGCTCCAGAGGATCTTCCTGACCCAGGGACTGAACCCTCCTCTCTTGTGTCTGCTGCATTGGCAGGCAGATTCTTTACCACTGTGCCATCTGGGAAGCCCAAATGTCAGTTTTACTGGATGCCAAAGCCTGAGATGAGCATTTGTCTCAGAGGAAGTGAAAGTTCAGCTTTCTGGACTGTAACTCACGAGTTCCACAGGGAGACTCTTTTTGTTGATAAAAGCCAATCTGGAGAGTGGACCAAGTGTCCCCAAATGCCAATCCTCAAAATGCAAGAGCAGAAGAGGGGCAGGGGGCATCCAAGGTGGTCTCAGGCTGGTGTCAGGTTCAAGTAGCCACATGAGATTCTGTGAGTCATGACCCGTCTCTACAGGACACATGGCTCAGGGCGTTTTGCATGTTTTATATAAAATTCAAGATAACCCCAGCAATATAACTGGACTTGTCTCCCAGGGACCTGTTTCCTGTCTCATCTGTGTTTCTCATCTGTCTGACAGTGGTCCCACTGCAGACATTATAAAGGAGTCGAGAAGGGTCATGACACAGTTGGGTCAGGAAGGAGCTTGGGGACCCTCACCCACCCTGGCCAGGGTGCAGGCCCTCTCCCTGGCTTCCGAAGGAGCCTAAGGGAACTCTGACTCATCAGCTTTCCTTCCTCCAGGGAGTGTCCCCAAAACCAGTAAGGAGGACAAGGGACCCCTTAAAACTCATCCACGTCCCGCTGGCCATGCTGACCTCAGCATCCCCTCTCCTCGCTCCCAGGATGTTCTGGGTCCTCTTGTTGTTGGCCGCCTTCAGGAGTGCTCAGAGTGGAAGTAAGTGGCATGGTCCCAACTCTGCCGGCGGTGGGGCTCGGGTGGGGTGGGGTGGGGTGGGGTGGGGTGGGTGGGAGGGAATGCAGCAGGGGCAAGATGGGTGTTGGGGGAGAGACCTAGATCAGGCCAGGAGGGGCCCAGGCTCCAGGTAGTGCCAGTGACGCCAGGAAGGGCAGTCAGTGGATGTCCTGAGCTCCAGCCATGACCCACATGTGTGACTTTCCCTCCACACAGCCTGGGAGAACCCCAACTGCACCCAGGGTGTGGTTTCTGTTGTAAGGGGGCGATCTAGCCTCGCTGAGTTGCAGCATCTCCGATGCCATCTCCCACATCAACATCTCCCAGAAACAAACCCCACGGCACCCTGGAAACCCATCTGCAGTGTAAAGCGCCTGGGAGACTTCTGCCAGGGTGGATGGCATCTCTGGATTTGGGAAGGTGTGGCGTACCTAATATCTCTCAAAGCCCAGGACACCCAGGCCAGGGAGTACAAGTGGAGTCTGAAGGGGAGCCAGAGATACATCAGAACCACCACACTGACCGTCTTAGGTGAGCAGGGTGGGGTAGGGGGATTGACCCCCAAGAGCTTCTCTTTTTGGTGGGCAGGAGTGTGGAGCAACTCGGGAGGAGTGATTCCTGCCCAGCTGAGGTGCCCAGAGCCACGGAGATGAGGCCTGAAGAGGACTTCCACCCTGCCCCACCCACGCCACATCTGTGCCCTCTCTGAGCTTCTCAGGGCAGCCCCAGCATGTGTGCCTGCTCACTGTCCCTATCTGCTCAGGGAGCTGGCGCCTTCCCTCCCTAAACGCCCCTATCCCCCTGCCCCGACCCCTTGCTTTGCTGCAAACTCCCCAAGTTACCATCGATTCCTCCCCACCACCCTTTGCCTGTCCATACGCAGCCAGAGTCACCCTGAGCCCTGGGGACAGTAAGCGGGGATCTAGCTTTGCCCCAGACCAGGAACACTGGGATGGGGCTGAGAAGGCACCTCTCAGCCTATCTGGTCCCTGGGCGGGGAACCCAGTGAGGCCTTCATGAACTCCTGTATCCAGGGCTCATCTGATACCTGGGGTGGAGGGGCTGTGTCAGGGCAGGCCCTGGGCAGACCCCCGCCAACCTGCCCTGTGTCTCTTTGGCAGACCCACAAGACCTGCTCCTCACACCTTCCACAGGTAGGTGTTCCTATCTTCATCCCGAGCTACAGGAGGGGAGCCCCCAGAAAGCCCCCTCGGGTCTTCCCTCTGCAAACACCCTCACCCTCTGTGCCGGGAGCCCTGCCCAGCCCATGCACCCATCCCCCTGCCACTCTCCCACCCATGGACTTCCCGACCACAGGCGATGTCCCCCTCGAGGGTGCCCCCAAGGAGGTCAGGGCTCCTGCACAGGTGAACAAAGGAGGGAGGGCCCGGCCATTTAGGCAGGTCAGCAGATGAGCATACCCCTTTCCGATCTTAATCCTGAACACACTGGGCAAGATGCTGGTAATATTCCCCATCCTTGCCCTGGTAGTCCTCCTCAGCCTGCTGATCTGCACGCTGGTCTGGTCCCGAAGGTGTGGCTCTCTAAACTTCAGGCTCCAGAACGTATTGGCCTCTGAGCCTGGTCTGTGGGCGGGGGAGGGGTGGGGTCGTCTCAGGCCTGGCATAGACTCTCTGCCCCATGGTCTCGTACCCACCGAGACTAGTGAGAGAGTGGGGAGCATTTGAGGTCCCCGAGAGCCAGAACCCCTGCCCCAGAGGACCCCAGCCAGCAAATGCAGTCCCAGTCCCAGAACACAGATGCCCCACCGCAGACAGGCCACGGAGTCCACACCATCCCTAGGACCCGCTGGGGGATGGCATGGGGGCTTCCTGCTCCTTCCAGGAGACCTAAGATGTGCGGGTGGGGGATGTTCCTACAGGACGCACTTGTAGGCAAAGGTGTCTGCGCATGGCTCTCATCCCTCCCATCCTCCCCACTTCCCCAAGTAAGGAGGCTCTGAGCCTGGGCTAGGGAGCTGTGTGCACTGGACTCTGCAGAGGGGACGTGCGGGGAAGAGCAGGCTGAGCACTAGGAAGCTTGGCAACTTCCTGGCCTCTTCCTGATGCACATGCCAGGGAGGGCTCCTTAGCAGGTTCTGGGGCCCAAAGTGCAAAAATCTCACATTCCATAGCACTTGACCTAACAGGACCCGCCCCCTCCACCACCCCACCCAGGCCAGGGCTCCTCCCCAGGACAGGAGGGCCATGCTGCGGTCACCTGGGAGACGCCCCAGTCTGAGGTCCTCAGCTGATCATGGACACTCTCTTGTCTTTAGAACATGAAAGAGAACAAGTTTCAGGGACTTTCCACGAAGCACTTGTGGAACCAAATGAGGATATCAGTGGCCTGAGACGATGCATGAGGCCTCCTCCACCACCCCCAAAGCATAGAGCAGCCCCTCTGGATGGGAGGCCGGACAGGTGGCTGCTGGTGGAATCTGTGCCCAACCTCCCTGGTCTTCCCCAGCCCTGGGGCTCCCCTCTCTGCCACCTGCCCCACGTGCTGCCCCTTCCTGTTCCCAAACCGCATCCAGTCTTATATGCCAGATGTCTCTATAAGCAAAACTGTACAACCCCACTGAGTGTATTCATTGTTGTTGTTTTTTTGGAGGTGGGGGTGGGACGTCTTTTTTTCTTCCTTTCCTCTTTTGTTCCCTTACGATTTGATGACTTTAGTGCTGCACTTGAATTCCTTTTTCTTCTCTGTGTATATCTATGATAACAGACTTTTGGTTTGTTGTGACCATGAGACTCTGATACAGCAGTCTACACTTACGTGCATGATTGTGTTAAGTTGCTGATCTCTCCTTTCCAGTGAATTTCAAATATCCTGCCTGTGTACTCTCCTCGTCTCATGATTACTGGTCTTGTTATCTTGTCTGTGTGTGTGGATGGTTTCCTTCTTTTACTGTATATTTGCCTTTACGGGTGAGCTGTCTTATTTCATCCTTTGCCTGTTTCTCGTTGTGGCCTTTTCTTTTCAGCGTAGAGAAGTTCCTTTAAAGATAGAGCTGGTTGGTGGTCCATTGCATATGTTTGTAAAAGGTACATATAATGTGATAAAAAGAAGGATTTTCTAGAAGTGCTACCTTCAGTGCTTTGCAAAATGTCCACATTGCTAATCCTCAGGATGAGTACACTAAACCGACTAGCAAATCATGGAGTGAGCTGAGAAATGTATCTTTAAGTGAAGAAGATAAAACCTGAAAGGAGCTGCTGTGAGTCTTACAAGCTAAAAAGTCCCAACGAGGGCTTCCCTGGTGTCCAGCGGTTAAGAATTTCCCTTGCAATGCAGGGGACGTGGGGTCAATCCCTGGTGAGGGAATTAAGATCCCAAGTGCTGTGAGGCAGCCAAGCTTACATGCCACAACTAGAGAGCCCAAGAAACCCGACACAGCCAAATAAATAAATATTTTAAAAATAAATTTAAAAAAGGAGTCCAAAACAGGCAGAAGGCCAGATATCTGGTAGTCCTCACTCACCGTGAAGCATCTCAGATGGGACACGATGCACGGTGCCTGGCGACTGTCCCCACAGGAGGGTAAACACCCTGAACAGCTTCGCTGGCCCCCAGAGTCCAGGTCTAGAACTGACTGTATTTGCATCTCCCAAGTTAAAGAAAGGTTCATGCCAGAAATGCTGGGTTTGTTCCACCCCCTGGGCTAGGCCTCTAAGACACAGTGGGCACAGCACGTGGGACCGCCATGCTTTGGGGGCTGTGTTCCATTTTACCTAAAATAGACCAAAGGTGTTTTTGCTTTGGAAGTCATTCAAAGGTCTTTTTCATATTGCTATTAGAGTGGGACAGGCTCACATTAAGTCCTTCAGCCCCTGTACACCCAAGGCAGGAAGCCTAGAAAGAAGTACTGTGTCTGGGTCTTTGGCTAATTTTCATTTTTGACTTGTTGCTAATCTGGACATTCAAGGATTTCTCTAAAGGTAGTTTAGCTCTGAGTCCTTGCAGTGCCCTATAGACCCTTCCCCCCAGACACCCCTTGCTCCTCCTCAGCCACACGGGCCCTCTTGCAGGCCCTCAGAAACCCCAGGCACTCTCTGGCTTTGGGGACCATGTGTGTGCTGATGCCCCTACTTGGAACCCTGTTCCCAGATATACCACCTGACTCTCTCTCACCTCGTCAGTCCTCTACTCCTATGGCCCCTGAGGTTCAGCACCTGCCGGGGTCCATCCCTGGTGGATCCAGGGAATTCGAAGGGTGGATGGAGTCAGCAAGGAGATATTTATTTAATTAGAAATATAAGATTAGATGAGGAAAGAATAGTGTAGTAGGAAAATTAGTGGAGAAAAGAGGCTGAATAACTTGGTTTACGTGGAGAAATAATAAAACCTCGAGACAAGAGGTTTGCACCATCTATGTTAGGACACCAGCGCCCGTTTGAATAGTGGAGGGTTTCCCACCTTGAGCTCCCTTTCACGTGGATCTTAGAAGCCAGGGCAAGTAAGTAGACATGGCGAGCCTCCATGCCCCAGATGGGAATTCAGCCAGAAAATAAAGACACGGGGAGACCAAGCTGCTTCAGTGAGCGAGGCCCCAATAACTTTATTTTTTAAAAGGACTTTTATACCTTTCCCACAAATGATGTGTACATTATCTTCTGGCCTTGGAGGCCTGTGAAACATTTTAAGACCCTCTTTTGATAAAGACTGCTCAACCAGAAGACTTATTTTCCCTTGAAATGTTTTTTCTTTATATTTCTAATCTATGTCAGCCTCAGAAAGTATCAAACAAAGTTACATTTTCACGAAGCATAGGTGCAGTAAGTTACAACAAAGAAAGAACCAATTAGCTCAAAAGTCTGATGCGGTCAGTTTCAAGGCTACACTAGTTTTTTCTTACATTCTAACTACGTTAACTAATGCACTCCCAGGTGCACAGTGGATAAGAGATAGGGGAACTTAGCAATAAGCATTGGCTCAACAGTGAAATCTTACACCAGCACTACTCTAATAACTTTTAACTCTTTGAAAGGCTTTATGTTTTAGGCTTCCCATGCCCCTCACAGTTGGGGGGCTGTAAACAATCACATGAGTAGTTGTAAAAGTCCGGGTAAGGCAAGTTAGAGACCCATCAGAGGGGTCTGAGCTGAAACACTCCTTTCAAATGCAGAAGACTGAAGCCCTAAGTTAACTTTTTCCAGAGAGTGTCAGAAGAGTGGAAAAGCACATTACAATAAAATCAGGCCAACCTTGGCTTTTTGGAGTAGATGTTCAGGAAAACTCAGGGGGAGCCCCTGAAGCCAGATCACGCCTTTGCGTTTTGTCGGGCTTCCTTCCTCGTGACCTTTTTCATGGACGGGATTCCTCACGCTGGCTCCTGGCAGGGGCCCCCTCCCAGCAGGTGCTGTGTGTCCTGCCGCAGGTCTACTCATCCATCCCTGGAGTCGTCTCCAGGCCACGGGCCTCTCGTCCGTCTCACCCTCTGCCCTTGGCACGGGCACTGGCACGTGCGGGCGCCCAGGGAGTGCTGGTGATGAACAAAGGCAGGACGAGGTTGGAATGGGGCGTGTTTGACAAGCCTGATGCTTTTATTGTTTCCTGCCAACAATTTTGCTAGAATCCTCTGGAACTTTGACAAGATTCTCTGCCCGAAATAGATAATCTCTCATGTAAGAAGTATCTGTAGATAGGTGGAGAGCCCCTGCCAGGGGAGGTCAGCCCTGCAAACCTAATCTGCCCCCACCCCAAACCCCACCCAGGACCCCGAACCATCAGCACAGGAGGGTCCAGTCAGAGGAGGGTGTCTCCAGGGAGGAAATATCTTAGAGCTGCCTGGCCACGCGTGAGTCACGCGCAAACACCCAGCACACGCATGTGTGGCTTTGGCCAACACTGGAAGGTTGGCCCTCTAGCCCAAGGCTGCCAGGACAGAGAAATGTCTTCT
Source organism: Capra hircus (assembly GCF_001704415.2). Classification (NCBI taxonomy): domain Eukaryota; kingdom Metazoa; phylum Chordata; class Mammalia; order Artiodactyla; family Bovidae; genus Capra; species Capra hircus. Next base: position 49,864,782 of record NC_030826.1, read on the forward strand.
TCTTCCTGGTTGCCCAGAGTCTGTCTCCTCTTCAAGGACTTCCAAGCCCTCGGGCTCAAGGTCCAGGCACAGGTCTCTCTCTGCCCTGGGGGCTGCTCACCAGGACCCCGGTGCACCAACATACTGGATGGTAGCCCAGCGGAGCACTCTCCAGCCCTTGCTCGCACAGGAAGGAGAATCATGAGCCACTCAGGTAGCCACAACCTGGGCACATGTCCCGGGCCTTTCCCTATGACCACACCCAGCCCCCAGGCTGCAGTGGTGACTGACTTGATACTCCAAGTTTCTGGACATAAATCAGGTCCCAGCAGAAAGTGAACCAGAAGACTGGGGCATCTGGAAGCTGACCTCCATCCCCACCTGGGGACCCCCATGTCTTTCTCCTGCCCTGCCCCTGCCCTTTCTTGCCCTCCTTTCTCCTCTCCCTGGTGTGCAAGTGGGGCAGTGGAGCAGGATCATGGGACTACTACTGTTATCCTAACTAGACACCCCTGTGGAAAGTCAGCGCTGAGCTTCTGAGGGAGTAGGGGCAGCTTGTCAGTTATCCTGGATGATCTGGAGGGGTCTCTGACAGGGACTCGACATGAAGGCCATGTTGCCAGCCCCTAGCTCCTCCCCAGGCTCACCCTAGAGTGTGGCAGGAAGGCTCGCTCCAACCTGGAGCTCATGCACACCAAGAGGGGCTCTCTGAGGACATTAACACAAAATCACCAGTAGAAGTCATGGGACGGAAGCAAATGCTTATTTGGAACGAGAAAAGAAATTGTAAATTTTTTAAAGCACCCAAAATACCCAGGAGGTAACAATATTTTAAAATAAATGGACACCACAGACCATTGTTTGTTGTTTGTTTGTTTGTTTTTGCTGCATAATTTCACTGTCTCCGCTTTGGTGGCCTTTTCAGATGACCACAAAAGAGCACAGAGAAATACCGTTTTTATGAAAGAACAAGCCTGGCTGGAACAAGATGTTTATGATGGACCAGGATGTGCTTGGTCGGCTGGGGATGTGAAACAAGATCTTGGCTCCCTACAAACACAGGAATTTCAGAAAATTCTATTTTTCAAGTCTCACACAAAAAGAAAGATGGGTAGCAGCGTGGGGCGGGCAGGAGGGGTGCAGTTATAATTGTGTGTGACTGCATCGTGGAGAGCAGTCCTGGAAGTGACACGTGTGTGACCAGCATGGATGAGTGCCACGGCCTCTGCCAACAATCTCCCGGTTTATACACCTCCCTGACGCTGCCAGGCACCGAAGGACACGGGTCCCTTTCGTCCACCTGTTGATCCACACATCTCACACCTTCCTGTCATGAAGCCAGAGAGCCTGCCCAGAGCAGGGGGCATGCAGGGAAGAAATCTGTACCTGGAGGCCAGATTGAATTGGAAATTTAGTGCTTTAAAACAACAGCAATTAATTTTTTCACCGTTCTGGAGGCCAGAAGTTCAAAACCAAGGTAGGGCTGGTTCCTCCTGGAGGCTCCAGGGGAGAATCTGCCCCAGGCTTCTTCCGGCTCCTGGTGGTGCCGGCGGTGAGTGCTTCCTGGGCTTGAGGCTGCATCCCTACACCCTCTGCCCCTGTCACCACACGGCCTTCTCCCAGCATCCAAAATCGTCTCTCCTTATAAGGACATCAGTCGTATCGGGATTAAAGCCAGACAGGATGGTCTCGTCTTGACTACATCTGCAAAGACCCTGTGTCCCAATAAGGTTCCATTCACAGGTCCGGGTGGATATGAATTTGGGGGAGTACAATTCACCCTTGAGCTTCCCTGGTGGCTCAGCTCTAAAGAAACTGCCTGCAACGCAGGAGGCGCAAGAGCCGTGGGTTCGATCCCTGGGTCAGGAAAATCCCCTGGAGGAGAGCATGGCAACCCACTTCAGGATACTTGCCTGGAGAATGCCATGGACAGAGGAACCAGGTGGGCTACAGTCCATGGGGTCACAAAGAGTCAGACACGACTGAAGTGACTAAGCACATACGTCTTCAACCTCAGCTCACCATTCCTGTCCCAGATAGACAGCAAAAGCTTCATTGATCTTAGAGCCACTGGCATACCTATCAATAGACCTAATAAATCAACTAAATGTATCATCAGGTCAATTTCCTCTTAGCCAGGCCTCAGAGATGCTCTGGGCCAGACAGGCCGCCTGACACGCACGCAGGCTGGAACAACTCGGGGTCTGGATCACTGCGGTTACACATCTGCACCCAGCTTCACATCACACGTGATGCTGCTCCAGGACTTGGGAGCATCTGAGGCCTGATTGTCAGACCACATAGGAAAACCACCAGGGCCCAGTGGATAGGATGTTTTCAGGAATGGTGTCCACCCTGTGTTCTAGCTCAAACCACCTACACACAACTTCTAGACACCGTCGAGTGGATGGCTATTCATATATAGCAGGTGCGATGGGGCCCAGATCCTTGCAGGGCGGCACAGATCCCAGGTCAAAGACCCACCTCAGCCCCACATCCTGAAGCTTCCCCGAGAGTCTGCTGCCAGTCTCTCGACATTCAGAGCTGAGCCCACCCCAAATCTCTTCCCCACAGTGGGACTTTCCAGCCTTGCCTCATACCACATGGCTGTGGGGTCAGCTCTGGGCTTGACAGGAGGGCACACCCAATTCAAGGTCAGTGGGTGCTCAGCCTGAAGAACACTCTGGGCTGTGCCCTACAGATGCCTGATTGATGTAACCTCATTAAGATCCAAAGACCCACAGACACCCCATACTCAGTCCTGCTTAAGAGGAGATTCACCATCCTCTTTTATTCACCCTGGGCCAAGAAGAAGGCAGAGGAGGGGGGCTCAGCCTCTAGGCCACAGTCCTCCACCCAAGGATGGGATGCGGGCACCAGTGGGCCCAGAAGGCCTGGGGAGAACCTGGCTGCTGTGGGAGCCTTGGCCCTGGGAGAGTTGCCACGCTTCCAGCCCCTCAACCCAGGGTCCCAGAACTACAGACTGAGGCCCAGGTGGTCACCATTGTCCCGGCCTCCCTACAACACCAGAGGCTGAGGACTGACCTCTCCACAACAGCCCCGGTAGCCAGTAGCAATGAATGAGGTCTTGGGCCTGGAGAGGAAGAATGCTGAGCGGCCCGGAGACTGAGAAATGGGGCCCCCTGCAGCTTCAGGGGAAAGGTACACAAATACCTATAAGTGGGAGGGAAGTTTCTGTCAGACGGATTCTTTACCATCTGAGCCTCCAGGGAAGCCACAGAGTGACCCTCGAAAATGCCTTTGTGCCGGGGGCCAGCGTGAGGAATTCCGCCCGTGGCAAAGGTCATGAGGAAGGAGGCTTGGCATATGCAAAGGCGTGATCAAGCCTCAGGAAACCCCCTGTTCCCGAGCATCTAACCCCAAAACCAGAGTCTGTTTTATGCTCTCACCTACACCTCTGACTTTACGGGGTCTCTCCCCCATAACCGTTTCTCTTGGAGAAGGAGTAAACGCGCAGCTCCAAGGCAATAAAAATTCTTGGGCGTGACAAGAGTGTTTCAGCTTACGGACTCCTCTGAAGGTTATCTAGCCCACCTGTATAGGTTCGTCCGGCCACATGTGATTGTTTACAGCCTCCCAATCTGAGAGGCATGAGATGTTTTAGACTTACTAAAGGCAAATTCTTTTGGGGAGTTAGAAATTATTAGTATAGTGTGTTGGTTAGGAATTATATTGGTGAAGGGTTCTTCATTTGTTGTATCAATAATTGCTGCTAATTCCCTGCTCTGGGTGGGACAAGGATATCTCAGGTCAAACCTCTCTGCTGACAGACCAGCTTGTGTGACAGGATTATCCATACTGCTGCCACTAGGCACAAGATTGTTTACTACCTCTCAACTGTAAACAGCACAGAGAGTTTTGGAGTATTTTGAGAGTCTTAATTAGCATAGGACTTTTTCTTCTTGTTGAGTCAATGATTGCCGCCAGGCCTCTATATCCTTAGGCACCTGGGAATATATTAATCAATGTATTTGGAATATAGCAAAAGGAAATATGGTAGTTTTTGATGTTAGCAATACTAGACTTTTTGAGTTAATGGATTTTCTCTTTTGTAATAGATCACTGTGCTTTGTTATAAATCACTGTGTCCTTGCTATGTAAAAATGTAACTTTATCATATCTTAAGACTAAATAGATCTTAAGGGGAGCATTGGTGAAAGGATTTTCATTTGTTGGGCTGATGTTTGCTGCTAAATCTCCATGTTCCCTACTCTTATAATGAATATAACTAGCATATAGGAAGAAATAATTATTAACCTTTAAGCATATAGGAGAAATAAGTATTAACCTTTAAGACTAATCATGTTAACCTTGGGTTAAATAAATTCCTTTCTTGATTGTAACTCACTACACCCTCACCCTATAGGAATGTAACTGTATTTGGAGGGTGGTGCCTGGTTTAAGAAAAAACACCCTTGGAAGAAATAAGTATTCTGGTTATCAGAAAGAAAGGATCATAAAATGTCAGCAGGTCTCACTCATGGCCAGAAGATGATGTAATATCCCTAAGACCTTTTTTTTATACATTTATGTGAAGCACCTGATTTTGACAAAGGTCAGGACTGCTGACTCCCACGTGACTCTGTATTCATCCCTATGTGTAACAAAAGGTATATAAGCAAACCCAAAAATAAAGAAATTGGATCAGTTTCCGGAAAGACTGATTCCCCCATGTCGCTTCTTTCTTGCTCCCGTTTTTCTGGCTGAATTCCCATCTGGAGCATGGATGCTATTCCACGTAATCCAAGTTATTCAGCCTCCTTTTCTCCACTAATCTTCCTACTACACTATCCGGTTCTAATCTCTCTCTATCTGTGATTAAACATGTATTTTTCCAAAGACACCGACTCCGTCCCCACCTTCGAATCACCCTGGATCCACCGGGGCTGGACCCCGGCACCTTTGCATCTGGCTGATCCTCCTCCAGTGTTTGGGGTTCCCAGCCACATCCCATGGCCACACAGACCAGCTGGTTTGAACGCATTCAGTTCCCTGGAATGTAGCAATATTGGTGTTTTTCTTTTTTCTTTCATAAAGTTTATGTGGGCAGCTAGCAGCTGAAACCAGATATATCAAAATGTCCATCTCCCCATCATGCCTGAAAGCCACCTGTTCTTGCAAAGGGTTCTGGTTTCACAACCTGCCCTCCCAGTTCATGGTGAGCGTGCCCATCTCCCCATGTAGGAAGAGAGTGGCTGTGGGTTCGTGCCCCTTGTCTCATGGATGCCTCAGGCAGGCAGGGTCACTGCAGGCTGGGTGTGGGTGGTAAGTGAGGGTGCGAAAGGGACTGGGCACCTGTCGGCACTGTCACTGAGAGTTGTTTGCCATCGATGGCTCCCTGCTCCCACCATCGGCAGAAAGCTCAGTCTTGTCTCTTCCAGCAAGAGTCAGGCCGTTACCTCTGCCACCAGCCCAGTGTGCCCCTGGGCATGGCCCTGTTGGCGCTCCCCGCCCTGCTGCCTAGAGACATGTGGAAGTCGGGGTGCCTTTGGAGTTGGGGCCACAGGCTCCCCTGCTGGAAGGTTCCCAAGGAGGGAAGGCCGCAGCACGCCTCTGCTCAGATTCCCTCTGACTGGCGCCCGCTGCCTCCCCAGTGCGCAGGGGCTGGGGGAGGCTCACCTTCCACCCTGGTTTCAGGTCTCCCGTGTCCCCCTGCCCCCACCTGCAGGAACGGATGCTGCCCTGTGAGCCAGGCTGGGGCTCCCCTGGTTCCCGTGAGGCACAGAGAGGGCCTGAGGCCTGTGACCTGGGTCCAGCTACCCACCCCTGCCTACCAGGCCACCGAGGGGACTTAGGATTCACGCTTCTGGGGTGCACGGATTAAGGAAAGTCTCTGATCCTAAAGGCCTGAGTGATGCTGATCGGGCGAAGCCGCCCACCCTGGCCCCACCTGTCAAATGGAGAGGCGGCCCGGCAGACACAGAGCCCATCAACCCCAGACCTTCACTCAAATACGCCAGACACCACAGGCGCAAACCTGGGACGCTGCTAGGAGACTTTCTTTTTTCTCTCACCACCCCGTAAAAATAGCATCTCCTTCAAAACACACTTTCTAGGAGGCTAGGACAAAATGCTGAGGATTAAACGTTCTGGGCAAACCATAGCAATGCGGCCTCAGTGACTGGCCGCCGGCCCTCATGGAGACCGGGCTCGTCACCGTCTCTCATCTGAGTGAATGGCTGAGGCGCTCCATGAATAACACATTTGTCAGTTAATAACCATCTCTAAGATTTATTTCAGTTTAATTCATTTGTTTTGAGGTCAGAGAAAACCCAAGCTTGCTCGGAGAATGAGCTGGGAGGTGCAGCCCGGGACGCAGGCGCAGGTCGCACGCACTCCGCTTCCGCTCCGGGCCGGCCCTGCCCGCGGGCTGTGGACCCGCCTGCGCTGGAGGATCCGCGGGGCGCAGGGGGGCCGCTCTCGTCACCGCCACCGACCCCGCTGCTGCACACGGTGCGGGACGCCATGAGGGCACATCCCGAAGGCCATCATGAGGGGACCCAAAGAGGAGACACTCCGAAGGGAGAAGCGTGAGAGGAGGCCGCAAGGGGACACCATGAGGGGAACATCATCCGGGGATGTCACGAGAGGACACCATGAGGGCAGCCGTGAAGGGAACCTCGTGAGGAGACGCCATGGGGGAAACCACTGGGCACACTACGAGGGGAACAGGCTCAGGGGACGCCACGAGGGGTAATAAGAAGGAGACCCCGCGAGGAAAGAAACGTTATCCGGGGAAGCCGGCAGGGAACGTCCTGAGGAGATGCCGTGAGGAGAATATCAAGCAAACAGCCATGGGCGGAACTTGAGGGGAACCGTGAGAGGACTCTGTGAGGGGATATCAGGGGGCTGTGCCCTGAGGGGACATTGACAGGCACACAAAGTGCCCACCGGAGGCATAGACACGCCTCCCGCTTTACCTAATGCCTCAGCTCCCAGCTCCATGTGGGAAGAATATGCCCACCCCTGGCCGAATGAGGACCTCGCCTGGAAGCAGGAGCATAGATATGGCGAGGACCCTGCTCAGGTGCCCAGTTCCTGCTGTGCGTTGCTCTTTTGTTTAAAGACCCACAACTAGACAAAACCAGCACATAAAGACAAGACTGAATCACACCCATAAGTCTTTGGGTGGTGAAGGATTATGGAAACTGGGGGCTTCCAGGAGCCCTTGCCCTGCCCCACTGGCCTGTGCAGGCCCCGCAGGTTTCCCGGGATCCCAGCCACACTGGGGCGCGGCTTCTGCTCCCAGGCCTGCACGTCTGGTGCTGACTCACTGTTTCCCGATGGCGCCCCCTGGCGGTGACTTCAGGCTGCATGGCCTGTGTGTCCTGACCCCAATCAGCAGCCTCCAGAAAGGAGCCCCAGCCCAGTGCAGGCCTGGCTCTCATCAGAACCGAAACTAAGAGCCTGTCCTTGAAAACGTCTGAGCACTCCCGACTCTGAGCTGTCTGGCCTCTGTTCTCTGGTCTGCGGAGTCAGGGTGCTGCACCCTGAGGGTCCTTTGTTGTCTCCCGGCAGAGCCCTGTCTGAGGGGCTGGAGGCATGTGGAAGCCATCCCCGGGGCAGCTCTGCTGCCACCCCAGCCCCACAGACCTGCTGTGAGTGTGAGCTGGTCATGTGTGTGAGTGTGGGTGTGCAGTGTCTGAGTGTGCCTGCATGCGCCCCTGGTGTTGGGTCTGTTCCCAGGGCCTTGGAGCAGGTACCTTGGTTCCTAGATCCCTCCTGCCTAGGGCAGGTCTAGTGAATTAAAGTCAATAGAAGACTTGACTAATAACCCCAGGACCCTGAGGTGCAGAGGGCTGGACCCCAAAGCAGGAACCACAAACTTAGAGGACTGAGAACCAGATGTTGGCCAAGGCCACTGCTTATCTGCGTTTTCCAACGCTTCTAAAATGAACATGAACTACTGCGCAAATAATAAACACACAGCGGTAACATTCTCACCCAGTTTGTAGCCTATGTCCACAGTCTGGGTGAAGCAGAGACACAGAGAAGCATCCAGATGGGCAAAGGGGCGGCCCATCCAGCCTTCCCCTGCAGTTGGAAACCCAGGCCATGCAGAAGCCTGTGAGTGGGGTGGAGAGGTGTGGGAGTTATGTCACTGAGCTGGGTTGAACAGCAAATGGGCAGGGGGCGGTGTTAGGAAATTAAAATGGAGGAAGTCTTGTTCAGGTTTCAGCCGCTGGAGAGAAGGCCTCTCACTCACTTCTGACCTTGCCGGGAGTTGTGCCTACCTGCAAAGACACAAATTGTTACCAGCATGTCAAGTGGCACTTTGGATAAGAAAGGGAACGGGGCTTGGATTTGCTTGAGCCCCTGGAGTTCTGGCCAACTCCCAGGGGTCCAGAAAATCTCGTGAGTCACAAGGTGAAACAAACAACATTGTAAAAGTTAAAAGAAAACCAGAGCTGAGTTTTGCACACCCACAGATGATGATATCAGCTGGCATCCTGTGATAATAAGCGGGAGCCTCCAAAAGTGCAATTTGAAGTCTCACCTGCGTGATGCGGACCTTTTCCCAGTTGGGACTCCATATGGCTGTGGTCGAGGGACTTCCCAGCTCTGTCTAAGTCTGGATGTTGGTCGGCCCCCTGTGGTGATGTATCTGCTGTTACTTTTCTCTATTGTTTCTATTTCTCTTCTTTTAATGGCTGTATATTGAAATTAAGCCAAATAATCTAGTAAATATTGAAATTGTTTATTGTGTGACAAGTGGTTTCTTTTGTTAATGAATCCTTCGAACCAAAAACAAAAGTAAAACTTCCAGCAAAATGGTGAGGGGAGGGCACCATGCTTGAGGACTGTTCTACCTCTCTCTGTGACAGCTGAGATTCTCTGCAGTCTCAACACTGTCCTGGCAGCACAGGTGCCCATGAACACTGCCTGCAATGCCGGGAAAAGTGATACTGTGGCGGGCGGTGGTTTCCAAATTGGGTCTTGGAGCTCATCTTTGTACTAAGACTCCAGTAACAGTCATGCTTGTCTGGGGTTCATCCTGTGCCAGGCCGCATATGATATGTGTGTGCTTACCACAGGGCATCCAATCCCGAAACAGTGCGAGGCCAGTGCCGAGAAAATTTAAAACAGCCAAGTTCAAGCCAGACTCATGGGGCTCAAGGCCTCCACAGCTGGGTGTGGCCCCTCAGCTGGACTCTAGCCTGGGTCAGGCCCCCTGAGACCTGGAGAAACAGAAGGTGCCCTGTCAGAATCCAAGGCCCTGAATCCTCAGCCAAAGGTCACTCTCATGTGGAGAAACCTCTGCAGCCTGTTCAGGGTCTGGCGTTGACTGGTTCACACCCTGGGCCTCTTGCCCTGAAAATGACACTCTCTGCCATAGCTTTTTTGCGCCACCAGACACATCCACGCCTGAGCGTCATTTCCGCTGTGGCCCAGTGTCTTCATTCTTTCTGGAGCTCTTAGTAATTACCCTCTGCTCGTCCTGCTCTTGCCCAGTATCATATTGGACACCTTCTGATCTGGGGTTGGGGTGGGGTGCTTATCTGGTATCGTATCTTTTTGCCTTTGAATACTGTTCATGGGTCCTCATGGCAAGAATACTGGGAGGAGTTACCATTTCCTCCTCCAGTGGACCAGATTTGTCAGAACCCTTCACTATGTCCTGTCTCTCTTGGGTGGCCCCCTGTGGCATGACTCACAGCTTCACTGAGTTACACAAGCCCCTTCACCACCACAGGGCTGTGATCCATGAGGGGCTAAGAAGGTGCATGTGCCGTAATCATGAGGCTGGAGATTCTTAAAGGTGGTTTCTCAAACACCTCAGTAGAGGCAGTGGCTGGTGTGTGTTCTTTGGGTGGACTTTGCTTCTTGGGATTTGGCAGCAATTCCTTTTCATTCCTTCCTGATTCTGCAGAAAGAGAAATTGTAGGAGCAAGTCCTTGGAACACTCCAGCTTCTAGAAGCACAGTCTTCAGTACCCGGCTCGTCTATGCCGCAGTAGAAAGGAGGTCACCATAGCAGTGACTGGGGAGTGGGCTGGGCAATCAGCCTGGTGTGTGGAGGTCACACCTTAAAACACAGTCCTTTATATCCAAGCTTTTCTAACAGGCCGAGTAATGGGGCAGAATGACACGCTGTCCCTGTGATTGGATGGCGCCTGCCTGGGGAGGAGGAAACGTGCCTTGTGCCCGCCACCCCAAGCACGGCCCTTGGTTAAAGCTGCAAATTCTGCTCCTCTTTGCAAAGCAAGACTCTAGATGTTGGACTCTCAGGACATTTGGGCTAAAATATACTCACATACTCAGACCCAGACGCAGGAATTCTCTGTCAATTTAAATGCCATTCTCTCAGTAATCTAAGTTTAAAAGTCATTTATATCAGTGGCTTGGGGAAACAGGATTTGTGGGTCTTAGAAGATGTTTCCCCTTTTGCAACAGTTATAATTAGGAAAACCGCTACGAAAGAAGCTATTAAACCTTGTACATGGTCTCCAACTAAGTTGCAGGCAAATGAGACAAGGAAGCACATTGCCCAGGTGTTAGAAAACCAAACCCGAAAGGGCCAGAAATGTCGTGCAGGAGGTAATAGAATCGTTCACTAATTAAAGCCATTGCTGCCCCCCCTCCCCCCAGGCTTGGCTTCCAAGCCACTGATGGAGGAAACAGGAGAGACAGGGTAGAAATGGCAAAAAGGGGCCCGGCTAGCTGCTGCCCTGATTCTGGTCACCTGTGGTTGAAGGAGGAGGAGGAACTTGCTGCTCTTGCAAAAGGTTGCCAAGCTCCGCATTTCTTCCCTGTGATCTTGATTTTCCAATGTATCGTGATCCCAACCTATCACGGTGGATCCCGGTGGATTTTTTTAGACCCTCCTCCTAAAGCCTCCGTTTCTGGAAACCCTGGCACATCCGCGCAGTTGGCGCCCTCTGCAGGGCGGCTCAGCGACTTACAGGTCCATCATGCCTTCGCCCTGGGGACGCTTTCCAGGTGTGCTTTCCAGGCTCCCCTAAGGAAACTGGGCAAAGGAATGTCTCAAAATAAAGCCTGGCAGGGAAAGTGCATCAGATGTCGGGGGGTGAGTTGGAGGAGGAGAGAGAGATGAAGAAAGTTTGTGGGGTGATGGCCAAGGCAGGACGGTGGCAGCAGCCAGCCCGAGGAATCCCAGACCTTATTGAGGGGCCTTGGCCCTGATGACCCCTTTTCCCTGGCCAGCAGGTGGGGGCCCGTTCCTCCAGCTCTGGTTTCCTTTTGTGTGTCCTGAGGCTCCAGTATCTTCCATCCCTCCAACCACTGGGACTCAGAACTGAAATAGAAACCCAAATCCCACTTTTCCACCATGAGGACAGGTTAACCTGAAGTCTCTCAAAGGAAACAGGAATCAGAAAGTCAGAGGCTTTAGCGCTAATGAAAGAAAAGCACGAGTCCTTTGGGCATCTCTGGCCTTGATCCGCCCAGCCCCGTGCCGTGAACTCCCTGACTCGTGTCCTGCAGGGGGATAGAGGGAGCTCTGGCCATGATCAGCCCTTGACGCTGGGGCCCTTCTCCCTCTGGGCTCCAGCCACAGGGGAGGGTTTTGACCCTGGGAGGGCTGGCCACAGTGCCCACCCCCTCGACGAGCATTTCAAGCAGCCCCTGAAGAAAGGCTTTCCCAGCTCCTGCCTCCCCCAGGAACAGCTCAGGAGTCTCCCGCTGTCCGCAGCGCTCTTTTTGAGATGCCTCTCCGAAATTCCCACGGAGGGAGGGCGTCTACCGGGATCAGAATAGCCACATCCTGGGCTCTCGTTGGTCTGGGGTTAGACTGTTCCCAGAGAAGGGTCCTGATTCTCGGGGAATTCTGGGAATGGAGGCAGAAAGTTGAAAGGAGAGAGCAGACTCTGTATGTGAAGGTTCCTCCACCACTTTCTCTGGGGGTCACACGGGGTGACTGGGCAAGAGAAAGCCGGAAGCCGGGACGTGTGGGCCACTCTCACGCTCAGTGGGATGAAGGGAAGCCTCTTTGAAGGGCTCTAACTTTTATGTATGTTGTTGTAACTGCACTGTTCCTCCGGGGCCTGCTGGTCCAGGGACTTCCCGGAATTGGGGCATAAGCCTCACACTTCCTGGCACTGGTTCCCACTCAGCCCTGCACAAATGTTTGTTGAATAAAGAAGAGTTGATTTGGGAAAGAATTCACATTGTTAGAACAGAGTACTTTAAACAAATCAATAAATAACAACACAAAATCAACCAATCAACACAAAAATGGACTTATCCTGCCCCCAAAATTCCCTTCCTAGGGATGCCTACCACCTTCCAGGTGAGGATTCTGTGGGGAGCAGGTTTGAACACTCCAAGTCATCTGGCACCCTGGCAGTTTCTGAGGGTGCTCCCCCAGGGCCCAGAGTAGCCAGGCCAGTGTCCCAGGAAGGTCTGAGTCGGCTCAGGGACTCACGTCTGGGATCCCCAGCTCCTGTGCCTGCAGCCCCACCAGTGACTTGCCTGCCACGCCCCAGCTGATGCCAGGGAGCTCGTCACGCTTGCACAGGACTTGCCTTCCAAGGTAAACACCTTACTGGGCCCCTCCTGGGGCAGGATACCCACTCTCAGCTCAGAAGCACTAGAACAAAGGGGAACTTGCTCTTTGGGGACCAGCGGGAAGCGCAGTGGTAAGCCTGTGTGGAGGCAGGGGGACAGTAGCAGGATGCTGTTTAACCGAGGAAAGCGGGCAGGCGGTGCCTCACTCAGGGCCACCAAGGGATGGGGCCCCCAACCCCCTCACTGCACTGTGCATCGTGTACGTACCCGCAGCACTTGTGAGCACACCAGGGTATCCCTCTAGGGACACCACACCAGGAGACTTACTCTCCGTTTACCTCTTATTCCACTTCTATACAGAGTGAATCATGTAAAATGCTGGGCTGGATGAAGCACAAGCTGGAATCAAGGCTGCTGGGAGAAATACCAACAACCTCATAGATGCAGGTGACACCACTCTAAATGGCAGAAAGTGAAGAGGAACTAACGAGCCTCCTGATGAGGGTGAGAGAAGAGAGTGAAAAAGCTGGCTTAAAACTCAACATTCCTGAAACTAACATCATAGTGTCTGAACCCATCTCTTCATGGCAAAGAAAGGGGAAAATGGAAGCAATGGCAGATTTTCTGATCTTGGGCTCCAGAATCACTGTGGACGTGACTGCAGCCATGAAATTAAAAGACACTTGCTTCTTTCCGAAGGAAGGAAAGCTATGTCCAACCTAGACAGCATGTTAAAAAGCAGAGACATCACTTGCTGACAAAGTTCCATATAGTCAAAGCTATGGTTTTCTCAGTAGTCATGGACAGAGGTGAGACTTGGACCATAAAAAGGCTGAGTGCAGAAGAATTGATGCTTTTGAATGGTGCTGCTAGAGAAGACTCTTGAGACTCCCTTGGACAGCAAGGAGATCAAACCAGCCAATCCTAAAGGAAATCAACCCTGAATATTCACTGGAAGGACTAATGCTGAGCTGAAGCTCCAATACATCGGCCACCTGATGGAAAGAGCTGACTCACTGGAAAAGACCCTGATGCTGGGAAAGATGGAAGTCAAAAGGAGGAGGCAGCAGAGGATGCGCTGGTTGGACGGCATCACTGACTCAATGGACACAAATCTCAGCAAACCCTGGGAGACAGTGAAGGACGGGGAGCCTGGCATGCTGCTGCCCATGGGGTCACAGAGTCAGACACGACTTAGCAACCCAACAACAGCTTTTGTAAATGCTGGGCAATGAACACATTGTCATGATCAGGGGGAAAGAGTGCTCTCATGTTTAAATCACCTAGTGAGCCCTTCCCCTTCCAGGCAGAGCTGCCTCCCCCTGGCTACTGTGGCCACTGAATCTCCATTCCTGTTGCCCCATCAGCAAGGTGACCTCAAGGTACACTGACAGGGCTCCTCCCCAGAGAGGAGAGGAGAGCGTCCAATCAGCGGTGGCTGCGCACCAGGGTCTGGGCAGCCCAGAAGCATCAGGGACCCTGCAGGGAGCTGTGGCGGCCACGTGGCTCAGCCAGACTGGTGGAGCCCACCTCCTCCCTGACTCTGAGAGGCCACTGCAGGTGTTACACCCTGAGGACCCAGTTATTCAATGCATGTCGGTGGCGGGGCCAGAGCCAGACCTACCTCTCCTTCCCTGAAGCAGCAACAAGCACCCCAGTTCATAAGCACTTCCATAAGTAAAATGTTATACTATTTTGAAGAAAATAAAAAAACATTCAGATGAAGGGAAAGGCATATCTGGGTGTTGGTTGAGGAAGGATTAATACTGAAAATGTGATTCTTTCAAAAAAGGAAGTGTAAAGACAAATAATTCCCAAGAGCACTGAAGGCTGGGGCAGCTTGGGACAAAATAAGCAGATGGTGGAGGAATGCAGCCATTTCAGAAAGCAAACATCATGCTTCCGGTGACTCCATCCGAAAGAGAACTATTAATGGGTCAAGAATTTTAGTCTTACATTTCAAAACTTAGAAATGTCTAAAACATGAAAGTTCCCTGGTCTCTAGTGATAAGGATTTTGCACTTTGAGTGCTGCGGCCTGGGTCCAGTCGCTAGCTGAGGAATTGAGATCCCACATGCCAGCTTGGCTGAAGACATTCTGGACCTGAGAGTGAAAGGACTGTGAGGTGAATGCTGACATCTGGACTGCAGGAGCCCCAGGGAGATCACTGCAAATGAAGAGGAAGGATGTGCACTTCCTGGAGTTTAGAAAAAAGAAGAAAAGAAAATGCAAGATTTCGGTTTGAAAGGGGATTTAGGCACTAGGGTGAGGAAGTAAGTAAAACACTCCCCTCCCCTAACGAAAGACTTCCCAGGTGGCTCAGTGGTAGAGAGTCTGTCTGACAAAGCAGGAGATGCAGGAGGCACGAGTTCAATGCCTGGGTCAGGAAGATCCGCGGGCCGAGGAAATGGCAAACCACTCCAGTGTTCTTGCCTGGAGAATCCCATGGACAGAAGAGCCTGGTGGGCTACAGTCCACGGGGTCGCAAAACACCAGACACGACTTAGCAACTGAGCACAGCACAGCACTCCTACCCAAAGACAAGAG
Organism: Capra hircus; assembly: GCF_001704415.2. Lineage (NCBI taxonomy): Eukaryota > Metazoa > Chordata > Mammalia > Artiodactyla > Bovidae > Capra > Capra hircus. The sequence continues at coordinate 49,879,796 of NC_030826.1, forward strand.
GAAATGTTTAAATCTTCCCCAAAAGGATGATGGACCCAGGAATGAGAACAATCGGATTCTTCCTCAGCTGCTCTGGATAGAAGACTACCCTGGACCAGGGCTTTTGAAATATCGAGGAAACGAGAAGCCAGGAATCTAGGGCTGTGAACCCAGCCTCAAAGCTCACAAACACAAAGCCCTGTTTAAACACACTCTTAGGCCCCTGAGCCCTTGGAGTGTCTGCACCCCGAGACCTGCCCCTAAGTGGGGGTGCCAAGTGTCTGAGATGCCAGCAGACATGTGTTCACGAACGTGGTCCCATGCCTCAGGGAAGCTGCTCACCCAGAATGAGAGAATAGAAATCTACCCGTGTCAGCACAGGGTGGGTGAGGGCTGCTCCACAAGGATCCATAATCGGATGCATGGAAAGAGGACTCACCTATCAGAGGCTGTCAGGCTGGATGAAAGTCTAGAGAGCTTCTACTTACAAGAGATGCACCTACCATGTAGACACAAAGGGCTGAAAGTAAAAGTCTTTAAAATGACCTACCATGAAGAGTCTAACAAGAGACAGTGTTGCTGTACCCATCAGACAAAAGAGACTAAGAGAAATTGGATGGTTAGGGTGGAGCGGGTCACTGTCTGATGACAGAGGCTCAGTTTACCAAGAAGGTCCAGTAAGTCTCCTACATACGAACCTTCCAAATGAGCGCTTTCAAAAATGCTAACGTGTGTTCACGTGTCCATTCACGGAAGTTGATTCACATGTCTGGCGTGCATTGTCATAAGCAAGCATCCTCTGCGAGCAGCTCTACTGTCCTATATAGAGCACAGTATCTTTATTTCAGGCGAAGACCTGAACACAGAACTGTACGTAACATTTGCAGCAGCCCTTCAAAGCACAGTCCAGTGTCACCAAGTCATCAATCTAGTGTCCAGACATCACTGATTTGTTTTTCAAGAGGATAGATTGAATTGAATTCGGTGAGAAACTGGAACCTACGCCCATGGGTCATGAATGAAGTTGCAGCTTGCCCTCCGTCTCCCATTGCTGATCACCCTTCATCGCTACCATCTCCCACCTCCTCTCCCTCCTTTTCCAGTTAGTAACTCTTCTTGCCTGTTCACTTGATGCCAGACCCTGTGTGCCAGTACTGTACTCCTGCACTTTTCAGCAGACTGTACTGTGAGATTTAAATGTTTCACTTTTTGTGTTTGTTGGTTTGTTATGTATTATTTGTGTCAAAAGTACTATAAACCGATTGGTCTTCAAGGGTGGCGCTACTGGTAAAGAACCCGGCTCCCAGTGCAGCCGATATAAGAGATGTGGGCTCAGTCCCTGGGTGGCGAAGATCCCTCGGAGGAGGGCATGGCAACCCACTCCAGTATTCTTGCCTGGAGAATCCCATGGACAGAGGAGCCTGGCAGGCTACAGTCCATAGTGTTGCCCAGAGTCAGACACAACTGAAGCAACTTAGCTCGCATGCACTACAAACCGATTGCAGTATAGTAGTACTACAAAGCCTTTGTGTTGGTTGGGTACCGAGGCTAGCTTTGTTGGACTCACAAAGTGGACTTGTGAATGTGCTCTCAAGACACATGCGTAGGGTTCATATGTAGGGGACTCTCTGTATAACACTTTAAATATTTTTGCATCTCATAGAATAGCTTCCAAATATATGATAAAAGATTGCTAGAACTACAGGGAGAAATGGATGATCCTCCGTCTTCTGAGCAATTCCAACCCACCTCTCCCAACCATTGACAAATCAGCTCAAGCTGAAAACATTTGGCAAGTACATAAAAGATCACATTACCCCACCGACCACCTTGATGGGAGGGACCCCAGAAGATACAGGGATGTCTCAAGGACCTGAGGCATTTACAAAAGTTGTGTGTGTGTGTGTGTGTGTGTGTGTGTGTGTGTGTGTGGCAACTGAGACACAAAATGGCAAAATGTCCCAGGGAGGGAGCCCAGAGAATGAGGACAGAAGTTAGAAAGAAGTCACAAGTTGCTAACAAAAAGATAAGCATGCCACCACGTCTGGAATATGAAGAATGTGCTGAATGATTGTTTCTAGTTAGACAGGGAATCAGAACTAAAATCGACAAATTCCTAGAACCAAGAGAAAACGAAACTCTACCCTTTACATGACGTAGCAGTTGCTATGATCTGAGGGTGAAATTTTCAGGAGAAGTAAAGGGACGATGCTGAGGAGCCCAGTGCCCTTCAAAGACAGGGTCCCAAGTTGCACAGGAAAAGAGGCACACCTTCGACAAGCCTGAGTGTTTGTACAGACACAAGAGCTGTCTAGCAAGCTCTAAGAGGAAGTGTCCACAAATGTTACCTTTGGGAAGTAAACAGGAGTCCCAGTGAGATACAGCAAGCTCATTTATCTTATCTTCTTAGGACATTTGAGTGGTTTCAGTTCAGTTCAGTCGCTCAGTCATATCCGACTCTTTGCGACTCCATGAACCACAGCACACCAGGCCTTCCTGTCCATCACCAACTCCCTGAGTCCACCCTAATCCATGTCTATCAAGTCGGTGATGCCATTCAACCATCTCATCCTCTGTTGTCCCCTTCTCCTCCTGCCCTCAATCTTTCCCAGCATCAGGGTCTTTTCAAATGAGTCAGCTCCTCGCATCAGGTGGCCAAAGTATTGGAGTTTCAGCTTCCACATCAGTCCTTCCAATGAACACCCAGGACTGATCTCCTTCAGAATGGACTGGTTGGATCTCCTTGCAGTCCAAGGGACTCTCAAGAGTTTTCTCCAACACCACAGTTCAAAAGCATCAATTCTTCTGTGCTCAGCTTTTATAGTCAGTCCAACTCTCACATCCATACTGGCCGCTGGAAAAACCATTGCCTTGACTAGACGGACCTTTGTTGGCAAGGTAATGTCTCTGCTTTTGAATGTGCTGTCTAAGTTGGTCATAACTTTCCTTCCAAGGAGTGAGTGTTTTTCAATTTCCTTGCCGCAATCACCATCTGCAGTGCTTCACTTTCAACACAAACAGTTTCATTTTCAAATGCTTCATCAGGATACCCATTTTCATCAAGGTCCCAGGAGATCTCATTCTGTAGGTACAAGACTCTAAGTGTTCAGCCGATGCTCAAGGTCCGTCAGTGTGTGGGACTCTCCTCTCCTCCTGGTGCAACAGCCCCTTCCCAGGAGCCCCCAGGAGCTGAGAGACCCTAGGCAAGGCTGGATGTGAGGGGAAGCAAGGACTGATTTGGAAGGTGGCCTTGGGACTAGACCCTCCTTCCAGCACAGAGGGGAATGGTGGGCAAGCATCAAACACGCCGTGTGGCAATTTGGTCCCCAGGCTGGATCATATGTGAGGCCCTTCTCTGCTGTCTTGATGGCCCTTGGGATGGGGCCAGGGACCCAGGCCTCCGTGCCTCTTGTGGGGAGGATGAATTTCACACTGACTTTCATGCACCTTCCTGTGAGGACAACTGACTCGGAGGTTTATTTATCCACCAGGCAAAGGTTACTCCTTTGGCACAGCCAGGACTTTGCCCTGTTCAACCCACTACAGACACCAAGTTGTTGGTCAACGTTCAGGCCCTGAGTCCAGCTGGAGAATGGCCCTTCTTGCCCTTGATCTCCTTGAAGATCTAGAGGCTCCCCTTGTGGGACAGCTGGAATGTTCTGTCCTGTCCAGTCTGGGCCCTTCCTCTGCCGCCCTCAAAATTCATGGATCCCCCAGAACTAGGTTCTGCATTTTCCTTTCCTTACATGAAAGCCGGGCATCACCCACACCAGCAACTCTCTGCCCACCTGACGAGTACTTGCCCAGCCTGAGTCCACAGCCCCTCCCCTGGTGGCCAGAGACACCTCTTTGCCCCTTACTCTGCTCTACACCCTGAGGCAGGTCACTTTGAGTTCTGGTGGAAGGGGACAGTCCACACGGCACTCACTTGGCACTGCGGGCCTCTGGGCTTCCTTACCTCACCTCCAAACTACCGATAACTGTGGGGTCTCCCTGCTCCATACACCTTCGAGGCTTCTGCACCCTCATGGAAGGACCTTCAGATTCACTGCTCCCACCGCTCTCCTTCCTTCCAGGGGGCTTTTTTGAAAGTGCAGGTCTAATGAGGGATGTCTTACACTGAACAGAAACAAACTCTTTCTCCTGCCCCCAACCCCCGCCACAGAGTCCCTGCAGGGTCTCTCTCTCCAAGCCTCTCTCCTGGGGGTGAGGAGGCAGAGCCAGGCCCAGCCCTGCACGGGCCCCTTTGTCTCTAGTCACTCTTGGCTCCTGACCGCTGCCCCAGGTGTGAGCTCCCAGCACACACGATGCCCTCAGCTGAGGCTGCACACCTGCCCCTCTGCCACAAGGAAGACAGAACTGGGAGGCTGCACGCAGGAGGCTAGGCAGCTGGAGTGAGGACAGCTCCTCTCTTCTGGTCTGTAGGAAATCTGGGCGCTGCTGGTGAGAGCCCGGAAGCTAGCGAGGCTGGATGTGGACCAAGGACTCTGGGTTCAAGTCAACACAGCTGCTTGCCTCAAGCAATTTGAAAACAACAGAGGCTGGAGTCAAAGAATGATTCAAACACCGCTGTCCTTCCCCACCCTTCTGACTCTCACACATTCCCCTTCTTCCCCACTTTCAGAGTCTCAAAAAGAGACTTCTGTCTTAGTGATTTTTATAAGCACCAAAAGCATTTGTACATGAGAAATGTACACACCCCTGCAAGGAAACTGCCGGCTTCCAGCACCTCTCTGAAGTCAGCACCTATTGGACTCCACCCTCTGGGAATGAAGGGTATGCCTTGGGGACACCTGTTTTGGCCACAGAGTGTCCACTCACCCAGCCGTCTAGGACCTTCCATGGGGAGGGAGCCGGGAAGAGGGCTCCTTCTGCTCAAGGGCTAGTGAAGGACAATTTATAGTTCAAACTCTTTACCACTTGCTCCTATTCACTCTCGCTCCATATCCCTGCCTGTGTTCCCAGCATGACTTCTTTCTGGGTGGACCCAACTTGCATTTCTGAAAGTTGGAATCAGGCTCTGAGGATTCTCAATGGGCAGGCTCTGCCCAGTGTCTGTGTGTGGGGGTTTTGTACACAGCAGAGGACTGGCAGGTCCCAGATCCACACAGAGGGGTGAACACAGCCAGCTCCCCAAAGGAGGATCTGTCCAGACTGAGCTTGAAAGTGGAGAACTCCAGGAACTGGTTCTCCTGGAAAACTGCCACCTACCATTTTCTTTAGAATAATCATCTAATGCCGTGCGTCTAATACAAATATAATAAGGAATTGACTGTCAAAAAAAAAAATCTTTTCCCCTGAACTCAGGGCAGTTCCTGAAACTTGAGTCACTTCCCATAACATGAGGTTTCCTTCCTGAATGTGGACCTGGGTGTCAGACCTCACGTGCATGGATTCTGAAACCTCCTTTCAGCTGCCTGCTCCTTGCCTGGCTCCACCCTGGAATGATCACTGGGGTTTAGTCAGGCCACACAGACCAGACCAGCCACAGACAGGCTGAAGCTGAGGACCGGCTTGGCAGGTGGAGTTCAGGAGCCTCGGGCGTGGAGGAGCTGGGGTACGGGGCGCAGGTGAGAGCTTGAGGGATGGTGGCCGGGGCTCCTGGTGTTGGACCACTCTGTGCACTCAAATAGAGGCTGGGTTGATGGAGATGGGGCGCTAAGCTCTCAGGCTCTGCGCTCTGCGCCTCCGCTGAGGGAGAGAAAAAGACAAAGACTTCGCAGTCCTGGTGGGGAACTGAGGGGCAGGCTAGGCTCTGCCCCTCTCTGGAGGGTCGGAGAGTGGGCATCTAGAGCTCCGAGAGGTCCACCCATCCACACAGAGCCTCTGCTGTCCCGGACCATATCTGAGGCGAAACACTTTCACATCCAAGCCAACACTGCGGCTCTCATACTTGACCCACTGCTCACTTTCGTGCACATACACACTTGCGTGCACTCACAAGGGTCACACATGCACACTCAGCTCATTCACTCACAAACACTGACTAAAACAGAGCGAAACCTCCGAGGCTTCCCCTAAGGTCACGGGAGAGGGGCAGTCCACCGCCTCTTTCTACGCTCTCCTTTCATTTTTGGTTAAGCTGCAGCAGCAATCTAAATTCAATTCACCACCAACTACTGGTGAATGATCTGCAATTTGAAAGCCGCTTTCCACTCCCAGTGCGTGGGGAACCAGAGCCTCTGGAAGGCTCTCATCCCCTGAGACTAAAATAGTGAAGGTGGTGGGGAGGTACAGGCTACACCCCTCCCCCGGCCACCTAGGGTGCAATCAGCTGGTGCAAGGAGGGGGAGGGTTCTCAGAGGAAGCACCTTGTGAAAGAGAGTGAGAAGTAGCCCAGCTGATAGGCTGGCAGGTACTGATGGCCCAAGAGAGCCGCAATGGTTTACAGACTCAGCTCTAAAGCCTGCAGGAACTTCTTACTGCCAGTAGGGATCCCTCCTGGCCATGGCAGCAGGGACAGGACACAGCAAAGGCTCCCCGGACTGGGGCATCTCTTCCCTCTGAGCCGGGGTGGGGGCTCTGTTTCAGCTCTATTCTGAAGGTGGTTGGTCGCCTCCCTCCACACTCTTGGTGAAAGGCCTGCCTGGACAGCAGGGTGCTCACCTTCCCATGTAGATATCCAGGTACATACAAGTTACCACTGAGCCTTTGTGTGGGAAACCTGGTCCAGCTTCTCCTAGCTGCTGCAGGAATGGGGATCCCTGCTGACCGAGAATCCCTGAGCCCCTGGTCAGCTGATGAGCCTCGAGCCACATACCTGCTGCCTCAGTTTCCCCAAGGTCCTGTGGCAGGACAAAGTGCTGGCAACGGCATGCACTTTCCAAGGTGTTCCACTGACTCCCAAATGCGATCAGGTCCCCAGCGACAGCACAAATCCCAGCTGTGTGCCCCAGCTTAATATATGTAGAGACCAGCAGCTGTGACAGTGATCTGAGAGAAGGATGAATTGTGGCCTCGCTTTTCCCAACTCCAGAAGCCTCAGGGCCCCTCCAGGTCTTGCCCCATGCATGCAGGCTTCCTATAGCACCCCGACCCTCTCCTTCTCACCGCTCTCTTCCCCTGTTGTGCCCTGGCCTCTCTCTCTCCCATTTTCCTGTCCTTTGCAGCATCAGAGATAATAGGAGAGACTCAGGTAGAGAGCTGTTGTCCAGCTTCAGCAGCCTTGGACAACATGACAGAAAATGGCCAGGGGTCCCCTGTGCACAGGCCACACTCCCCCAGGAGGACTCAAGTGGTGGTAGAGAGTCTGTGACACTTCCTGCTTTCATAGTCTTCTGGTCATTTCAGTATCTGCGAGAACATTCCTATAAGTAGCACATCTAGTGACTACAAATGGGCATTTAAGGTGAAGCTAAAACAGATACTAATGTTTAACAATTGAGTCAATATGAAACAATTTTTAGGACATAGGGGTATGTGAAAAGTGAAAGTGTTAGTCGCTCCGTCGTGCCTGACTCTTTGTGACCCCATGGACTGTAACCCACTAGGCTCTTGCATCCATGGGATTCTCCAGGCAAGAATACTGAAGTGGGTTGCCATGCCCTCCACCAGGGGATCTTCCAGACCCAGGGATCAAACCCAGGTCTCCCGCACTGCAGGCAGATTCTTTACCATCTGAGCCACCAGAGAAGCCCAAGAATACAGGTAGCCTATCCCTTCCCCAGGGGATCTTCCCAACCCAGGAATTGAACGGGGGTCTCCTGCATTGCAGGCGACTTCTTTACCAGCTGAGCTACCAGGGAAGAACTAATTTTTAGGACATAGGGATATGTAGTGTTGTGAAAAGCACAGAGGTTGGGGCGGGGAGGCTGGCAGGGTGGGGAGGCTGGTGAGACAGGCTCTCTGGGGTGTTTCCCTGGCAGGTAGACAAAATATGAGAGATTGAGAGCAGAGGGTGGTTTGGTGGGCCTGACGTAGGCTCAAGGGACCCCACACACCTTTCTCAGGGGCCAAGCCCTCACTGCTGGAAGACACCAGCTGCCCTCCCACCTGGCCTCTGGACTTGAAATTGTTTCGTACTTTTGCTTTCCTTTTACTTGTCAACACACGCACTCCCTCCCAGAGTCCTGTCGGGCAGGTCAGCGTGTGGTCTCCATGTCACCTGGTCCAGGTGTAGACTAAGGTTGACCTTTGATTCATTCACGTCTGCCGGACACCTGCCCAGAGCTCATTGGAGGGGACTGACTGCACCCTTTGTGTGGCATCGGCCTTGCAGGGAATTCTGAGCAGGTCAGTCGGGATTGAGCACCTATTGTAGGCAGAGCATGTGGGGGCGCTAGGGACCCTCCCCCCAGCACTGTGTGTGCATGTGTGTGTGTGTCTGTGTGTCTCTGTGTGTGTGTCTGTGTGTGTGTGTGTCTGTGTCTGTGTCTGTGTGTGTGTTTCTGTGTACTGTGTGCAGTGACAGGGTGTTCTCCTAGGGAGTGGGAGTAGGATTCTGGAAGCTTCTGCAAAGGGGGTGGCTTCGCCAGGCTAGCTTGTCCTGGCTCCCCATGGAGTGAGACCCTGCGTAGTTCAGGATTGTGAATGAACCCACTCATTCATTTATTTTTAATCAACATCCTGGTGGCTCAGAGAATCTGCCTCCAAGGTGGGAGACTCAGGTTCCATCTCTGGGTCAGGAAAATCCCCTGGAGAAGGGAAGGGCAACCTACTGCAGTATTCTTGTCTGGAAAATCCCATGGACAGAGGACCCTGGCAGACTACAGTCATTGGGGTCACAAACAGTCCAACAGGACTGAGTGACTTTCATTTTCACTTTTCACTCAACATCCCAGAAAGTGTACTAGGAACTTGAAACACGACTCGTAAATTTATGGAAAGGATGAAAGCTGGACCTCGGTCAGGAAAAGGTGATGAGGAAAGGTTTTGAGGGGGCGAGCTTCCTTCTGGATACTATAGACCCCTGGCTGTCTCCCTCCCAGAGAGAGCACACCTGCCCTTCCCACTGTCTCCTGGTTGCACTGGGCATTCGGTGATGATGCCAGGTCTCCAGCAGGAGGCTCCCCCTCTCACCCAGTGAGGGATCACTGCTCTCAGAGCACAGGCTGAGGTGGCATTCCTCCTTTGGTTCCCTGGGGGGTGAGCCGTCCATGTGACCCTGAGGACACCTGCCTGCTCCAGCCTTGGGGCCAGTGAGCAGGCCTCCCGGGAAACATATTCTTCGGTGTGGGGAGACTTGGTCTGCCTCCCATTGGATAGGACACTCAGGCCCATGTTCGAAGGGGAACAGGGAGGCAAAGGCTGTTCCGAGGTCAGTGGAAGCAGCAGAGTGGCTGGGGTCCGAGGGGAGACCTTGAGGAGACTGGAAACGCTGGGGGTCCTGCCCAAGGCTTCCTCCAGGACGGGTCAGTGGCCAGAGATGAGCACACAAGATCAATCTCCTGCCTGCTCAGGCAGGCTCAGGGTAGGACATCCCTGGGCAAGGGTCTCCCTCCAGGCAGCCCCAAAGGTTCTGGCTAGGAGGCCAGGAGTCACTGTCCACAACCAGCAAGGATGCCTTTGGGCCGTATGGGTCGCTGGGCACCATTCTGTGTATGAGAACCCTCCAATTTAAGAAAAGTTATTTTGTGAAAAATACTCAGGAAAAGAATTGAGCAGATTTTATCTGAGGTGCGAGGAAAAGCCTCAGCACAGGAAGTTACAACACCTCTTTCTAGAACCTTTAGTGATGAGCTATTTATTCCCTCTCCCGGTAACTGATGAAAGGCAGGTACTGGATTCTCACCACATGTGAAATCTCAGCCTCTCGTGTATTATGCTGATAAGGTTAGGGCAGGATCAGGGCAGCTGTCTCTCTTCACTCAATCACCAAACTCTCGGTTAAAAAAAAAAAGAAAGTCATTGATTAAAACTATGTTAATATTCTTATGAAAAACTAATTTCCAAGGAGAGATAAACAGCCCTAGAGAGAGCCTGCCTTCCAGGGGTGAAAACGCATGATGGACAGCATAGTGGCTTGTGCCCCACGGCTGGCAGGGCCTGGAGAGCCCCACGTGGGGCCAGTGCCTTGGCCAGGGTGACAGGGTGCTTCACTCTTCCGTGCCTCAGGCACCACTGGTCCTCCTGGAAAGGAAGCAAGATTAGACCTGTGACATGCCACTTGCAAACACACCTTGAGGAATATTCAAGATCTGAACGTAAAAATAGACAAAATTTGACCGTGATGGGTATTCCACCATCTGGGAAGCCTTTTCAAACGGATACTCTAAACAAACAAACAAAAACTACTTCAAAACAAAACCCTGAAGCCTTCAAGGAAAAGAAAGACGGGACGACATAAACACATGGAGTCTTTATTTCAGAGACGATCTGGAGAGACATGATGATGGAAAGCTACTCACCCTGGAAGGCAGTTTGTTTCTTTAAGGGGTGAAAGTCTTAGAAAGCTGTAAGGAGAAGACAGACACTCCCAGGAGGAGGAGCAAAGGCTTTGCAAAGGCAGTGACCATGTGGAAATCCGAAGGGCCAGAAACAGGAGGAGCTGGTCAGCCCTCCACAGCAGCAGGTGTCACCAGGAAGAGGCGGAGCTAGAAGCCAAGGGGACCGGGCTGCTCACAAGCTAAGACAAAGGGACTCCTTGCAGCCACGGAAGTCAGGCTTCAGGATCCAGGGAGGCAGACCTCACCAGCAGCATACTCACTACACAGTGAGAGCCAGACAGAGAAGTGGACAGAACATGACCCAGAATGCTCCCTCCAGTGTCTGTGGTTTGTGCCTGATATTTCCAGTGAGGGGAAAGCTGAGGTCTGGGGAAAGAGGGGGCCAGTGTGAGTGTCCTGGGGCAGCCGTGACCAAGGACCCCAAACAAGGGATCAAAAGAAGCAAGTTTGCCCTCCTCCAGGTTGGAGGCCGGAAGTCCACATCAAGGCGTCAGCAGGACCGCAGGGAAATACCTTCTTTGTCGCTTCCAGCTTCTGGTGGCCCTGGTGGCCCCTCACTTGTGGCCACATCCCTCCAGTCTGTGCCTCAGTCAGCTCTGGGCTGCTCCCTTGTCTGTTTCTGACAAATTTCTCTCTTCTTACAAGAAACCAGGCACCTTACACAGGGGCCCACACGGCTCTAACACGACCTCCTCTTTATTTGTGGCTGCAAAGGCTCTATTTCCAAGGAAGGTCACCTTCACATGTTCCGGGTGGACGTGTATTTTGGGGCCACCTTTCACCCTTCCCTGATGGATCAGTGGGAAAGAAAGTGCCTGCCGATGCAGGAGAGGCGAGTTTGATCCCTGAGTCGGGAAGATCCCCTAGAGAAGGCAATGGCAACCCACTCCAACATTCCTGCAAGAGAAATCCCATGGACAGAAGAGCCTGGTGGGCTGCAGTACATGGGGTTGCAAAGAATCAGACACGGTTTAGCGACTAAAGAACAACATTCACCCCAGTACATACAGTACAGAGGGCGAGAAGAGAGAGACAGGAGTGGGCTGTCTAAGCTGATTCCACGTATGTAAAATCACATCCGTGTGTGTGGACAGAACACGTGTCTCTCCAGTGACTTCTTTCTTCCTCAACTACAAATGCTGTACTCATTGAGAAAAGAAGGCTGTCCTTCTGACGGTAAGTTAGAATAGAAGCAAGTATAGAAAATCAAGGGAAGCAGGAGACAGCACCATCACAGGGATCTGGGGGCTGAGACTGTCCCTCACCATTTCATTCTCCTTGTTTGACCCAGAGTCTCCTGGAGTCAGGACTGGGGCTGGTCACCAATGGCCCCAGCTCCTGGAAGCGATTCCATCCACACTTTCCTTTGCTCCTGGCCCTTCTGTCCAGTCCCCCAAAAGTGGAAAAAAGAAAAGAGAGACACGGAATTCAAAACCAAAGGGTACCAACTCCATGGCATTCTGGAAAAGGCAAAACTCTGGACACAGTAAAAAGATCAATGGTTGTCAGGAGTTGGGGGGAAGGATGGATGAATGGGTGGAACACAGAGGATTTTTCAGGCAGTGAAGCTACTTTTTGTTGTTGTTCAGTTGCTAAGTCACATCCGATTCTTTGTAACTCCATGGATTGTAACCCGCCAGGCTCCTGTGTCCTCCACTATCTCCTGAGTTTGCTCAAACTCATGTCCATTGAGCTGGTGATACTATCTAACCATCTCATCCTCTGTGTAGTACCTAGTGGTTGCTACATGTCATTATGAAAAGCGAAAGTGTTAGTCGCTCAGTCATGTCTGAGTCTGTCCATGGAATGTTCCAGGAAAGACTCCTGGAGGTGGTTGCCATTTCCGGCTCCAGAGGATCTCCCTGACCCAGGGATTGAATATCCATCTCTTGTGTCTCCTGCATTGGCAGGCAGATTCTTTACCACTGTGCCATCTGGGAAGCCCAAATGCTTGAGATGCCAAAGCTTGAGATGAGCATTTGTTTCAGAGGAAGTGAAAGTTCAGCTTTCCGGACTGTAACTCACAAGTTCCACAGGAAGACTTTTTTGTTGATAAAAGCCAATCTGGAGAGTGGACCAAGTGTCCCAAATGCCAATCCTCAGAATGCAAGAGCGGAAGAGGGGCAGGGGGCATCCAAGGTGGTCTCAGGCTGGTGTCAGGTTCAAGCGGCCACACGAGATTCTGTGTGTCACGACCCGTGTATACAGGACACATGGGTCAAGGCGTTTTGCGTATTTTCTATAAAATTCAAGATAACCCCAGCAATATAATTGGACTTGTCTCCCAGGGACCCATTTCCTGTCTCATCTGTGTTTCTCATCTGTCTGACAGTGGTCCCAATGCACACATTATAAAGGTGTCGAGAAAGGTCATGACACAGTTGGGTCAGGGAGGAGCTTGGGGACCCTCGCCCATCCTGGCCAGGGTGCAGCCCCTCTCACTGGCTTCCAAAGGAGCCTAAGGGAACTCTGACTCATCAGCTTTCCTTCCTCCAGGGAATGTCCCCAAAAGCAGTAAGGAGGACAAGGGACCCCTTAAAACTCATCCACGTCCTGCTGGCCATGCTGACGTCAGCATCCCCTCTCCTCGCTCCCAGGATGCTCTGGGTCCTCTGGCTCGTGGTCGCCTTCAGGAGTGCTCAGAGTGGAAGTAAGTCTCATGGTCCCAACTCTGCCAGGTGGGGCCCCAGCAGGGGCAAGCCGGCTGTGGGAGGAGAGACCAAGATCAGGCCAGGAGGAGCCCAGGTTCCAGGTAGTGCCAGTGACCCCAGGAAGGGCAGTCAGTGGATGTCCTGAGGTCCAGCCATGACCCACACACGTGACTTTCCCCCACACAGCCTGGGACAACCCCAACTGCACCCAGGGTGTGGTTTCTGTGTTGAGGGGCCAGCCAGCCACGATGAGCTGCAGCATCTCCAGTGCCTTCTCCCACATCGACATCTCCCTGAAAGCGAACCCCGCTGCACCCTGGAAGCTCATCTTCAATGTAAAGGCCCCAGGAAACTTCTGCCAGGATGGATGGCAGCTCTGGATTTGGGAGGGTGAGGCGTACCTAGTAACTGAAGAAGCCCTGGACACCCAGGCAGGGCAGTACAAGTGGAGTCTGAAGGGGCGCCAGAGACACATCAAAACCACTACCCTGAACGTCTCAGGTGAGCAGGGTGGGGTTGAGGGTTGATTCCAGGAGCTTCTCTGTTTGGCTGAGGGGGGTGGGAAGCAACTCGGGAGGAGTGACTCCTGCCCATCTGAGGTGCCCAGAGCCACAGGAATGAGGCCTGAAGAGGACTTCCACCCTGCCCCACCCATGATGCAGAGGTGCCCTCTCTGAGCTTCTCAGGGCAGTCCCAGCAAGTGTGCTGCTCACTGTCCCGGTCTGCTCAGGGAGCTGGCGCCTTCCCTCCCTAAACACGGCCTGTCCCCCCACCCCGACCCCTTGATTTGCTGCAAGCTCCCCAAGTCACCATTGCTCCCTCCCCCCGCTTCGCCTGTCATACGCAGTCAGAGTCACCCGGAGCGCTGAGGACAGGAAACAAGGGTCCAGCTTTGCCCTGGACCACAAACAGTGGGAAGGGCTGAGAAGGCACCCCTCAGCCTAGCTGAGCCCTTGGTGGGGAACCCAGTGAGGCCTTCATGAACTCCTGTATCCAGGGCTCATCTGATACCCAGGGTGGAGGGGCTGTGTCAGGGCAGGCCCTGGGCAGGCCCCCACCAACCTGCCCTCTGTCTCTTTGGCAGACCCGCAAGACCTGCTCCTCACACCTTCCGCAGGTAGGTGTTCCTGTCTTCATCCCGAGCTACAGGAGGGGAGCCCCCAGAAAGCCCCCTCGGGTCTTCCCTTCACAGACACCCTCACCCTCTGTGCCGGGAGCCCTGCCCAGCCCATGCACCCATCCCCCTGCCACTCTCCCACCCATGGGCTTCCCAACCACAGGCAATGTCTCCTCGAGGGTGCCCCCAAAGGACGAAGGTCCCGCCCACTCCCCACAGGCCTGGAGAAATCGACACCCTGTTTCGATGTTAAACCTGAACACAAGAGGCAGATCCTGGTAATATTCCCCATCCTTGCCCTGGTCGTCCTCCTCAGCCTGCTGATCTGCACACTGGCTTGGTCCCAAAGGTGTGGCTCCCTGAACTTCAAGCTACATAAGGTATTGGCCACTGAGCCTCGTCTGTGGGCTTGGGTGGGGTGGGGTCATCTCAGACGCGGCATAGACTCGCTGCTCCATGGTCTCATACCCGCCGAGACTAGTGAGAGAGTGGGGAGCATTTGAGGTCCCCGAGAGCCAGAACCCCTGCCCCACCGGACTCCAGCCAGCAAATGCAGTCCCAGTTCCAGAACACAGATGCCCCACCGCAGACAGGCCACGGAGTCCACACCATCCCTAGGACCCCCTGGGGGATGGCATGGGCGCTTCCTGTTCCTTCCAGGAGACCTAAGATGTGCGGGTGGGGGATGTTCCTACAGGAAGCGCTTACAGGCAAAGGCGTCTGCGCGTGGCTTTCATCCCTCCCATCCTACCCCCTTCTCCAGGTAAGGAGGCTCTGAGCCTGGGCTGGGGAGCTGTGTGCACTGGACTCTTTAGAGGGGATGTGCGGGGAAGAGCAGGCTGAGGACCAGGAAGCTTGGCAACTTCCTGGCCTCTTCCTGATGCACATGCCAGGGAGGGCTCCTTAGCAGGTTCTGGGGCCCAAAGTGCAAAAATCTCACATTCCATAGCACTTGACCTAACAGGACCCGCCCCCTCCACCACCCCACCCAGGCCTGGGCTCCTCCCCAGGGCAGGAGAGCCATGATGCGGTCACCTGGGAGACGCCCCAGTCTGGGGTGTCCTCAACTGATCATGGACACTCTCTTGTCTTAGAACATGAGGAAGAACCAGTTTGAGGGACCTTCCACGAAGCATTGTGGGACCAAAATGAGGATATCAGTGGCCTGAGATGATGCATGAGGCCTCCTCCACCACCCTCAAAGCGTAGAGCAGCCCCTCTGGATGGGAAGCCGGAGAGGTGGCTGCTGGTGGAATCTGTGTCCAACCTCCCTGGTCTTCCCCAGCCCTGGGGCTCCCCTCTCCGCCACCTGCCCCACGTGTACAACCCCACTGAGTGTATTCTTTGTTGCTGTTTTTTTGGAGGTGGGGTGGGACGTCTTTTTTTCTTCCTTTCCTCTTTTGTTCTCTTATGATTTGATGACTTTAGTGCTGCACTTGAATTCCTTTTTCTTCTGTGTGTATATCTATGATAACAGACTTTTGGTTTGTTGTGACCGTGAGACTCTGATACAGCAGTCTACACTTACGTGCATGATTGTGTTAAGTTGCTGATCTCTCCTTTCCAGTGCATTTCAAATATCCTACGTGTGTACTCTCCTCCTCTCGTGATTACTGCTTTTGCTGTCTTGTCTGTGTGTGTGGATGGTTTCCTTCTTTTACTGTATATTTGCCTTTACGTGTGAGCCCCCTTATTTCATCCTTTGCCTGTTTCTCGTTGTGGCCTTTTCTTTTCAGTGTAGAGAAGTTCCTTTAAAGATAGAGCTGGTTGGAGGTTCATTGAATATGTTCGTAAAAGGTACATATAATGTGATAAAAAGAAGGATTTTCTAGAAGCGCTACCTTCAGTGCATTGCGAAACGTCCGCATTGCTAATCCTCAGGATGAGTACACTAAACCGACTAGCAAATCATCAAGTGAGCTGAGAAATATATCTTTAAGTGAAGAAAATAAAACCTGAAAGGAGCTGCTGTGAGTCTTACAAGCTAAAAAGTCCCAACCAGGGCTTCCCTGGTGGTCCAGTGGTTGAGACTTTGCCTTGCAATGCAGGGGATGCGGGGTCAATCCCTGGTGAGGGAATTAAGATCCCAAGTTCTGTAGGGCAGTTAAGCTTACATGCCACAACTAGAGAGCCCATGAGACCTGACACAGCCAAATAAATACATATTAAAAAAAAAAAAAAAGGAGTCCAAATACATTCAGAAGGCCAGATATCTGGGAGTCCTCACTCACCATGAAGCATCTCGGATGGGACACGATGCACGGTGCCTGGCGACTGTCCCCACAGGAGGGTAACGACCACACACAGCTTCGCTGGTACCCAGAGTCCAGGTCTAGAACTGACTGTATTTGCATCTCCCAAATTAAGGAAAGGTTCATGCCAGAAATGCTGGGTTTGTTCCACCCCCGTGGGCCAGGCCACTAAAACACAGTGGGAACAGCACGGGAACCACCATGCTTTGGGGGCCGTGGAAATCTGTTCCATTTTGCCTAAAACAGACCAAAGGTATTTTGAAGTCATTCAAAGGTCATTTTCATATTGCTATCACGGTGGGACAGGCTCACATTGTCATTCAGCCCCTGCACACCCAAGGCAGGAAGCCTAGAAAGAAATACTGTGTCTGGGTCTTTGACTAATTTTAATCTTTGAATTGTTGCTAATCGGTACATTCAAGGATTTCTCTAAAGGAGTTTAGCTCTGAGTCCTTGCAGTGCCCTAGAGACCCTTCCCCCCAGGCCCATCTTGCCCCTCTTCAGCCACACGGGCCCTCTTGCAGGCCCTCAGAAACCCCAGGCACTCTCTGGCCTTGGGGACCATGCGTGTGCTGATGCCTCTGCTTGCAACCCTGTTCCCAGATTCGCCACTGACCCTCTCCCCTCCTCAGTCCTCTACTCCTGTGGCCCCTGAGGTTCGGCGCCCCTCCCACCAGGTGCTGTGTGTCCTGCCGCAGGTCTGCTCATCCATCCCTGGAGTCGTCTCCAGGCCACGAGGCTCTCGTCCGTCTCACCCACTGCCCTTGGCACTGACGCTGGCACGTGCGGGCAGGCACCCAGGGAGTGCTGGTGATGAACAAAGGCAGGATGAGGTTGGAATGGGGCCTGTTTGACAAGTCAGACACATTTATTGCTTCCTGCCTACAATTTTGCTAGGATCCTCAGGGCCTTTGGCAAGATTCTGCCCCTGAAATAGATACCCCCTCACACAAGAAGTGTCTGTAGATAGGTAGATAGCCCCTGCCAGGAGCGGTCACCCAGCAAACCTAATCCGCCCCCACCCCAAACCCCACCCAGGACCCCGAACCTTCAGCACAGGAGCATCCAGCCAGAGGAGGGGCTCTCCCGGGAGGATATCTCTTACGGCTGTCTGGCCACGCATTAGCCACGTGCACACACCTGGCACACGCACATGTGGCTTTGGGCCAACACTGGATGCTTGGCCTTCTAGCCCAAGGCTTCCAGGACAGAGAAATGTCTTCCTTTTCCTGGTTGCCCAGAGTCTGTCTCCTCTTCAAGGACCTCCAAGCCCTTGGGCTCAGGGTCCAGGCATGGGTCTCCCTCTGCCCTGGGGGCTGCTCACCAGGACCCTGGTGCACCAACATACTGGATGGTAGCCCAGCTGAGCGGTCTCCAGCCCTTGCACCCACAGGAACGAGAATCGTGAGCCACTCGGGTAGCCACAACCTGGGCACATGCCCCGGGCCTTTCCCTATGACCACACCCAGCCCCCAGGCTACAGTGGTGACTGACTTGATACTCCAAGTTTCTGGACATAAATCAGGTTCCAGCAGAAAGTGAACCAGAAGACTGGGGCATCTGGAAGCTGACCCCCATCCCCACCTGGGGACCCCCTTGTCTTTCTCCTGGTCCTGCCCCTGCCCATTCTTGCCCTCCTTTCTCCTCTCCCTGGTGTGCAAGTGGGGCAGAGGGGCAGGATCACGGGGCTACCAGTGTTATCCTAACTAGACAACTTGTGAGAAAGTCAGCGTTGAGCTTCTGAGGGGGGCAGGGGCAGCTTGTGAGTTATCTTGGATGATCTGCAGGGGTTTCTGACAGGGACTCAACCTGAAGGCAATATGGCCAGCCCTCAGCTCCTCCCCAGGCTCGCCCTAGAGTGTGGCAGGAAGGCTCACTCCAACCTGGAGCTCATGCACATCAAGAGAGGTTCTCTAAGGAAATTAACACAAAATCACCAGTACAAGTCCTGGGACAGACACAAATGCTTATTTGGAACGAGAAAAGAAATCACAAATTTTGTAAAGCATCCAAAATATCCAGGAAGTAACAATATTTTAAAAAAACTGACACCACAGACCAATCTTGGTTTGTGTGTTTTTTTTTTTTTTTTGGCTGCATAATTTCACTGCCTCCTCTTTGGTGGCCTCTTCAGATGACCACAAAAGAGCACAGAGAACTATCATTTTTATGAAAGAACAAGCCTGACTGGAACAAGATGTTTATGATGGACCAGGATGTGCTTGGTCGGCTGGGGATGTGAAACAAGTGTCTTGGCTCCCTACAAACTCAGGAATATCAGAAAATTCTATTTTTCAAGTCTCACACAAAATGAAAGAAGGGTAACTGGGTAGCAGCGTGGGGCGGGATGGGGGGTGTGCAGTTATAATTGTGTCTGACTGCATCGTGGAGAGCAGTCCTGGAAGTGACATGTGTGTGACCAGCATGGACGAGTGCCACGGCCTCTGCCAACAATCTCCCGGTTTATACACCTCACCTGACGCTGCCAGGCACCGAAGGACACGGGTCCCTCTCATCCACCCCTTTATCCGCACACCTCACACCTTCCTGTGCTGAAGCCAGAGAGCCTGCCCAGAGCAAGGGCCGTGCAAGGATGAAATCTGTACCTGGAGGCCAGATTGAATTGTAAATTTAGTGGTTTAAAACAACAGCAATTAATTTTTTCACCGTTCTGGAGGCCAGAAGTTCAAAACCGAGGTAGGGCTGGTTCCTCCTGGAGGCTCCGGGGAGAATCTGCCCCAGGCTTCTTCTGGCTGCTGGTGGCGCCAGCGGTGAGTGCTTCCTGGGCTTGTGGCTGCATCCCTACACCCTCTGCCACTGTCACCACACGGCCTCCTCCCAGCATCCAAAATCGTCTCTTCTTAAAGGACATCAGTCGTATCCGGATTAAGGCCAGACAGGATGGTTTGGTCTTGACTACATCTGCAAAGACCCTGTGTCCCAATAAGGTTCCATTCACAGGTCCGGGTGGATATGAATTTGGGGGAGTACCATTCACCCTTGAGCTTCCCTGGTGGCTCAGCTCTAAAGAAACTGCCTGCAACGCAGGAGCCGCAGGAGACGTGAGTTCGATCCCTGGGTCAGGAAAATCCCCTGGAGGAGAGCATGGCAACCCACTCCAGTAATCTTGCCTGAAGAATCCGATGGACAGAGGAACCTGGTGGGCTACAGTCCATGGGGTCACAAAGAGTCAGACATGACTGAAGTGACTGAGCACATACGTCTTCAACCTCAGCACACCATTCCTGTCCCAGATAGACAGCAAAAGCTTCATCGATCTTAGAGCCACTGGCATACCTATCAATAGACCTATTAAATCAACTAAATCTATCATCAGGTCAATTTCCTCTTAGCCAGGCCTCAGAGATGCTCTGGGCCAGACTGAGGCTGCCTGACGCGCACGCAGTCTGGAGCCACACGGGGTCTGGGTCACTGCGGTTACACATCTGCACCCAGCTTCACATCATACGCAACGCTGCTCCAGGACTTGGGAGCATCTGAGGCCTGATTGTCAGACCACATAGGAAAACCACCAGGGCCCAGTGGATAGGAGGTTTCCAGGAGATGGTGTCCACCCTGTGTTCCAGCTCAAACCACCTACACACAACTTCTAGACACCATAGAGTGGGTGGCTATTCATATACAGCAGGTGCGATGGGGCCCAGATCCTTACAGGGCAGCACAGATCCCAGGTCAAAGACCCACCTCAGCCCCACATCCTGAAGCTTCCCCTAGAGTCTGCTGCGGGTCTCTCGACCATCAGAGCTGAGATCACCCCAAGCCTCTACCCCACAGTGAGACTTTCCAGCCCTGCCTCATACCACATGGCTGTGGGGTCAGCTCTGGGCTGTACAAGGAGGGCACACTCAGTTCAGGGTCAGTGGGTGCTCAGCCTGAAGAACACTCTGGGCCGTGCCCTGCAGATACCTGATTGATGTAACCTCGTTAAGATCCAAAGACTCACAGACACCCCAGCTCAGTCCTGCTTAAGAGGAGATTCACCATCCTCTTTTATTCACCCTGGGCCAAGAGGAAGGCAGGGGAGGGGGACTCAGCCTCTAGACCACAGTCCTCCACCCAAGGATGGGATGCGGGCACCAGTGGGCCCAGAACGCCTGGGGAGAGCCTGGCTGCTGTGGGAGCCTCGGCCCTGGGAGAGCTGCCACGCTTCCAGCCCCTCAACCCAGGGTCCCAAAACTATGGACTGAGGCCCAGGTGGCCACCATTGTCCTGGCCTCCCTACAACACCAGAGGCTGGGAGGGACTGACGTCTCCACACAGCCCCGGTAGCCATTAACAATGAATGAGGTCTTGGGTCTGGAGAGGAAGAATGCTGAGTGGCCCAGAGACTGAGAAATGGGGCCACCTGCAGCATCAGGGGAAAGGGACACAAATACCTATAAGTGGGAGGGAAGTTTCTGTCAGATGAATTCTTTACCATCTGAGCTTCCAGGGGAGCCACAGAGTGACCCTCAAAAAAGACTTTGCATCTGGCTGATCCTCCTCCAGCATTTGGGGTTCCGAGCCACATCCCATGGCCACACAGACCAGCTGGGTTTAACGCATTCATTTCCCTGGAATGTAGCAATATTGGTGTGGTTTTTTTTCTTTCATAAAGTTTATGTGGGCAGCTAGCAGCTGAAACCAGATATAGCAAAATGTCCATCTACCCATCATGCCTGAAAGCCACCTATTCTTGCAAAGGGTTCTGGTTTCACAACCTG
The DNA here is from genome assembly GCF_001704415.2 of Capra hircus. Lineage (NCBI taxonomy): Eukaryota > Metazoa > Chordata > Mammalia > Artiodactyla > Bovidae > Capra > Capra hircus. The sequence goes on from NC_030826.1 coordinate 49,900,904, forward strand.
CCCTCCCAGTTCATGGTGAGCGTGCCCATCTCCCCATGTAGGAAGAGAGTGGCTGTGGGTTCACGCCCCTTGTCTCATGGGTGCCTCAGGCAGGCAGGGTCACTGCAGGCTGGGTGCGGGTGGCTAGTGAGGGTGCGGAAGGGACTGGGCGCCTGTCAGCACTGTCGCTGAGAGTTGCTTGCCATCGATGGCTCCCTGCTCCCACCATCGGCAGAAAGCTCAGTCTTGTCCCTTCCAGCAAGAGTCAGGCCGTTACCTCTGGACCAGCCCACTGTGCCCCTGGGCATGGCCCTGTCGGCGCTCCCCGCCCTGCTGCCTAGAGACACGTGGGAGTCGGGGTGCCTTTGGAGTTGGGGCCACAGGCTCCCCTGCTGGAAGGTTCCCAAGGAGGCAAGGCCGCAGCACGCCTCTGCTCAGATTCCCTCTGACTGGCGCCCGCTGCCTCCCCAGTGCGCAGGGGCTGGGGGAGGCTCACCTTCCACCCTGGTTTCAGGTCTCCTGTGTCCCCCTGCCCCCACCTGCAGGAACGGATGCTGCCCTGTGAGCCAGGCTGGGGCTCCCCTGGTTCCCGTGAGGCACAGAGAGGGCCTGAGGCCTGTGACCTGGGTCCAGCTACCCACCCCTGCCTACCAGGCCACCGAGGGGACTTAGGATTCACGCTTCTGGGGTGCACGGATTAAGGAAAGTCTCTGATCCTAAAGGCCTGAGTGATGCTGATCCGGTGAAGCCGCCCACCCTGGCCCCACCTGTGAAATGGAGAGGCGGCCCTGCGGACACAGAGCCCGTCAGCCCCAGACCTTCACTCAAACACGCCAGACACCACAGGCGCAAACCTGGGACGCTGCTGGGAGAATTTCCTTTTTCTCTCACCACCTCGTAAAAATAGCATCTCCTTCAAAACACACTTTCTAGGAGGCTAGGACAAAATGCTGAGGATTAAACGTTCTGGGCAAACCATAGCAATGCGGCCTCAGTGACTGGCCGCCGGCCCTCGTGGAGACCGGGCTCCTCACCGTCTCTCATCTGAGTGAATGGCTGAGGCGCTCCATGAATAACACATTTGTCAGTTAATAACTGTCTCTAAGATTTATTTCAGTTTAATTTATTTGTTTTGAGGTCAGAGAAAACCCAAGCTTGCTCGGAGAATGAGCTGGGAGGTGCAGCCCGGGACGCAGGCGCAGGTCGCACGCACTCCGCTTCCGCTCCGGGCCGGCCCTGCCCGCGGGCTGTGGACCCGCCTGCGCTGGAGGATCCGCGGGGCGCAGGAGGGCCGCTCTCGTCACCGCCACCGACCCCGCTGCTGCACACGGTGCGGGACGCCATGAGGGGACGTCCCGAAGGCCATCATGAGGGGACCCAAAGAGGAGACACTCCGAAGGGAGAAGCGTGAGAGGAGGCCGCAAGGGGACACCATGAGGGGAACATCATCCGGGGATGTCACGAGAGGACACCATGAGGGCACCCGTGAAGGGAACCTCGAGAGGAGACGCCATGGGGGAAACCACTGGGCACACTACGAGGGGAACAGGCTCAGGGGACGCCACGAGGGGTAATAAGGAGGAGACCCCGCGAGGAAGGAAACGTCATCCGGGGAAGCCAGGAGGGAACATCCTGAGGAGATGCCGTGAGGAGAGTATCAAGGGAACAGCCATGGGCGGAACTTGAGGGGAACCGTGAGAGGACTCTGTGAGGGGATATCAGGGAGCTGTGCCCTGAGGGGACATTGACAGGCACACAAAGTGCCCAACAGAGGCATAGCCACGCCTCCTGCTTTACCTAATGCCTCAGCTCCCAGCTCCATGTGGGAAGAATATGCCCACCCCTGGCCGAATGAGGACCTCGCCTGGAAGCAGGAGCATAGATATGGCGAGGACCCTGCTCAGGTGCCCAGTTCCTACTGTGCCTTGCACTTTTGTTTAAAGACCCACAACTAGACAAAACCAAAACGTAAACACAAGACTGAATCACAGCCGTAAGTCTTTGGGTGGTGAAGGATTATGGAAACTGGGGGCTTCCAGGAGCCCTTGCCCTGCCCCGCTGGCCTGTGCAGGCCCCTCAGGTTCCTGGGGATCCCAACGACTCTGGGGCGCAGCCCTGGGGCGGCAGCTTCTGCGCCCAGGCCTGCTCCTCTGGTGCTGACTCACTGTTTCCCGATGGCGCCCCCTGGCGGTGACTTCAGGCTGCATGGCCTGTGTGTCCCCACCCCAAACCGCAGCCTCCAGGAAGGAGCCCCAGCCCAGTGCCGGCCTGGCTCTCATCAGAACCAAAACTAAGAGCCTGTCCTTGAAAACGTCCGAGCACTCCCGACTCTGAACTCTCTGGCCTCTATTCCGTGGTCTGTGGAGTCAGGGGGAGGCACCCTCAGGGTCCTTTGCTGTCTCCCGGCAGAGCCCTGTCTGAGGGGCTGGAGGCATGTGGAAGCCATCCCCAGTCCAGCTCTGCTGCCACCCCACCCCACAGACCTGCTGTGAGCGTGAGCTGGCCATGTGTGTGCGTGCAGGTGTGCAGTGTCTGAGTGTGCCTGCATGCGCCCCTGGTGTTGGGTCTGTTCCCAGGGCCTTGGAGCAGGTACCTTGGTTCCTAGGTCCTTCCTGCCTCGGGCAGGTCTAGTGAATTAAAGTCAATAGAAGACTTGACTAATAACCCCAGGACCCTGAGGTGCAGAGGCTGGACCCCAAGGCAGGAACCACAACCTTAGAGGACTGAGAACCAGATGTTGGCCAAGGCCACTTTGGGGAAGGATTTTCTGCTTATCTGCCTTTTCCAAGGCTTCTAAAATGAACATGAAGTACTGTGCAAATAATAAACACACAGCGGTTACATTCTCACCCGGTCTGTAGCCTATGTCCACAGTCTGGGTGAAGCAGAGACACAGAGAAGCATCAAGAAGAACAAAGGGGCAGCCCATCCAGCCTTCTCCTGCAGATGGAAACTCAGTCTATGCAGAGCCTGTGAGTGGGGTGCGGGGTTGAGGGTGTTATGTCACTGAGCTGGGTTGAACAGCAAATGGGCAGGGGGCAGTGTTAGGAAATTAAAATCGAGGAAGTCTTGTTCAGGTTTCAGCCACTGGAGAGAAGGTGTCAGACTGACTTCTGATCCTGCCTGGATTATGTGTCTACTTGCAAACACACAAATTGTTACCAGCAAGTCAAGTGGCACTTTGGATAAGAAAGGGAATGGGGCTTGGATTTTCTTGAGCCCCTGGAGTTCTGGCCAACTCCCAGCGGTCTGGAAAATCTCGTGAGTCAAAGGTGAAACAAACAACATTGTAAAAGTTAAAGGAAAACCAGAGCTGCATTTTTGCACACCCACGAATGATGATATCAGCTGGCATCCTGGGGTTATAAGCGGGAGCCTCCAAAAGTGCAATTTGAGGTCTCACCTGCGTGATGCAGACCTTTTCCCAGTTGGGACTCCAAATGGCTGTGGTCGAGGGACTTCCCAGCTCTGTCTAAGCCTGGATGTTGGTCGGCCCCCTGTGGTGATGTAAGTGCTGTTACTTTTCTCTATTGTTTCTATTTCTCTTCTTTTACTGGCTGAATATCGAAATTAAGCCAAATAATCTTCTAGTAAATATTGAAATTGTTTATTCTGTGACAAGTGGTTTCTTTTGTTAATGAATCCTTCGAACCAAAAACAAAAGTAAAACTTCCAGTAAAATGGTGAGGGGAGGGGGTGGCCCCGAGGTCACCCAGCCAGATGTGATTCGGTGCCAGGGACCAGCCCCGGTGCATCCAGGGTGATTCGAAGGTGAGGACGGAGTCGGCATCCTTGGAAAAATACATATTTAATTACAGATATATAGAGAGATTAGAAATGGATAGTGTAGTAGGAAGATTAGTGGAGAAAAAGAGGCTGAATAACTTGGATTACATGGAATAGCATCCATGCTCCCGATGGGAATTCAGCCAGAAAAACGAGGAGCAAGAAAGAACGATTGGGGGTATCAGTCTTTCTGGAAACTGATCCGATTTCTTTATTTTGGGGTTTGCTTATATACCTTTTGTTACATATAGGGATGAATACAGAGTCTTGCGGGGGTCAGCAGTCCTGACCTTTATCAAAATCAGGTGCTTCACATAAAAAGGTCTTAGGGATTTCACATCAACTTCTGGCCATGAGACCTGCTGACATTTTATGATCCTTTCTTTCTGATAACAAAAAAACTTATTTTTCTGCACCCCTTTTTCCTGGCCAGCAGGTGGGGGCCCGTTCCTCCAGCTCTGGTTTCCTTTTGTGTGTCCTGAGGCTCCAGTATCTTCCATCCCTCCAACCACTGGGACTCAGAACTGAAATAGAAACCCAAGTCCCACTTTTCCACCATGAGGACAGGTTAACCTGAAACCCCTCAAAGGAAACAGGAATCAAAAAGTCAGAGGCTTTAGCGCTAATGAAAGAAAAGCGCGAGTCTTTGGGCGTCTCTGGCCTTGATCCGCCCAGCGCTGTGCCGTGATCTCCCTGACTCGTGACCTGCAGGGGGACAGAGAGAGCTCTGGCCATGATCAGCCCCTGAAGCTGGGACCCCTCTCCCTCTGGGCTCCAGCCACAGGGGAAGTTTTGCCCCTGGGCGGGCTGGCCACAGGGCCTGCCTGTGGAGCGGGGTTGACCCACCTGAGACAAATCTGTGGCCACCAGGTTTGTGAGGTGTGGGCCCGCGTGTGGCATGGCTCCTGGACACTCCCCGCCGTGTGTTCCAGGAGCAGCCGCAGCTAGTGAGTAGCACACAGCATCGCAGCTGGCCAGACCTGCAGAACCAAAGCCACATGTGACCAGGTGCTCCAGAGACGCACAGGCAGGAGACAGGGTCGATCACACCAGCACGGTCCTGAGATCTGATGTGGTCTCTCCTATTCAGCATGCTTAAATCTAAAATTAAACTCTAAAGTTCTCCTGACAGTTTTAACTCTGAACCTGTCTCGGAGCTTAATTCATTGTCTGACTCCGGGACAGCAGAGATCGCTCCCAGCCCCGTGGCTCCATGGCTTGCACCATGTGAGCATACGTGAGCCCGTGTTTGTGAGAGCACCCGGCTGTGGGTCAAGTCGAGCCCGAGGGCAGTGGCCGCGGTCACAGGGCAGGTGGCCTGTCGGAAGTGCACAGTGAGCCCAGCAGGACCGCACCGGGTGCTTGGGGGCAACTCCTGTGGCTTGAGGGGCTCCAGCCACACTGAGCTCCAAGGTCAAGTCACTCTGCAGAGTCTCAAAGCTGTCTAAGTAAAGATTAAACAAAAGGCAAAAAGAAAAAGATACCTGCACGCTGTGTCGAAGTCTGTTTTGAGAAAAAGGTGTAGATCTGGGTTGGAAGGAGACACATGCAAAAGTGACCCAGGGCGCTCCCTGCCCTCCGTGACCTGCCCTGCAACATGACCGCGACACACGCAGCCAGGGCAGGCCCAAGTGCGCTGCTGATGGTGTCGCCAGGTGGAGGGGCCGCTGGCTGCCTGGAGCCCTGAATGACCGTGTGGCACAGGCCCCCTGCACAGGCTCCCAGGGTGTGGGTGGAGGCCCTGTATCCACAGATCCCCCACCGCAGACCATCACCAGGAGGCCCCTGTTCCAACAGAGGGCACGGGCAGCCACGGGGAGACCAGGGCAGGTGCATGTGTGCACAGGGGATCACCAGCACGCAAGGCTCCCTCACCGTGAGCAGACCCTCAGACCAGGCCTCCAGGCATGCTGACTCAGACCTGCCAACAAAGGGCCCAGTTCAGAATCGGATTCCAACCCGCTCTCTGCCCGACAGCAGCTGCCTAGAAGGCCTGTCCAGTTAAAGCCAGACATTAAACAACAGACGGGTTCCTTATTTGGAAAGGAGTACGTCAAGGCTGTATAGTGTCACCCTGCTTATTTAACTTATATGCAGAGTACATTGTGCAAAATGCTGAGCTGGTTGAAGCACAAGCCAGAATCAAGATTGCCAGGATGAATATCAATAATCTCAGCTATGCAGATGACAGCACCCTTATGGCAGAAAGTGAAGGGGAACTAAAGAGCCTCTTGATGAAAGTGAAAAAGAGAGTGAAAAAGCACGACATACAAAAAACTAAGATCTCACCTGCCTCCCAGACGTCTCAGCTTTCTGGCAGGATAGGCCTCAGGGCACACGGAGGCAGGAGGCTGGGCTGCTCTGCGGGCTGGCCGTTCTGTCAAGGCCTCTGCCTAGTCCCTAGTCTGGTTTCTGAGACAGGATGACCTCCCCCTCCCGACAAGGGCTTTCCCCACCTACCTCCCCTCCCCTCAGCAGAGTGCAAGCCTGTGATGTGCAGAAATGATGAGTATTCCAGGCCCACCATTCTTCTCTGCCCATGGAGTTCTCCAGGCAAGAATACTGGAGTGGGGTGCCATTCCCTCTTCCAGGGGTTCTTCCTGACCCAGGGATGGAAACTGAGTCTCCTACATTGCAGGCAGATTCTTTACCATCTGAGCCACCAGGGAATCCCATCTGCTCCTTTAGTAGCAAACAACCCCATATTCTTTTAGCCTCTGAATCCTTTGTCGAACCCCTTATCAGCTGAGCCAGTGAAAATCCAACGGAAAAATGGAAATGGGTGGCCGATACTCCACGTAAGAAAACGATGGAGTGAGGGAGTGTGGGGCCTCCATTCAGATGCCGCCAGTCAGGTCCCGAGATTTGGGCCAAATGGCAACAAACCGGGTTTTGTGAACAGTTTGCATATTTTGTGAAGCAGGTGGGACTCCGAGTTCTCCGAAAACCATACTCACCTCCTTTATTTAGCAGTCTGCCTCCAATAGCTTCCCAGGTGACTCAGAGATAAAGAATCTGTCTACCCAGCAGGAGAGGCAAGTTTGGTCCCTGGGTGGGGAAGACCCCTGGAGAAGGGAATGGCAACACACTCCAGTACCCTTGCCTGGGAAATCTCGGGGACAGAGGAGCCCGATGGCCTACAGTCCATGGGATGGGAAAAGAGCTGGCCGCAACTCAGCAAATGAAGCAGCAGCAGCCACCTCCAAAGTGGGGAGGGGCTGGGGGGCCGGCTCTGTAAACACATGTTCCTCCATCCCAGGAACACCCCTGGCTGCTGAGCAGCCTTCACGGAGAACCCACTGTGTTCGGAATGGCTGGCCTTCACCCCGCTGGAAGAGCAGGGACCTTGTCAGAGCAAAACACCCTTGTTTGCTGATCCCTCGAAGAAGGGAACTTCGCGCTCTCTCTCTCCCTCACCCCTACCCCAGGAGGCCCAGCCTCAGTGTGGACAGTCCCCTGGGGTTCCCATGAAGCCTGAGCAGCTGGCTGGACTCAGCTCTCAGCCTGTGGACCTCCCCCTCAGGCTGACTCTGGCACATTCTGGAAGGCGGGGACCTGAACCCTCAAGCGTGTGCTGACCAGCTGAGGCCCGGGCACCTGGACATGTCCCCAGGGCACCTGCCCTCAGCCTCCAGCTCACAGCCCTCCTCGGGGCCCCTTGTGGGAAAACACCCAATTTTAAACTTTGACCCTTAGTCACTCTCAGACCTGGTGGTGTCTGGCCTGTATATTCTAGCCCTGGGCCCTGAAGCCTCTACCAGGAGGGGAGGTCAGAGTTCAAATGAGGATACAGAGGAAGAAAGAACTGCCCCAGGATTGGGGTGAGGAGCGGGAGGACAGGAGGGGCATCTTTGTTCCTGGAGTGTCCTGGAGCTGAGGGCCAATCTTCTCAGAGCAGGAGGACGGCAAGACCCTTGAACCTTCTGACACCTACTCAAGGCTGAGGGAGCCTATGAACAGGGTGGTGTTGGGGGAGTGTTTTGGGGGGATGCAGTTGACTAAAAGAAAACCACACAGTGAGAGAGCTATGATGGAGTGAGAGAATCCGTCCCAAGAGAGGGGAGAGGCCAGTTCGTGGGGCTTCTGGCCAGGAGTACAGGTGGACGTTCCCGGTGGCACTAGTGGTAAAGAACCCGCCCCCCAATGCAGGAGCCGCAAGAGACCTGGGTTCCATCTCTGGGTTAGCAAGATCCCCTGGAGGAGGGCGTGGCAACCCACCCCAGTATCCTTGCCTGGGGAATCCCATGGCTACAGGCCATAGAGTCGCAGAGTCTGACACGACTGAAATGACTTGGCACGCATGCACAGATGGTGAAGGATACATCTGGGCAAAGGTGGCTCTACTGCTTGCCACAAAGAACAGATATATCTCAAGTTAAGGGTGTCGGTGCTTTTCTTTGTGTGGGAAAATGCAAACAGCCGGGGTCATAAACATTCTGCATGAATCACGCATCTAACCATCTAAGGGGCTGCTTGTCCAGATACACAGAGTCTGTTAACGTCTCTAATTCCTGTCTGAGCACAGACGTGCCCTGTGGGTCAGCAGCTGCAGAGGATCAACCTTTGCAGAGTGAGCAAGACACTCTTTGCTGCTCTTTTGTGTGCAGGGTCAAGCCCAGCAGGCTGCAACCCTCAGCTGAGTCACTCAGGGATGGCCCCTCGGCCTTGGTGACCGTCCAGGCACCCCTGGGAGCTCCCCCTCTTCTCCACATGGTCTTGGGGTGATAGTCCTTCCAGGAAAGGCAGCATGGTGGTGCCAGGGTCCCACAGCCCCTCCCCTGGGAAAGGCCGGGGTGCGTCAGAAGGGGGAGATGATGGCTTTCAAAGAACCCATGGTTTTGCGCTGACAGCCCTTGGGCATTTCCGAGTGGAAACAGCCCTTCCACCCACCACCCCGGGCCTTGGGGAAGCCTGAGATAGCCAAGGGGGGTCATCCTACTGTCCTTCTCCTCCCATCAACCCCACTCTCTTTAATAAAAATTGTTGTTTTTTCTTAAAGAACACAGTATTCTCTGATTACTTGGGCACAGGATCATTGTAGAAATTCTGCAGGAAAAAAAGTTGAAGAAACTGTAAAAACCTGTAGTTGCCAGACTCAGACTTACTTCCTGATGACATTTTATGTTCGTCTAGCTTTTCTGGAAGTATATGTTTCTATGGATTCAAAAGGAAGGGGCTTCCCAGGTGGCACTAGAACCTGCCTGCCAATTCAGGAGCTATAAGCACATGCAGGCTCGATCCCCGGATCGGATCAGGAAGATCTTCTGGAGGATTGCACGAAACCCACTTCAGAATCCTTGCCTGGGAAATCCCATGGACAGAGGAGCATGGCAGGTTGCCCTCCAGTGGGTCCCAAAGTGTCAGACGCCATGGAATCGACTTAGCATGCAGGCAGGTACGCATTCAAAGGGAAATTGGGAGGATGCTGTCTGCACAGTTGGGGGTTTAGGCTGCCTGGTTCTGCTCATGCCCCAACAGTACTGTCAGACCTGCCCAGGCTTCAGCACAGCGCCTCAGTCCACACCAGACACGTCCACACACAGGAGCTGTGTATGGAGCCTGTAACTGATGCAGCTACTGTCACAGGACGGCCCCAACCAGATCCTCTGCTTCCCCGCAGACCCTCAGGTGGTCCCAGGAGCACTGGCTCCTCCAGGTCAGCGGCACTTACAGGAGCAGGGCCCCTCTCTGCCACACGACATACCCTGGGGCCCACCCCCTTGATGAGCATTTCAAGCAGCCCCTGAAGAAAGGCTTTGCCAGCTCCTGCCTCCCCCAGGAACAGCTGAGGAGTCTCCCTCTGTCTGCAGCGCTCTTTCTGAGATGCCTCTCTGAAACTCCCACGGAGGGAGGGCGTCTACCGGGATCAGAATAGCCATGTCCTGGGCTCTCGTTGGTCTGTGGTTAGAGTGTTCCCAGAGAAGGGTCCTGATTCTCGGGGAAATCTGGGAATGGAGGCAGAAAGTTGAAAGGAGAGAGCAGACTCTGTGTGTGAAGGTTCCTCCACCACCTTCTCTGGGGGTCACGCGGGGGGACTGGGGCAAGAGAAAGCCGGAAGCCAGGGCGTGTGGGCCACTCTCAGGCTCAGTGGGATGAAGGGAAGCCTCTTTGAAGGGTTCTAACTTTTATGTATGTTTTTGTAACTGCACTGTCCCTCCCTGGCCTGCTGGTCAGGGAATTCCCGGGATTGGGGCATAAGCCTCACCCTTCCTGGCACTGGTTCCCACTCATCCCTGCACAAATGTTTGTTGAATAAACAAGAGTTGATTTGGGAATGAATTCACATTGTTAGAACAGAGTACTTTAAACAAATCAATAAATAACAACACAAAATCAACCAATCAACACAAAAATGGACTTATCCTGCCCCCAAAATTCCCTTCCTAGGGATGCCTACCACCTTCCAGATGAGGATTCTGTGGGGAGCAGGTTTGAACACCGCAAGTCATCTGGCACCATGGCAGTTTCTGAGGGTGCTCCCCCAGGGCCCAGAGTAACCAAGCCAGTCCCCCAGGAAGGTCTGAGTCGGCTCAGGGACTCACGTCTGGGATCCCCAGCTCCTGTGCCTGCAGCCCCACCAGTGACTTGCCTGCCACGCCCCAGCTGATGCCAGGGAGCTCTTCACGCTTGCGCAGGACTTGCCTTCAAAGGTAAACACCTTACTGGGCCCCACCTGGGGCAGGACACCCACTCTCAGCTCAGAAGCACTAGAACAAAGGGGAACTAGCTGTTTGGGGACCAGCGGGAAGCGCAGGTGGTAAGCCTGTGTGGAGGCAGGGGGACAGTAGCAGGATGGTGTTTAACTGAGGAAAGCAGGCAGGCGGTGGCTCACTCACGGCCATGGAGGAATGGGGTCCCCAACCCCCCTCACTGCACTGTGCATCGTGTACGTACCCGCAGCGCTTGTGAGCACACCAGGGGATCCCTCTAGGGACACCACCCCAGGAGACTTACTTTCCATTTACCTCTTATTCCACTTCTATGTAGAGTAAATTAAGTAACATGCCAGGCCGGATGAAGCACAAGCTGGAATCAAGGCTGCTGGGAGAAATACCAACAACCTCATAGTTGCAGGGGACACCACTCTAAATGGCAGAAAGTGAAGAGGAACCAAAGAGCCTCCTGATGAGGGTGACAGAGGAGAGTGAAAAAGCTGGCTTAAAACTCAACATTCCTGAAACTAACATCATAGTGTCTGAACCCATCTCTTCATGGCAAAGAAAGGGGGAAAATGGAGGCAATGGCAGATTTTCTGATCTTGGGCTCCAGAATCACTGTGGACGTGACTGCAGCCATGAAATTAAAAGACACTTGCTTCTTTCCAAAGGAAGGACAGCTGTGCCCAACCTAGACAGCATGTTAAAAAGCAGAGACATCACTTGCTGACAAAGTTCCCTATAGTCAAAGCTATGGTTTTCTCAGTAGTCATGGACAGATGTGAGTTGGACCATAAAAAGGCTGAGTGTAGAAGAATTGGTACTTTTGAACGGTGGTGCTGGAGAAGACTCTTGAGAGTCCCTTGGACAGCAAGGAGATCAAACCAGCCAATCCTAAAGGAAATCAACCCTGAATATTCACTGGAAGGACTGATGCTGAGCTGAAGCTCCAATACATCGGCCACCTGATGGGAAGAGCTGACTCACTGGAAAAGACCCTGATGCTGGGAAAGATGGAAGTCAAAAGGAGGAGGCAGCAGAAGATGTGCTAGTTGGACGGCATCCCTGACTCAATGGACACAAATCTGAGCAAACTCTGTGAGACAGTGAAGGACGGGGAGCCTGGCATGCTGCTGCCCATGGGTTCACAGAGTCAGACACAGTTTAGCAACCCAACAACAACAGCTTTTGTAAATACTGGGCAATGAGCACGTTGTCATGATCAGGGGGAAACAGTGCTCTCATGTTTAAATCACCTAGTGAGCCCTTCCCCTTCCAGGCAGAGCTGCCTCCCCCTGGCTACTGTGGCCACTGAATCTCCATTCCTGTTGCCCCATCAGCAAGGTGACCTCAAGGTACACTGACAGGGCTCCTCCCCAGAGAGGAGAGGAGAGCGTCCAATCAGCGGTGGCTGCGCACCAGGGTCTGGGCAGCCCGGAAGCATAAGAGACCCTGCAGGGAGCTGTGGCGGCCACGTGGCTCAGCCAGACTGGCGGAGCCCGCCTCCTCCCTGACTCTGAGAGGCCACTGCAGGTGTTACACCCTGAGGACCCAGCTACTCAATGCACATCGGGGGCGGGGCCAGAGCCAGACCTACCTCACCTTCCCTGAAGCAGCAACAAGCACCCCAGTTCATAAGCACTTCCATAAGTAAAACGTTATACTATTTTGAAGAAAATAAAAAAACATTCAGATGAAGGGAAAGGCATATCTGGGTGTTGGTTGAGGAAGGATTAATACTGAAAATGTGATTCTTTCAAAAAAGGAAGTGTAAAGACAAATAATTCCCAAGAGCACTGAAGGCTGGGGCAGCTTGGGACAAAATAACCAGATGGTGGAGGAATGCAGCCATTTCAGAAAGCAAACATCATGCTTCCGGTGACTCCATCCGAAAGAGAACTATTAATGGGTCAAGAATTTTAGTCTTACATTTCAAAACTTAGAAATGTCTAAAACATGAAAGTTCCCTGGTCTCTAGTGATAAAGATTTTGCACTTTGAGTGCTGCGGCCTGGGTCCAGTCGCTAGCTGAGGAATTGAGATCCCACATGCCAGCTTGGCTGAAGACATTCTGGACCTGAGAGTGAAAGGACTGTGAGGTGAATGCTGACATCTGGACTGCAGGAGCCCCAGGGAGATCACTGCAAATGAAGAGGAAGGATGTGCACTTCCTGGAGTTTAGAAAAAAGAAGAAAAGAAAATGCAAGATTTCGGTTTGAAAGGGGATTTAGGCACTAGGGTGAGGAAGTAAGTAAAACACTCCCCTCCCCTAACGACAGGCTTCCCAGGTGGCTCAGTGGTAGAGTCTGCCTGACGAAGCAGGAGATGCAGGAGGCACGGGTTCAATGCCTGGGTCAGGAAGATCCGCGGGCCGAGGAAATGGCAAACCACTCCAGTGTTCTTGCCTGGAGAATCCCATGGACAGAGGAGCCTGGCAGGCTACAGTCCATAGTGTTGCCCAGAGTCGGACTCAACTGAAGCAACTTAGCTCGCATGCATTACAAACCGATTGCAGTATAGTAGCACTACAAAGCCATTGTGTTGGTTGGGTACCGAGGCTAGCTTTGTTGGACTCACAAAGAGGACTTGTGACTGTGCTCTCAAAACACATATGTAGGGTTCATATGTAGGGGACTCGCTGTATACACTTTAAATATTTTTGCATCTAATAGAATGGCTTCCAAATATATGATAAAAGATGGCTGGACTACAGGGAGAAATGGATGATCCTCCGTCATCTGAGCAATTCCAACCCACCTCTCCCAACCATTGACAAATCAGCTCAAGCTGAAAACATTTGGCAAGTACATAAAAGATCTCCATTACCACACCAACCACCTTGATGGGAGGGACCCCAGAAGATACAGGGATGTCTCAAGGACCTGAGGCATTTACAAAAATTGTGTGTGTGTGTGTGTATGTGTGTGTGTGTGTGTGGCAACTGAGACGCAAAATGGCAAAATGTCCCAGTGAGGGAGCCCAGAGAATGAGGACAGAAGTTAGAAAGAAGTCACAAGTTGCTAACAAAAAGATAAGCATGTCACCACGTCTGGAATATGAAGAATGTGCTGAATGTTTGTTTGTAGTTAGACAGGAAATCAGAACTAAAATCGACAAATTCCTAGAACCAAGAGAAAACGAAACTCTACCCTTCACGTGATGTAGCTGTTGCTATGATCTGAAGGTGAAACTTTCAGGAGAAGTAAAGGGACGACACTGAGGGAGCCCGGTGCCCTTCAAAGACAGGGTCCCAAGTTGCACAGGAAAAGAGGCACGCCTTCGACAAGACTGAGTGTTTGTATAGACACAACAGATGTCTAGCAAGCTCTAAGAGGAAGTGTCCACAAATGTTACCTTTGGGAAGTAAACAAAAGTCCCAGTGAGATACAGCAAGTTCATTTATCTTATCTTCTCAGGACATTTGAGTGGTTTCAGTTCAGTTCAGTCGCTCAGTCATATCCGACTCTTTGCGACTCCATGAACCACAGCACACCAGGCCTTCCTGTCCATCACCAACTCCCTGAGTCCACCCTAATCCATGTCTATCAAGTCGGTGATGCCATGCAACCATCTCATCCTCTGTCGTCCCCTTCTCCTCCTGCCCTCAATCTTTCCCAGCATCAGGGTCTTTTCAAATGAGTCAGCTCCTCGCATCAGGTGGCCAAAGTATTGGAGTTTCAGCTTCCACATCAGTCCCTCCAATGAACACCCAGGACTGATCTCCTTCAGAATGGACTGGCTGGATCTCCTTGCAGTCTAAGGGACTCTCAAGAGTTTTCTCCAACACCACAGTTCAAAAGCATCAATTCTTCTGTGCTCAGCTTTTATAGTCCAAGTCTCACATCCATACTGGCCACTGGAAAAACCATAGCCTTGACTAGATGGACCTTTGTTGGCAAAGTAATGTCTCTGCTTTTGAATGTGCTGTCTAAGTTGGTCATAACTTTCCTTCCAAGGAGTAAGTGTTTTTCAATTTCATTTCCACAATCACCATCTGCAGTGCTTCACTTTCAACACAAACAGTTTCATTTTCAAATGCTTCATCAGGATACCCATTTTCATCAAGGTCCCAGGAGATCTCATTCTGTAGGTACAAGACTCTAAGTGTTCAGCGATGCTCAAGGTCTGTCAGTGTGTGGGACTCTCCTCTCCTCCTGGTGCAACAGCCCCTTCCCAGGAGCCCCCAGGAGCTGAGAGACCCTAGGCAAAGCTGGATGTGAGGGGAAGCAAGGACTGATTTGGAAGGTGGCCTTGGGACTAGACCCTCCTTCCAGCACAGAGGGGAATGGTGGGCAAGCATCAAACACGAACTGTGGCAATTTGGTCCCCAGGCTGGATCATATGTGAGGCCCTTCTCTACTGTCTTGATGGCCCTTGGGATGGGGCCAGGGACCCAGGCCTCCGTGCCTCTTGTGGGGAGGATGAATTTCACACTGACTTTCATGCACCTTCCTGTGAGGACAACTGACTCTCAAGTTTATTTATCCACCAGGCAAAGGTTACTCCTTTGGCACAGCCAGGGCTTTGCCCTGTTCAACCCACTACAGACACCAAGTTGTTGGTCAACGTTCAGGCCCTGAGTCTAGC
This sequence comes from Capra hircus, assembly GCF_001704415.2. Lineage (NCBI taxonomy): Eukaryota > Metazoa > Chordata > Mammalia > Artiodactyla > Bovidae > Capra > Capra hircus. The sequence continues at coordinate 49,915,911 of NC_030826.1, forward strand.
TGGAGAATGGCCCTTCTTGCCCTTGATCTCCTTGAAGATCTAGACGCTCCCCTTGTGGGGCAGCTGGAATGTTCTGTCCTGTCCTGTCCAGTCTGGGCCCTTCCTCTGCCACAAAATTCATGGATCCCCCAGAACTTGGTTCTGCATTTTCCTTTCCTTACATGAAAGCCGGGCATCACCCACACCAGCAACTCTCTGCTCACCTGACAAGTACTTGCCCAGCCTGAGTCCACAGCCCCTCCCCTGGTGGCCAGAGACACCTCTTTGCCCCTTACTCTGCTCTACACCCTGAGGCAGGTCACTTTGAGTTCTGGTGGAAGGGGACAGTCCGCACGGCACTCACTTGGCACTGCGGACCTCTGGGCTTTCTTACCCCACCTCCAAACCACCGATAACTTTGGGGTCTCCCTTCTCCATATTCCTTCGAGGCTTCTGCACCCTCATGGAAGGACCTTCAGACTCACTGCCCTCACCCCACTCCTGCCTTCCAGGGGCTTTATTGGAAGTACAGGTCTGATGAGGGATGTCTTACACTGAATAGAAACAAACTCTTTCTCCTGCCCCCAACCCCTGCCACACCATCCCTGCATGGTCTCTCTCTCCAAGCCTCTCTCCTAGCGGTGAGGGGGCAGAGCCAGGCCCACCCCTGCACGGGACCCTTTGTCTCAGGTCATCCTTGGCTCCTGACTCCGCTGCCCCAGGTGTGAGCTCCCAGCACACACGATGCCCTCAGCTGAGGCTGCACACCTGCCCCTCTGCCACAAGGAAGACGGAACTGGGAGGCTGCACGCAGGAGGCTAGGCAGCAGGAGTGAGGACAGCAGCCCTCCTCCTGGTCTGCAGGAAATCTGGGCGCTGCTGGTGAGAGCCCAGAAGCTAGTGAGGCTGGATGTGGACCAAGCACTCCGGGTTCAAGTCAAGAGCAGCCGCTTGCCTCCAGCAATTTGAAGAAAAAACAGAGCCTGGAGTCAAACAAAGAATGATTCAAACACCTCTGTCCTTCCGCACCCTTGTGACTCTCACACATTCCCCTTATTCCCCACTTTCAGAGTCTCAAAGAGACTTCTGTCTTAGTGATTTTTATAAGCACCTAAACTGTTTGTACATGAGAAACGTTCACACCCCTGCAAGGAAACTCCTGGCTTCCAGCACTTCTCTGAGGTCAGCACCTATTGGACCCCACCCTCTGGGAATGAGGGCACTCCCGGCCTGCTAAGACCTTCCGTGGGGAGGGAGCCAGGAAGAGGGGCTCCTTCTGCTCAAGGGCTAGTGAAGGACAATTTATAGTTCAAACTCTTTACCACTTGCTCCTATTCACTCTCGCTCCATATCCCTGCCTGTGTCCCCAGCATGACTTCTATCTGGGTGGGCCCAGTTTGCAATTCTGAAACTTGGAATCAGGCTCTGAGGAGTCTCAGTGGGCAGACTCTGCCCAGTGTCTTTGTGCGGGGTGATGTACACAGCAGGGGACTGGCAGGTCCCAGATCCACACAGCGGGGTGAACACAGCCAGCTCCCCAAAGGAGGATCTGTTCAGACAGAGCTTGAAAGTGGAGAACTCCAGGAACTGGCTCTCCTGGAAAACTGCCACCTACCGTTTTCTTTAGAATGATCATCTAATGCCCCGCGGCTAATAAAAATATAAGGAATTCACTATCAAGAAACTCATCTTTTTCCCCTGAACTCAGGGCAGTTCCTGAAACTTGAGTGACTTCCCATAACTTGAAGTTTCCTTCCTGAATGTTGGACCTGGGTGTCGGACCTCACGTGCATGGATTCTGAATCTTCCCGCCTCCTCCTTGCTTGGCTCCGCCCTGGAATCATCCTTCGCTTTGGGTTTAGTCCAGCCGCGCAAACCAGCGCACAGACAGGCTGAAGCTGTGGACCGGCTGGGCAGGCAGAGCGCAGGAGCCGCGGGAGTGGAGGAGCCGGGGCGCCGGGGCGCAGGTGAGAGCTGGAGGGGCTGTGGCCGGGGCTCCTGGTGTCAGACTGCAGTGCACTCACCTGGGGGCTGGGTTGATGGAGATGGGGCGCTGAGCTCTGCGCTGTACACCTCCCCTGAGGGAGAGAAAATGACAAAGACTTCGCAGTCCTGATGGGGAACTGCGTCTCTGCAAGGCAGCCCCAGGCTTGGCTCTGGCCCTCTGTGGAAGGGCAGAGAGTTGGCATCTCGAGCTCCTAGACGTCCACCCATCCAAACAGAGCCCCTGCTGCCCGGGACCACATCTGGGGCGAAACACTTTCACATCCAAACCAACACTGCAGCTCTCGTACTTGCCCACACGCTCACTATCATGCACATATACAATTGTGTGCACTCACAAGGATCACACATGCACACTCAGCACTCACAAGCACTCATTAAAACAGAGTGAAACCTCCGAGACTTCCCCTAAGGTTGAGGGAGAGGGGCACTCCACCGCCTCTTTCTACACTCTCCTTTCATTTTTGGTTAAGCTGCAGCAGCAATCTAATTTCAATTCACCACCCACTACTGGTTAATGATCTGCTATTTGAAAGCCACTTTCCATCCCCAGTGCCTGAGGAACCAGAGCCCCTGGGAGGCCCTCATCCCCTGGGACTAAATAGTGAAGGTGGTGGGGAGGTACAGGCCCCCCTCACCTCCCCGGCCCCTGGGGGGTGCAACCCCCTGGTGCAAGGAGGGGGAGGAATCTCAGAGGAAGTGCCTTGTGAAAGAGAGTGAGAAGCAGCCCAGCTGATGGGCTGGCCTGTACTGAGGCTGTGAGCCCACAAGGGTTTACAGACTCAACCCCCAGAACTGCAGGAACTTATTACTGCCCATGAGGGATCCTTCCTGGCCATAGCAGCAGGGACAGGACACAGCAAAGGCTCCCCGGACTGGGGCATCTCTTCCCTCTGAGCCGGGGTTGGGGCTCTGTTTCAGCTCTATTCTGAAGGTGGTTGGTCGCCTCCCTCCACACTCTTGGTGAAAGGCCTGCCTGGACAGCAGGGTGCTCACCTTCCCATGTAGATATCCAGGTACATACAAGTTACCACTGAGCCTTTGTGTGGGAAACCTGGTCCAGCTTCTCCTAGCTGCTGCAGGAATGGGGATCCCTGCTGACCGAGAACCCCTTGCCCTTGGTCAGCTGATAAGCCTCGAGCCACATACCTGCTGCCTCAGTTTCCCCAAGGTCCTGTGGCAGGACAAAGTGCTGGCAACGGCATGCACTTTCCAAGGTGTTCCACTGCCTCCCAAATGCGATCAGGGACAGCACAAATCCCAGCTGTGCGCCCCAGCTTAATATATGTAGAGACCAGCAGCTGTGACAGTGATCTGAGAGAAGGATGAATTGTTGCCTCGCTTTTCCCAACTCCAGAAGCCTCAGGGCCCCTCCAGGTCTTGCCCCATGCATGCAGGCTTCCTATAGCACCCCCGACCCTCTGCCTTCTCACCGGTCTCTTCCCCTGTTGTGCCCTGGCCTTTCTGTCTCCAATTTTCCTGTCCTTTGCAGCATCAGAGACAAGAGGAGAGACTCAGACAGAGGAATGGAAATGCCAAACTTAAAAACCCATCTGAATTTCAGATAATGAATCACTTTGAAATGTAAATATGTGGCAAATATTACAAAAAGTATACCTATATTTAAAACTAAGACAACAGTGAAACCCCAGACTGATAAGGGTGGCAAAGGTGCCTGAGGATACGGAGAGCTCCTCCCATCCCCAGTCCAGCTCGTCCATCCTCAGACTAGCCCCTCCATCCCAGCCCAGCTCCTCCATCCCCAGTCCAGCTCTTTGCAGACAGCCCTTCTGCACTCTATAATGTGGAAAAGTCTGTGTCTCCATTGTACAGATTTGGTTTAATTGAGACTGGTCTATGGTTTTGAGGATCAGCCGAAACCTGGAGTTCTTCCAGCTCCTAGGCTGTATCGTCTGACGATCAGGAGTCAGGCCCACGGTGGTTGGAGTTTGGGGGCAGAGACTGGTGGGAAGGGACCCTGGCATCCTTGTCCACATTCTGGAACCCTCCAGAGCCTTTCCCAGTGAGGAGAACTTCAGGGAGTGCATGAACTTGGACTAAGAGGCTCGTGTGTGTGAGGGCAGAGCCCCGCCATGGCCTGGGGAAGGCTCAGGGAAGACTGGAGGTTTGGGGGCAGCGGGAAGAGCGGCAGGAAGTCCTAACCAGTGCCCATCTGGGAGCCCACAGCTTCAGCAGCCTTGGACAACATGACAGAAGATGGCCAGGGGTCCCCTGTGCACAGGCCACACTCCCTCAGGAGGACTCAGGTGGTGGTAGAGAGTCTGTGACACTTCCTGCTTTCATGGTCTTCTGGTCATCTCAGTATCTGCGAGAACATTCCTATAAATAGCACATCTAGTGACTACAAATGGGCATTTAAGGTGAAGCTAAAACAGATACTAATGTTTAAAAATTGAGTCAATGTAAAATAATTTCTAGGACACAGGGGTATGTGAAAAGTGAAAGTGTTAGTCGCTCCGTCGTGTCTGACTCTTTGTGACCCCATGGACTGTAACCCACCAGGCTCTTGCATCCATGGGATTCTCCAGGCAAGAATACTGAAGTGGGTTGCCATGCCCTCCTCCAGGGGATCTTCCAGACCCAGGGATCAAACCCAGGTCTCCCGCGCTACAGGCAGATTCTTTACCATCTGAGCCACCAGAGGAGCCCAAGAATACAGGGAGCCCATCCCTTCTCCAGGGGATCTTCCCAACCCAGGAATTGAACGGGAGTCTCCTGCATTGCAGGCGAATTCTTTACCAGCTGAGCTACCAGGGAAGAACTAATTTTTAGGACATAGGGATATGTAGTGTTGTGAAAAGCACAGAGGTTGGGGCGGGGAGGCTGGCAGGGTGCGGAGGCTGGCGAGACAGGCTCTCTGGGGTGTTTCCCTGGCAGGTAGACAAAATATGAGAGATTGAGAGCAGAGGGTGGTTCGGTGGGCCTGACATAGGCTCAAGGGACCCCACACACCTTTCTCAGGGGGCCATGCCCTCACTGCTGGAAGACACCAGCTGCCCTCCCACCTGGCCTCTGGACTTTAACCTGCTGCTATTTTGCTTTCCTTTTACTTGTCAACACACACACTCCCTCCCAGAGTCCAGTCGGGTAGATCAGCGAGTGTTACAAAAACACTGTTTCACTGTATCACCCCCTCTCCATGTCACCTGGTCCAGGTGTAGACTAAGGTTGTTGGAGGGGACTAACTGCACCCTCCATGTGGCATCAGCCCTGCCGTGACTTCTGAGCAGGTCTGCAGGGATTGAGCACCTGTTGTAGGCAGGGCATGTCGGGGCCCTAGGGGCCCTCCCCCAGCACTGTGTGTGTGTGTGTGTGTGTGTCTGTGTGTGTGTGTTTATGTGCTGTGTTTGTGTGTCTGTGTGTGTGCGTATGCTATGTGTGCCTCTGTGCACGTGACAGGCTGTTCTCCCAGGGAGTGGGAGTAGGATTCTGGTAGCTTCTGAAGAGGGGTTGGCTTCTCCAGGCTAGCTTGTCCTGGCTCCCCATGGAGTGAGACCCTGTGTGGTTCAGGATTGTCAATGAACCCACTCATTCATCTATTTTCAATCAACGTCCTGGTGGCTCAGAGAATCTGCCTCCAAGGCACGAGACTCAGGTTCGATCTCTGGGTCGAGAAAATCCCCTGAGGAAGGGAAGGGCAACTTAATCCAGTACTCTTGTCTGAAAAATCCCATGGACAGAGGACCCTGGCAGACTACAGTCCATGGGGTCACAAACAGTTGAACAGGACTGAGTGACATTCATTTTCACTTTTCAGTCAACATCCCAGAAAGTGTACTAGGAACTTGCAACACGACTCCTAAATTTATGGAAACAATGAAAGCTGGACAATGAAACGATGAAAGCCAGGAAAAGGTGATGAGGAAAGGTTTTGAGGGGGTGAGTTTCCTTCTGGATACTATAGACCCCTGGCTGTCTCCCTCCCAGAGAGAGCACACCTGCCCTTCCCACCAAGTCTCCTGGTTGCACTGGGCATTCGGTGATGATGCCAGGTCTCCAGCAGGAGGCTCCCCCTCTCACCCAGTGAGGGATCACTGCTCTCAGAGCACAGGCTGAGGTGGCATTCCTCCTTTGATTCCCTGGGGGGTGAGCCCTCCATGTGACCCTGAGAACACCTGCTTGCTCCAGCCTTGGGGCCAGTGAGCAGGCCTACCTGGAAATGTATTTTCAGCCTGGGGAGACTTGGTCTGCCTCCCTGTCGATGGGACACCCAGGCCCACGTTCGATGGGGAACAGGGGTACAAAGGCTGTTCCGAGGTCAGTGGAAGCAGCTGAGTGGCTGGGGTCCGAGGGGAGACCTTGAGGAGACTGGAAACACTGGGGGTCCTGCCCAAGGCTTCCTCCAGGATGGATCAGTGACCAGAGATGAGCACACAAGATCAATCTCTTGCTTGCTCAGGTAGGCTCAGGGTAGGACATCCCTGGGCAAGGGTCTCCCTCCAGGCAGCCCCGAGGGCTCTGGCTAGGGGGCCAGGAGTCACTGTCCACCACCAGCAAGGATGCCTTTGGGCCCTATGGGTCGCTGGGCACCATTCTGTGTATGAGAACTTTCCAACTGAAGAAAAGTTATTTTGTAAAAAACACTCAGGAAAAGAATTGAGCAGATCTTATCTGAGGTGCCAGGAAAAGCCCCAGCACAGGAAGTTGCAACACCTCTTTCTAGAACCTTCCATCACATGAGATTCTCAGCAGCAAATAATAATGATGAGCTATTTATGCCCCATCCTGGCAATTGCTGAAAGGCAGCTACTGGATTGTGTCCACCTGTGAAATCTCAGCCTCTCTTGTATTATGCTGAGCAGGTTGGGGCAGGATCAGGGCAGCTGATTTCTTCACTTATTCACCAGATTCTTGGTTCTAAAAAAAAAATGATTATAACCGAGTTAATGTTCTTGTGAAAAATGAATGTCCAAGGAGAGATAAACAGCCCTAGAGAGAGCCTGCCTTCCTGGGGTGAAAACGCATGATGGACAGCATAGTGGCTTGTGCCCCGCGGCTGGCAGGGCCTGGAGAGCCCCACGTGGTACGGGTGCCTTGGCCAGGGCGACAGGGTGCTCACTCTTCCGTGCCTCAGGCACCACTGGTCCTCCTGGAAAGGAAGCAAAATGAGACCTGTGACATGCCACTTGCAAACACACCTTGAGGAATATTCAAGATCTGAGCGTAAAAATGGACAAAATTTGACCGTGATGGATATTGCACCATCTGGGAAGCCTTTTTAAAAGGATACTCTACACAAACAAACGAAGACTGCTTTAAAACAAAACCCTGAAGCTTTGAAGGAAAGACAGACAGGACGACATGAACACGTGTGGTCTTCATTCCAAAGATCATCTGGGGAGAACTGATGATGGAAAGCTACTCACCCTGGAAGGCAGTTTGTTTCTTTAAGGGGTGAAAGTCTTAGAAAGCTGTAAGGAGAAGACAGACACTCCCAGGAGGAGGAGCAAAGGCTTTGCAAAGGCAGTGACCATGTGGAAATCCGAAGGGCCAGAAACAGGAGGAGCTGGTCAGCCCTCCACAGCAGCAGGTGTCAACAGGAAGAGGCGGAGCTAGAAGCCAAGGGGACCGGGCTGCTCACAAGCTAAGACAAAGGGACTCCTTGCAGCCACGGAAGTCAGGCTTCAGGATCCAGGGAGGCAGACCTCACCAGCAGCACACTCACTACACAGTGAGAGCCAGACAGAGAAGTGGACAGAACATGACCCAGAATGCTCCCTCCAGTGTCTGTGGTTTGTGCCTGATATTTCCAGTGAGGGGAAAGCTGAGGTGTGGGGAAAGAGGGGGGCCAGTGTGAGTGTCCTGGGGCAGCCGTGACCAAGGACCACAAACAAGGGATCAAAAGAAGCAAGTTTGCCCTCCTCCAGTTTGGAGGCCGGAAATCCAAAATCAAGGTGTCAGCAGGACCGCAGGGAAATACCTTCTTTGTCTCTTCCAGCTTCTGGCGGCCCTGGCGGCCCCTCACTTGTGGCCACATCCCTCCAGTCTGTGCCTCAGTCAGCTCTGGGCCGCTCCCTTGTCTGTTTCTGACAAATTTCTCTCTTCTTACAAGAAACCAGGCACCTTATACAGGGGCCCACGCTGCTCTAACACGACCTCCTCTTTATTTGTGGCTGCAAAGGCTCTATTTCCAAGGAAGGTCACCTTCACAGATTCTGGGTGGACGTGTGTTTTGGGGCCACCTTTCACCTTTCCCTGATGGATCAGTGGTAAAGAAAGTGCCTGCCAATGCAGGAGAGGCGAGTTTGATCCCTGAGTTGGGAAGATCCCCTAGAGAAGGCAATGGCAGCCTACTCCAATATTCTTGCAAGGGAAGTACCATGGACAGAAGAGCCTGGTGGGCTGCAGTACATGGGGTTGCAGAGAATCAGACATGGTTTAGCGACTAAAGAACAACAACATTCACCCCAGTACATACAGTACAGAGGGCGAGAAGAGAGAGACAGCAGTGGGCTCTCTAACCTGATTCCACTTATGTAAAATCACATCCATGTATGTGCACAGAACACCCGTCTCTCCAGTGACTTCTTTCTTCCTCAACTACAAGTGCTGTACTCATGTGAGAAAAGAAGACTGTCCTTCTGACGGTAAATTAGAATAGAAGCAAGTTCAGAAAAGCAAGGGAAGCGGGAGACAGCAGCACCAGTCAAAGGCATCTGGGGGCTGAGACTGTCCCTTGCCATTTCATTCTCCTTGTTTGACCCAGAGTCTCCTGGAGTCAGGACTGGAGCTGGTCACCAATGGCCCCCAGTTCCTGGAAGCAATTCCATCCTCACTTTCCTTTGCTCCTGGCGCTTCTGCCCACTTCCACGCAAAACGGAAAAAAGAAATCAGAGACACGGAATTCAAAACCAAAGGGTACCAACACCATGGCCTTCTGGAAAAGGCAAAACTCTGGACACAGTAAGAAGATCAATGGTTGTCAGGACCTGGGGGGAAGGATGGATGAATGGATGGAACACAGGATTTTTCGGGCAGTGAAGCTACTTTTTGTTGTCGTTCAGTTGCTGAGTCACATCCCATTCTTTGTAACTCCATGGATTGTAACCCGCCAGGCTCCTGTGTCCTCCACTATCTCCTGAGTTTGCTCAAATTCATGTCCCTTGAGTTGGTGATACTATCTAACCATCTCATCCTCTGTGTAGTACCTAATGGTTGCTACATGTCATTATGAAAAGCGAAAGTGTTAGTCGCTCAGTCATGTCTGAGTCTGTCCATGGAATGTCCCAGGAAAGACTCCTGGAGTTGGTTGCCATTTCCTGCTCCAGAGGATCTCCCTGAGCCAGGGACTGAACCCTCCTCTCTTGTGTCTCCTGCATTGGCAGGCAGATTCTTTACCACTGTGCCATCTGGGAAGCCCAAATGTCAGTTTTACTGGATGCCAAAGCTTGAGATGAGCATTTGTCTCAGAGGAAGTGAAAGTTCAGCTCTCCGGACTGTAACTCACGAGTTCCACAGGGAGACTCTTTTTGTTGATAAAAGCCAATCTGGAGAGTGGACCAAGTGTCCCAAATGCCAATCCTCAGAATGCAAGAGCCGAAGAGGGGCAGGGGGCATCCAAGGTGGTCTCAGGCTGGTGTCAGGTGCAAGTGGCCACATGAGATTCTGTGTGTCATGACCTGTCTCTACAGGACACATGGTTCAGGGTGTTTTGCGTGTTTCATATAAAATTCAAGATAACCCCAGCAATATAATTGGACTTGTCTCCCAGGGACCTGTTTCCTGTCTCATCTGTGTTTTTCATCTGTCTTACTGTGGTCCCAATGCACACATTTTAAGGTAGAAAGAACGGTCAAGACACAGTGGTCAGGGAGGAACTTGGGGACCCTTACCCACCCTGGCCAGGGTGCAGCCCCTCTCCCTGGCTTCCAAAGGAGCCTAAGGGAACTCTGACTCATCAGCTTTCCTTCCTCCAGGGAGTGTCCCAGAAACCAATTAGGAGGACGAGGGACCCCTTAAAACTCCTCCACGTCCTGCTGGCCATGCTGACCTCAGCATCCCCTCTCCTCACTCCCAGGATCTTCTGGGTCCTCTTGTTGTTGGCCGCCTTCAGGAGTGCTCAGAGTGGAAGTAAGTCTCATGGTCCCAACTCTGCCAGGGTGACCCCAGCAGGGGCAAGTTGGGTGTGGGAGGAGAGAGCTAGATCAGGCCAGGAGGGGCCCAGGTTCCAGGTAGTGCCAGTGAACTCAGGAAGGGCAGTCAGTGGATGTCCTGAGGTCCAGCCATGACCCACACATGTGACTTTCCCCCGCACAGCCTGGGACAACCCCAACTGCACCAGCAGTGTGGTTTCTGTGTTGAGGGGCCAGCCAGCCACGATGAGCTGCAACATCTCCAACGCCTTCTCCCACATCAACATCTCCCTGAAAGCGAACCCCGCTGCACCCTGGAAGCTCATCTTCAATGTAAAGGCCCCAGGAAACTTCTGCCAGGATGGATGGCAGCTCCGGATTTGGGAGGGAGAGGCGTACCTAGTAACTGAAGAAGCCCTGGACACCCAGGCAGGGCAGTACAAGTGGAGTCTGAAGGGGCGCCAGAGACACATCAGAATCACTACCCTGAACGTCTCAGGTGAGCAGGGCGGGGTGGGGTGGGGGGTTGATCCCCAAGAGCTTCTCTTTTTGGTGGGCAGGAGTGCAGAGCAACTCGGGAGGAGTGATTTCTGCCCACCTGAGGTGACCAGAGCCACGGAAATGAGGCCTGAAGAGGACTTTCACCCTGCCCCACCCATGCTGTGGCTGTACCCTCTCTGAGCTTCTCAGAGCAGCCCCGGCATGTGTGCCTGCTCACTGTCCCTATCTGCTCAGGGAGCTGGCGCCTTCTCTCCCTAAACACGGCCTATCCCCCCACCCCACTCCTTGCTTTGCTGCAAACTCCGCAAGTCACCATCGATTCCTCCCCACCACCCTTCGCCTGTCTGTTGCAGCCAGAAGCACCCTGAGCTCTGCGGACAGGAAGCAGGGGTCCAGCTTTGCCCCAGACCAGGAACAGTGGGAGGGGCTGAGAAGGCACCCCTCAGCCTAGCCGGGCCCTGTGTAGGGAACCCAGTGAGGCCTTCATGAACTCCTGTATCCAGGGCTCATCTGATACCTGGGGCGGAGGGGCTGTGTCAGGGTAGGCCCTGGCCAGGGCCAACCTGCCCTGTCTCTCTTTGGCAGACCCGCAAGACCTGTTCCTCACACCTGCTGCAGGTAGGTGTTCCTGTCTTCATCCTGGGCTATAGGAGGGGAGCCCCCAGAAAGCCCCTTTGGGTCTTCCCTCCGTAGGCACCCTCACTCTCTGTGCCTGGAGCCCTGCCCATCCCATGCACCCATCCCCCTGCCACACTCCCACCCATGGGCTTCCCAACCACAGGCAATGTCCCCCTCGAGGGTGCCCCCAAGGAGGTCGGGGCTCCTGCACAGGTGAACAAAGGAGGGCGGGCCCAACCCCTCCCCACAGGCCTGGAGAGGAAGCTGCACAGTCACCAGACTGAATCCCAGGACAAGAGCCAGACACAGGTGGTCTTCCCCATCCTCGCCCTGGTCGTCATCCTCGCCCTCGCACTGATCTGCATGCTGGCCTGGCGACAGAGGCGTGGTTCCCCACTCTCCAGGCTCCAGCAGGTATGGACCACTGTGCCTTGTCCGTGGGCCAGGGAGGGCATCTTGTGTGGGGTCATCTCAGACCTGGCATAGACACTCTGCCCCATTGCCTTGTACCCATCAAGACTAGTGAGAGAGTGGGGAGCGTTTGAGGTCCCAGGGAGCCAGAACCCCTCCCAAGGAGGACCCCACCCAGCAAATGCAGTCCCAGTCCCAGAACGCAGATGCCCCACCCCAGACAGGCCGCTGAGTCCACACCGTCCCTAGGACCCCCTGGGGGATGGCATGGGGGCTTCCTGCTCCTTCCAGGAGACCTAAGATGTGTGGGTGGTGGATGTGTCTGCAGATGCACCTGCAGAAAGAGTGGTGTCAGCATGTGCCCTTCATCTCCCTCCCTCCCTCCTCTCTCCCCAGGTAAGGAGGCTCTGAGCCCGGAGTACCCAGTGCACTACGCTTCGCAGAGCCATGGGGAAGTGCCATGGGGAAAACCAGGCAGAGGACTAGGAAGCTTGGCAAGATTCTGGCCTCTCCCTAACACATACGCCAAGGAGGGGTCCTTAGTAGGTCCTGGGCCCAAAGTACAAAAATCTCAAGTTCCAAAGCATTTGACCTAACAGGACCCTCCCCCTCCTCCACCCCACCCAGGCCTGCGCTCCTCCCCAGGGCAGGAGTGCCATGCTGCGGTCACCTGGGAGATGCCCCAGTTTGGGGTCGTCAGCCAATCATGTCTTTGGACCATGAATAAGACCCTATTGGACCCTCTTTCTTTGGACCATGAATAAGAACCAGTTTGAGGGACCTTCCAGGAAGCACTTGTGGAACCGAAATGAGGATATCAGTGGCCTGAGAGGATGCATGAGGCCTCCTCCACCACCCCCAAAGGGAGGCCAGACAGGTGGCTGCTGGTGGAATCTGTGTCCAACCTCCCCAGTCTCCCCCAGCCCTGGGGCTCCCCTCTTTGCCACCTGGCCTACCTCCTGCCCCTTCCTGTTCCCAAATGTATATCAAACCGTATCCTAAACTGTATATGCCACATGTCTTTACAAGAGAAACTGTATAACTCCTGTGAGTGTGTCCATTCGGTTTTTTTTTTTTTTTTTTGGAGGGGTGGGTGGCAGTAGGTCTTTTTTTTCTTCCTTTCCTCTTTTGTTCCCTTATGATTTGATGACTTTAGTGCCGCACTTGAATTCCTTTTTCTTCTGTGTGTATATCTATGATAACAGACTTTCGGTTTGTTGTGACCATGAGACTCTGATACAGCAGTCTACACATACGTGCATGATTGTTTTAAGTTGCTGATCTCTCCTTTCCAGTGCATTTCAAATATCCTGCGTGTGTACTCTCCTCCTCTCGTGATTACTGCTTTTGCTGTCTTGTCTGTGTGTGTGGATGGTTTCCTACTTTTACTCTATGTTTGCGTTTACGTGTGAGCCCCCTTATTTCATCCTTTGCCAGTTTCTCGCTGTGGCCTTTTCTTTTCAGTGTAGAGAAGTTCCTTTAAAGATAGAGCTGGTTGGTGGTTCATTGAATATGTTTGTAAAAGGTACATATAATGTGATAAAAAGAAGGATTTTCTAGAAGCGCTACCTTCAGTGCTTTGCGAAACGTCCACATTGCTAATCCTCAGGATGAGTACACTAAACCGACTAGCAAATCATCGAGTGAGCTGAGAAATGTATCTTTAAGTGAAGAAAATAAAACCTGAAAGGAGCTGCTGTGAGTCTTACAAGCTACAAAGTCCCACCGAGGGCTTCTCTGGTGGTCCAGTGGTTGAGACTTTGCCTTGCAATGCAGGGGACACGGGTTCATTCCCTGGTGAGGGAATTAAGATCCCAAGTGCCGTGGGGCAGCTAAGCCTATATGCCACAACTAGAGAGCCCATGAGACCCAACACAGCCAAATAAATAAATATTTTTTTAAAAAAAGGAGTCCAAATACACGCAGAAGGCCAGATATCTGGGAGTCCTCACTGACCGTGAAGCATCTCAGATGGGACACGATGCACGGTGCCTGGCGACCGTCCCCACAGGTGGGTAACGACCCCGACAGCTTCGCTGGCCGCCAGAGTCCAGGTCTAGAACTGACTGTATTTGCCTCTCCCAGGTTAAAGAAAGGTTCATGCCAGAAATGCTGGGTTTGTTCCACCCCCTGGGCCAGGCCCCTAAGACACAGTGGGAACGGCATGCGGGACCGCCATGCTTTGGGGGCCGTGGAAATCTGTTCCATTTTGCCTGAAACAAACCAAAGGTGTTGATGCTTTGAAAGTCATTCAAAGGCCATTTAATATTGCTATTACGGTGGGATGGGCTCACATTAAGTCATTCAGCCCCTGCACACCCAAGGCAGGAAGCCTAGAAAGAAATACTGTGTCTGGGTCTTTGACTGATTTTAATTTTTAGCTTGTTGCTTATCTGGACATTCAAGGATTTCTCTTAAGGAAGTTTAGCTCTGAGTCCTTGCAGTGCCCTAGAGACCCTTCCCCCCAGGCCCATCTTGCCCCTCTTCAGCCACACGGGCCCTCTTGCAGGCCCTCAGAAACCCCAGGCACTCTCTGGCCTTGGGGACCATGTGTGTGCTGATGCCTCTGCTTGCAACCCTGTTCCCAGATACGCCACTGACCCTCTCCCCTCCTCAGTCCTCTACTCCTGTGGCCCCTGAGGTTCGGCGCCCCTCCCACCAGGTGCTGTGTGTCCTGCCGCAGGTCTGCTCGTCTATCCCTGGAGTCGTCTCCAGGCTACGAGGCTCTCATCTGTCTCACCCTCTGCCCTTGGCACTGGCGCTGGCACGTGCGGGCGCCCAGGGAGTGCTGGTGATGAACAAAGGCAGGACGAGGTTGGAATGGGGCGTGTTTCACAAGCCCGATGCTTTTATTGCTTCCTGCCTACAATTTTGCTAGGATCCTCTGGAACTTTGGCAAGATTCTGCCCCTGAAATAGATACCCCTCACGCAAGAAGTGTCTGTAGGTAGGTGGACAGCCCCTGCCAGTGGAGGTCACCCAGCAAACCTAATCCATCCCCACCCCAAACCCCATCCAGGACCCCGAACCATCAGCACAGGAGCATCCAGCCAGAGGAGGGGCTCTCCAGGGAGGAAATCTCTTAAGGCTGTCTGGCCACGCGTGAGCCACGTTCACACACCTGGCACACGCACGTGTGGCTTTGGGCCAACACTGGAAGATTGGCCCTCTAGCCCAAGGCTTCCAGGACAGAGAAATGTCTTCTTCCTGGTTGCCCAGAGTCTGTCTCCTCTTCAAGGACCTCCAAGCCCTTGGGCTCAGGGTCCAGGCATGGGTCTCCCTCTGCCCTGGGGGTTGCTTACCAGGACCCTGGTGCACCAACATACTGGATGGTAGCCCAGCTGAGCACTCTCCAGCCCTTGCTCCCACAGGAAGGAGAATCGTGAGCCACTCAGGCAGCCACAACCTGGGCACATGCCCTGGGCATTTCCCTATGACCACACCCAGCCCCCAGGCTGCAGTGGTGACTGACTTGATACTCCAAGTTTCTGGACATAAATCAGGTCCCAGCAGAAAGTGAACCAGAAGACTGGGGCATCTGGAAGCTGACCCCCATCCCCACCTGATGACCCCCGTGTCTTTCTCCCGGTCCTGCCCCTGCCCATTCTTGCCCTCCTTTCTCCTCTCCCTGGTGTGCAAGTGGGGCAGAGGGGCAGGATCACAGATCTACATGTAAGCGCTCAGACTTAAGAGTTGGGGAGGAGCGCTGCCCCTCCCAGCCTCGCGTACAGCACGTCCCCTCGCTCATGGTACCACCTCCAGCAAGCCTTCCTGGAGCGCTCAACCGTCCATCGCTGTGTGCAGCCCCCCTGCCTACCTCCTGGTCCATCTTGCTCCCACCGCGCCTGAAAGTAGCACCTGGGAGGTGGTGGTGGCACGCAGTTGGGCGCTACAGACAGGAAGAACCGTGGCAGCCCAGTGAGAGGGGCCCTGCTCTTCCTCCTGCAGTGATCATGGTTGGGCTCCTGGGGCTCCTGCTGTTCCCCTTGCTCCAGGCCAACCGAGGTAAGGCCTCCCGGCTCTCCATTACCCCATCCCCCACCGCACCCCCCCCCCCCCCGCAGGCTTAGCGCTTCCACTCAGCCGCATTGCAGCCCTCCCCTCCCCACCTCAGACTCCCGTTCCGGGGAAGGGGGTGATCTCTGGTGACTGTGAGGGAGACCTTCCCTTGGGGCCCCAGCAGTCCCTGCCGGGGGTCAGGTCCAGCCTTGGACACTTGGACCCAAAACCATGGGTGTCAAGATGTGGCTGATGTCTGGGTGCAGAGTCTCTGTGGTTGAAACTCTTCTTTCTCTTTATCTGAATTTTCTCCTACAACCATCAAGGCTGTCTTTGTCCTGAGAAAACATCGTCCTTCTGCTTGCCTTTTGCGCAAAGTTCTGCAGTGAGAAAGAGAACTTAGTCCCACAAAGTGGGGATGGGGAACTTGGCAGGCGCAATTCTTGTGCCCCCTCCCCCCAAAAAGAGCTGCAGAATTTAGTTTCTGGAGAAGTCCATGTTTGGATTATGTTTGCACCTGGAAGCTGGCCCTGCTGGACTCAGCTAGGCAGACGAGGGAAATTTGGGGGTGTCTCAGGGACAAGCCAGGATGTGCCCACCCCATGGAGCTACTGGCTTCAGGTGCCTGGAAATGGTGGGGAAACTGAGCAGTTGGTGTTAAAAGAAACAGGGAGAGAAGACAGTGCCCATGGCTCTTGCGGGAACTGCCATTTAAGAGGGGGAGAAGGTGTAGAACCGGAAAGAGTGGTTGGAGGTCTGAGTGCTTTGGAAGGAAGAGGCCCCACCTCCGACTTCCCCTGACCCTCGGGGTGGGGAGAGGTCACAGGTGGCCTGGCCCTCTGGGATCCCTCTGGAACTTGAGGACAGCCCAGGGTGCTGGCATCACGTGTCGCTTGCTCCAAGGCTTCCAAAAGTTGCCTCATCCTTGGTGACATGTCAACAGTGGACTGTCCCTGGGCACCTCTGCCCTGCCACCGTCCCCTGCACAGAGATGGGTCCCTGCCCTTCTGACCAGGCCAGTGGTGATGGTGGTGTGTCCTCCTTGCAGAGGTGTGTCAGTCCCCCCTCAGAACGATTGCTTTAGAGGGGGACTCCGTCAACATCACCTGCTCCACCCCGGGGACCCTGCGTGGCATCTACCTGAAACAAACGTGGCCAAGCATCAGCGATGTGATTTACTATGAAGATGGGTTGGAGCCCACCGTGGACCCGCGGTTCCAGGGCCGCATTGCCTACTCAGGGCTGCAAAGCAACCTGACCATCAGCTTGTACCACCTGCAGTTGGCCGACACCGGTGGCTATACCTGCGTGGCCATCATGGATGATGAGATCTTTGGTCCTGGCACCTTGGTCATGGTGACAGGTAGGGAGTGTGCCAGCCCTAGGACCTCTGCACCTGCCACTCGCCAGCCTGGGCTCCATCTGCCCCTGTGTGGGAAACTTCCCTCTAAGTTTGCTTGAGTTACTCCTTCCAACATGAGCCCAACTCCTCTAGGAAGCCTCCTGGATTCCCCCCCAACCCCTCATACACACTCCAAAGCCCCACCCTGCCCTGAACCGCAGAGGTTCCCAGGGACTCCCTCACTTGCCGAATGCCTCTTTCCATTCCTTCTTCCCAGACCAACTGCCCCAGGCAGTGAACACATGCCAGGAGTCTTGGCTGATACACTTTGCCTTCCCCACGGCCCTGGCTGTGGGCTTCTTCCTCGTCGGGCTGGGACTGGGAGCAGTGTGCATGCTGAAAAGAACACAGGTCAGTATGGACCCTCAGGTGTCACCAGTGTCCCTAGAAGCCCACTCCTCTCAGAGAGCATGACGGGAAAGAGAATGGGTAAGCCTCAGGGATCTGGTCACATGGGAAACCCCAGCACCCACTGACTCCTTCTGTCAGGGGCCCTGGGAGCTTAGAGGGTTTGGATGGTGAGGCCCAAGGTGAGACGAAGCCCAAGAACTGGAACCACCTGCAGGGAGGATCGTGGTGCCAGGAACACAGGTCCTGGTCAGCTATTTAAGGGGGATTAGCGAGGTTCAGGGTGGCTCAGAGGGTAAAGAATCCGCCTGCAGTGTAGCAGACCCGAGTTTGAGCCCTGGATCAGGAAGATCCCCCAGAGAAAGGAATGGCTACTCACTCCAGTGTTCTGGCCTGGAGAATCCACATGGACAGTGGAGCCTGGTGGGCTACAGTCCCTATGGTTGCAAAGAGGTGGACACGACTGAGTGACTAATACTTTTCACAGAGGGTTCCAGAGAGATCCTTTCAGAGAACATGGGCATGCTGCATGTGACTGTGAAAGTGTGCACACATATACATATGTGTGCATGTGTGCATGAGTGAGGCCTGTGAGCTTGTGAAAACCACGTGCAATCGTGTGCTGGAGACGGGAGAGGAGGGGCCAACCGAAACGGGGGCCAGGAAGTGGTCAGCTCATCCCTGGTCCTCCAGCTTTTGCCCCCGCCTTCGCCCAGCACCTCCAGCTCTGCATCCCCAGAGAGCCAGGCCCCTGTCCAGGGCCAGGGTGCAAGGTCAATTCCACCTTCCACATCCCCACCGCTGCCCCCGGGGCCCTGACTCTGCCCACCTCACCCAGGCCTGGGCAGTGCTGGAGATCCGAGGGGCTGGCTGAGGACCCTCCTGGAACGGCTTCATGCAAGCCCCCAAATCTATTATAAAAGCTTCCTGAGGGGAAATGCCTTGAAGACAGAGGGTGCTCCTGAGAGAGCTGTCCCAGTGGGAAACAGCAGGCTTTCTTTCAGATCCAGAAACTCTGCTGTGCAAAGGATAAGAGCCCAGTGTACGTGATCTATGAGGACATGTCCCACAGCCGCTGTAACACCATGTCCATCCCCAACCAGTACCAGTGAGCCCGGCGGGGCCCCAGGCCTCCCTCTGCCCAGCAGAGCTCTGGGCCGACCATCCACCCAGAACAAACACACAGGAAGCTCCCACAGCAGTCAGGCTCCCACAGCCTCCTCCAGGAAGCCCTCCTTGCCTGCCTCCTACCCTTGAGGCTGCTCCTGGCACCTTGGAACCACTGGGAAGGAAACTTCTCTGTCCCACAGCTACCCTGGCCTTTGCATGGCAGAAGAGGCTGCTCTGCAGGATGGACTTGCCTTGGGGCAGTGGCCAACTGGGGGGCTGGGAGCTGAACTCTGACTCCCAGTCAAGACTTGCCAGAAATAAAGGACTTCTCTTCTCCCCTTTTCGACTCCAGTGTCTATTTCTCAGCGAGTTCAGAGTCGAGGCGGGGAGGCTTGCCTAACACCTTCTCTGGAGGCACTGAGGATTTCCGCAGCCTAGAGGATTCTGTGTGAGATTTTCAGAAAGGAGGGAGGGGCCAGGGGACCCAAACTCACTCCAGTTCCTGTTATGGCTGCTGCTGCTGCTGCTGCTAAGTCGCTTCAGTCGTGACTGACTCTGTGCGACCCCATAGACGGCAGCCCACCAGGCTCCCCCGTCCCTGGGATTCTCCAGGCAAGAACACTGGAGTGGGTTGCCATTTCCTTCTCCAATGCATGAAAGAGAAAAGTGAAAGTGAAGTTGCTCAGTCGTGTCTGACTCATAGTGACCCCATGGACTGCATCCTACCAGGCTCCTCCATCCATGGGATTTTCCAGGCCAGAGTACTGGAGTGGGGTGCCATTGCCTTCTCCGTGTTATGGCTGAGAAGGTGCAAATCAACCGGAGCCCTCCCAGCCTCAATGGCCTCCACCACAGGGTGAGTTGCGGACTGAGGAAGGGGAGCAGTGATCTGAGAGTCTTAACAGAGCAGCTGAGCTCTTAACTGGGCTGCTCCCAGTGTGAGCTCATGTTGCGGTGAGATGGGAATTGGGGAACCGACCTTGGGGAAACAAATGCACCCAGTATGGGTGTGAACTGTAGCTGCATTCTCCTGGACCTGGGGCCAAGAACTGGTAGACCATGCTGCCCACCAACTGAAATGAGAAAGCCCTTCATCCACTAGGTTTGCAAAGATTAAAATGCCTTTAAGTAATGACATTCCTTTTAGCTGGAATTGAGTCTTGGGGACATGATCTTTGGTCACAGAAACAAGATTACAGTGATAACCATGGCAGCGCTGCTTTCAGTAACAAAACCAGCCACTGAGAAACTCCCTAGATGTCCAAATAAGAGAACCGCTCTACCAATTCTGGTGCGCACACACTGCAAGCGCTAAAAAGACCCCTTGAAGAGCGAAACCTCATGCTAGGACCTTTGTGAGATGCCATAAGGATACAAGCTGGTGCAGAGTATATGTGTGACCCCACATTTATAAAGTACAGATGGGTGTGTGTGGTTGTTTAAACGCCTGACAGCACCATTATGTCTACATGGATGAAATAATGGAAGCAGAGAAGAGGTGGTTCTGTCTGGCTGTGGGGTGTATGTCACTGGGGCAGGGAGTCACTGGGACACACTGGG
Source organism: Capra hircus (assembly GCF_001704415.2). Classification (NCBI taxonomy): domain Eukaryota; kingdom Metazoa; phylum Chordata; class Mammalia; order Artiodactyla; family Bovidae; genus Capra; species Capra hircus. The sequence continues at coordinate 49,935,934 of NC_030826.1, forward strand.
TTTGGGATGCACAGCTTGGGATGTGATCTCAACAGCTCTTGTGGAGGGTACCAGGACCTGCAGCTGGGACCCAGATGGGGAGGCAGAGACAAGGAACACAGCACCCCCGTCTCCCACGGGCCCAAGGAAAGGCAGGCCGCCCTACTGAGCCAAGTGCAGCAAGTGTTCACCTGTTACCTGCTGACTTCTGGTCCCCGCTCCTGACCACTCAGCAGCATGTCACTGGGCAAGTCCTGCACCTCTGGGACTCAGTTTTCCCATCTGTAAATTAGGGGAGTGGGTCCATGCTCCCTTCAAGAGCTGGGTTTAGGACTTCCCTAGGGGTCCAGTGGCTAAGACTCTATGCCCCCAATGTAGGAGGCCCAGGTTCAATTCTTGGCCAGGGAACTAGATCCCTAAAGATGCCACATGCCACAAGGAAGATCAAAGATCCTGAGTGCTGCGACTAAGACCTGGCACAGCCAGATAAATAATAACAATAATAATAATTTACAAAGAGCTGGACTCTGTGGTTTCCCAGTCACAGTGAGTGCCCTTTCCACTGCCCTCACCCTCAGCTCTCACCGTAGCTTTAGCTTCTTCCCAGCTCCTGAGACAAAAGCAGACAGCACCATCAGCCCATCAGCCCACCTCCAGAGGCCCTTGTCATCAGACGCATCTCTCCACCCGACTCCACCCCAGTGACCAGTGGTCATGCCCCCTCCATCCTCTGCCCTTCCTTGTGGTCTGTGCTGGGGGTCATGCTGCCCACCATCCTCCCCTCACATGATCACCCTTAGCTGTCTGCTTCTCTGTCTTTCCTAGGGAGGCCAGGGCTGAGTCCCTCCTCCATGTGTCCCCTGCCCCACATCGAGCCCACGCTTGCTGGATGTGTTACATACACGTAACCACATTGGCATTTAAATACTGCTGGCTTTGTTACTGTTATGACAGACAGCCTGAGTGTGCTCTGGGTCTTGGTTCTCCCACATCTACCCCTGGGCCTCGATTTCCTCAGTGTCAAATGGGGGCAGGGAATTCCCTGGCAGTCCAGTGGTTAGAATTTTGTACTTTCACTGCCAAAGGCCCAGGTTCGACCCCTGGTCAGGGAACTAGGATCCCGAGAGCTGCATAGTGTGGCCAGTAAATAAATTGATAAAAAAAGGAGGGCGGGGTCTGCTCTGCCTGGGGGTGGGGAGCCATGAGGACTGAGATATCTCGGGTCAGCCCTCAAAGTAGCCTCTGTACAGCAAACGCTCCACCACCTGTGAAGGTATGGGCTGGGCCCCTGGAAGCTGGAGGCAAAGGCCTCGACTGCCGGCAGCAGCACCCATCCTCAGAAAGAAGCTCTGGGGGTTCCAATGCGGGGCTTTTAGAGTTGGAGAAACAGAGTTCAGCTTGGCCCAGGCTGGCCTAGCACTGGGGATAGCAATGGAAACATGGGCCTCTAAGCATTGGCTCTGCCCCTCTCAGGCCCCCAAAGCCTGAGCATGGCCACTGACCCTCCTGACACAGGGGCTGGCCAGGGACTGCAGCCAGTGGGGAGGTGCTGGCACGGTGGGCAGAGGCATTGGAGTGGAGGGTCTTGGCTGGCCCAGGAGTGCCCTCCTTCCACTCCAGGTTGGCCCGTCCCAAAACCCTGGGCTAAAATCTCAAATTAAAAGAAAGTCTCAAATTGGATTTAAAAGAAAAGATTCAACACTATATTTTCTTCAAAGAGCCACAGGACACCTTGGGGACAAAAAGTATGGAAAACATATAAAGAGCAAGCATGAACTACAAGAAAGCCAGAGTTATCGATTCTACTTTCTGACGAAACAGTACTGCTACAAAGCAGCAACAGAACAAAAGCATAACCAACATGCACCCGTGTATCTAAAATTAGCAAAATAGGTACGAACAGGAAGGACATAACCGCTGGGAGAAATAGATAGATCAACCACTTACGCCTGAGATTTCAAAACGCCCCTTCAGACGTGAATTATGCTGGTAGTTAACGTGAAATCCCACACTCATCAAACAGAAAACCGACATGACGGCACGGCATATGAAAAGCTTTTAAAAACGATCATTTACTGTCAAGAAGAGCTGAGCTAAAACATAACAGAATGAAGTCTGCAGACTCAACGCTGTTGACATGAGCGACAAACATTAACCACACGAAACAGCAACACACGTTTTTTCCTAACTAGACGTTCCCATGAGAAGTCAGCCCTGAGCTTCTGAGGGGCGCAGGGCCAGGTTGTGAGTTATCCTGGATGATCTGGAGGGGCCTCTGACAGGGACCCAGCCTGAAGGCCGTGTGGCCAGCCCCAAGATCCACCCCGGGCTTGCCCCAGAGTGTGGCAGGGAGGCTCGCTCCAAGGTTCAGGCAGCATGTGCAGCTCAGGGGAGCCAGAGCTCACGCACGCCAAGAGGGACTCTCTAAGGAAACCAACATGAAATCACCAGTAAAAAACCAGAGACAGAAGCAAATGCTTATTTGAAACAAGGAAAGGAATCACAAATTTTACAAATCATCCAAAATATCCAGCAAGTAACAATATTTTGAAATTAACTGACACCGCAGACCATTCTATTTTTTTTTTGGCTGCATAATTTCACTGCCTCCTCTTTGGTGGCCTCTTCAAATGACCATGAAAGAACACAGAGAAATATCATCCTTATGAAAGCACGAGGCTGGCCAGGACAAGATGTTCATGAGGGACCAGGATGTGCTTGGCCAGCTGGGGATGTGAAACAAGTGCCTTGGCTCCCTACAAACACGGGAATTTCAGAAAATGCTACTTTTCAAGAGTCTTACATAAAAAGAGAAACAGGTGGGGGCGGGGGCGTGCAGTTATAATTGTGTCTGACTGCATTGTGGAGAGCAGTCCTGGAAGTGACATGTGTGTGACCAGCATGGACGAGTGCCACGGCCTCTGCCAACAATCTCCCGGTTTATACACCTCACCTGACGCTGCCAGGCACCGAAAGACATGGGTCCCTTTCGTCCACCCCTTGATCCACACATCTCACACCTTCCTGTCCTGAAGCCAGAGAGCCTGCCCAGAGCAGGGGGCGTGCAGGGATGAAATCTGTACCAGGAGGCCATAATGAATTACAAATGTGGTTGTTTAAAACAACAGCAATTAATTTTTTCACAATTCAGGAGGCCCTAAATTCAAAACCAAAGTAGGGCTGGTTCCTCCTGGAGGCTCCGAGGGAGAATCTGCCCCAGGCTTCTTCCGGCTCCTGGTGATGCCGGCGATGAGTGCTTCCTGGGCTTGTGGCTGTATTGCTACACCCTCTGCCCCTGTCACCACATGGCCTTCTCCCAGTATTCAAAATTGTCTCTCCTTATAAGGACATCAATCGTACTGGGATTAAGGCCAGAGAGGATGGTCTCATCCTAACTTGACTACATCTACAAAGACCCTATCTCCAAATCAGGTTCCATTCACAGGTCCCTGGTGGACATGAATTTGAGGGAGTACCATTCCCCCTCAGTCGTAAAGAACCTGCCTGCAATGCAGGAGCTGCAGAAGAGGTGGGTTCGATCCCTAGGTCAGGAAGATCCCCTGGAGGAGAGCATGGCAACCCACTCAAGTATTCTTGCCTGGAGAATCCCATGGACAGAAGAACCTGGTGGGCTACAGTCCATGGAGTCACAAACAGTCAGATCCAACTGAATCAACTTAGCACACACGTATTCACCCTCAGTGCTCCATTCCTCTCCCAGATAGATAGCAAAATCTTCATCAATCTTAGAGCCACTGCACACCCACAAATAGACCTCCCAAACCAACTAAATGTATCGTCAGGTCAATTTCCTCTTACCAGGCCTCAAAGATGCTCTGGGCCAGACTGAGGCTGCCGGACACGCAAGCAGTCTGGAAAGAGGCGGGGTCTGGATCACTACAGTCACACATCTGCACCCAGCTTCACATCACACATGACACTCCAGGCCTCGGGAGCATCTGAGGGAGCAAAGCCGCCTGGACCCACAGGCTAGTTTGTTTCCAGGAGATGGTGTCCACCCTGAGTTCTAGCTCAAACCACCTATGCACAACTTCTAGACACATGGTTATTTCTGTATGGCAGGTGAGATGGGGCCCAGATACTTGAAGGGCAGCATGGATCCCAGATCAAAGACCCAACTCAGCCCCACATCCTGAAGCTTCCTTGAGGGTCTGCTGTGGGCCTCTCAACCATCAGGACTGAGACCACCACAAGCCCTTAGCCTACTGTGGAACTTTCCAGCCCTGCCACATACCACATTGCTGTGGGGTCAGCTCTGGGCTCTCTGAGGAAGGGACACCCAATTCAGGGTCAGTGGGTGCTTGGCCTGAAGAACACGCCGGGCTGTGCCTGAGTGATGTACCCACTTTGGGGTCCAAAGGCAGAACCAGGGCAGTTTTTGTTCTTACTGAACAATTCTCATGTCCATGCAACAAGTACTGACCAAGTGGTCATTCTCCACAGGGTGCAGATCTAGGCCCTGTGGGTACACCGGTAAAGCAAGGCCCAACCCCCAAGGAGCCGGTGCTCCCAGGAGCCAGGAGAGCGGTCTGGAAAGAAGCACTTGAGTGCAGGTAAGAGAAACAGCGTGAGGGGCTTCAGGGAGCCGGGGCCGGGGGAGGGCTGCAAAGCTTCACGGAACCAGCTTGGGGACACCCGGGGACCACGCCGCAAGAGGGACAGAAGGGCCTCGGCCTGACACCAGGCTGAGGGTCAGGGTTATAGACAAGTCCATCTGCTGCCCTCACTCTCCCCGTGGAGAACTCAGGTCTCTACGGGCCTGAGCAAGGGGAGGGGGGTAAACACGAGGAGCCGGGCCCAGAGATGTGCAGCCGCTGAAATGTCGGTCTACCCACAGGCACCTGTCAGCCGCATCAGCAGAGGCTGTGGTTGCCACGACAGGGGCTTCTCTCAGGGCCGCAGGAAGGAGAGGCAAGGGCTGCAGTTCCCCTCGCCAAATTCTCACCCCCCACACCACAGGCCTCACATCCGCCCCCAGCCTTCCTCAGTCCTGCAGCCGCCCCCATCCTTCCCCACAAGCCCCCAACCCCCACAAGGGTAACAGCACAAGTGATGCCTGGGACTCGTATCCTGGCAACTATCTTTCACACCTAAACCCAGGAACCTGCGACTAGTAAAATGAGCCCTGCCCCCGCCACCCTGGCAAATGAAAACCCACAGCCTCAGCGTGGTCCAGGGACCCTCGGGCACCCTGTCCTGTCCCCCTGCTCCCACCCAGCTACTGGTGCAGCCACAGTCCTGGTGGGCCCAGGCCCGACCCCCATGCCCGCCTCACTGGGTCCTGCCCCACCTCCTCTGGAGCCCTGGGCCAGCCCTCCCCACCTGTCTTGGCTTCTGGGTGCTTCTTCACCCTCCTTCCCTCCCCTCTGCCTCCTCCCCTTCCCTCCTCTTCTTGGGTCCTCCTCCTCCCTCCCCTCTTCCTCCTCCTCCGCCTCAGATTCTGACCACTCTGTTCTCTGGTGGATGGTGTCCAGGGCCTCCTGAGCCTCGCTGGTCTCCCCGGGGATGGATGACCGTGGGCCTGTGGCCTGTCTTCTCAGGCTGGGGCTCCCACAGATCCTCAGACCTGCCCCCCAACACACGCATGGCCTCTGCTTCTCTCAGGCTCAAGCCCTGGGCTTCAGGCATTTCAGTTCTCAAAAAGCCACAGTCTGCCTCCCCTCAAGTGACAAAACCAAGTCAAGGCGGGTGACTGGCCCCCCTGAGCCCCCACTTCTGACAGATGGCCCAGGAAGGAGGGCTCCTTGCAGGTTGTTACAAATCTCAGGTTCTGCTGCTCTCCCCTCAAAAGCCAATAATTCAAGAGGCAAGTAGTAGAGAGGAACATTGCTTTACTCACAAAAGCCTGCAATCCGGAGAGAAGGTGGACTTATGTACGGAGACCAACTCTGCAGATTCTGCTCGGAAAAGACAGTTTTTATTTTTTATTATTTTATTTTTATTTCTTTTTAACACCAAAAATATTTTGCACTGGGGTATAGCTGATCAGGGAGAAGGAGATGGCAGCCCACTCCAGTCCTCTTGCCTGGAAAATCCCATGGATGGAGGGGCCTGGTGGGCTGCAGTCCATGGGGTCGCTAAGAGTCAGACACGACTGAGCGACTTCACTTTCACTTTTCACTTTCATGCATTGGAGAAGGAAATGGCAACCCACTCCAGTGTTCTTGCCTGGAGAATCCCAGGGACGGGGAAGCCTGGTGGGCTGCCGTCTATGGGGTCGCACAGAGTCAGTCACGACTGAAGCAACTTAGCAGCATACCCGATCAGCCCTGACAGTTTTTAAAGGGGAGAAAAGGGAAAAAATCTCAGTGAATCACTGAGGCAGGAAGTTGGGTGCCACATCATTCTCCTTTGCGTGCACTGGCTGCCTCTCTCTTTCAGCATTATCTTGCCTTTGTGATCTGCCTGCAGGATTGTGAGAGTTGGTCATTTTTTAACTCCTCAGTTCTTCGTTTTTACTTCTTTTTATCTAGGAAACAAATCAACAGATTAGGCAAGACATGGTGTGCATTCAGCAGAGCATAAGCCAAGAGTTAGTTTAAGTTACCTAGTGATCTTGTTCCTAGAATTGGTCTTTTAAGGTTGGAAGGGAACAGAAATGAGCAAATAGGAAATGAGGCAAAAGAGCTGCTTTCAATTCCCCACTGTCAAATATCATTCCATTTCCATAGAATTACGGATGAAGTTCCATCTTCTGTAACTTCATGCTGATATAAGGCACCATATTCCTAAGAGTGGACAATGTCAACTTGGGCCTATAGCATCTCTTTGCTGACAATTTTAGGATTGCCCACTTACATATATGGGCAGAGCAAGCTACAGTTATTTTGATGCCCACAAAACGTATAGATTATTATGAGAAAAAAATGTTAATCCCATTCTCTTGAGGCCAGTTCTTAGAATTGTGATAGCCATAGATTCAGTGGGTTTCCCTGGTGGCTCAGAGGGTAAAGAATCTGCCTGCAATGTAGGAGACCCAGGTTCAATACCTAGGTTGGGAAGATGCCCTGGAGAAGGGAATGGCAACCCCCTCCAGTATTCTTGCCTGGAGAACCCCATGGACAGAGGAGCCTGGCAGGCTACAGTCCATGGGGTTGCCGAGAAGCGGCCACGACTGAACAGCTAACATACACCCACAGATTCCGTACGGCTCGAGTTGGAGCAGCTTCTTTCTTGGCTGTGGTCTGGTCTTCACACAGTTAGATTTTCCCTCTGGTGATACAGATTTTACAGTATCTGTGAAAACAAGTCAAAAATGTGTTGTCAGATTCTTTGTCTGTGACTCTGTTGTCCTGATCATTAACTGTTTAGTTTTCTATTTGGGGAGGGGGGTCTGCAGGGTTCTGCTTGGTTCCAAGGAGAGACCCCACATCTCCTTGAAGGTAAGGGGTCACCAACAAGTCCTGTGGTTGCATTTCAGGAGTTGCATCAAAACCCCTGCTGCCCCACCCCCACCCCATTCAGACACAGCAGCCCCAGGAAATGAAAGGGAGGGGGCTCTGCTTCACTGAAAGACCTGCAAATGGGGGACTCTCCCCATTCGACATGTGACACGTGGAGACTCAGAAGGCCGAGTGACACAGCATTGGGCCTGAGTACCCCCATACCCCAGTGTGTCCCTTCCCCATAGCTCCATAGCCTGGAACACAGTTCACCCCTCCAGGATCCCTATCCTGTAAGACCCCACCCCTCTGGTAGGATGGGACTTTCTGGCTCTCCTAAAGGCTCAGGCACTCAACAGCCCAAGGCCCTTCCCTACAGCTCCTGGCAGCAGCAGCCTGCACGCCTCTCTGTGCTCACAGCTCAGCATGGTCTTGGGGCTTTCTGAGTCAGAGAAAACCGGCCTAGATACCATGGAGAAAGACCCCAGTAAGCTGAGGGACCCCATCCTGGACTCCTGTCAGTCATCACCATACCCACAGTGGCCACTGGGGTGGTGGAATAGTTTCTATTTCTAAGAGATTGACTCTGAACAAGATGTGGTACCCTGGGTCCCAGGGGTCTTTGAGGAGCCTCCTGGGCTACAGCTGAGTTGAGTCCAAGAGGTACCTGTCCCCTGTGTCATAAGCTCAAAGCCCACCCTGGCCACCCAGCTCTTCCTCACCCACAGATGTGGGAATGCCACTCAGGATCTGGGAACAGCTCCCAGAGGCTAGAGGAGATAGCCCACCTTGTCTGTGAACCTGCCAGGACCTCATGATGGTGGGCCACCACCGGGGGAGCCAGCCCAGACCTATAGCTCCTGCAGGCCAAGTTCACCCAGCAGGGCCTACAGGTTGATGCTGTGGAGGCCAGGCTTCCTGTTTTTCACAGGTGGGCAGGGAGCCCACATCCTGCCTCTCCTGGGGGTGCACTTCTCTGAACATACTCTGCTCCAGGGCAGTGTTCTCTCCATTCCCAACCATTGTCTCCCCTCTCCTGGGGCCTCCACCAGGTGCCTCCATAGCAAGAACACAGTTCTCCCCTCCAGGATCTCCATCCTGTAAGACCCCACCAATCGTGGTGGGATGGGACTCTCCAGCCTGGACCACCCTCCATCATTCCAGGATTCCCACCCTGTAAGACCCCACTCATGGTGGGATGGCACTCTCTGACTCTCCTAAAGGCCCAGGCACCCAACAGCCATCCCCACAGTCAGGCCAGGAGCCTGAGGTCCAGAGGATGTCCCACCTGCTCAAGGCCACCTTGGTCCCCACCGGATAGGTAACCTCAGAAGGAAGATCTCTTCAAGAGGGACCCCAAACCCCATATTTTGTGATTTTACCATATATAATTTGAGTAACAAGGCATGGGACTCTCAGCAGGGACCCTCAGCTCTGCCTCAGGCATGGGTGTGAGTCGTGTGATCTCCAGAAAGAGGGATTCCTGGGGGAAGATCAGAGGGCCAAACCATGGGTGCAGGGTATTCTGGGCAACCCCACTTTCTCTCCTGAACATGGTACATGGCAAGAAGTTCCAGGCTGTACTTGGTACATTCAGAGAATAACCACCTTAACCTCCTTCTACCTACCTTCCCCACACACACACATCTTCTGCCTGAGTCTCTCACTTCACCTAGACTCAAGGCTTTGGCCTTCACATGCCACAGGTAGGCAGTCTCCTGGGGGACCAGCAGAAGCTGGAAAGATCCCCTGCCCACTCTTGCAACTCCTTGGGTCCCGACCTCCCCCTGCCAAGGGGCTGTCACTTATCAAACTACAGGGGTGGAAAACAGTGGTCAACTTCCCAAATTAGCTGTCCTCCTATGATCCTCCAGCCATGGCATCCTGAGGACACACTGATGCCCCTCACTTGGGCCTCATCGGCATCATCAGAAAGGATAGCTGGTGTTGAATGTGACATGGACCATCACATCATCTTGCCTGCAGCCAGGCCACTTAGAAGTGGGACTACCTCTCTCATCCCTTCCCAGGACATTGTATGTCCCCCAGGTCGGCTGGACTCCTGCCTGGACCCTCTTCTCTGTTCCAGGGCCCAGGCTCCCGCCTTCATGTGCTGCCCCTCCCTACTCACCCAGTTCTCTTCTGGTTCCCTGCTGCTGTCACCTCCCCACTCTTCACCCAGAGAGCCTGCTCTGATCTCAGATCTGCCCCCAAGATGCCTCAATTTCTGCCCTCTCGTGTCTGGGCCAAACCCTGATGGCCCCACCCAGTCCATTCTGGGCACTTGTGACTAGGAGGTCCAACTGGGCCCACATGTCATAGCCTCTCCCTTCCCAATATCTCAGCAGGCTATCCTCCCATTGCCCCCAGAACCCCTGGCTGGTTTTGTGGGACTGAAGCCGTCTCCACCCACTTCCTCTGGAGCCACAGGAAAGGTTTGAACAAGGAAAGGGGCCCTGAGGAGTAGCTGTGGCCACGGCACAGCCTGCACACACACAGCCTGCACACGCACGCCCACCCACCTTTTCTTTCCCCTGGCTTGCCTGTGACCCACCCTCTTCTCTCTGCTGGAATCCTCAGACCTGGCCCCTAGCTGCCTTCAGGGGCCCTCAGTGCTCGCAGGTGTTGAGCTCCCAGATGGTGTCCCTGCACCCAGCCTGGTACAGCGTGGTGGCCCGGCAGGATCTGAACCAGATCCCCCAGTCCCTGTGGGTGCTGTGGAGCCCAAGGAGACTTAACCAATTTACATCTGTGCAGCGGCAGCTGCCTCCCGAGTGATGTGAAGCGCAGAGCCTCCTGCCCTCTGGTGGCAGGACCAGGATAAGGCAGGGAGCCGGCCCAGCTAGTGTTCCTGGTTTGACACCTCAGGCCAGAAGGGGAACACCAAGTTCCTGGAGTGCAGCCCCTCATTGACAGGTGGGGAAACTGAGGTCCAGGCACAGCAGGGGCCTCTGACAGGAGACAGAGAACCACCAGCCTCAAGATGACTTTCCCAGTGGGCTAGATGCTGATTATGGACCGGTAAGAGGGTCTCACCAGACTGTCACCTTGTCCCCAAGAAATGAGCATCCTCACAACATTTCTGATGCTTTGGGGGTCTTGGGTTTGGGAACTTTAACAATCAGCCTGTGAGGCTGAGGGCCAGCAGGGCTCACACCCCAAAGTCAAGATTTGGGGAGCAGGAGAGGACAGAGGGCAAGGATCCAATTTTCTTCCTGGGAAAAAGCACTCTGGAAATGGATAAAAATGAGAGGAAGGAGCAGGCAGGTCTCAGACAAGGTAACAGCTGATGTGGATGCACGAAGAAAATGCTCACCCCCAGTTAAAGAAAAGCAATGGGCAGCTGCCAAGTGCAATTTCCTGCAACTGAGCAAAAGTCTCAGAAATCTCAGAAATATAGGATTGGCAATGCTATGAGGATCAGACCCCTCCTCACACACAACGTCTTATTAACAGAGATGAACTCAGCAAAAAACACAGACCAAAGGAGCCCTCAGCTCCCAGCAGCTGAGACCTGTGGCTGTAAATATAGGACCTGTGGCCCCCACTGCCAACCAGGAGAGGCGTGCTGATGCAGCCATACAGGTGGGCGACACCTCACCCCTCAAACTGGCCGGACAATTTGACCTCAGCAGATGTGGAGGTTTGGGTATGTGCCACGCGGGTATGGGGCACAGGCATCACTAATTGTTCATTTAACCGAAATCCTGCAGGGGCCCACGTCAGCCCTAGACCAGGTTTTCTTTTTAAAGAAGAAAAATTGTATTAGAAATTGTAACAAGAATCTAAATACAGCCTCCGTACTTTCATCAAGTGATTTTGAAGCACAGACGTCACTAAAGATGAAAGAATGTTGTCCTAGGTTCTGTCATGCGAGATGGTCCAGGGGCTGGTGGCGAGACACTGGAATCTGCTCCCACCATCGCTGTGGCCTGGTGCTGCTCTGTGCATCTTCTGATGCCCTTACTTCTCACGTCAGGCTTCTCTGCGTTGAGGGCGGCAGATGGGAGATTCCAGACCCTCCACTGCATTCAGTAGAACAAACTGCAGCCACAGAGCGGGTGTCTGCACTTCAGAGGCCACATGGGACACTGAAGGAACCAGCATCATCCTCTCAGGTGACGTCATCACTCTTCTGTTTTCTTGGTCGCTTAGTCATTGTGGGCACAGTTGGCAATAGTTGATGAGTAATGGTGAAATTATTCCTGTAACTGAGCAGAGCAGTTTTACAGACACTAGACCCCCCACCAAAAGGCAGACATTCACGTCCATGAGCCCATAGCCCCCAAGCCTTCTGGAGCCTAAGGATACTGTCAACCCCTGTGACACCTCCCAGTTACCTCACCATCAACCAATCAGAGAACTATGCCCGAGCTGATCTCTGAGGGGCACCCTGGGATGCCCCTCCCCTCACCTGGCCTTTAAAAAGGCTTTCCTGAAACCCATCAGGAGTCTCGGCTCTCCCAGCACTAGCTATCCCAGATTCTGTTTATGGTGTGCGTGCTAATTTGCTTCAGTCACGTCCTACTCTTTGCAACCCTATAGACTGTAGCCCTCCAGGCTCCTCTGTCCATAGGATTCTCCAAGCAAGAACACTGGAGTGGGCTGCCACGCCCTTCTCCAGGGGATCTTTCCGACCAAGGGATCGAACCCTAGTCTCTTACATCTAATGCATGGGCAAGCCAGTTCTTTACCACTAGCGCCCCCTGGGAAAGCCCCCTTTTAAGGCTTCTGACAATAAGTGCTGCACTTGCCTTCACCACTGGGTGTCAGCAGATTGGCTTGACTGCAGCAGACCCAAGTTTGGTTGGGTAACAAATATTCCTAGGATGATGAAGTAGCAAAATGCCTCAAAATACAGGAAAAGTAAGACCAAGATCAGTGGACCACAGTGGTAACTGCAAGCCAGGAGATGATTTATTCTATCTGGAATAGAATAAAGGAAACAAAAGTAACACAAGGAAACAAAAATAATCTGTGTTCCCCTTGTGCTTTGAAGACCTGTAAAAATTAAAGTTTCATAGGAGTTAGAACTGTCCACTACCTGAGGTGCTAAAGAGGCACTGGAGACCCCATGTTGCACCTGGTCCCCAGAAGGTGCAACTGGGATGTGTGGGGGCGCCACCTGGAAGGGCAGAGAGAGGATGCAGGAAGGGGAGGAGGTCAGGCTGGGAGTCACTACAGGCTGGGGAGGGGGGAGAAACATCACGGGGAGAAGGAGCAGGGTAGGGAGGAGGAAGGTGGGTGCAGAAAAGGGAGGGCGTGCAGGCTCAAAGCCCAACACCCACCCACCTGCAGGCGCTAAGGGGGCGGAGGGAATGGGGAAGCTAGGCATCCAGGCCGCTCCAGACCAGACTGTGTTGGAGGCATCTCTGAAGTAGAGGAGCCTGCTGAGCTGGGGGTTGCCCCCTCTGCACTGCAGGGACCACTGAGGATCAAGGGAGGGCCAGGAGGCTGGCTTGGGACCAGACCAGACTCTCCAGAAGGGTTTGTGAGTGCAGCACCCAGAGGACAGAGACCCTGCGAGGAGGCACGCCTGCGAGGAGATTCCCCCTCCGTGTCTTTATCAGATGCGGAACCTTGGGGGACCCAAGCCTTGGCACTGACCCTCCAACCAGAGCCCAGGAGTCAGCCCATGAGTGAAGGGGCTCCTTGCAGGGCCCAGTGCCAACCCTCCCCCACACACTGAGGGTCAGTGCCAATGCTGCTTTCTCCAGGAGAGGCGCAACTCAACTGCTCACTTTATATGCCATCTGACTTTTTGCAAAGGTGCCAGAGCAACTAAGCAAACAAAGGCAAGTCTTTTAACATATGATGCTACAATAACCAGACATGCATGTGGCAAAAAATGAATCCTATGTTACACTGATAATGACGGAGTAAAGGCACAAAGTGAAAAGTGTGAAAGTCACTCAGTCGGTCAGACCCTGTGACCCCACGGACTGTAGCTCCGCCAAGCTCTTCTGTCATGGAATTCTCCAGGCAAGAATACTGGAGCGGGTTGCCAATCCCTTCTCCAGGGAATCTTCCCAACCCAGGGATTGAACCCAGGTCTCCTGCACTGCAGGTGGATTCTTTATCGTCTGAACCAATCAGGGAAGCCCCAAAAGGGACAAAATAGGTGGTTAAATAGTTAATCCCATTAGGGAATTGTAAGCGGAAGAAATACACGAGACTCTTGTAAGTTAATGATTACTCAAGAAAGCAGTTTTGCTTAACCACAAAACCAAGCAGGCTTAAAAAAAAAAAAAAACAAGCAGGCTTGCTTAGCAACAAAACTGTACAACAGAACCATGAGACATGCCCCCCAAACAATAAAACAATGAGGGCTACATTTTGCCCAGTGCACTCAATAAGTTAGGACATGCTCTCTGAACACGTGGAAAACAATAATCTGTGGACCCAGCTTGACCATATAAGGACAAGAAAACTCCCCTGCTCAACCTGGAGGAGAAACTGATGACGGAAGCATGACGTCTACTCAAGAAAGACAAGAAGAACTTCTCCCCCTTCTCACTTTTCCTTTGATTATAAAACTGTAGCCCAGTAAGTTCTCAGGACATTGTACCCCCTTGCCCACCCGTGTGTAGGCCTCATAAGCATCCTATTCTAATAAATCACTTCTTATCTATCACTTTGCCTTTCACTGAATTCTTTCTGTGCTGAGACATAAAGGAATATAGTATTATAGCTCTTCAGAACTCCCCCAAAAATGACACCCAACAGTTTCAACATTGTGTACAAAAATTAATTTACAACACACTGTAGATTTAAAAGTGAAGACTAAAACGCTAAAGCTTTAGAGGAAAACATCTTTTGACTTAGGGAAAGGCTTCTTAGTTCTGAGAAAATGGAGAAATTTGACTTCATTGAAATTCAAAAAAGTTTCTGTTCAAGAAAATCCACTGTTAAGACAATCAATCAGTAATCCAGAGGATGGGAGAAAATATTTGCAAAACTAATATCTGACAAAGAATGATCTCCAGACTAGACAGATAACTCCCACTGCTCTAAATGAAAAAATCAGACTACTCACTTGGAAAACTCCATCCTATCTCACTTTTGCTTTTTTGATCACATTTGAAAAAGGGTCAGCCAAAGCATGCACCTGAATGCAACTGTCTTTTAATGAACAAAATCCATGGTTTGGGGGTTATTTCCATTGCACCTTGATGGGGAGAGCCAACCAGCCCAAGAAAGAAAATTGGGAGCTGTCATCAACTGAAGGACACAAAACAAAAGCACCCAGATATAAGCTAATGTATCAGAAATTGGAATATCTGCTTTTTTCCAGATGTAACAATATTTTTTTCGATTTTTTTTAATGTGGACCACTTTTAAAGTCTCTATTGAGTTGTAACCATATTGTTTCTGCTCTATATTTTTGGTCTTTTAGCCGCAAGGCAAGTGGATTCTTAGTTCTCTGACCAGGGACCGAACCTGCACCCACTGCATTGGAAGGTAAAGTCTCAACCACTGGACCACCAGGAAAGCCCGCAGATGTAATAACTTAATTGCCTACATGATAGAAAGTTACATAAAATATACACTAACCTCCTTACTCTTCAATTATCAAATACCCTCCCTGCAACATGACTAAAGCTGTCAGAGGGAGGTGTGCTGCTCAGAATTACCAAAAGCCTAAAAATCCTCTTTTGCAGCACAGAAGTTTAGGTGGTCCCATTAGACTCACTACACTTTTGCTATCTTTAAACAAGGGCTTGAACACTTGGAGGGTATTTGGAAATTCCTTTTCTGTGTAAAAATCCCTTTTAAATGCCCTCCTGGAAGTTACCTGTGATAATATGTTTCCAATATTAATAAAATACCACTGTTGAAAAACAAATTTAAGCTAAATAACCCAGTTTTTTAAAAAAATGGACAAAAGATTTGTTATTTTCAAAAGAAGAAAAAAGTGATTTAGTATCATTCATCATCAGAACAATGAAAATTAAAACTACAGTGAGATACCACTTCAATTCTATTAGAAGGGCTGAGTGAGTGAAGTCACTCAGTCGTGTCCGACTCTTTGTGACCCCATGGACTGTAGCATTCCAGGCTCCTCTGTCCATGGGATTTTCCAGGCAATAGTACTGGAGTGGATTGCCATTTCCTTCTCCAGGGGATCTTCCCAACCCAGGGATTGAACCCGAGTCTCTCGTATTGTAGACAGACGCTTTACCATCTAAGCCACCTTTAATAAGTACTGATGAGGATATAGAGAAATTAGAACCCTCATACACTGTTAGTGGCCTGAAAATTGAAAGCCATGGTGGAAGAAGATCTGTTTCTGGTGAAACAAACACACTCCTATCCTTTGACCCAGTCCTGGATATCTGTCCAGAGAAATAAAAACCTATGTCCACTGGAAAGCTTCAAAAAGAATGTTTGCAGAAGCTTAATTTACAATCGCCAAAAAATGAGCCAGTCCGAGTGTCCATCAACAGGGAGTTTACAATGGGGCCCTACCCGCAACCAAAATGGCAAACTATCAATGCAGGAAACGAGGGTGGTCGCAAAAACATAATACTAAGTGAAAAAACCTCACACAAGAGTGTGTACCCTGTGCTTCATTTATATGGCTCCTAGAACCATAGTGGAAAATGGTTCTGAATGGCAAGACCAGAGTGGAAATACTCAGAACAGTGAATGTCTCTGTACAGTAGGGGTGGACATGGAATGAAAAGGGCAAGAAGGAACTTTCTGGGGTGATGAGCATGTTCTGTTTGTCCTGACTGTGTCTTGGGTCACACAGTAGTGTGTATTTGCTAAGGCTCAGCAAAACTATGATTAGGATTTATGTACTTCATTGTAAATTTAACATTAAAAATATATAAACAAATACTACATGCTAATGCTATGCATGCTAAAGTATTTGGGGGGACATGTGCTTATATTTGCAATGTAATAATATTAGAAATATATAGTTTTATGTTAATGGTTTAATAAGGAGCACCTGCAAATCGATTGCCAGCACCAAAACTGGAGCATTTCCAGAAACTTGAGTCCATTGGTGAGCTTGTCCCCATCCCTTTCCCCAAAATGCGTAGCATTTTCTTGCTTTAAAGGGTTCCCCCGAGCCTTCCTAAGTGATCAGCGCAAAGAAATAGAGGAAAACGATAGAACGGGAAAGACTAGAGATCTCTTCAAGAAAATTAGAGCTACCAGGGGAACACTTCATGCAAACATGGGCACAAGAAAAACGACAGAAACAGTATGGACCTAAAAAAAGCAGAAGATATTAAGAAGAGGCGACAAGAATACACGGAAAAACTATACCAAAAAAGATCTTCATTACCCAGATAACCACGATGGTGTGATTGCTCACCAAGAGCCAGACATCCTGGAGTGTGAAGTCAAATGGGCCTTAGGAAGCATCACTATGAACAAAGTTAGTGGAGGCAATGGAATTTCAGTGGAGCTATTTGAAATCCTAAAAGATGATGCTGTGAAAGTACTACACTCAATATTCCAGAAAATTTGGAAAACTCATCAGTGGCCACAGGACTGGAAAAGGTCAGTTTTCATTCTAATCCCAAAGAAAGGCAATGCCAAAGAATGCTCAAACTACCATACAATTGCACTCATCTCACTACTCATATGCTAGTAAAGTAATGCTCAAAATTCTCCAAGCTAGGCTTCAATAGTATGTGAACCGAGAACTTCCAGATGTTCAAGCTGGATTTAGAAAAGTCAGAGGAACCAGAAATCACACTGCCAACATCACTGGATCATAGAAAAAGCAGGAGAATTCCAGAAAAACATCTACTTCGGCTTTATTGACTATGCCAAAGCCTTTGACTGTATGGATCACAGCAAACTGTGGAAAATTCTTAAAGACATGGGAATACCAGACCACCTGACCCGCCCCCTGAGAGATCTGTGTGCAGGTCAAGAAGCAACAGTTAGAACTGGACATGGAACAAGAGACTGGTTCCAAATAGGAAAAGGAGTACGTCAACACTGTATATTGTCACCCTGCTTATTTAACTTATATGCAGAGTACATCATGAGAAACACTGGGCTGGAGGAAGCACAGGCTGGAATCAAGATTGCTGGGAGAAATATCAATAACCTCAAAGATAAGATATGCAGATGACACCACCCTTATGGCAGAAAGTGAAGAAGAACTAAAGAGCCTCTTGATGAAAGTGAAAGAGGAGAGTGAAAAAGTTGGCTTAAAGCTCAACATTCAGAAAACGAAGATTATGGCATCTGGTCCCATCACTTCATGGCAAATTGATGGGGAAACAGTGGCTGACTTTATTTTTCTGGGCTCCAAAATCACTGCAGATGGTGATTGCAGCCATGAAATTAAAAGACGCTTACTCCTTGGAAGGAAAGTTATGACCAATCTAGACAGCATATTCAAAAGCAGAGACATTACTTTGCCAACAATGGTCGGCTAGTCAAGGCTATGGTTTTTCCAGTGGTCATGTATGGATGTGAGAGTTGGAATATAAAGAAAGCTGAGTGCTGAAGAATTGATGCTTTTGAACTGTGGTGTTGAAGACTCTTGAGAGTCCTTGGACTGCAAGGAGAGCCAACCAATCCATCCTAAAGGAGGTCAGTCCTCAGTGTTCATTGGAAGGACTGATGTTGAAGCTGAAACTCCAATACTTTGGCCACCTGATGCAAAGAGCTGACTTATTTGAAAAGACTCCTATGCTGGGAAAGATTGAGGGCAGGAGGAGAAAGGGATGACAGAAGATGAGACGGTTGGATGGCATCACCAACTCGATGGACATAGGTTTGGGTGGACTCCGGGAGTTGGTGATGGACAGGGAGGCCTGGTGTGCTGGAGTTCATGGGGTCGCAAAGAATCGGACACAACTGAGTGACTGAACTGAACTGACTGAACGGATTTAGATGCCTAACAGTAGGCGGGCTTGTGGGTGTAAATACTAACGTGGTGGTGTTCACTGGAAAATAGACTTTGCTGAGTCTGAAATTATCTACTGAACAAAACACTGAAGGGCAGGTTGGGGTGAGGCAGTGCTCTGATCTCTGGGTTGCCCACCCTGGACGAGCTCTTTGCTAGAGGAGAGGAGGCGGGGATTCGAGCGCTCAGAGCTGGCCTGCCTGACCGAGTGTCCTGAGGCTGCTGGAAACCCCGCCCCCACCCCCGACGCCAGGCCCCCAACCCCGGCCCCAAGACCCGGATCCCTAGGAAGGACCCGTCCAACTGGACCTCCGGCCAGCAGTAACCACAACTACCCACCGCGGGGTAGACAATACACTAGACACGTGACTGGACCTGACCAATGACCGTACCACAAGCTGCGGCCTTTGCGATTGGGCCAGAGGTTGACACATGATCCTACATCACCAATCAGAGCCCAGGGAAGTCTATTTAAGGCTGGGCCGGGCTCACACGCCCACCCCCCGCCTGAGGTGTGTTTCCTGGAAGTGAGTTCTTGCGTTGGCGGCGATCCGGCGGGACCCTGGGGGATCTAGAGAGTTGCGGAGACGCTAGAAGCTCCCGCTTGGACTACGCGGCACTTGCTGCAGGACGACTTGGAATGTGTCCCTAATAGGCACGCAGGGTCTGAGCAGGTTCCTTGGCGTGGTGCTCCTGAGGTCCTGAGTCGCCAGTCCCGAGAAAGCCCAGCCCAGGGGACCCACCCAGAGACAGGCGATCGGACATCAGGTCTCACTCGCAGTCCCACCGCCCCTTGGCGCCCTCAACATGACAAGGACGCGCCCCTGGAAGGAGCACAGGGGGCTCCGGATTAAATACCGGACGTTTATTGAGAGACAATACACTTACTGTAAAATTCATTATTTAAAGTGTGCGCTTTTGAACCAGCTTCCTTTCCATGATCACTTTCTAGAATTTGCATTTCTCTAGTTATGCGGCAAGGCTTGTCTGTGAGGGTTGAGGGTGTTAAGAGCAGTTGTGGTTTGACAAAGTGTGAGAACACTCACAGTCTCCTGAAAAATGTCTAGGCTTTTAGTAGCGGTAACAATGTTATCAATAATAAATAAATAGAGTGTGCGGTTTAGTGGTTGTCAGATTCAGAGTTGAATTGCTATTTTCATCATTTCAGATGGGAAAAAACTTGCGCTTGTTAGCAGCCATTTTCCTCCCAGTCCCTCCAGCCCTGCTTCATGCTTAGTCACTTCAGTCGTGTCCAACTCTGCGACCCCAGGGACTGCAGTCTTCCAGGCTCCTCGGTCCATGGGATTTTCCAGGCAAGATGCTGGAGTGGGGTGCCATTGCCTTCTCCAACGCATGAAAGTGAAAAGTGAAAGTGAAGTCGCTCAGTCGTGTCCAACTCTGTGCAACCCCGTAGACGGCAGCCCACCAGGTTCCCCTGTCCCTGGGATTCTCCAGGCAAGAACACTGGAGTGGGTTGCCATTTCCTTCTCCAGTGCATGAAAGTGAAAAGTGAAAGTTAAGTCGCTCAGTCACATCTGACTCTTAGTGACCCCATGGACTGCAGCCCACCAGGCTTCTCCGTCCATGGGATTTTCCAGGCAAGAGTACTGAAGTGGGGTGCCATCGCCTTCTCCGCCCTCCAGTCCTAGGTAACCACTAATCTATTTTTGGTTCATATAGATTTACCTATATTGCACATGCTAAAGAATTATTCCTTGTATATTTGAAGTACAAGTTTAACAGGGTATCCTATATTTGTTGGCTAAATTTGGCCCCCTCAAAGGGGAGTATTCAAGCACTCTGGCTTGAGGAGGAGGACCAAGGCACTGACTGGAGTGTGAGATCTGCCCATAGGACATACTTCCACGGGATATAGTTTCCAAGAAAATGGAACTGCAAAGAGACAGACATCCAGCAATTTCTGGCTATGCATGGGTCCTCTGGGACTATCCCTGGAACACCCTCCATGGAAGAAGGTACAGGAGCTCAGGGAGAGGAGCAGGGAGGGAGGGTGACTTCAGGTCTCACAGGCCCTGAAGGCCTTGCATGAATGTATTCTTTTCTGCAACGATCCTGTTTCCATATTTTCTAGTTCTCTCTATATTTAAAAAGAGTCCTATTTGTTGTTGTTCAGTCGCTCAGTCTTGTCTGACTCTTTGTAACCCCAGAGACCGCAGCATGCCAGACTTCCTGTCCTTCACTATCTCCCAGAGTTTGCTCAGCTCCTGTCCAATGAGTCGATGATGCCATCCTACCATCTCATCCTGTGTCACCCTCTTCTCCTGCCCTCAATCTTTCCCAGCATCAGGGTTTTTTCCTAATGAGTCAGTTCTTCACATCAGGTGGCCAAAGGATTGAAGCTTCGGCTTTAGCATCAGACCTTCCAGTGAATGTTTAGGGTTGATTTCCTTTAGGATGGACTAGTTTGATCACCTTGCAGTTCAAGGGACTCTCCAGAATCTCCTCCAGCACCATTGTTCAAAAGCATCAGTTCTTTGGCGCTCAGCCTTCTTTACGGTCCAACTCTCATGTCCGTACATGACTACTGAAGAAACCATAGCTTTGTCTATATGGACCTTTGTTGGCAAAGTGATGTCCCTGCTTTTCAACACACTGTCTAGGTTTGTCACAGCTTTTCTTCCAAGGAATAAGCATTGTTTAATTTCATGGCTGCAGTCAGTATGCCTATTAAATCACATTTCAATTTTGTTGTTTTTGACTATTTATTTCCCACAATTTCATGATGTAGTACTGGTCTCTGAGCAGCTCAGTGACCCTTCCTTTCACTTATGGTCCCGCTGATGGGGATTGAGTCTGGTGCCTCTCCTCCCTGCTCTCCTTCACAGCAGAGTAAACAGGCTGGGAGGCCCTACCAAGCTCACCAGAAAGTAAAGGGGGCTATACGGCTTGCAGGCTAACCTTCCAATTTCACAGCCACTTTCCGTCTTTCTCTGAGGGTCAGGTTCATCGCACGTCTCAGGTCATGGAAGATGATCATGTTTCCTAAGTGCTTGCAAGGCCCTCTCTTGTTTCATCTATTTCTATTTTACTCATTCACTCTCTGCTCTCATATGCCTGACCTCATAGGCAGCCCTGCAGAGGTACGTGCGCACTTTTTTTTTTTTAATCTCAAGAGATGATAGATTTAAACGCTAACTCTTACTACAATCATTAGCAAGCTAGGAATAATGAAGAAGATCTTTAACTTGCTATGGTAACAACACGAAGCCTACAGCAAATTTTTTTTTTTAACTTTAAAATAAACTGTTTATTTGGCTGCACCGTGTGGCTTGCGGGATCTCAGTTCCATAAACAGGGATGAACTCAGGCCAGAATTCTAACCACTTAGGCAACCAGGGAATTCCATAAACTATTTTATTATAGTACACATGTATGTTTATACAAAGGGCTTCCCTGATGGCTCAGTGGTAAAGAATCCCCCTGCTAAGCAGGAGACATTGGTTCAATCTCTGGGTTGGGAAGATCCCCTCAAGAAAGAAATGACAACCCACTCCAGTGTACTTGCCTGGGAAACCCCATGGACAGAGAAGCCTGGCAGGCTACAGTTCATGTGGTTGTGAAAGAGTCAGACACGACTAACAACTTAACAACAACAACATGTTTATAGAAAAGCTGTGAAGAGAATACAGAGTTCCCATATACCCCACATCCAGTTTTCATCTATTATTATCTTACATGAATGAGTATGATACATCTCTCATAATTCGTGAGTCAATATTGATACATTATTAACTAAGGTCCACACTATTCAGGTGGCGCTAGTGGTAAAGAACCCGCCTGCCAGTCTAGGAGATTTAAGAGACCTGGATTTGATCCCTGGGTTGGGAAGATCCCCTTGAGGAGGAAAGGGTAACCCATTCCAGTATCCTTGCCTGGAGAATCCCATGGACAGAGGAGCCTGGAGGGCTACAGTCCATAGGGTCGCAAAGAGTCAGACACGACGGAAGCGACTTGGCACACATGCACACTATTCAGGCTTCCTCAGGTTTAACCTCATGCCTTCCGGCTGCTCCAGGACCTGTCCCGACCTCACGTGACATGTAGTCATCACGTCTCCTCCAGATGCTCTTGGCAGGGAGGGTCATTCAGACTTTCCTGGTTTGAACCGCCCCAGTGCTTTGGAGGAGGGCTGGGCAGGCATGCGCACACTGTCCCTCTGCTGGTTTCTCTGATGCTTTCTTGTTGTGTTTCTGGGCTTGTGGGTTTGTAGGAGCAAGACCACAGAGGGAAATTGCCCCTCTCATCACATCCTGCCAGGGCTGTTCTCTCAACACGACTCTTCCTGTGCCCTTGGTCACCTGACTGAGGTGTGTCTGTTAGGTGTCACCACTGAGGAGTTCCTCTTTCTCCCCCTATCCATCCCGTTCTCCCCGGAGAGGGGACCCACACTTGTGGCCCACACTTACGGAGGGTTTGGTCTCCCTCCCAGAGGGCAGAGCATCTGCATATGTACCTTCGGATCCTTTCACACAGATTTGTCTCTTCTCCTCATTTCTGTATTTATTCAGCCATTCTCCTATCCGTATGGACTCGTGGACACCTATGTTTACACTGCGTGTTTTCAGCTGAGGGCTTTCCTGTTGTTTGTTTTGTTGCTCAAGCTATTCCAGCCTCAGGCTTGGGAACTCCTTTGCTTTGTGTCCCTTTTAACAGAGCCCCTTTGATGTGGGTGACTGTTTCACTTTGTTTTTGCACACTTCTTCCCTTTCTAGCTATATTTGCCTGCTAGGGATACCATAACAAAGCACCACAGACTGGGAGGCTTAAACAACAGAAGTTTGCTTTCTCACTGAGACGGAGACTGCAAGTTCAAGATCAAGGTGCTTGCATTTTGGTTTCTCCTGAGGCCTTTCTCCTTGGCACTCCTTGGCCATCTCCTCCCCGTGTCCTCACACAGCCCTTCCTTTATTTACTCACCCACTCCTGCTGTCTCTTTCTCTTCTTGAAAGGACACCAGTTCCATTGGATCAGGGCCCCACCTTTATGACCTGATTGAACCTTGTGCGCGTGCTATGTTGCTTCAGTCATGTCCGACTGTCTGCGACCCTGTGGACTCCAGGCATGAACACTGGAGTGGGTTGCCATGCCCTCCTCCAGGAGATCTTCCTGACCCGGGGATCAAACCCTAGTCTCTTATGTCTCCTGAGTAGGCAGGCAGGTTCTTTACCACTAGTGCCATCTGAGAAGCCCAATCTAACCTTAATTACCTCTTTAAAGACCCCATCTCCAAATACAATCATTGGGGAGTTAGGGCTGCAATCTATGAATTTTGTGGCGGGGTGGAGGGGATGGATTTTTGGCCACAGTTCAGTGTACTAATGTGTATGTATACACATATCTATAAATATTTCTACATGTTCCCACAAGTATCCATAATAAGCATGAATTCCTATTGATGTCTCTAATTCTATTACCTCCTCCTAGCCTTTCCCTGCCGTGCCTGTAAACTCCCACTCCAACAGAGAGAAGCGGCTCACAGCGTCTACCATCATATACTAAATAGTTCAATTGCAAAGTGCCTGCATGGTGGTTTCAGAGTTAACTGGTCCCAGTGGGAAACAACATTACCAACTACAGTACAGGTCTTCGTACTGTTCTTTCACTTTCAGTCTTAGAGACCCACGAATTCCCAAAATCGCTTAGGTCAGCACCTCCCCTCACCCCTTTCAGTGAGATGGTCTCAGCTACAAACTGTGGTGCTGGAGAAGACTCTTGAGAGTCCCTTGGACAGCAAGGAGCCCAAACCAGTAAATCCTAAAGGAAATCAACCCTGAATATTCAGTGGAAGGACTGATGCTGAAGCTGAAGCTCTAATACTTTGGCCACCTGATATGAAAAGCTAACTCATTAGAAAAGACTCTAATGTGGAGAAAGATTGAGGGCAGAAGGAGGAGGTGGTGACAGAGGATGAGATGGTAGGATGGCATCATCGACTCAATGGACATGAGTCTGAGCAAACTCCAGGAGATAGTGAAGGACAGGGACGCCTGGCATGCTGCAGTCCACGGGGTCCCAAAGAGTTGGACATGTCTTAGTGACTGAACAACAACAACTTGTAATGTAGCTGGATTCTTCTGTCATTCCACCTGGAGATCCCCATCTCTTAAATGATCCCTTTAAATTTGCATACATTTAGCCTCATATAGTCTCTGGGTTTTAACAAACGTACACTTTCATGTGTCCACCATTACATTACCATACAGAGTAGTCTCACTGCCCTAAAAATCCTCTGTCCTTCAGCTCTTCTTCCCTCTCCCTATCCCCACCCCTACCCTTGGTAATCATTAATCTTTTTGCTTTTTTCCAGAATGTCATATAAAAGGAATATGCAGTATATATAGCCTTTTCACATGGGCTTTTTTCAATGTAACATGCATTTATGATTTATCCATGCTTCGTGTGACTTGACAGCTTGTTTTGCTAAATAATATTCCATTGTGTGGATGTTCCAGTTTGTTATCCACTCATATAGTGAAGGATATCTTGGTTATTTCCAGTTTGGGGCAATTATAAACGAACTTGTTAAAAATATTTGCAAGACGGTTTTGGTTGGATGTAAGTTTTTAACTGTTGGGTAAATACCTGTCTGCATGCCTTGGTCCAGGCTGCTACGACAGAACACACAGACTGGGTGGCTTAAGAAACAAACATTTATTTCTCACAGTCTGGAAGATGGATGGCCAAGACTGAGGCGCTGGCAGACCTGGCGTCTAATGGAAGCCGCTTCCTGACTTGCAAAGACGTCTTCTTGTGTCCTCACTTGGCAGAAAGCAGACAGTGAGAGTGAGCTCTCAGGCCTCTTCTTAGAAGAGCATTGATCTCATCAGGAGCTCTGCTCTCCTGACCTGTTGTTGTTTAGTTACTAAGTCATGTCCAACTCTTTGTCATCCCTGGAGTGCAGCATGCCAGACCTTCCTGTCCCTCACCATCTCCTGGAGCTCACCCAAGTTTGTGTCCATTGAATCGATGATGCCATCTAACCATCTTATCCTCTGCCGCCCCTTCTTTCACCTTCAGTCTTGACCTACTCACCCCACCAAAGGCCCTACCTCCTCATACCATCACACTGGGGGCTAGGATTTCAACATAGGAAATGGCATGGGCCGGGGGGGCAACATTCATTCAATAGCAGGGCACGACAGCTGGATGCTGTAGTCTCTTGGCTGGTCTTGGTCTGAGCCACCACACATTCTCCAGCCACCAGTACTATAGGCTTGGGGGCATGATTCCCCCTGGTCTGCTGTTTCTACTGTGCTGACAGCTTTTTAATCAGTAACAAAATAGACTAAATCTGTTGTATTCAAGACACATGTCAAGTGCTTTTCTGTCCCTATCAATTTATTCATACGATCTTTCTCCTTTATTTATGGAATGAATTTGGATTGATGTGTTCGGTATTAAACTAGAGAAACCCAGACCATTAGGTCTATTTCTCCCTTATAATCATGAACTTTGTTCATTGGCTGCGCCTCGCAGCATGTGGGATCCTAGTTCCCCAACCAGGGGTAGAACCCACTTCCCCTACAATGGAAGCACAGGTTTTTAACCACCAGACTGCCAGGGAAGCCCCCTATAATTGGGCCGAACATTTTATTTCAGATGTTTTGCACCCACGTTCCTGAGTGAATGGGCCTCTCGTTTTCCCTTCCCGTTTGTCTGGTTCAGAGCCAGACACAGTGAGCTGGACGCATCCCACACTCTTCCACTTTCTGGAACATTTTGTCCAAAGCAGGAATTAACTGGTCCCTGGAATCAGGGTGGGACTCAACTCACAAAGCAGCCTGGGCTCCAGACTGAGAGAGAGGAGGGCTTGGACCATCACTTTTTAGTTTATTGCTGTTTGCCCTTCTTTTTGTGATTATTTTTTTTCTAAGATTTATCTACTTCATTTAGGTTTTCAATTTTATTAGTTTATGAGTGTCCCTAATTCTATTATTTTAAAATCTGTGTTGTGTCTGCATTTATTCCCTCTTTGTATGTTTTATTCGCAGTGTCGTGCTCTCCCCTTCTTTCTTGCCAGAGTGTTTTCATGTGATTGTTCTTCCAGAGAACCAGCTTAGGGTTTTGTTTATCTCCGCTCTTCCTACTCTCTCCCTCCTCCACTGATCTCTGCCCTTTCCAATTTCTTTTTGTGTTTTCTCCTTCTTGTTTCTTGGGCTTGCCATGAGTTAAACTGCATTTCTGGAAGCCATGCTTGGTTGGAGCAGAGATGGTCCTGAGTCAGCTGCCCTTCCCACCCCATCCCTCTCTCAATGTTACAGAGATTATTTCCCACAGTCGTGACTCTTGCCCTTTTGTGCATCCTGCATACTGTAAGACCCTGCACCACATTCTCCTCCACCTCTGCCCTGTACTCCTAGGCAGGTGTCCTCAGCCTCATTTGAGAACACTCCAAGTCTAGCCTTGATTTGACCCCAGAATCCTCAGCTCTTGTCCCAGTTCCCAGGGCACTCCTCCTGGAGGACTCCCAAGGGAACAGGTTTCAAACTGGCCGGGGTTGGGTCATTCAACCAGACACCTTCTGCCAGCTGAGATGGTGGGGTGTTCTGGCTGGAGGGCCCCTCTGATGTCAGAGACCCCAGCCCCCACCCTGTCAAGGACTGTGCCATGGAACCTTCCAGGTGTGTGAGGCCCCAGAAGAAGGGGTGTTCTGGAAGTGCTTGTGGTCACCAGCTCACTGGTGGCACCCATAAAGGCTTTGCCCACCTGGGGCAGAATCTCGGCCCAGTGACTCACTACCCAGTCACATAGCACAGCTGGAGATACAGAGGTTGGCAGGCGAGGGGTCTGGGCTCTACCAGCTGGCCTGTCCACGAGGCACACAGTGTGGCCACAAGAAAGGGGAGACCACCCGAGGCCAGAGAAAAGCCAGCAGCTGCAGCTCATCAGAAAGGGGATTTGAGGGTGACCCCAACTTCCTTCTGTCCAGGCTAAAACCGCAGGTGCCTCAGCCGTGTGGGCATCACTCCCTGCCCATAGGCTGCCATTCCTGGAAGCTGGGACAGCATCTACAGCCCTGCCCATCCCCAGGGTGAGGAGGAGAGGGCTCTCAAGGGAGCTGTATGGACAAGTAGGGGCAGGAGCAGGTCTAGACCCCAACTAGAGGACACTCCCGATCTGCCTACAGGAGATGACAGTGGACAAAGAGTGGTGGGGTCAGGCTCTGGGCCAAGAGTAGAGGTGAGAACCCAGGAGAAAGGCCTCCTGCAGAAGGGGCTACCTCCAGAGACCCTTCTACTCATGCTGGGGCAGGGTTGGGGGCCAAAGGGGTGCTGCCCTTGGACCCCAGAGAGGCTGTAAGGACCTGCTTCCTGTCCAGGAATAGGGCTGGGGACCACTTTGGGGGAACCCTCTTGCATCCACTGACCATGGGTGACAGCAGTGCGAGCCCTGGGAAGTACCTGCTCTTTACAGGCCTGCCTGAGCCAAGGATCCAGGCTGGAAACCAGCTCCCCAGGCTGAAAAGTAAACAGGGAACCACAAAGAGCGGGTGGGGAGCTTGGGCTCAAAGGTCAGTGTTGATTTGCTTTCAGAGCCAGGTTGCTGCCTCAGCGCCTGCAGGCTCTCTGTCTGTCCTGTCCAAGTGCTGAGGACCTGCTGAGGCTGTGTAGCCAAGTCCCTGCCCTCCAGAGAGGCTGGGGCGGGGTTGGGGCGCTCCCGAGCTGGGCCTGCTAACACAAAGACGGAAGACATGACCCATACCCAACCTAGGTGACCGGTCGCCTCTTGAGCGTGCCCCTCCCCACGCCTCCACAGAGCTGAGGCTCAGAACTCCAAATGTCCAGCCCCTGCCTTACAGAGAGAAGGGCAACACACTTGTGGATGTCCTTGAGCATGCCCCCCACCCCCACCAGAGGCTGGCACAGTAGAGCCATCCATCCACCAGGCCTCCTCCAAGCTCCCACCCTCACCTAGCCCAGGTAAAGGACCCACGTGGGAGTCAGTGGGCAGAGATGCTAATCAGGCGCTGGGCTCCATCTAGGGCAGGGAGCTCTCCACCTTGGCCCCTGAGACACTTGGAGCCAGATCATTCTCACTGGGGGGCGGGGGGTGTACACTATGCGCTGTAGGATGTTGAGTGTCCTCCACCCATGAGGTGCCAGTGACCCCCTGATTGTGATAACCCAACATTGCCAAACGCTGCCCCACCACCACCCCATCCCCACACCAGTTGAGGCCCCTGGTCTCCAGCAGCCCTGCCCAAGAGAGCTTTCTGGAATGATGGAAATACTCTGTTCTATGCTGTCTAATCCAGGCATCATCGAGCATATGGAACATGGCTAGTGAGACCAAGGAACTGGGTCTTTATTTTACCTCATTTTAATGAAGCTAAATAGCTATGCATGGCTAGTGGCTGCCTCTACAGCAAATACCCCTCAGTCCTAGCCCAGCTCTGGCCTCCACCCGTCTGGCCTGGGCCTGGGCTGACTGTGGGAGCTTGGTTGGTGGCATGAACTCACTTCCGTTTCCTTCCTGGTATGGGTCAGGGCTGCACACCTCTACCTGATGAGTCATGAGGCTGTCACAGAGCACCCAGAGCCTGGAAGGTTGTTCTGCCCAATCCCAGGGGTCCTCTGTCAGGCCGGGGACCCTGGATGACCCCAGTATTTTGTGGAGTTTTCCTTGGCCAGTGGCTGCGTGCTAGCTCTTTGGGAAACACTCACACATACACACACACACACACACACACACACACACACACACACAAGCTGCTGGAAGCCAGAGACCATAGCCCAGTGCCCTGCTATGCCTGTCTGGAGCCTGTCTTGGAGCTCCACAGTTCACTTCCCAATGGTGGGTTTGGTCCCCTAGATAGGGATTCACTGGGCAAGTTTGGTTAATTATGTGGGGATGATAATACTAACTGGCGGCAAGGGGTGGTCACAACCTGCACCAGGATCTGAGCAGGAGGCTCCTGAGGAGGGCCTGGCCCTGGACTGAGATGAAGAAAGCACCCCTGCCTGGAGGGCACTCTGCTGTCTGAGATGCCCCGGAGGCTGGGAGTCAAGGATGCAGCTGGAGAAGCCAGGCCCAAAGCACAGGCAGAGTGGTTGCACTCTGGGCCTGGTCTGTGGCCCCTGAGGCAGGCCCTGCCGTGGTCCCCACGATCCCCATGCTAGCCCTAGAATCATGCCCTAACCCCAGGGTCTCCTCCTGCTTCCAGGGAGAAGCTGTTAGCAGAAAAGACATGCCTTTCAGTAACAGGGAGCCAAGTTCTTAAAGTAAGGGAAGGGGAGAGGCTGAGAGCAGGCTGCATGGTGACCCCAGGGTGATGGAGACAGTCCAGGCTCTGGGCCGCACCCCGGGAGAGTGGGAGCTTGGAGCAGAGAGTGAGAGGGCTGATGTGTAGGCCTACTGTTTAAAGGTCAAAGGTGGTTTCCATCAGCCAAGGTGTGTGTTCCCACGAAGGAAGCACAGCTTCACCTTGGTCTCAGGGAAGAGTGAGGAAGTGAGCACTTCTTGTGGGCTGATCTTCCCCTCCCCCTCTACCCTGGGAGAAAAATGAAGGTTGGTTGTGCTTGTCCTGGTGGCAGTGGAACCCTGGACCCATTATGCCCCCAGCTAGCCCAAGGGGAGCTTTCCTCCCCACTAGGAAGGCCCAGAAGAGCAGCTCTCAGACAGCTCTTCCCAATGCTCAGATGAGGGCCCCAAGAGAGAGTTCTCAGCTCTTGGACTGCACGCCGGGGCCCTGGATGGGGAGGGGCCACAGTGAATTGTGTGTGGAAGTGGTGCTCCCACCCCTGCCGACCCTCAGAGGTCTCTTCATGTGCTCTGCCTTTTGAGAGACCGGCTGCTTCATCTCTCTGGGCCTGTGAATGACTGACAAGCAGAGTCTCCTCCCAGCCGTGATGGGGGATAAGCAAGAAACTCTTGCTTTTTGTCCCTGAGGTCTGGGGGCTGTTTGTTACTCAGCTTATCCATCCAGGCCTGACTGAGACAGTCTGTACCTATTTGATCTCAAAGTATTCAGGGCTGCGGACTGGAAGGTGGCTACCTGGAAGGGGCTGGGGACTTAGGAGCA
This sequence comes from Capra hircus, assembly GCF_001704415.2. Classification (NCBI taxonomy): domain Eukaryota; kingdom Metazoa; phylum Chordata; class Mammalia; order Artiodactyla; family Bovidae; genus Capra; species Capra hircus. The sequence goes on from NC_030826.1 coordinate 49,966,241, forward strand.
CGACCCCTCCCCGACTCAGGCAAGAAACACTGGTTCATTGTGGGGACTCAGGAGAAGGTCGGTCAGAGAGCAGGTGTTGGTGGGTGGCATACCCAGCCCCACAGAGAGCACTGAGGGTCCAGAACTTTGCCCACTTTCCTTGTTCTTCCTCCAGCTCCAGTTCAGTTCAGTTCAGTTGCTCAATTGTGTCCAACTCTTTGTGACCCCATGGACTGCAGCACACCAGGCTTCCCTGTCCATCACCAACTCCCGAAGCTTGCTCAAACTCATGTCCATCGAGTCGGTGATGCCATCCAACCCATCTCATCCTCTGTCATCCCCTTCTCCTCCTGCCCTCAATCTTGCCCAGCATCAGGGTCTTTTCCAGTGAGTCAGTTCTTCACATCAGGTGGCCAAAGTATTGGAGCTTCGGCTTCAGCATCAATCCTTCCAATGAATATTCAGGACTGATTTCCTGTAGGATGGACTGATTTGATCTCCTTGCAGTTCAAGGGACTCTCAAGAGTCTTCTCCAGCACCACAGTTCAAAAGCATCCATTCTCCAGCTCCAACCACCGGGGTAAAAAAGCAGACACAGGAGATGAAGGGACTGTCCCCTCCAGTACCCAGAGCTGTAGGCGACCTGGGCCAGCGAGAGACTGGACCTGGGATCTCTGGAAGGCTAACTACCTTGGGGTTGTTGTTTTTTATTTATTTTTTATTTTTGGCTGTGCTGGGTCTCCGTCGCTGCTTGGGCCTTTCTCTAGTTGTGGCGAACGAGTGCTACGTTCTAGTTGTGATGCCCAGGCTTCTTACTGCAGTGGCTTCTCTTATTGGGGAGCACGGGCTCTAGAGCTTAAGGACTTCAGTAATTGCAGCCTCCAGAGCACAGGCTTAGTAATTGTGGCACATGGGCCTAGTTGCTCAGAGGCCTGCGGGATCTTCCCAGACCAGGAATCAAACACGTGTCTCCTGCATTGGCAGGCAGATTCTTTACCAGGGAAGCCCCCTGGGACTTGGGTTTTGATAAATGAAGAGGCCAGAAACCACGGATCTGCCCAGAAAACCCATCGGGCCTGGAAAAGCAGTTTTCTCAGAGGAGGCTCGGGACAGTGGGGAGGAAGTCGTAGCTGCTTCTTGCTCTGGCCCCCAGATTCAGGCTGCCCAGCCATTCCTGGCCCTCCCTGCTCCTTCCTCTCCCCACATGGGCTCCCCTGCACTCTGCTGCTGCCCTGGAAGCCCTGCAGTATTTTCCATTCATCCATGATGTTCCTTCCCCTTCCTGATGTTAATAAGCACAGGTTTTTTTTTTTTTTTCTGCTGTTGTTTGAAAGGAAGACACCAACTATTTTTCTCACCAAGACACTCTACTCCTCACCCTGCACCCCATAACAAGATGAAATCTGTGGAACAATCTTTCCTGTTTCCCCCTCCTAATCACATATCATGGGAGCTGGGGAGGAGCCTATTCCCTGACCCCTTCCCCTCAATTTCAGATCTGGTAGTGCTAGCCTACTGATAGTGGCTTCCCCAGTGGCTAAGTTGGTAGAGTCTGCCTGCAATATGGGAAGCCTGGGTTCAATCCTGGGTCAAGAAGGTCCCCTGGAGAAGGGAAGGGCTACCCACTCCAGTATTCTTGCCTGGAGAATTCCATGGACAGAGGAGCCTGGTGGGCTACAGTCCCTGGGGTCATAAACAGTCAGACATGACTGAGTGACTAACCTTCACTTTCAGTCTGCTGATAGACTTCTTGGCAGCCACCTCTATGTATCAAGGATCTTTATTTTTAACACTTACTTCCCCCAGGTCCCCAGATATGACCACTACCTATTTTCCAGCTATATGCCAGCATGCATGCGAGTATATGTATGCAAACCACATGTATGTGCACGTGTGTATCTGGGCACACATCTGCATGTATGTCTGTGCACGTGTGTGCGTGCAGGTACACACGTGAACTCCCAAAGCACACATGTATCCGTGATTGTGGTGTGCATACACACACACCTATGTACAGGCGCACACATGCAGGCACGCACAATGCGTCTGTCTGTGCGGGCGTGCATATGTACAGATACGGGGCTAGGGGAAAGACAGTTCAGCACAGCTCTCGTGGCTCCTTTATGTCTCCACCCAGAGATCTGGCTCTGTCTCATTCTTGTTTACCAGGAGGCCTCTCTGGGCCCCTTTCTGGTTGGGCTCAGGTTGTCAGGTGCTGGCACATGAGTTCTGGGAGTGGTCCAAGCTGTTCAAAGATGCTCTTCCCCCACCTCTGCAGGTTTCTGGTCACATAAGGAGCCCAATGCCAATCTGACTGTCTTTCCTTTGTCAGCAACCTCTTTCTCAATGAAGCTTTGAAAATCTCTTTACCCGTGCGGTTTAGGAGTTTAACCAGGATGTGGCTGGGTGGGGCCTACCTTGGCCTGCCTGGAGCTCACCAGGGCTAGCATGCCTGCAGCCTTGGATCTTCTGGGATATGTTCTATTATCTATCCAGTGCTCCTGGTTGCACTGACCACCTGTTGCTTTTGCCCCTCTGGGACTCCATCCACAACTGAGGTCTAAGCCTTTCACCTTTTCTTGTGTGCTTTGCCTCTCCTTACATTTTCCCTCTGTGATATGAGGTGTTCCTTCTACCTGGACATCCAGGTGTTCTTTGATAGCCACCTCTCCTTCAGTTCATTTTTCTAGTTCAGTTACAGGGAGTCCACTCTGCATGTGAGCACACTAGTGTGTGTGTGTGTGTGTTCAAATGTGTGCACACAGGTTTTCTTTGTCGGAGCAGAGGGGTGGGATGTTCGCACGGCCTCCTCTGGCAGATCTTCCTCTTTGACTCCTGGGCTCGGGTCCTTGTCCCCCTGCATCGTTGCCTCGTTGGTGCTGGGTCTGATGGGAGGGGATGCTGGTCTCAGCATCTGTGGTCCCACCAGCAAAGAGGACGAAGCCACCATCGTGTCCTGGACTGGTGGCTGCCCTGGGCTGGCTGCCCTGGGCTGGCCCACTTGCCCCCTTCCTGGCACCATCTCCACGGCACCTGTGGCCTCATCCACAGTCTCGGTTACAGAGTTAAAACACAAACAAACAAGCAAGACCCGAGCACACAGCACAATACTGTTGCAGCTGTATGAAGCTCTTGGCACCCAAGTGAGGAAAGCAAGAAAGACTGGAGCCATCAGAGTTACGGTGGGCGGGGAAGGTGGGCGGGGCTGTGTGCAGGGGAGGGGTAAGAAAGAGCAGGTGCTGAAGGGGGCAAGTCTTCTAGGATGAAGGGTCCCAAGTCCCCTGGAACCTCCTCTGCCCCTCTTCCCCTCTGTCTCTTTTTCAATCCATGGATTTTTTTTTAATGTGTTAAATATACATAACATACACTCACCATTTAAACCACTAAGTGTACAGTTCAGTGGCATTAAGTACAATAAGTACATTCATGCTGTTGTGTAACCATTACCACCGTCCATCTCCAGGCTCTTTTTCACATTCCTAAACTGAGACTTTGTCTCCATTAAACACTAACTTCCCCTCTCCCTCCTCTGGGAACTTTTACTTGACTGTCGCTATAAATTTGCCTGCTCTAGGGACTTCATGTACATGGAATCAGACTGTCCTTGGCCTTTTGTGACTGGCTGATTTCATTCAGTATAATGTCTTCAAGGTTCATCCATGTTAAGCACTTGTTGGAATTTCCTCCCTTTTTAAAGGCTGAATGATATTCTGTTGTATGTACAGGCACACCTCATTTTCCTGTGCTTTGCAGATATTGCATTTTTAACATTTATTTTTATTTTTGGCTGCATTGGGTCTTTGTTGCTTTGGGCAGGCTTTCTCTAGTTGTGGTGAGTGGGGGCTACTCTTCCTTGTAGTGTGTGGGCTTCTCACTGTTGAGAGGCTTCTCTTGTTGCCGAACACAGGCTCTAGGCTCGAGGGCTTCAGTAGCTGCAGCAGGCGGGGTCAGTAGTTGTAGCTTGCAGGTTCTAGAGCGTGGGCTCACTAGCTGTGGCACAGAGGCTTAATTGCCCCACAGCATGTGGAATCCTCCCAGACCAGGTATTGAACCCATGCCCCTGGCATTGGCAGGCAGATTCTTATCCACAGTGCCACCAGGGAAGTCCTGCATTTTTTTTTTTTTACAAATTTAAACATTTATGCTCTGTGTCGAGCAAGTCTATGGACACAATTTTTCAACAGCATTGTTTTAAAATTAAGGTATAGGGACTTTCCTGGCCATCAGTGGTTAAGACCTCACACTTCCCCTTGTGCTTCCAATGCAGAGCGCGCTGGTTTCATCTCTGGTCTGCAGACTAAGATCCCACATGCTGTGTGGTGTGGCCAAAAGATAAGTAAAATTTTAAATAAAATTGGGGTATTTTTAGCCATAATGCTTTTATACAGTTAATAGACTATAGAATAGCGTAAACATAATTTTTACTGAAGTGTAGTTGTACATAATTATTATATGCTACAGGTGTACAATACAGTGTTTGACAATTTTTAAAAGTTATACCCCATTTGTAGCTATTATAAAATAAATGGCTATTATTTTATATTATAAAATAGTTGGCTACATCCCCTGTGTTGTACAATATATCCATATTTCTTACTTTATACATAATAATTTGTATTTCTTAGTCCCCTACCCCTATATTTTTCTTCTCCTTTTCCTCTCCCCACTGGTAATCACTAGTTTATTCTCTATCTTTGTGGGTCTGTTTCTTTTTTGTTATATTCACTAGTTTGTTATATTTTCTAGATTCCACATATAGGGGATATCATACAGTATTTGTCTTTCTCTGTCTAACTTATTTCACTTAGCATAATATCCTCCAAGCCATCCATGTTGTTACAAATGGCAAGATTTAATTCTTTCTTTTTTTTTTTATTAAGTCGCTCAGTCTTATCTGACTGTTTGCAATCCCATGGACTGTAGTCTATCAGGCTTCTCTGTCCATGGGATTTTCCAGGCAAGAATACTGGAGTGGGTTACCATTTTCTTCTCCAGGGGATCTTCCTGACCCAGGGATCGAACCTAGGTCTCCTGCATTGCAGGCAGATGCTTTACCCTCTGAGCCACCAATAGTCCGTTATACATACATACACATCTTCTTCTTCTTTTCCAGTTTTATTTATTTATTTATTTATTTTACTTTACAATATTGTATTGGTTTTGCCATACATTGACATGAATCCATTATGGGTGTACGTGTGTTCCCTATCCTGAACCCTCCTCCCACCTCCCTCCCCATCCCATCCCTCTGGGTCATCCCAGTGCACCAGCCCCGAGCACCCTGTATCATGCATTGAACCTGGACTGGCGATTCGTTTCACATGTGATAATTTACATGTTTCAATGCCATTCTCCCATATCATCCGGCCCTTGCCCTCTTCCAGAGAGTCCAAAAGACTGTTCTATACATCTGTGTCTCTTTTGCTGTCTCACATACAGGGTTATCATTACCATCTTTCTAAATTCCATATATATGTGTTAGTATACTGTATTGGTGTTTTTCTTTCTGGCTTACTTCACTCTATATAATAGGCTCCAGTTTCATCCACCTCATTAGAACTGACTCAAATGTATTCTTTTTAATGGCCGGGTAATATTCCATTGTATACACATCTTCTTTACCCATTCATCTGTTGATGGACGCTTAGGTTGCTTCCATATCTTGGCCACTGTAAATAATGCTATGAACATTGGGGTCCCTGTATCTTTTTGAATTTGTGTTTTCATATTCTTTATATTCTACACCCAGAAGTGAAATTGCCGGGTCACATGGTAGCTCTATTTTTAGATTTTAGAGAAACTTCCATACCGTTTTCTACAGTGATTGCACCAATTTATATTCCCATCAACAGTGAACCAGGGTTCCCTTTTCTCCGCATCCTCACCAACATTTGTTATTTGTATTCTTTTTGATGATAGCCATTCTGACAGGTGTGAGGTGGTATCTTGTTGTGGTTTTGCTTGCATGTCCCTGATGATTAGTGATGTTGAACATCTTCTCACTTGCTTGTTGGCCATCTACATTTCCTCTCTGGAAAAAGTGTAAACACAGCTTTCATATGCACTGTTGTTATTCAGTTGCTAAGTCATGTCTGACTCTTTGCAACTCCATTGACTGCAGGATCCCAGGTTTCCCTGTCCTTCACTATCTCCTGGAGTTTGCTCAAACTCATGACCAATGAGTCAGTGATGCCATATAACCATCTCATCCTGCCCTCATTCTTTCCCAGCATCAGGGTCTTTTCCAATGTGTTGGCTCCTTGCATAAGGTAGTGAAAGTATCGGAGCTTCAGTTTCAGCCCCAATCCTTCCAATGAATATTCAGGGTTGATTTCCTTCAGGATTGACTGATTGGATCTCCCTGCTGTCCAAGGGACTCTCAAGAGTCTTCTCCAGCACCATAGTTCAAAAGCATCAATTCTTTGGCGCTCAGCCTTTTTCAAATGCACTAGGAAACCCCAAAATTCAGGTGACTGACTTTACTGTGATATTTGTTTTGTTTTGATAGCCTGGACCTGAACCTGAAATATCTCCCAGGTGTCCTGTCTATCTGTGCTACATTTTGTTTATCCCTTTATCCATCTTGGGTTGCTTTCATCTTTTGGTTATCCCATCCTCTCTTGAATCTCTTGGCGTTTGTTAAAATCACAGAGACGTCGAAATTGCAGGTGCCCTGGAAAATCTCGGAATTTTAGTCAGATGGCCTCTCTGGGCCTGTTTCTGCATCTTGTAATGATGTAATGATGATCTCTAAGGGAAAAACATGAATCAGCATTCCTATGGTTTGTTGACATGTAGCAGAAAGGAGGAGAATTACTCCTGGGTGCTCCGGTAGGAGCCAGTCAAGGAAGGTGGCCATCAGGTCAGCCTTCCCTCCAGGGTGTGAGCCTGGGCCACAAAACCCCTCCTTGGTGACCCTGGGCTGCCCCAAGCTCTGACCAAGGGGAAACCACAGGTGGATACAATTTGCAAATAGCCTTGGCCCCTATGATAGCTTATGGTGAACAAAGTCGGATTTGTGATCTCTGAAGAAGATTTAGCTTCAGGACCAGGGACCAGGCTGATCACTCAAAAACTTTCGTGTAGCAGAGTTTTATTAAAGTGAAAAGGGGACAGAGAAAGCTTCTGAGGACAGAAAGTGCTCCCACTCACTAGTCTTACCAAGGCCTTGTATACTTTACCAGACCCACTCCTACAACATACATCTTAACAAGATCAGAACTAACAGAAAGGTCTTACCAGACCCACCCCCACAACATATGTCTTAAGATAACAAGATTAGTCAGAAAAACTTGTTAAGGAGAAGCATGTCCTTGAGAAAGATACATTGTTATACTGACTAAAACAAAGCAAAGTAGAAAAAAACCTTTTATCTTCATGACCCAGATAACCACCATGGGGTGATTACTGGGCTAGAGCCAGACATCCTGGAATGGGAAGTCAAGTGGGCCTTAGGAAGCATCACTACGAACAAAGCTGGTGGAGGTGATGGAATTCCAGTTGAGCTATTTCAAATCCTAAAGAATGCTGTTAAAGTGCTGCTTTAATATTTCAGCAAATTTGGAAAACTCAGCAGTGGCCACAGGACTGGAAAAGGTCAGTTTTCATTCCAATCCCAAACAAATTCAATGCCAAAGAATGCTCAAACTACCACGCAATTGCACTCATCTCACATGCTAGTAAAGTAATGCTCAAAATTCTCCAAGCCAGGCTTCAACAGTACATAAACCATGAACTTTCAGATGTTCAAGCTGGATTTAGAAAGGGCAGAGGAACCAGAGATCAAATTGCCAACATTCATTGGATCATCAAGAAAGCAAGAGAGTTCCAGAAAATTGACTATGCCAAAGCCTTTGACTGTGTGGATCACAACAAACTGTGGAAAATTCTGAAAGAGATGGGAATACCAGACCACCTGACCTGAGCAATTTGTATGCAGGTCAAGAAGCAACAGTTAGAACTGGACGTGGAACAACAGACTGGTTCCAAATCAAGAAAGGAGTACGTCAAGGCTATATATTTAAATAACCCTGCTTATTTAACTTATATGCAGAGTACATCATGAGAAACCCTGGGCTGGATGAAACACAAGCTGAATCAAGATTGCTGGGACAAATATCAATAACCTCAGTTATGTAGATGACACCACCCTTATGGCAGAAAGCAAAGAAGAACTAAAGAGCCTCTTGTTGAAGTAAAAGAGAAGAGTGAAAAAGTTGGCTTAAAACTCAACATTCAAAAAACGAAGATCATGGCATCTGGTCCTATCACTTCATGGGAAATAGATAAGGAAACAATGGGAACAGTGACTTTACTTTGGGGGCTCCAAAATCACTGCAGATGGTGACTGCAGCCATGAGATTAAAAGACACTTGCTCCTTGGAAGAAAAACTATGACCAACCTAGATGGCATATTAAAAAACAGAGACATTACTTTGCCAATAAAGGTCCATCTAGTCAAAGCTATAGTTTTTCCAGTAGTCATGTATGGATGTGAGAGTTGGACTGTAAAGAAAGCTGAGGGCCAAAGAATTGATGCTTTTGAACTGTGGTGTTGGAGAAGACTCTTGAGAGTCCCCTGGACTGCAAAGAGATCCAACCAGTCCATCCTAAAGGAAATTTATTGGAAGGACTGATGCTAAAGCTGAAACTCCAATACTTTGGCCACCTGATGCGAAGAACTGACTCATTAGAAAAGACCCTGATGCTGGGCAAGATTGAAGACAGGAGAAGGGGACGACAGAGGATGAGATGGGTTGGATGGCATCACCAATTTGATGGACATGAGTTTGAGCAAGCTCCAGGAGTTGGTGATGGACAGGGAAGCCTGGTGTGCTGCAGTCCATGGGGTCGCAAAGAGTGGGACATGACTGAGCGACTTGAACTGAAAACAAAGCAATGTAGAATAAAACATCTGTCTTTTTCTCCTTGAGAGCCCCAGACCCTTTTCTCCTCCTTGGGGACCCTGGACTTCTTTTCAACCTACGTAGGAATTGACTCTCTCACCTAACCCATTAATTGACTCTTGCCAGTGACCCGTGACCTGGGGCAGAAAAAGAACCAAGGACCAAGACCAGTCAGTCAGCTGAAGATGGCACAGCAGGGAGGTCAGGGGAGCTCAGGGACAGAAATTACCTGAAGCCAGAGCAGCTAGCCAGAGGAGGAAGGAGAACAGAGGCAGTGGCTGGGAGGTATGGGGCTACAGTGAGATACAGCAGCCAGAGGACCCAGAGCATCTCCCAGATCCTACCCAGGCCCAGGTCAGGTGTCCTTCCAAGGACACAGGCACATTCATATGCCTTGTGTCTCTGGAGACTGGGGTGTGTATCTATCCCTCTCCCCCAAAAGGGTCTGACAACCCACAGCATGATGCCAGGATGGGATAAGGGAGGTGTGTGCTCTCAGGGGACAGGAAAATGCAGACCTTTGCAGCCTGATGTCAGCCCTGGTCTGACCTCAGAGAACACAATGGCTTCATTCATGCATGGGACATGCAGGAGTAGGTGTGGGTACAGGCTTCTTTTGGGGGTGATGAAAATGTAAAATTGACTGTGATGGTGGTTGCTATATACTAAAAACCACTGGACTGCACATGAATTGTATACTCCAAAAGGGTGAATTGCGGTTTATCAACTTGATCTTGATAAAGCCACTCACAGAGGCGCACAGTCGTACCCAGCAGAAGCCCAGGAACCCTCTGCATACCAGGACACACAAGGTCTCAGCTTGCTTCCTTCGCGCTCTGCTTTCACATGAGGGCAGAGGACAGGCTGGGCAGCCCCCTCCCTCAGAAGCTTCCTCACCTACCCAGGAAGTCACAGGGAGTTTGGGTTAAAGCAAAGGGGACCACGTGTTTGGAAGTGCATTAAAACTGCAGCGCCAGGTGGAGCGGGGATGGTCTGCACAAAGAGACGCAGGGCTCTGTCAGCGACACGCAGGGGATGGAAAGCAGTGTCAGGGACCCATGGGGAAATCTGGGCAGCAGAGAGGGGCTAGGAGGGAGAGGGTCGGGTGAAAGGCCTCCAGCCTTCCAGCCCCTACTCCCCAGCCTTTTGGATAAGACTTTCCTTCTGCAGTTTTAGATGAAAATAAAAAGACGCTGGGCAGAGGCAGATGGACCCCCAGCCCATTGAGGAACACACCTGGGGCAACCTGAGTGTGAGTGAGTTTTTGCGGGGGAGTGCTGGTAAAGTCAGTGTCCCTGCTGGAAGCAGAATCATGAGTCTTGGCGGGGCGCACTGAAACCCACCCTGGCTGTGAAAGTGGGGTCTGAACCTGGCAGTTCTGCTTGGAAATGGCCTGGCCTAGGAGCTGGAAGTTCATCCATACAAGTCATTCACGAAGTCAGGGTTTACTGAGTGCCTACTATATGCCAGGTGCAACCTGGGTGTCAGCTTGGAATCAGCCTGAGCTGGGTTGCTAATGAGGCCATTTCCAACAAAAAGAACACTCACGTATGTGGCAGACTCCAGGCCACATGCCAGCCTTCCGGCCATGTTATTCCTGGTCCTGATACCATGCCCCAAGGGAGGGTCTAGGACACTGACTTTGACCTTCTCAGGATCACACAAGAGCAAGGATAGAGGGCAGAACATGAACACAGAGAGCATTGTGATTCCCGAAGGTGTATTAGGCCCCGTCCCAGGAGGCCAGAAGTGGGGAAGCAGCTCTCACTGCACAGCCTTCTCTGCAAGCCCTGGCCCTTGGAAGGGTGCTTCACAAATGGGAAACTGAGGCACACACAGCAGATGGCCATGGGATTACCCTGACCAATTCTGGGGGCGGAGGGAAAAGGAGAAGCAGGCAGAATCCTGGGGCATGAGAGGAGCCCAAAGAGCTGCAGCTTCTTGTTGAGAAAGGACAGTGAGGCCCCAGCAGGGGACTGCTGACCAGCAATCAGCCACAGGGCAGCTAAGGGAGTGGCCAGTCCAGTATTTCCAGGAAGCTGGGGCCAGGCCCCTTTCTGTTTCTAGCCTGCACTCATGGTTTCTCTGATGGGGGGACTGGGCACCTCAACAGCATATTCTGCCAGCAAGGCTATTTTTCACTAGTTTGCCAAAAATCTTCCCAACCCCCTAAGACTGAGAAACTAGGTTCACCACTGTGCATGGATATGACATGGTCCTGATTGCCCACCACTCATTAATGGTTGACCCCAGTTTGCCTTGAAGCCTCTCATACTGTCTTCCGGCACTACTATGTAACATTCAGGAACTGATGCTTGCTCATCCAACCTGACCACCAATAGTGTTCAAACAGGGGCTGCACTACTGAGGCAGAGTGGTGGAGAGGGAAGACTTGAGAATGGAGAGACCAGGCAGTTTCCTCCTCTGCATAATAGAGATGATAATCCAGAATCAACAGCCTGTGCAGCTATCTCACTCACACCTCTATGTAACCCCTGTGCTCAGAGTAGTATGCCTGTTGGCTGTCCAAAAATATGCATTAACAGCTTGTTCATGGTTCCTTCTTTTTGGTTGGGGTAGGAGATAGGCCAAGAGAAGAATCCAGGTGAAACTCATTTCCTTTTGGTTCAGGGGCCTCTCTGAAGAGCCAAAGCAGATTAAATGAAAACGGAGATCCAGTTTCCAGGAGACAGAACTGGAGAGGCAGGCGATGCAGGTCTCATCCTCTGAACCACGGTAACGTCAGCTTCACCTTTCAGCCTGACACCAGAGGTCCTAGGACTGCTCCTCCTTCCGACAGAGTCTTGAGCTTGCTGTCGGCCCTTGAGCCTGCTGTAGGCCCGGGGCTTGGCTCATAGGGTGGGAGGGGAACTGCACAGTGCACGCCCTGGCCAGCCCAAGAAACCTGTGCACACTTGTGTCCCGGCCTGTGTCACTTCCTGCAGGCACCTGTGCAGGGAAGGGCGTCCCCACTCCCACCACCCCAGCCGCCGAGAGTCCCAACGGCGTGGGTCTGGGGCCTGGAGAGACAGGCTGTCCCCTCTCTCCCTCCGGCAAAGGGCAGTGCCTGGAAGCCTGTTCCATGCCTGTCGCGAGGAGACGCTGGCTTCCCAGACACCTGCGGGGACAAACGAAGTCCCTGCGAGAGCACGTGGATCCTGCATGCGGAAAGGGACCAGGCAAGGGGCTCTCGGCCAGGGACTGCTGGGCGGGGGTGGGCAGGGGGCAAGGAAAGGGGAGGACTGGCCGAGACACCCGTGAGTCGCGACTACGCGACACAGCACTGGCTCCAGGCCCAGCCCTCACCCAGGCTCTCTCCCGAGGCCCCGGCCGCGCCCCTAACCCCGCCCCTAGCCCTGCCCCTAGGCTGCGCGGTCTCGCCGCCTGCCCCTCCGCCCGAAGCCGCGGCCCCGCCCCTCGGCCTGCGCAGCCCCGCCCCACTGGGTTGCTAGGGGAAGTGACGTCACAGCGCGATGGCGGCGGCTCCTTCAGGCAGCTGAAGGGAGATTTAGGCCCGGGAGATCCGAGTCCATCCGCGGCGGGGAGAGGGCGAGCGGGGCCGGCGGAGGCCGGGACAGGGGCGGCGGCGCTCGAACTGTCCCATCCGCCCCGTATTGAGGCGCTGGGAGCGGCGGGGCGACCGGAAAGCGATGGTGAAAGCGGGGCCGTGAGGGGGGCGGAGCCGGCAGCCGGACCCGCAGTAGCGGCAGCAGCGGCGCCGCCTCCCCGAGCTCAGACCCAGGAAGCGGCCGGGAGGGCAGGAGTAAACCGGTCCCGCCGCCGCCGTCATGGAGCTTAGAGTGGGGAACAGGTACCGGCTGGGCCGGAAGATCGGCAGCGGCTCCTTCGGAGACATCTATCTCGGTGAGGCGCCCCTCCCCCCGGCGCGGGCCACCCCAAACCGGCGTCCGCCGGCCCCGGTTCCGCTCCGGCCTCCGCCCCGGCGACCCCGCCCCCGACGACTCGAACCCCAGGCCCGACCCTCTTCGCCGCGGGCGGTGAGCCGGGTCCCCGCTGGTTCGGATCTCCCAGCTCCCCAGGCAGGAACTTCTGGCCTTTTTGACCCGCGCCCCTCCACCCCACCACCCCACTCCGAGGGCACCTGCTTAACCTGAGCTCGCGGCCTCTGAGCAGCGGCCGGGAGCCTCGGTTAGGCCCTCGCTGCCCGCTCTGCCTGCCCCGCCTGGTGTCCGCTCCCAGTGGCCCCCCCAGGCAGACAAAGGCCGTCGGCTAGTGCGGCTCCCACGTCCTACGCCCGTGCGGCGGGCACGAGAAGAGTCCGGGGCTGGCCGAGGCTTCCTCGGCGCTCCTCGTGACGATGCGGCCTCAGCTGACCAGCCCCTCTGGCTCGGAGCCTGGGTCGTAGACCGCAGGTGGCGCACAGGGTCGCCTGGGGGCCAGTCGAGTGGTCGTAGAGAACACGTTGCGCATCCAAGTTCCGTACTAGGTACCTCGGCTTAAACGAGAATGACATTCAGGTGATTCTGGACAAAGTCAGCGTTAGGGTGTTGGCAGACTTAGAGGCAAATAAAGTGGCAAAGCTCTACTCATTAGCTTACCCTTTTGCTATGAAAATTCTTCCAGGTAGACGAGGGGAAAGATCATAACGTTCCGGATGGCTTCAGATTTCCAGTGAAAGAAAGCGCATATACATGTGTGTAATAAAAGGTTGTCTTGAGCCTTACAGTTGAAAGTTTAAAAATACCTTATTGGGTTTTCCCAAAGGAATAATTGTATATAAGTTACTCCTACCCCCACATTTGGGGACGTCCAGCCTGGCACGCGGTGCGTGTGCAGAGGGACTCTCATTGCGCAAGTTTGGGGGTAAACATGCTCTGTGCTTGCGCAGCCCGCTCTGGTGTTTTTGTTTGGCTGGTGTCAGGGAGGGTCAGGAATAGCTTCGTTTGTCAGTAATGCTTCTGGTTATGCCTTTCAGATGGTCCCAAGTCCGTGTGCTCACTTGGCTATAGTTCCCAAAAGGATGCACAACCTCCTGGGCTGACAGTGTAAGAGGAATCAGCACTTAACGGAGTTCCTAACTGTTTTTGGTACCCTTACCATATAGGGAAACCTGTCACATCTGTGTGTGCTTTACTGCCCTGCTGAGTAGAATACACTTTAGAGACACTTGCGTTTTGCTGTTTAAATATTTAAGTCCGGTAGTCAGCAGTTGCCTTCTCAGCAGTGTTTCGGGAGGCAAAGTGCTGGGTAAATGCATGCTGTTTGCCTTATTTATAGAACAATAGATTTTGGCAAAAGTTTTAACCTAGGATCTAGGAGCCATACTGAAAAGCCAATCCATTAGCCACCTTTACACTGATAGGAAAAAGTCAGTGTTTTGAAACTTTGTGTTCTCTGGTCTGAAACCTTGCCAGACAGCTCTCTGCTTTCCAAAACTTTGTTCAGTCAGAGTGTGGAACACTGTCACCAGGTCATTCACAAAGAAGTTGAGAGTTTTGCAGGAGACCCTGTAGGCTTATTCACAAGTGTGTCCTTTGGGCCTCACCTTGTTCTGGGCACACCAGTGGTGCTTGATACAGATCATCATGCTGACTGGTCCCAGAGGGATCTGTCTTCAGTTTTCTCCTTCACATTTATCCTAAGATGGATTGACTGTGCCTCTTGAGCGCTGGTTATGAGTACCCACATGGCCCATCCATTGGAGTACACTTAGAGTTACTTGTGTGTGGTTGGATACAACCAGTTATTTTCATCAGCCTTGGCTCTTGGCCCATGTAGTGGTGGCTTCAGGCTACATGCTACCTCACTGAGAAAAATGTGACATGGTCTTGTTAGATTGAGATGTGACTGGAAAAGTGGGTCAGAGGTGGTTCAGTCACTAAGTCGTGTCTGACTCTTTGTGACCCTGTGGATTGTAGCACCAGGCTCTCTGTCCTCCACTATATCCCAGAGTTTGCTCAGAATCATGTCCATTGAATTGGTGATGCCATCCAACCATCTTACCCTCTGCTGCACCCTGTTCTTTTGCCTTTAGTCTTTCCCAGCATCAGGGTGTTTTCCAGTGAGTTGGGTCTTCACATCAGGTGGCCAAAGTATTGGAGCTTCAGCATCAGTCCTTCCAATGAATATTAGGGTTGATTTCTTTTAGGATTGACTGATTTAATCTCCTTGCAGTCCAAGGGACTCTCAAGAGTCTTCTCTAGCACCACCATTCGAAAGCATCAATTCTTCAGCTCTCAGTCTTTTTTATGGTCCAAGGACCATGGGATGTATTGAGTCATCTGTACCACTGTTGTTTCTGGGTTTAGTTTTTTTTTCCTCCATTTTTTAGGCAATTAATTAGTCATTAGTTGAGGAATGAGGAATTTGGTTCTCATCTTAAAATTATGTCCCACAAATTATAGTATGATGACAATTAAAAGTTGTTCCAGTTGCTGTCACTTTGCTATAGGTCAGATCACTCTGGACGACTCCTCCACCTTGCTTTGAGTGTGGGGTTTGGGGTCTTCTTGGACTTTGTAGCGCTTTCAGATGTTTGAAGCTGAGGGTTAAGAGCTGTCCTTCAGCTTGCTAAATGCCTTATGAACCAAGAAGGCCCAGAGCTGGCCTCCCTTCCCAGCAGCCTGCTGTGCTGACATGCGCACTCGGCACAGTGCCCTGCAGTTTGTTCCAGTCTTTCCCAAACTGTGAGCCCCCTGTTCTCATGGAGCTCTATTCTTGTCCATGTTTGGCTTGTAGAGGTGATTACAGTACCTTGGACCCACCCCGCTTTGTGATTGGTGGAATGGAGGAGGTTTTCTTCCTACCAGCTGTTGGCATTTGTACTTGATCCTGACAATCAGTTTGTCAGAGGATGGCCCATCTGTCCAGTCTTCAACCCAGGTGGACTTTGTGGTTTGACTTTATCATATACACAGACACTTTGGGGGAGCTAAAGCTTAGTAACCTCTTCATACTTGGTTTTCATGTTTTTTCGCTTCTCTGACTTTCATTTTTCTTCAGTGGGGTGTCTGGCACGCAGTAGAGGTTCCAAAATGGTGGCTGACTGGCCAGGAGAGGAAAGCTGTTGTCAGTATGCAGCTCTTGTACTCATACGCCTGTGTCCTTTACGGTGGTGGCTTGAGTGTTTGTAGATACCAGGTCAGCTGCTTTGTCAGTGGTTGTCCTGCAAGAGTAACTTTTGACCTGCTGTTGAGAGGCCTCTCCCTATTTCTTAAGATAAGACAGCCATCAGTGGGAGTTAACCTTTCTCTTCCAGGAAAGGGCCAAGCTTAGAGTTAAGTTCACTTCATTTATCCTCTGTCTTTGCTGTCAACTTGAGGGACATAATTTTGTTTTCCTAGGACCAGCATTAACCTGTGTCTAAACATAGACTAGTGAGAGGGAACTCTTGTCTGACCGGCAGTGGAACTGCGCAAAAGAGCTGAGGTTGTTGGGGAATAAAACATCTCACTATAAACAAACATTAAGAGTAATCATGATGTGCCATTTGGTTTTGCCGTGCTCTGAATCTAGAACCCAGAGCTAAGTAATACCTTTCAAATTTTTCTGTTCCCCATCTAGAAATATTTATAAAAGTTACCTGTTGTGGAAGGACCAAGTTTTGTCATTTCCAGTTGTGGCAGATGAGCACTTTTGTTAAATAAGATTAAAATGCAGCAGTGTCATGTTGCCATCAGAGCTCTTGGGTGCTTCCTCACTATCCTGTATTTCCCCTTTGTGGATTCGTGGCAGTTTGAGGACAAGATGTGGGCCAGCACTGGCGGTAGAGCACAGCGGCTGCTGTCAGCCAGGGGGGTTGGGACAGGACTGCAGGGCTCCAGGGTGGTGCACCTCAGTTTTGCTCAGGGGTCTCTCACGTTTAGTTCCCATGGAACATACAGAACTTGAAGCTCTGCTTCTTCACCCAGCGGTGAAGACCTTTGAGAGGAGACAGCCTGGAGTGGGTGCTGCCCTCAAGTCTGTTTGGCAGAGAACCCATGTCCAGCCTTTCCTCTTTGAGTCATCAGACTCAGGGCACCCTTCACATCTGTGATGCTGTAGAGGGCTGACTCTGTTGCTGATATGATCGTGGAGGGGATGGACTCTGTGTTCTGGTGTAATCCTAGGGCAGGCTGACTCTGTTTGCTGGTGTAATCATGGAGGTGAGCTGTTTCCTGGTGTAATCTTAGGTGAAGCTGACTCTTGCTCTGTGTGGTCTTGGGGGAGGCTGGCTTTGTTGCTGGTGTGATGTTAGGGGAGGCTGGAATTCAACTGTGTTTCACAGTTGCCTGTGGTCATTTGTCAGTATTGCAGGGTGACTCAGATGTTAGCTTTATCAACCATGATACAGTGGAGCTAGAAGTGTTCTCAGCCTTCTTGAAGGTGCACGTTCAGTAGGTAGCCTGTGCAGGCTCAGGCTGTGTTGTCATTGAGATGCCTCTTGGCAAGGTTGACAGAACAGACACAGTTGAAAGAGCAAGAGTGCTATAGTCAGAGACTTTCTGATGCTCCTGCTTTGGGAGAGTAGCTGAGGCAACTAGAAAGATGAGTCACCCGCTCCTCATGGGCTGGCAAGTTCAGTTCAGAGTTCCAGGTCCTCACAGGAACTCAGAGGTCATTTTCCATTTACACAGTACATTTTAAAATGACATCATTTCTCTTGTGATTATGTAAATTATCCCAATCTGAGGCAGGAAGCACAAAATGTATTAACTATCTTTCTTCAGAGTGCCCAGGAGTTTTTGTGGCATGTTAAATGGAGTTTTTCAATTCAAGGTGGTCACTGACAGTGATCAAATGGTAGTTATTCCCGTGGAACCCCAGCACTGGTGACCAGCTTTGTACCTAGGGCCACTAGAAATGGATACATTTCAAGCACCTGTCTGAGCAGACTAGAGGAGAAAGTTTCTCTTTCTTGGGCATTTACTGGGTTCGTGAATATCAAGCAGACAACTCTCCTGCAGGTCTTCATTGTTCTAGTGCTTGCTGACCTTACTCTGCCTTTTGTCCGGGTGTCTCAGTGTGCTTTGTAACCAGCAACCCATTCATCCCCACAACTCCAAGAAACAGACTCGTGGTCTCCCCTCTGAACTCAGATGGAGAGAGAAACTTGAGTTCCCAGGGACGGGCAACATTGCTTTGCCCAGCGTGGGTCTAGGTTTCGTCTGGGCTGCTGGAGCCAGTGTTAATTCCTTCACAAACAACCGTACTTCTGGGAAGAATTAAAGTGCTTTAACTTAGAACTGGTGAGGAAAGCAAGGGGAGACCTAGGTATGTGCTTTTTAAGACTGCTTTTACTATTCTCTAGTGAATGTGCCTTGGGAGGGCGAGGGGGGTCTTGCAGCATAGCTTCGAGTCAGACTGGCACTCAGGAACATTTGTGTGATAAGCCTGCATGGGTAGTGGTTGTCACGTATGTAAGTCCACATTGTAGTAAAGAGAATGGGATCGTGAGGTTAAACCTCTGATCTTCAGTCATGGGCTGGTGATCAGGAGGTGTGAGCAGATATGTTGCTAGTTTTAGCACAAAATTGGCAAAAGATGAGTGACAGGTACGTATTGCATTGGTGTGATTAGGGCTTTGAGGACAAAACCCAGTCCAGATCCAGTGTCTGTGGGAGACACAGAGCAGTGTCCTGGTCCCTGGGAGGGAAGGGATGTGCTGGGTCTCCCTGGGCCTGACCTGTGTTGGGCAAATGATGGCTCCTGCCGTGTCGTGGGAACCAAGCCCCCTTGAGAACCACCCTGCTGTTTGTGGCTTGGTACTTGGGCCACATGGACTGAGATGGGCTTAGACCATGTGGTTATTCAGTGGAAACCCAGCTTTCCCTCTGGAGAGAGGATTGTACACCCTTGAGGCCTCTCAAGGAAGCATGGAGAAATGGGGTCGACATGAAATGTGTTGCCCTGGGACTCCCTATGGTCTAGCCTAGGGTGGGTGAATGCAAGGCTGACCAGCAGGCTGGATGAGAAGGCTCAGACCAAGTAGAGGTCCTGTGGAGAGAACTGTACAGCCTGTCTCTGGGTCTCTGGTGATCAGCAGAGGACCATATGGAAGTGGGTGATATAATGCCATGTAAGGTTTTTCTATACATATTACATACTCCTGTTTTTAAAAGTGAAAATAAGGTTATTTTCCCACAAGGATTTATCTACTGCTGACACCATTTTGTAGTAGAAAGTGGAGTACATCCATCAGCTGGTTGTCCTCAGAAGATTCTCATAGCACTGGTTTCTCCAATGTGTTGTAACATCGGGTTAGGTGGGAGATACCAGATGATTAACATTTGTGTTTTTTTTCCTTTGCCAAGGTACGGATATTGCTGCAGGAGAAGAAGTTGCCATCAAGCTTGAATGTGTCAAAACCAAACACCCTCAGCTCCACATTGAGAGCAAAATCTACAAAATGATGCAGGGAGGAGGTAATGATTTTTACCTATTAAGAAAACCAAGGTGGTGTTTGATAAGGGAGATGGCAGATGTCATGAATCACAGTCTGGTTGATTTGGAAAGGGTGCAGGAACGTTCATACCCTTGACCCCATCCTGTGGCTTCCTTCAGATACTATCTGAGAGGCCTGCAAAGGGCCTCACTCGACCAACATCATTTAATGCTCTTCGCATGAATATTCCCTTTCTTAGGTTTTGTTATGTACTGGTGTCTTTGAACACGAGCTTATGTCAGCACTGACATGAAGCTTCCTGCTGATCCTCCTGTGCTGTCTCTGTCACACTGGCAGCTTTGGGATGGTCCACAGACTCTTCCTCCTGAGTGAGACCCCTTCCAGCTCAGTTACTGTCTCGCTTCTGTGAAACCTCTCCTTGGGCTTGAGGGTATCTGATGTCAGAGAGCACCCATCCTGATTTCAGAGTCTCCCTTTTAGAATTCTCTAGACTTTGAGGATGTTTGGCTAATAGAGCAGGAAGGGGTCTTATCGGGGGTCTCAGTCCTGAAGACACTGCAGCATTTTGAAGGGTGTGCCTGTGCTGCTCCCCAGGGAGTTTGGAAGGCCTTGGCACAACCCTGAATGTCTTGAATTTCTCTGGGGACAGGGTTTTGTGTGTGAAGAATAGCTGTGTTATTCCCTTCAAGGCAGAAGCCCCCATGATACTTTCAGAGTTGGGGATGGGGGTAGGCTCCTAGGGCTTTGCCAAAGGAAAGCTTGTCTTCAGAGTCTGTGTTGGCACTTTTGTCAGGTGGAAAGGGAGGACTGGTGAGGTGACTTCTTGGCATCTTTGCTTCACAAAGCAGTTTAATCTGTGCTAGTACTACCAGAAACCGAATCTGTGCTACTACTACCAGAAACCACCATATCTCTGTTGACGTAGCACAAGGTGTCTCTCTAGCAACATATACATCTTAAACAACATTCAGAGTCCTGTGAGGTGATTGCAGAGGGGGTGTCCAGTGCCTGTTGTCCCTGGTATTAAGAGACCAGAAAAAGCTGTAGGTTCTCGGATGGCACATAGACAGGAGACTCCCTGGCCCCTCCAGTGCCCAGGAGAAGTTGACAGAGGACCCTACCAGTGTGTCTACCCTCTGGAGGCCCTCAATGAGCTTCTCAAGCACCAGGTGTGGTCTACACAGCTTTTAAGGTGGTGCTGAATAGGAACAGGTGACTTGAGATATGGCCTTCATGGTGGAAGGAGCTTGGTGATGGGGATTGGATGAAACCTTCTGACTGAAAAGCCTGTGCATTTGAGGAGCAGCATCTCTGGGAACTCAGAAGCTGGGTGCCCAGGGACAGAGGGAAGGAGAAGAACTCATGTCAGGGAGGAGCTATGGAGTAGATTAATCTGTGGAGTAGATTAAGACTCAACAAAGGGAATTCCCTGGTGGTCCAGTGATTAGGACTCTGCTTTCTCCACTAAGGGCACAGGTTCAATCCCTGGTCAGAGAACTAAGATCCTGCCTCAACAGAAAAGAGTTTATTTGGGTTAGAACAGGGTCTCTCCTCCGAAGCGTTACTGTTTATAGTGGAAGCTGTCTCCATGGAGGACAGAGAGCAGCAATCCTAGGTACCAGTAGGCCCTCACCCCCTCCCCCAAGTTGGGGTGATCAGAAATGTCTGCAGATGCTGCTAAACGCCCCTGCGTGTACTTTCCGCTTAAACCCCCTATTTTAGAATGCAAAAGATCACTTACGTTAGTCTTCCCATGCCCTTCCCGTAGGATCATGGAAACCCACCAGAATTCTACAAAAGTTATTCTCCTGTCTGACCCTAGCCACACGTAGATCGGGTTTTACTCTTGCTTCAGATATACACTTGGTGAATTCTATCAAGATGTAAATGTTTGTTTTAGAAAACTGATTCTGTCCGGGAGCAGAGAGCTCCATGCTGGTACTGTTTTGTGAGCTTGTCCTAGCTGGGATGAAGCGGGGATGGCAAAGGAGATAAAGGCCTCTGCCTGGAAACCTCATAGCTCTCCTGTTGGCCAGCCTTCTGTATCCATCTTAGGTGGTGCATCTCTGATATGGTTTTTTTTCTGTTTATGCTGAGCTCTGGGCTTCTTTGCAGACAATTGATAAATTGACAGCATCATAGGAGAAAACTTGTAGCTCAGGGCTTGCTTTGCCCTCTCTAGCTTGTAGTACAGTGTTGCCTGGGTTGCTGCCTGTTAACAGTGGCCTTGCAGTACTCCACTAGAGAGAGCTGCTGTGCTGGCTCACTCAGGCCACCTAGGGGAGGGGTTGGCATTTAAAAACAACAACAACATGTTTTGGGGTGTGGATGCGGTGGGTGAAAAGTTTCAGTTGTATGGTAGCATTTGGTAACCAGATTTACAGTGGTGATCATCTTTTATTAGTGTATACAAAGATGAAATTGTACACTTGAAACTAATATGTTTTACACCAATTTTACTTCAATAAAAGCAAAAGCAAAAAAAAGACACACTAGTGTCAGGTATTGTTGAAAGTGTTTTTACATGTGCTGGCACGTTCTCCACCACAGTCCTGTGCAGTAGGTATCATCACTCTCATATAATGAATGAAGAAACTGAGGCTGTTTCTAAAGAACACAGATTTGAACATGAACACTGTAGCTCCCAGACCACTCCTACAGAGCAGCCCTCCATGAGGGTCAGCAATCAGGAACAAGCCCCAGATCTAGCTGGTGCAATAGATTAAAAAACTTGAAATAGCAGAAATAATTTTAAGTTAATTATGTTGGTGAAGGAGTTGGGTGGACACCCAGTTTTTATCAAAACAAAGTGGACTGCCAGGCAGAACCTAGAGGCTGACTGCACTTTCCAGTCCTAAGAACCCCACAAAGTATATTTAGAGCACATTCTCCTTGGGAAACCTTCGAGTGGAGATCTTTTGTTTAGGTCAGAGCTACTTCTGGTCGAGGCTTGTGGCGGGTTGGGAGGAGAGGGTGGGCCCTTTGTATGAGAATTCAGGCCAGGGGTGAAGGGTGGGAGCTCTGCGCTGATGGTGGGTGAATGCCACCAGTGACTTGGCAGTAGAAACGGGTGGCCTCTCACCCAAGTTCACTCTCATTTTACATGCGTGGTCAGTTCCCACAGTATATTTAAGACAGTTATGATCTTTTTTATTAGGAAAGGTTTTACAGTACCTAAAAACATGTGGAGCTCGTGGCTATTGGAATACTAAAATGAACCCCCAGAACTCCCATGTGCTTGAGAGAGAGAGCAGGAAGGCCTTCGGCACCTGTGTGCCCTCCCCAGGACTTCTCTACAGCTGCCCAAAGCCTGTCTGCCCTTGCTTAGTTTGTTTCTATTTTTTTTTCTCCATTATCCTGCAAGAAGTTAGTTTTTTAAAATCTAATGACATTGCCCAGAAACGTTTGGCCATTGTATTTACAGTTGTTTTAAGGTTGAATTGCCAAACACTTCATGAACAATTGTATTTGCATTAATACTGAGTCCCTATGTTTACATTGAAACTTCCCACAAATCCAGTGGAAAGCATTTACCTAGCAGTATCCCTTGTTTTTCATCCCCAGGCATGTATTTTGGTTATCTTTGGACTGAATGAGGGAAAAAGTATTAAGTGTCCAGACCTGCACATAACAGTCCAAGTGATCCATTTCCCGTGTTAAGGGTGAGTGAGCAGGGGCAGCTGAGTGTCCCTGGCGTGGCTGGTCACCAGGTGGCACTCCCGTGGCTGTGTCTCTCACCTGCGGCCTCACATGTCCTGCCCCAGCCCCAGGAGCGGCACTCTGGCATCCCAGGTGCGTTTCAGCTTTCTGGTCTCGCTGCATCACACCTCTGAGGTCATGGAGCAGCTGTCTGTGCACAGGGAGCGGGGTTATTCTTGTGAGTGGCTTTAGAGTTGATTGTTGCCTGGACCTCAGCGTTTAGTTTGCAAGACAGTCTGCTAAGGGTGAAGCAGGCTGCGTAGCATCTTCCTCTCTGGCCAGGGAACGGAGAAGAGGAGCACCCTGCTTCTACTGCATCTTATCCTAGGGTGATAAGGTGGTGTTGGTGTCGCCAGTAAGAGACGGTGCTGCCAGTGAAACAGACCCTCAGAGCAGATAAGTGGCAGGTCCGTGCCCCACGCCTCCCTGGTTCACACGCTTCTGAACATGAGTAATACAGTCTTACTGTGTGTATTCTACAATTTTCCTCTTTGACCTGCTGTGTTCCTGAGGTTCTTCAACGTTGACACAGTTGTGGTTCGATGGATTTCGTTGCGGTTTATAGGCTCTTGTGTCTCCATAAACAGACCTCCCTGTGTTGAGGAGGAGCCCTGGCTGGCTTCTAGGGTTTTGCTCTTAAGCATGGAGCCACAGTGACTCCCTTGCCCATACCCGCTGGTGCAGAGCCTATTGGTGGAAAGGCATTCTGTGAAGCAGGCAGGTGCTCGGCCTGTAGGGTGGCACCCCAGCCACAGGGATGTGTTCCCAGGTGGTTACCCACATTTGCCTTCACCTGGACAGTCTCAGGGGGCTCCTATTAGATCCACATCATCTTCAACCTTGCCATTAATCATTTTTCTCCAGTGTGACTTGGCATGTCTCAGCTAGCAGAGAAGAGGGAAGTTTCAAAGAATAAGGATGGAGAAAAAAGAAAGAAATTTTACTTGTGCATGATCTGACTTCCTACATAGGAAACGAGCAAGACAAGTTAGAGTGGTGAGCCAGACACTTCAGATCAAAGTATAAAATTAGTTCTCTTTTTACACCAACAACAGTCAGATAGGAAATAAAATTCTTTTTCCCCTCAATGCAAGCGAGTCTTTATTCTTTACATTTGACAGGGAAAAGAGCCAGCCCATGTGACAGGACATGGCGAGTGAGAAAGGAAGTGGGGGCACAGCAGAGTCAGCCACTGAGTCTTTGCTTTCCAGGGGTGACGTCCCTGCAGCCCCAAGGCTGAAGTCTCCTGTAGTTGGAGAGCAAGGGGAAGGGGAACCAGGAGAGGACAAACTACTCCCTCCTCATAAATTCAAGATTTCAAATAAAGCTTTGGTGTCTAACAGAGAACACGGAGTTATATTTGTTTCCTGTTGAACAGTCATATTGAAAAGCAGAGACATTACTTTGCCAACAAAGGTCCATCTAGTCAAGGCTGTGGTTTTTTCAGTGGTCATGTATGGATGTGAGAGTTGGACTGTGAAGAAAGCTGAGCGCGGAAGAATTGATGCTTTTGAACTGTGGTGTTGGAGAAGACTCTTGAGAGTCCCTTGGACTGCAAGGAGATCCAACCAGTCCATTCTGAAGGAGATCAGCCCTGGGATTTCTTTGGAAAGAATGATGCTAAAGCTGAAATTCCAGTACTTTGGCCACCTCATGCGAAGAGTTGACTCATTGGAAAAGACTCTGATGCTGGGAGGGATTGGGGGCAGGAGGAGAAAGGGACGACAGAGGATGAGATGGCTGGATGGCATCACGGACTCGATGGACGTGAGTCTGAGTGAACTCCGGGAGTTGGTGATGGACCGGGAGGCCTGGCGTGCTGCGATTCATGGGGTTGCAAAGAGTCGGACACGACTGAGCAACTGAACTGAACTGAACTGAGACAGTCATTTGGCCACTTGGATAGACATTTCTTATACTTGCACAAAAGCTCCTGAGTGACCTTGAGATACATACATCTTCCCCTGAGTGGTCTCCCAACCTCACTTTCTACAAAGAAGCCCCACCCACCCACCTTGCCTCTCTCTCGCCTAGGATTTGAGATTAAAGTAGGTTTGATCCATGCAAATTCAGCAGTGCATTTGTCATGAATCATGTCAAGTAACAGCCTTGACTTGGAGTTGGGAACAAGGAATGGAATATTTCTGGCTGCTTCAGTACTTCTAGACAAACATTTTGAGTTGTGGAGATACCCCTACAGACTAAGGTACAGGTGTGTTGGTAAGGATGGAGAAGGGAGTAGGAGTCAAGTTTTTAGTACAGAAGATTTGGTCTGAAATGGGGGAAGGGAACATGAAAGAAGGTCTTAAGACCCGTTTTGAGATGGGGGGTGGGGCACCCCCAGATTTGTGTCTCAGATCCTTTGCCTGGTGCACAGCCTTTTATCTGGCTCTTCTTTGAATACAGTAGGAAGCTTGCAAACAACAAAACCCCAGAAGAACATGGGAAAAGGCCACTGCCTTATATCTACACCAACTAAGCTACCTGGTGTTATTTCCAGATCAGTGACTCATGAACTCCTGTGAAGCCCCAGCAGAGAGTGAGTGGAGGGGCAGACACTGGGGCGACAGAGCCCAGCCTCAGACGCGCATCCCTCCGCGTGCTCCAGTGCAGCCACCCCATTCCAGCACAGAGAGTCCTGGCTCGGGAACTGAGCCCTTTGCCTTCAGCTGCCACAACACTGACCACTGCTGCTGGGGGCAGGTTGCTGACGCCGGACACTAGGAAGAAGCCCTTGCCTGTGGTCTTGAGAAGCCAAGGCAAGAAAGCTCAGCATTATTAAAGCCTAAGGATTTTGCTTCATCTTCACCTGGAAGCTCGAGCTGCGTATAGATAGAGGTACCCTTTGAACCCACTTTTTACAGACACACAGGAACCTTGATGAAGGCTCAGGGAGGTGAAGCAAGTCTTTGCCTGGGATCGGAGGTCTGAAACGGGAATCCCTCATCACACGTATAGACAGCCCTTACCCAACCATGGTTTCCTCTTGGTGCTGTCACCTGGTCCTGCCTCTCCTGACCTGTCTACACCACATTTCCTGCTCAAACTGATTTCCGCATGGGGCAACAGTTAAAACCTTGTCTCCAGTGGAGCATTGATGGTAGAGAATGGACTGCTCAAGACTGAAATACACAATGGAGCATTTCTGTGAAGGAAAAAGTTAAAATGCAGATGGTTCATTTGCACATAGCTAGTGCAGCTTGGCATCCTGAGAAGGTGGGCCCTGGGGAGCAGTAAACAAGTGGTGCTGGCTTCGGTGGAGGGACAGGGCTAGCAGGTCTGCAGCTGTTGCCAGCCGTCTCTGCCTGTCCTCAGTCCCGTGTCCTATCTCCAAGAACAGGTCAGGAGGAGGCCGGCGGCGGAGGCCTGCTTCAGCCCTGAGAGAGGGGTTCCCAGAGAGAGTGGCGTGTCCTGTGGTCTTGTGTTCAGCCTTCTCTGACGCAGGAAGTGTTATTACTACATAGCCTTCCACAGGAAAACACTTCCGTGTCTTGGCCACTTGCAAAAGCTGGAAATTTGGGAGTGGAGACCAAGAGGTATGCAGGTTCTGGAGGTATGTCCCCCCCGCCCGCAAGTACTTGCCCAGAGCGTTCTTCCTCTGTCTCACCCCTCCCCTTGCCAAGAAGGAAGTGGGGGGATGCCATGAACCCTGCCTGAGATCCATGGCAGTGTCCCTACTCACCCTTTCCCTGCTTTTGCCACTGTGCTCCTCAAACCTTGGATTGCAAAAAGATAGCCCCTACCGTGGCTGCTTTCAGCCCCCTGGTGCCTCTCACTCCACCTACAGAACACCTACCAGGACTGGTGACTGGAGAGACTCCATTCACTTGGGGGACTTCTCAAAGGTCAGCTCCGCTGCTTTGCCCTCCTTCAGGTTCCATAAGCCCTCTGTGTACAGCTCACTCTAGGGCTTAGAGACATCTACTTGGAGGTCAGGTATGACCCCAGGGGTCATGGATGGGAAGCTGAACCTGGCGCATAGTGACCCACTGGCACCTTGGCACAGCCACCTGCAGACATCTCGTTGGACAAAGAACCTAGATCCCTGGTCAGGTGGCTATTGGCCCCAGAGAAGTCCAGAGGCCAAAGTGTTGTTCTTATAATACTGTTTACAGTAGTGAAAGACAAACCATAAGGTACAGAGGAATAAATCCTAAGCCAGGTGTGACCTGTATGTAGAAAATGCATTGGGGGATACTGATGAGGACTCAAGCAAGCGGAGACATTCTGTTCACGGAGAGGACGACTCAGCAAGATGTTGTGTCCCAGAGCTGCTCAGAGAGAGGACTCGGGATTCTACTCAGTCCAGCAGGGCCCTCCTCCCACGGGACAGGCTGACAGATTTGAAGAGCAGTGAAGGGCCAGGTTGACCGAGACATAAATGCCACACACTCAGCCGGCACCCAGATGGCAGCTTCTAGTATCACTCCCCACCAAGAGGAGCCCAGATTCCAGGGTGAGGCGGGAAGAGGGACGGTGAGTCTGAAGCAAGTGACTGAAAGGAAAGACGTGCTTAGCCTCTAACAGGTACTCTGGCAGGAGTCCCGAGGACACAGGAACGCGCTTGAAGTGGCTTCAATTAAAGCCTCATCATGAATAACGGATTATAATATGTGGAAGAGATTCTCAGCACTTCTATTCAACATAGTTCTTTTGGACAAAAAAAAAGAAAAGGTATCCGAATTGGCAAGGAAGAGGTAAAATTGTCCTATGTGCAGGTAGACGTGTAGAAAACCCTGTGTACCGACTTCACATACAAACTACCAGAACTGACAATGGATTCATCAAGGCAGCAGGGCACAGGCGCAACATAGAGGAGTCTGTGTCGTTTCTTTACACTAACAGTGGAATCACACAAAGGGAAGGTGAAAAGACAGTCCTTTAAGAATTATACCAAATAGTATAAAATACTTAGGAATAAGCCTAATCGAGGAGGGTGAAAGATACATGCTGAGAACGACAGAACGTTGATAAAGGAAATTGAGGATGAGTTAAAGAAATGGAAAGATACACCGTGCTTTTGGATTGGAGGAATGAATAGCGTTTAAATGGCCATGCTACTTAAAGCAATCTACAGAGTGGATGTGACCCCTATCAAATTACCCATGACATGCTTCACAGAACCAGAACAAATAGTCCTAAAATTTATGTGATACATGGAAGAGGGGAGAATTCATGCATCCACAATACTCTGCACACCCACGCACACAATCCTAAAATTTATATGACGCATGGAAGAGGGACGAGTTCATGAGTCCACAGTGCTCTCCACACACACAATTCATGAGTCTACAGTGTTCTATACAGAGGCGCCTGCACAAAGTTAAGCTCCACAGAGGGGCAGAAGGAACAATCGAATGGAAACTCGCCACTTTGTGGACACTGTTTTGTTACTTGATAGGTTTAAAGGGTGATTGGATGGATACAAACATACAAGGTTGGTACAAAAGTAAATTACTGCCAACCCTGAATTTTAAATCACTTTAACTAGGCTCAAAGACATCCTTATTGATCAAAACAGGAACCATTACAATGAACACATTGTTGCAAACAAGAAATAAGTTTGTTTATTCAAATCTGTTGCATAAAAATCTGTGCTTCAGGATTAGACCAACTTTCCGGAAGCGTTTTCTGCCTCTTGCTGGTTGTGGAAGCATTTTGCTTGCAAAAGAAGGTTGTTGAGATGCTTGAAGAAGAGGTTGTTGGTCGACAAGAGATCAGGTGAATATGGTGGATGAGGCAAAGCTTTGTAGCCCAATTTGTTCAACTTTTGAAGAATTGGTTACACGAGGTACAGTTGGGTGTGTTGTGGAGAATTGGACCCATTCTGTTGCCCAACGCAGCCATTGCAGTTTTCGGTGCATCTCATCGATTTGCTGAGCATACTTCTCAGATGTAATGGTTTCACTGGAATTCAGAAAGTTATAGTGGATTAGACGGGCAGCAGACCATCAAACAGTGACCATGACCTTGTTTTTGGTACAGTTTTGGCTTTGGGAAGAGCTCTGGAACTTCTGTTTCTTCTCAGTCCAGCTACTGAGCTAGTTGTTGCTGGTTGTGGTGTAAAATCCACTTTGCATTGCATGTCATAATCTGATTGAGAATGGTTCATTGTTTTGTAGAATAAGAGAAGATGACACTTCAGAACAACAGTTTTTCAAAATTTTCGGTCAGCTCTTGAGGCACCTACTTAGCAAGCCTTTTCACCTTTCCTATTTGCTTCAAATGCCAAACAACCACAGAATGGTTGACTTTGAGTTCTTTGGCAGTTTCTCGTGTACTCTTAAGAGGATCAGCTTTGATGATGTTCTGAGTTTGTCACTGTCAACTTCTGGTGGCCAGCCACTACGCTTATCTTCAAGGCTCTCGTCTCCTTTGCAGAACTTCACATACATTCATTAGCAGTTCCTGGGTCAAATGTGATGATGTTGCAAGTTGTCTCTGCTGCTTTCCGACCTATTTTGTACTCAAATAAGATTGCTTGAATTTGCTTTTTGTCTAGCATCATTTCCATGGTCTAAAATAAATGTAAAATAAACAGCAAGTAATACGTTAGCAAAAAAACATAAAGTGAGAAATGGACATTAAAATGGTACGTAGCATAACCGCATTGAAGAATGTATTCCATTATTAAACAGCAAAGTTCAGCAATGCAAAACCACAGTTACTTTAACACCAACCTGATACAAGTTCAAGTATTGACACTGCCCTCAAAGCTTCATCCACAGATTACTTTTTTTTCCCTCACAGATTCAGTTCAGTCGCTCAGTCGTGTCCAACTCTTTGCGACCCCATGAATCTCAACACGCCAGGCCTCCCTGTCCATCACCAACTCCCAGAGTTCACTCAAACTCATGTCCATCGAGTCCATGATGCCATCCAACCATCTCATCCTCTGTCATCCCCTTCTCCTCCCGCCCCCAACCCCTCCCAGCATCATGGTCTTTTCCAATGAGTCAGCTCTGCATGAGGTGGCCAGAGTATTGGAGTTTCAGCTTCAGGATCAGTTGCAGATTATGTATTAATAATAAAGAGGGGAATTCCCTGGTGGTCCACTGGTTAAGACTCCGTGCTTTCACTGCCTAGGACCCAGGTCCAGAACCTGGTGAGGGAACTAAGATCCCACATGCCCTGCAGGCACAGCCAAAATAACTTACAGTAACAAAGAAAAAGTACTTTTTGTTGGAGAAATCTGGCAGATTTCCATCTGTCAGGTGGTCAGAACCAGCAATCAGGCAAATCCAAAATTGAGGACCATTCAGAATTGACCTGAACTCTTCAAAAATTTCTCTTTGATAGAAGATTAAAAAACTGTTGTAGACTTAACCATGACGACTGCGTGGCAGTGCATGGTTCTAGATTGTGCCCTAGGCAGGGGGACTGCTGTGAAGGACATTACTGGGACAGGCAGGTGGACCAGTGTGGTGTGGACTGTGTCTGCGCTGTGTCACACATGTCGCCTGCAGTGCCGTGCCGCCACACTCAGCTGCAGAAAGACCCTCGTGAGCACAGGATTCTGACCTCAGTGGAGGAGGTGTAATGGCCAGTGAGGGAGGCCGTGTGAACACACGTGGCTGAGGTTGCTGAAAGTCCTGCCTCCCCTCACCCCAAAATCCACTTCAGATGGCTCAGGTGACTTTAGCATGAAGAGAAAACTAAAACATTCTGGTTTTTTGGTTGTTTTTTTTTTAATCAGTGTTATTGAGAGGGATCAAACTGCATGTGTTTTGAGTGTGGTGGTTTGAGAATTTTACCATGTCTGTCCTCTCAAGAAACCATTGCCATAATCAAGGTGACAGACATATCCATTGCTCTTCAAAGCTTGTTGGGTCCTTTTGTGCTTCGTCTACCCCGGCTTTTTGTCATCTGCTTCTGTTGCTATAGGTTGGTTTGCATTTTCTAGAGCTTCCTGTGCAACGAGTAGTACTGTGTGTACTTTCTTTTGAGAATTTATGTGTCAGTGGTTACTCCTTTTTATTGCTGAGAGTTATTCCCTTGGATGCCTAGTTTCTTTATCCCTGCACCTGTTCATGGGCACTTGGATTTGTTCCAGGTGTCAGGCACTCCAAACAAAGCTGCTGTGAACTTTCGTGTGTATATGGACATTCATATCCTTTTCCTCCTGGGTAAGTGACTAGGAATGGAATGGCTGAACCAAAAGTAGTGAATGTTTTTTCTCTTTGAAGAAACTACCAGACCGCTTGTACTTATGTTCCCACCAGCAGCATACAAGGGCTTTGTTGGTTCATATCTTTCAAATAACTTGCTTGTTTCACCTAAGTTACTGAATGTATTGGCATAAAGCTGTTTATATTGCCCCATGTTTGTGCGTGTTCAATTGCTCGGTCATTCTGCCTCTTTGTGACCCCACGGACTGTAGCCCCCCAGGCTCCTCTGTCCATGGGGTTTTCAAAACCCTAGCAAGAATTCTGGAGTGGGTTGCCATTTCCTACTCCAGGAGATCTTCCCAACCCAAGGATTGAACCCACGTCTCCTGTGTCTCCTGCATTGGCAGGTGGAATCTTTACCATTGAGCCACCTGGAAAGCCTGAATCTAGTGATGTTGCCTCTCGTTCCTGTTTGTTTTGTTGTATTTGTTTTTCATTTTGTTGTGGTTTTGGTTGTGCCATGCAGCTTGTGAGATCTTAGGTCCCAGACCAGGAATAGAACCTGGCCCCGCAACAGTGAAAGCACGGAGTGCTAACCAGTGAACCTGCAGGGAATTCCCTCATTGTTGCTGTTGGTAATTCGTGTCTTCTCTGGTTTCCCCTGCAGTCTCATTAGAGACTTATCAACAGTCTGCTCAAAGGACCAGCTTTGGTCTCAGTCATTTTCTCTTGTTTCCTAGTTTTCTGTTTCATTCGTTTCTGCTGTGATCTTTTATTTCACTTCTGATTGCTTAGGGTTTAACTGTTTTCCTAAGATGGAAGCTGAGATCATTGATGTGTTTATTATAGTATAGGCATTTAGTGGCTATAAAGTTTTCCCCCTACCATAGCAACATCTCAAATCCTGATTTTTCTTTTTCCTGTAGTTCAAAATGCTAATTCCCCTTTTGATCCATAAATTATTTTGAACTGTATTATTTAGCTTCCAGATATTTGAGGATTTTTTTCCCATAGAACTGTTATTTATTTCTAAATGAATTCCACTGTTTTCTGAAAAAATATATTGTATAACTTGAATCTTTTTAACTTTATTGAAGCTTGTTTTCTGACAAGAATGTGATGTGTCTTGATAAATGCCCTGGGGGGGAAAAGCTTGTTCTGCTGCTGTGAGGGGTGATTGACGTCTCTAGTCAGGTTGTGGATTTGTCTCTCTCCTTGCAGTATTGCTTCATGTATGTTGAAGCTCTGTTGTTAGCTGTGTGAACACTTAGAATATATGTTTTCTTGATTAGCTGTTGCCTTTATCACTGAGATGACTGGTAGTATCCCTGGACAGACTCTTCTGCGCAAGTCTGCCATGGCTGATGCTGACACAGCCCTTCTCGTCTGATGCTGGTGTGGTGCACTGTCCTCCTTGTGACCTAGTTGTACCTGAAGAGTGTTTGGTGTGGGTCCTTTCTTTTCCGTCTAGTCTGAGGAAGTGTGCCTTACCTGTGGGGTTTACACTCAGTGTGATTAATGACAGGATTGGCTTTGCTGTTATTTTGTGTCATCTGGTCTTTGCTTCAGTTTCCTTCCTTTTTAACCTTTTTTTGAATTGCTTTTTATGTTTTTTTTTTTCAAACATTTCTAAATGATTTTTCTTGTGATGACCTCCTCTGTTGAATTTTTTCAGTGTCTTTGTGGTGTTGCTCTAGTGGTTCAGTTAGGGTCTGTCATCTCCAGCAGGATGCAGAGGAACCTGACCTTGTGGACTGCTGCCTTGCCTGCCTGTGTGATAGTGTCATGTGTTTTCTTTACATGTTGTAAACGCTGCAGTGCATTGCTTTTTTTGTTTAAGCAGTCATGTCTTAATATTTTATTTTTTGCTGCTCTGGGTCTGTGTTGCTTTGCGTGGGCTTTCTCTAGTCAAGGTGAGCGGGAGCTGCTCTTCATTGCCATGCGTGGGCTTCTCACTGTGGTGCTTCTCTTGTCGTGGAGCACAGGCTCTAGGTATACAGGCGTCAGTAGCGGTTACAGAATTTTGGGCTCAGTGGTTACCATGTGTGGGTTCCAGGGCACTTTTGAGCTTCAGGAGTCATGGCATACAGGCTCAGAGGTTGTGACTCCGGGCCCTGGGGCATGGGCTCAGAGGTTGTGGCGCGCGGGCTTAGTTGCTGCATGGCAGGTGGAACCTTCCTGGAGCAGGGATAGAACCTGTGTCCCCTGCATCGGCAGGCAGGTTCTTAACCACTGTGCCACCAAGGAAGTCCCATAAACAGTCATACTTTTTAAATTTAAAAAAATTTTAATGTACTTTTGTTATTTCCAGTGCTCTTCATTGCTTCTGTAGCCCCACACTTCCATGTGGCATCGTTTGCCTCCTGCCTGAAGGACATCCTATTAACATGTCACAGTGCTGGGGATTGATTCATCACCCTTTGTATATCTGAAAATATTTTCCTTTTGTCTCTGCTGAGGTTTTTTTTGGCAGATTGTCAGTTCTTTTCTCAGTTCTTGGAAGATATTCCTCCACTCTGCTTTTTCCTCTGGCTGCCTTCAAGGTGTTCTGTTTGTCACTAGTGAGCAGTTTGTCACGTATGTCAGTGTTGTGCTCTTTATGGTTCTTGTGCTTGGGGCCTGTTGGGCTTCTGTGTTCATGGTAGGCCACAAGCTTTTGTCACATTATGCCTTATAACCTATGGACTCTGTTAAGTTTGTTCTCATGTCATGTGTAAAATGTATTTTTAAAATATTTATTTGTAAAAGTGAAAAGTTGCCCTGTTGGTATCAAAATCAAAAGTATTTAGCATCTTACAGTGCCAGAAAGGAATGCAGTGCTCAAAACAGCCTGCAGTGGTGGGGTATTAAAGGGCCCCAGGAGCTGCTCGCTGAGAAGCAGACAAGGCTGGGATGCTTGGAGCAACAGAATAAGTGATCCAGTGTTGGAGTACAGACCAAAATGTAACACAGACACTCATGGGCTCATACTGATGGGAAAAAATAGCAAGTAAGTAGATGAGAAGAGACACATCTGTGTGGAAGCATTCCAAGTCGTACATATAAATGCTCTGCCCTCTGGGAAGGGAGCCCAAAAGCCCTCATAAGTGAGGGCCACGTGTGATGACATCTCCGCAGGGAGGACGGCATGGGCAGGGGAGGAAAGAGGAACTCCCCAGTGGAGACATATGACAGACGCACCTCAGCCAGGTGACCAAGGGTACAGCCATGGTGAGGAGTCATGTCGACAGCACAGCCCTGGCGGGACGTGATGAGAAGGGCACTTCCCCTCTGTGGTCTTCCTCCCCAAACCCACAAGCCCAGACTAACAACGAGAAAGACAGACAGGCCA
Organism: Capra hircus; assembly: GCF_001704415.2. Classification (NCBI taxonomy): domain Eukaryota; kingdom Metazoa; phylum Chordata; class Mammalia; order Artiodactyla; family Bovidae; genus Capra; species Capra hircus. Next base: position 50,000,609 of record NC_030826.1, read on the forward strand.
GCAGAGGGACAGCCCGTGCATCACTGCCCAGCCCTCCTCCAAACCATCGGGGTCGTTCAGACCAGGAAAGTCTGAGAGACCCCCCTGGCCAAGAGCAGCTGAAGGAGACATGACGACTACTCGTCATGTGAGGTTGGGACAGGTCCTAGAGCAGCCGGAGGGCATGAGGTTAAACCTGAGGAAGCCTGAGTAGTATACACTTCAGTTAATGACAGTGTATCGGCATTGGGTCATTAGCTGTGACACCTTTACCATACTGGTGCAGGATGTCAGTCGTAGGGAGACTGAGACCCGGTTGTGGGAGCCAGTGAGGCTCTTCCTCCTGAGCCCCTCCACCCCCACTGTGAAATTGGCCTTCCAGCCTCTCCCCACGTCACTTCTCACTGCTCCTGCCCAGCCGCCCCCCATCAGCATCGCAGGCACGGGCATCCTCAGTGCAGATGCACGGGAGGCGGGCTGACGCAGACTCTCTTGCAGTGGGCATCCCCACCATCCGGTGGTGCGGGGCTGAGGGGGACTACAACGTCATGGTGATGGAACTGTTGGGACCCAGCCTGGAAGACCTCTTCAACTTTTGCTCTAGGAAGTTCAGTCTCAAAACCGTCCTGCTCCTTGCTGACCAAATGGTAAGACTTCATTTTTCTCCACTGAAGGGCAGCCCACGTGCTCAGCACAGGGCTGGTTTGATTGATCAGTCTGATGAGGCCTTCAGGGTTGTTCGCTTCCTTTTTGTGCCATGTGTGCATACGGAGAAAACAGAAGCTTGTTAACTGTGCAAGAGATAGTGACCCGTGGAGGCCAGGGCATGTTTGCAAGTGGGCCAGGGTTCCCCTTGGTTCCTTCTGCCAGGCTGCAGCCTGGGGTTCAACCTGTCACCCCTGCTTCTCCACCTGCAGATTAGTCGTATTGAATACATACACTCAAAGAACTTCATTCACCGAGATGTGAAGCCGGACAACTTCCTCATGGGGCTGGGTAAGAAGGGCAACCTGGTCTATATCATTGACTTCGGGCTGGCTAAGAAGTACCGGGACGCCCGCACCCACCAGCACATCCCCTACCGTGAGAACAAGAACCTCACTGGGACGGCGCGGTACGCCTCCATCAACACACACCTTGGCATCGGTGAGCCCTCCCTCCCTGGCTGTCCTGCAGCCTCTTGGGGCCCCTGAGGGTTGGTTGTGGCACATTGGGTATGGAGGCTGGCATCAAACCTTCTTAGCAACGGCTGGCATCTGGGCCTGCAGACCTTGTGAGGCGTGAGGGACAGCATGTGCTGGGGCCTCCTAATGGGTGGCAATGCATCTCCTAACGGCACAGCAGGGTTGCTTCTGCAGAAGCAAAGACTCCACGTGTCCTTCTCTGAGGCTCTGAGTTTATCCCCAGGCAGCATCTGTGGGGTGTTGCTGTGCATGCTCAGGCACACCGCCCTGACCTGCTCTCCTCTCTATCCAGAACAATCTCGAAGGGATGACCTGGAGTCTCTGGGCTACGTGCTCATGTACTTCAACCTGGGCTCACTGCCCTGGCAGGGCCTGAAGGCTGCTACCAAGAGGCAGAAGTATGAGAGGATCAGTGAGAAGAAGATGTCCACTCCCATCGAGGTGTTGTGCAAAGGCTACCCTTGTGAGTGTCCGGTGGACAGTCAGCCAGTTGTAGTTCTGTGGGAGGGCAGGGGCCTGTGAGGTCTGGAAGAAGGACTAGGAAAGCCCCCCCAGAGGCTGGCTGTCCAAAGCCCCCTCAGCGCCCTGCATAGTTAGGGAGCTGAAGACTGGGCAGGTGGCCTCCCCTCCGAGTGGCCACAGCCTCTGTCCCTGGTGCTCCTCTGCCTTCCTGAGCCGTAACTCAGGGAGTTTTCCTTTTGTTTTTGTGAGACTTCTCCTAGGATAAGTGTCTCCGATGAAACTGTTATGCTCTGTGGTGCTCAGTTTTCTCATCCTCTTTCCCCAAAGCATGCCTGATGTTTCAGGCTCCAGCGTTCGCAGCCTCTCTCTGTGGCCGTGGGTGGTCAGAGGTTCTGTGGACAGACACCATTCTGGCTCTCAGGCAGGAATACTGCTGGTTACCTCTGAATCTTCTGGTGTTTACAGCTGAATTCGCCACGTACCTAAATTTCTGCCGTTCCTTGCGTTTTGACGATAAGCCTGACTACTCATACCTGAGACAGCTCTTCAGGAACTTGTTCCATCGCCAGGGTTTCTCCTATGACTACGTGTTCGACTGGAACATGCTCAAATTTGTAAGTGTGCCCCCAGCTCACTGACCACTCAGCGTGGAAGGGGCTTGCCTGTCAGCAAAAGGCTGCCAGCTGCTGCCATCCCTTTCTGGGAGCTATAGGGGGTGGGGCTTCAGGAGGCATGGCTGCCACATGGGGAGCACAAGGGGTTCTGAGAAGCAAAATGCCAGCGGGCAAGCCAAGGAGGCACCTCAGGGCCACGATGGAGTCCACAGTGCAAGTCTGCCCAGACCAGGGCTCTCATTTGAACTCTGCGGTCCTCAGGATGTTGTGACTGCGCTGGTCTGTGAATTCCTTGTCAAGGGGATGTGACTCCCACCGGGCGGGGTGAAGACATTCCCCTCCTCCCCTCACCTGGCTGTGCTGAGGCCCAGCCTCCCAGGGGTTGGGTGGCCTGGGAGGTGCCGTGTGTTAGGTCTCCGTTTGGCCTTGTGAGGAGCTAGACCTAACATTTGATTTCCTTTGTCACCCAGTTTGTTCATTATCATGAGCCCGTATTTGTGTGCACGTGCACTGTCGGGACTCGGGGTGGGATAGAGTGGGAGCCTGGACTTCAGTTTGTTTCCTCTAAAACAGGCCACCTGTCTCTGAGTCTGTTGTAGGAGTTTGTTTAATCTTTGACACTACAGCCAGAATCCCAGTTTTTTGTTCTAATTTGCACTTCCTCTTTCATTAAAAATGTGTTCTGTGAGCTTAAAACAAAAATTGGCATGTTTCTAGGGTGACAAAATCTGATGGAGGAACAGAACCTCCTCCTCAGAGTGCAAAACAGGAAGCCTTATCCCGTGGCCTCACGGGTGCATGGGTGCTCACACAGACCAGATCAGGGCAGAGAACCACAGCCTCCTCAAGCTGGTGCCAGCCCACAGAGCCAGCGTGCCCTGGGCCTGGCCTGTGCCATCCTGCCAGACCTCTTTATTAGGATGGCCTTCGAGGGACAACCTTTGGGGGCAGTGATGCAGGTTCCTTGGAGTCTGCACATCAGGGTGCACTTCCTGCCAGTGCCACTGTAACAGATTTTTTGTTATTACATCGTCACCCCTCACAGGGATTCGGCAAACCTCTTCTATAAAGGGCCAGACAATGAATGGTTTTCTCTCTGCCATCTGTATGGCATTGTGACCGCTCGACTCTGTGTTGTGTATAACTGGACAGCCGCCAAAGCAGTGCGTCAGTGAGCAGGCATGACTGTGCCAAGAAAACTATTTGCACAAATGAGTGTGGCTGCATTTGGCCCATGGGCTGCAGTTTGCAGATTCTTGCCTTACGGTGCTGGTGATTAGGACATAACCTTTACTAGGACAGGTACCCTGGCATCACCACTTAAAATCCAGGGTCCCTGTGCTTCTCCCTGAAAGTGTTGACTAGCTGTTCTGGGAGCAGCTAGTTTAGCTGAGGTGGTGCCCACTGCCTCGCCACCTGGGACGAGCGTGGTGGCTATTCTTGTCTCATGCAAACTAGCAGGACATCGACTCGAGCCAGGCGTCTGGGCTCTGGTTGGACTCTTCAGCTGACCAAATGCTGTGCTTTCTTTCTGCCTGTCGCATGGGTGCCTTCCCCCAGCTGTTGCCACGTTGGGCCGCCTCTGACCTTCGCTGGTTCCCATCCCCACATGAATAATCGCAGAGAAGAGGGCTGCCAGATGCTGTTGGTGGCTGGGTTCTGAGGAGTGATAAGGCGACTGGGTAGAGGTTTCCTCTGCTGGGAAAGGAGACAAGCCCGGTTCCGCTCGCCCTCGGTCGTGGGACGGGTCAAGCGCGCCCCTGGAGGGAGGAACGCCTGACTTGTCAGAGGCTGCAGACTTCGGGGGGGCCTGTTACACATGCCCCCGTGTTTTTTCGAGTGGTGGCCAAGGGCCTCAGGTGGTTTTTCACCAAACCCAGTTCAGTTCTGGTGTCGCCCTCTTTCCTCCATAGGGAGCCAGCCGGGCAGCTGACGATGCTGAGCGGGAACGCCGGGACCGAGAGGAGCGATTGAGACACTCCCGAAATCCAGCCACCCGCGGCCTCCCTTCCACGGCCTCGGGCCGGCTGAGGGGGACACAGGAGGTGGCTCCTCCCACCCCCCTCACCCCTACCTCACACACTGGTGAGTGGTCCCAGGGCTGCAGCTCACCCTGGTCCCCGCGCTGCAGGCAATAGGGGTTCTGTTTTGTGTGTCGCTTGCTCTGGACACTCCAGTGTGTGACCTCATGGGGTCTGGGCAGTGTACCTTGTGGGTGAAGCGTGTGCGTCCTTGTTCTGTTCATTTCTTACTTCCGAAATTAGACACGCCAGGGAACCACCTGGGATAGTGCCTTCCATAATATCTGTTTCTCAGAAGTTGGCCTGTTGAAGGATTATGTTCCCTGTGAGCTCTGTTGCTTTGCCTCTTGTTCTCATGACACATCATTTAGCCTCTTCCTTGCCTGTCAAGACAGGCCTTGTAGGCAGAGGCCCCAGCCACCCTCCCACTAGACTCCTGGTGCTTTACTCCCAGGGATCAACCTGTGATGCCGGCCTAATCTTAGGGTGCAGTAAGCTGTCCTGTGCCTGAAACTGAGGCAGCTGAGGGTCCTTGTTAGACGTGGTTTTCAAGGAGAGACCCTGTGCTGGAGTGTGGGGCTGCATTCCGAGGCCTCACGCTTGCCCCTGTCTCCCTCTCCTCCAGCGAACACCTCTCCTAGGCCCGTGTCCGGCATGGAAAGAGAGCGGAAAGTGAGTATGCGGCTGCACCGCGGTGCCCCGGTCAACATCTCCTCATCTGACCTCACGGGCCGGCAAGATACCTCCCGCATGTCCACCTCACAGGTACGCACCCCGTGGGCCAGCACCTGAGCTCGCCCAGGTCGGGTGCTGTGGGCCTCTGACTTCTCCACGTTTGGTCTGGTCTTATGGGCTCCAAGCAGAGTGAGGTCGTAGTTTCAAAGGCATTCCTTCTTTCCTTCCTTCCCTTTCTTGCCATATTCTGGTGTTTTACCTGATGGGGTAACGTTGTACCCCTCAATGCAGCTTGGCCCCTTGGTTGAGAGCCTCCTTGATGAGCTGTGTGAGGTAAGGGCTCTACACCCCTCCCCTCAGGCTGTGCTGGGACGTGCCACAGGGCCCTCTCTCTCCTGCTGCCCTCCACATGACTCCCAGCCCCCGGGCAGCCTTGGAGCCTTGGCCATCTTCCCTGTGCAGGCTGGTGCTTCCAGCCTGCTCACACCATTTGTTGTGGGCACATCCAGCCTTGAAGACTCTGTCCTCGATCTTGTTGACCAGCTGTTCCCCCAGCAGAGTGCCGGGGCAGGGGTGGCAGGGGTGGTGTGTTGCCGGCCGTCACTGCAATGCTGTGGGCAGAGGCCTTCTAGAGCCCAGCGCTTGGCAGTGTGCTTCGGGGCGAGGGCTTCTGTCTTCTGGTGCCCCTTCTGATGTCTGTCTTCTGTCTGGCGCGGCAAGTGTGCTCAGAGGTGCAGGGCCTGGTCCCAGGGCCCCCCTCCCCCCGTGTCCTCTTCCCACTGTGGCTTTCCTCGCTGTCCTTCCGTGCTTGCTACCGTGCCTCCCTCAGCAGAGCAGCTCTTTGCCCACATGCGAACGTTTTTCCTCGTCGCGTCAGGGGCTCCTGCAGTCAGGGCAGTAGGGGCGGACAGGGGTCAGGAACAACCCAAGTGAACCATTTCTCCTGCTTCAGCCAGTGTCCCATGGGGACTGGGACTACCCCCTGGTGTCTTCTCGATGGGCAGGTGGTGGGTTGAGGAATGTCCGAAGCCCAGGTCCTAGCCGTGTGCTGGGGCAGCGGCCCTGTGCTTCACCACGATGCCTCACGTTTACACTTTGCGTTCTGCCCTCCTCGGTGCTTTCTGGGCAGTGGGCGTAGAATGTTGGTGAATTTGGTGGGTCAAGCATTTTGTGAGAACTCCCAGAACCTCAGTCCTGTGGCATCCAGCCGATCTTGTGGCAGAGGACCAAGGTGTGCCCAGGCACACTTTAATCAAGTGAAATAATGTTTCTGCCAAATTTACTAGTGATTTACTAGCAAGTCTACTAGAAATGGGTTTTTCTTACATGGTAACTTTCTCTAAGAGACTGAAGATGCAGGTAGTTCAAATGATGCGGCTCAGTGGGTCAGTAATGAGATTGGACCTCTGAGGACTCCCAGCCCCACAATCGTCCTCTGTCACCACAGGGCACAGAAGGGGCTTAACAGGTTTCTTCCCACAAGCCCTGGAATGCATGAGGGCTACCAACTATAACCATACTATCCACTATACTAGCAGTTGGAAGCAGGTCCCTGGAGGTGTTCACCATGCCTGGCCAGGCGGGCCTGGTAGAGGGCTCCAGAACACCTCAGCCAGCAAGGACAAGGAAGGGGCAGGCTAACTTCTTTTTTAACACAAGAAAACGTGTTTTGCTTTGCAGATCATTGAGGGAAGTGGAAGAGGCTGAGTCCTGAGAGTGCCAGGCAGTTATGGGTTTTAATCCAGCCTCTTTGCCACCTTGTGTCCATCTTCATTCAGCCCATGACCCCTGAACGTTGACAACACACAGCTTCAAGACCTTTCCTGTAAAATCTTTCCATCACAATTGCATGTCTTTGCCCCCTGGTTCTCTCTGCTTTCCATACGAAGAAGAGGGCCTGAACAGTGGGGTGGGGGGAGCCAGTCTCTGAAGAGATTCAATTTGTGTGTGTCCCTTCCAAAAGAAACACCCTAGTTACCCTGGGAGTTTCCTTATGATCTTCATGTTGAGGGCAGCTGGACAGCTCTCTCCTTCAGGTTTTCCTGATCATCCCCCAGGTGCTCTTCCTTAAGAGACTCTGAAAGACTGCTGTCCACCAAGGGTGTGATCAGAGTTGCTCCAGCTTTTATGACTGTGGCCTCCATTCACACACCCCACCCCCAACCCCCACCAAAAGATGCAAGCAGGAATAGGGCCAATGACACACGGATCCAGGGGCCAGCACCACGTGTGCACCGAGCCCGGCCTCCTCTTACCAGCTTCCTTTCCTCAAGGAGAGGTGGCATCCTGCGCCAGTGTACCTAGGCCAAGGAGGTAGCTCATCGTCAGCACACAAGCGCCTGGAGCCACTCGGCTGCTTGGGGGACGGCCCTGCTGACCCTCTCCAGCTAGGGGTGGGAGGATGTGACACGTCCCTTGCCCTAGCCACCACTCCTCACCCCCTTGTCCTTCTCCAGGGACTACAGTCCCCACACCCCTGACCCCAGCCTGCGAATCTGGCCTCTGTTGCTGGGATGTCATGGAGACTGAAAGGCTTCTGGCGGCTGAACCTGTGTGTGATGTTTCTCTTTGTGAGAAGTGTCTTTTTCATCCAGTGCTGTTAATAGAACATAATGCTGACCCGTGGTGCCAGTTTTTCCTTCGGGTGGGCTGACTTGTTTTAATTCTGGCTCTCCAAATAAGGTCCGCAGCCCTGTCCTTTTCCGTGTGTCAGTGAGAAAATACATCCAGTTCTTGTGTCACGGGGAGGTGGTGTCCTCTCCACCTCCCGAGCACAAGCCTCAGGAGCCCCTGATGCCAAGACCTTGTGGAGGGGCTGTTGTCCGGGCATCCAGTTCTCTTACTGCTTGAGGAGTTGGGAAGGATCTCCCTCATTGGCCTCCCTGATGGATCCATCCTCGAGGAGCAGGGGCCACTCTGGAAAGGTGGGACCCAGTTCCTTGTGTGGTCCCGGGATCCCCTCGAGCAGCCCCAGCCAGGGGTCCTGGACCTGGTTGAGGCAAGGCAGCACTTGTGGAAACAGGAGGGCCTTACATGCTGGTCCAGCCAGTGGAACCCTTACCAACAGCTGTCTTTTCCCCCCACCTCAGAATAGCATTCCTTTCGAACATCACGGCAAGTAGCTGCACGTCTCCCCGTCGGAAGGCAGCACTGGGTGAGTGTGCTCACGGCGGGGCTCCTCGGCAGGCGCCGGGCCGGGTGGGAGCTGCCGCCCACTCGCCGGCCTGAGGGAGCACGCAGCGGGTCGGGCTTGCATGCCAGGTGCCCCAGGTAGAGCCAGGCCCCGACCCAGGTTGTCTCCTTACGTGGATTCCAGAGCAGCTATGGTGGGCTGTGCAGTCTGGGGCGACCCCAGAATCCTTTCCGTTGGCCTTTGGCCCTCGCCGTGGTCTCTAGTCAGGAGCTGGCATGGGGAGCAGGAGCCCAGTCTTGGCTCCAGTGGCCCCAGAAGGCTCGGGGCCTTGTGGTCCCAGGTTGGTCGCCGGACGTGTATTGTATTGTGCTGGCTGTGGGGGCCGCGCTTGGTGGGGCCTCTTCCGCTCTTGCTGCGTGAGACACTCCTGATGGTCTCTGCTGTCCTGGCTTTGTCATCTCTCTTCCTTTAGCATTGATTTCTGTCCTCCTCGTTTGCTTTTCTTTTCGAACTTGGTCTCTGCCCAGCATCTTGTCCACGCTCTCGTCTGTATTAACCCATCAGCCACAGCCGCCTGCTCCCTGCCATTGGTGCATGGCTGGGCCTCCCAAGCCCAGCTCCCCTCTTGGTGGCGACTCTTGTGGCTCCTCCCAGCTGAGGGCTTGCAGCTTCTGTCCACTCGGCACCGCGGGGCAGACCGGCTGTAGTTGTAACGTGACTGCACTCTTGGGGGACATCTTGATGGGAAGTGCTTTTCACGTCTTCCCCCAAGTGGAGTCCCAGTGCCCACTCAGGGCCTGGTCCTCTATTTCAGAACACCAGGCTACTTCCTAGGAAGGGGGCGCTGGGCATCTCTTGCCCGCTTGGACTCCGTCCGGTCTGACTGATCATGAGCTTGCGGCCCCGCGGCCTCCTTGCCTGCATGGCTCTTCTTCCTTCCCCATCTTCCTGTCACTCTTTCTGCTGCACGTGTCCTGGCCTCGAGGGACCTTCCAGAGCGGCTGGGGGGCACATGTCCAAAGGGGCTAGGTGGCATCTGTCCCTTCCTCCTCCCCGGGCGCTGTCACTGGTGTTTTGTGCTCAAGCCTGACCGGCTCCACTCCTCTGGCCTCACGCTGACCTTCTCCTGTGCTTTGGCTCCGACAGATTCCCGGTCGGGTGGCGTCCAGTGGTCTGCAGTCTGTCGTGCACCGATGAGAACTCTCCTTTTTGCTGAGGGCAGACAATGCATGGCTGATCTACTCTGTTACTAGTGACACGCCCCCGGTCTAGAACCGAAATGTTAACACCGGGAGCTCTCCAGGCCACCCACCCAGCGACGCCCATGGGGGAAACAAAACATAAACCCAACCGGACAGACTCCAAGCGCTGCCATCGCCAGGGGCTGCACTGAGCCCCCATGAACTCGGTTCTAGCGGGGCTGGGAAGAAAGCAGTGAGACGGTTGCAGAGAGAATCAAACTCCCATCCAAGAGCCTTTCAGTCCCCTCCGTGGTGGCGCACCCGTGTCCCTGCCGAGTCTACTGTAACTACCAATCTTCTACTTGGTTAAGACAGTTTTGTATCATTTTGCTAAAAATTATTGGCTTAAATCTGTGTAAAGAAATCTGTCTTTTTATTGTTTCTTTCATGTCTGTTTTTGCGGTCTTAAAGATGCTGACTTAAAGAATTCTGAAGCAGGTGCTGGTGTGGAGTTTGTGTAGGAGTGAGGCAGGGAGCAGAGCACACGTGGGTTTCTGTGGTCTGCGTCTCTTGGTTTGTTATGTGGTCCACTGTGGAGAAGGGATTTTCTCATCAGAAGTTCTGTCACGTATATGCGCGTGTGTAAGTAACGTGTGTCCGTGTGCCGTGTGTCTCGTGACTTCATTAATCTAGTTTTGGCTGTCACGCTCCCTTCCCCACTGTAAACTGAAATGCCCGCTCACTGCAGACCCGCTGGGATTCTTGGATCATCAGGGCAGTTAGAAAGTGCTGGCCACATGCACAGGCGCAGCGGGTGCTTCCCGACAGAGCAGCCCATGGATCTGACCTTCCTAGACGCGACGAGAAGGAAGCCGAGCCTGAAGACTGCAGAAGCCATGGCTTCGTGTCATGTTGCTGATCCCTCGGGAGAGGATTTCAGAGACTTGGGCTCCTCCCTGGAGTCATGTTTGGTTATGTTGGTGGTGATTGCCCCAGTGCTTTCAAACTTAGGAGATTTTCTAAATAGGCTGTCGATACTACCAGTGCAGGTTGGCCCCCAGTCTGGGTTAACATCTCTGCTCAAGACCAAGGGCCGTGGTGTCCGCCCTGTGTGCCAGCATTGCCCAGAAAGGCCAGCGGGCCCAAGGGAATCCACTCTGAAGTGCCAAGAAACAGGTGACTCTGACGACTTGATGTCCAGGAGAGTAAAAGATAACATGCTTTTGTGACCTTCCCTGAGACATAGTGACCCCACAGAGGCCAAGAGGCAGAGCAGGGCCGAGTCTCCCCAGAAAGACCCTCCGGGGCAACCAGGCTCCAGGTGGGTTCCTGAGACACCCTCCCTCGCTTTGCAGCAGCAGCAGCAGAGGCATCAGCTGGTAGTGGCGGCTGGTGGACAGGAGCCTCCGTCTCTGGAAGTGAGGTGCAATATATATGTTCATAGGTACTTTCACATTTCTTCCCATCATTGCCCTGCAGTGTGTTCTGTTTAGAAACAGGCACTGGGAGGAAGCTAGGGACCTGAAAGGTGTCCATGTCTGTGTTCTCCCTTCCTGCCCCCAAAGTCCCAGCACAGCGACGCTGGTCCTAGGAGGCCCCGACGGCTGTGTTGATGGCGCAGAACGCAGCTGGTTGCTTCTTTCTGAATCCTGAGCTGGCTACTCTGTAAGTGTTTTGGGGTGTGGACACTTGGCCAGGTGGGGCTGTGTTTCTGGGAGTGTAGAGGGAGCTCGGGTTGGTTAGAGTGAGTGGGGGGCTTTCATCGTGGCCCAGTGCCTTCCTCAGAGGTGGGCGTCCCCCTCCTGGAGAGCTGTTAGCAGCTGCGGCCCCGATGTTCTGCATCCAGGTTTTCACCTGAAATTGCCAGATGGCATTTTAGAAGTGGACTCCAACCCTGAGTCCTCAGCAGTGTGGTTGTGGACAGTTGTGTCCCCCCCGCCCCGTCCCCCCATATTTAACTCCCCATCCTGACTTGCAGGAAACCTAGTTGGAATGTCTGTATCAACCTGTGTATCAGTGGCCAGTCTCTGAACTGCGCTTTTGTATGACCACTGTATTTGTGTCCTTAACCACCATGTAAATAATAAATTCATGACGACCTCTGCCTTTCTTTCCTGCCCCTGCCATGTGGTCTTTATTTCATCAGTTTTGAGTTTTGATTTGTGTAGATTAACTTTGTGAAACTAATTTTCTGAGACTGGGTATTCGTGTCTGTCCTTTGGAAGCCTGTTGGTGTACTTTCATAAGCTGATCAGGAGCAGGTGGGATGAGCCCCTGGGGCGCGGCGGGGATGTGGCTGAGCTGCTGCTGGTGTAGGCCGTGAGCACACACCCGTCCCCTGCTTTAACCACCTCTGTGGGAAGGACATGCTGCCACTCACCTTGTGTTCTCTGGGGAGTGAAGAGCATGGTAGTTGGCCCGTAGTCGTGTTCCTACTGCCCGGGGGGGGTGCTCATGGTACCCATGAAGGAGCCCCTGCTGGGACAGGGGCTTGGGCCCGGCTGTCGTCATCCCAGTGTGAGCACCAGCCTGCATCCCTCACGCCCCAGGTGCTGTCCCTTCTAGTCAGGCAGTGCTGGAAGGGGGCATCATCTCTCCAGCTGTTGGGCTCATGGCCTCCACTTCCCTCTGCCCCTGAAGTTGTTAGAGACCAAGACACCCCTACCCCTGGGAGCTCCAGGCGGAGCCGAGTGAGAAGGTGTGGCCCCGCAGGAAAGTCCTTCCCTATTGAACTGGGGCCACAGATGTGTTCCCATAGATGTATGGTAACTAAGCACCTTCTGGTCCACACCCACTTGTCCTGGAGTGGAGTATGCCAGCCTTGCATGTGCTACAGGGAGAGTCTTGGTGATGCCACCCGCATGCATGGGAAACAGGTGGGGCAGGTGGGTCTCCTACCCGCCACTGGTTTGTGTTTACTGCTCACAAGCCAGGTGTGCCAGGCTTGTGCCAGATGGTCCCTGAGGATGTGAAAGAGCCTGAGCTTTATGGGTTCCCCCTCCTCCCCTAAGCTTGCTGACACTTGGACTCAGCTGAAATGGTGATGAGGTGAACCCTGAACCACCTCTTGTTCTCCTGCCAGGAGGGAGGTCACAGGCAGAACAGGGACTCTGGCCCCTTTCACTCAGAGCCTGCCTGCCCTGTTCCCCAGCCCCCTTACCACCTCTGTCTTCCCAACATGGAGAACTCTACCCCCTGACCTGCCTGGCAGGCTCCGTGCTCAGGAGAGCAAGCTCTGGGTCCAAGCCTCCACCTCCTCCCTGCCCCCAGGCCCTGTCACCTCTGATGGGGTGCTTGGAGCTCCTCCTAGGGACCATGCCCACCCCCATTAGCTGGGAGCTACGAAAGCAGCACACCCCTTGGCACCACTGTTTGCAGGGATGTTTAGGGTTACAGGGGAGTGTCCTTTGGGGAGCCATGAGGGGGCCCTGCAGGTCTAGGCAGCTGCCTCCCAGACTGCCATTGGCAGAACCCTTGGGCAGCCAGTGACAGTGGGGTCTGCCTTCCTGCCAGGCTCTCCCAGTGTGGGCCTGCACATGAGTCCCAGGGTGTTCTCCACACAGGGTGGCAGGTGCCCCAAGTTCTGGCAGGGCGCCTGGCTCATGTGCCCGCCACTTCTGATTTAGGCAGATGTGTATGTGTCCTCCAAGGAGCTGCTAAGGGCCTGTGAGAGTGGGCTTAGTACACGCATCTGTGTCTTCATGGGAAGCTGGGTGTGAGCCTCCTCCAGTGGGACATCTGGAGGACTAAGGAGAGCGCTGTCCATTCCAGAGCACTGACCGCTCTCCTAACTGCTTTTAGGGCCATTGGCCCTTGGCAGCCACAGCTTCCTGAGGACAGGAAGTTTTCTTTCTCTGTGTCTTGGGCACAGCTGGAAATGCCTGGAACCAGAAAACCAGGCAGACCGAACTATCTGGTCACCCTCTCCCCGGGGTTAGGGTTAGACTGCAGGTCAGTCTCCAATCTGGGCAGGGCCCCTGCATGTTTTAACCAGCTAATGTGGGGGCAGGGGGCCTCAGGTGCACCGTGGGGTGCATGGATCCAGCAGCAGACCAGCCGTGGGTCCCACCCCCAGGAGAGGGACTCCCACACCATCTCAGTCACTGAGCGGTATACCCAGTGTAGCTGTAGAGGGTCCCAGATGGGAGTAGGGACGAGTGAGGCAGCTTCGGGTGAGTGAAGGGGTGGTGGTGTGGAATACAGGGGCCCTGATCACCCCCACAGCTGGTCCCAAGAGACCCAAGAAAACTGAATGACTGGCAACAGCCAGGCCAAGGTCTTGCCAGGAGAGAAGGGGGTGTCGTGATGAGGGTTGGGGGGGTGGGGGAAGGGCACAAGCAGGCCACCCACTTGTGCTCTTTTCCCTGCCCCACTGCAGTTCAGAGACCACAGGTGGGGCTGACAAGTTGGGTGCTCATGGCTCAGCTTTCCCAGGGGCTGGCCCCTGCCTGGCCCACCTTGCACAGGGTGAGGTCAGTGGATGCAGGGCTACCACCTGACCCTTGCAGCTGCTTGCACTGCCCACAGCCCAGGCAGAGGGGAAGGACAGAAAGGATGAGATGGGGCAGGGTGCTGTAGGCAGGCGCCCGGCTCCCTCATAGAGCTCAAGGGCCAGATGGAGGAGGGAGCCAGCAGCCCCCTTAGGGCAACACCTCTTGGGGAGGGGGGCCCAGGACGTGAGCTTTTGCTTGCTTTTCGTTTCAGAGGAGCAGGGATGTGGCATCTCTCCGGCTGCACGCGGCCCGCCAGGGTGCCCGCTGCCGTCCCCAGCGCCCTCGACGCACCACCTACTGAGGCGGCCCCAGCGGCCTCTGACCGGGCTCCCAGCCACACAGGCCGCCGCTGGCCACGAGGGCAGGTGGGTGTGAGGTACCCAGGGCAGGGCTGAGCAGGGCTGTTCGAAAAGGACAGGGACCAGACACCAGCCCTGGGCGCTGACCACGTGGGATGACTGTCAGCTAACCAAGGGGTGAATAAACAAAAGCAGACAGACCATTTTTCTTCAAACACACACCAGTGAACAGAAACCACATGTGCATCCCAGCCTAGGTGTCCACATCCCTGCTGTGTGGCCCCTTCCCTGCCGACCACCAGGGTGCTGTGTGAACACGCTGAGCCGTTTGAGGTCCAACAGGACAGGGTCCAGAACAAGCAGTATTTAGAAGGCTGACGTGGCTGACGAGGACTGAAACCACTTTGTAAAAATAAGCAGGCTGTCTTTTGAGAAAGACATTTGGGGTCAACGGTTAGACCGCTGTCCCTAAGTAAGAGCAGGTTTATCTCAAACCTTTCAGAGGTGAAGGAGGGAGCTTTGTCCACTAAGACGCTCAAAAAAGGGGTGGGCTGGGGCACACGGGAGACCCAGTAGGACAGGGCACTCATGGGCACGTGGGGAGGCCTGTTGTGGTAGTGCTCGCTCCATAGCTGTCCCTGGCCCCGCCCCCTGATTAAAGTTGTGTTGTCTCCAAAGCGTTGGGTCTCTGGGTCCTTGAGCCCAGCAGTGGGCACTGGGCTCCCTGGGGTCAGCAGGTGGGGTCCCTGGTGCAGACGGCTCATAACCTCGCGGCTTGGCTTCACCGCAGATCCGCCTCGGAATGACACGTTCCCACCCCGCCACCTCCCCTGAAAAACACTGATCGGGTGATGATCCACTGCCCGGGCAGCCGGCGCGGAGCCGAAGGCCCCGCCCAAGCTGGTCCTGTTTGTGAAATAAATACGAGCGTTGACGGTCTCTGTCCAGTTCCCTGCACCCCTGCCATCCTCCCCAGGCTCAGACGCTCGTTTCCGGGGTGTGAACTACCTCCCCGTTCTTCTCAGGCTCCGTCTTCAAGAACTGCTCCACCTCCCGGGAGTCCACCCTCACATCCTCTGGGGGCTTGTGGCGCTCCTCCTCCGTGGCCGTCTCGGGCCTCTTCCTAATGCAGAAGAAGTTACCCAGCACCAGCACGAGGGAGGAGGCCAGCACCTCGGCCCCCGCCAGGATAAACACGTACTGGTAGACGTGCGTCGCGTCCAGGAGCTTGCCTGCAGTGCAGGGAGACAGGGTCAGCCCAGGGCTGAAGCTTCCACCCCCAGTCACCAGGATAGCCTGGGACCAGTAAGGCAGCCACCCTCACTGCCCACCGCCCCCCAACCCCGCCCCAGGCAGCAGAGACCCAGAGGCTAAAGCAGAGTGGATCTGACAAGGGTTTAGAGCAGAGCCTTGAGTAGGGGCCTCATCCAAGGCCACCTGAAGGGTCTGACCCTGCTGCCTGTTGCCGCAGTGGCCCTCACAGGAACCACTGGGACCCCAGTTGAGGCACCTCCTCACACTAGAACCCTGGCCCCCCCACCCCCCCACCCCAGGGAGGAAGAGTGAAAGGCCCAAAGTCAAGTGGGAGGTACAGGGCCTACAGGGTTGGCTGGAGAGACCCAAACCCAGGTGCAGAGACTTGGCAGGGCCTTGGCCACGCTACACCCACATCCCCACCCCTATCTTCTCAGCTATCAAAAAATAAAGCAAAAGTCCAGGGTAACAGAAGCCAACCCTGGCCTCAGCTCTGAGTGTCCCCGGGGTGTGGGGACAGCCAGAAAGGAGGACCAGGACTCCACCCTAGAGCCATCGCCACGGCTCAGGCCCGTGGGCTTCTTCCCACAATGAAACCAAGCGGGTCCTGGGATGTGCAAGAGGCTGTGTTCCCCCACTGAGGTCAGCTGCCCATATGCAGAGATACATGGTGACTTGGCTAGACAGGGGTGGGAGCGGTGCTGGAGGCCTTTCCAGCTCAGAGCTCCCCAGGGTGAGTCCCCTCCCCAGGAAGAGCAGGTGTGGAAACTGCCCAAGGGCCTAGCCAGGCCCAGGGAGGGAAGGCCGCTCGCACCCCCACCCCCCGCACCCCCCACCAGCACTCACCTCCGGACGGCGGCCCAATGAGCACAGCTATGGCCTCCAGCAGCAGCACGAGGCCAATGGCGCTGGAGAACTTCTGGGTGCCCACGATGGCCATGAGCACCTCAAACTGCAGGGCCCCCACCATGCCATAGGAGATGCCGAAGAAGATGCAGAAGACCACCAGCCCACCGTAGTTGCTGGCCGTGGATCCCGTGAGGTCGGCGAAGCCATTGAAGAACATGGCGAAGCTGAAGAGGTAGACAGAGTAGGGCCGCACCTTCTTGAGCCCCGTGATGAAGCCGGCGGTGGGCCTAGCGAAGATGTCGACGAAGCCCAGGATGGTGAGCAGGAAGGCCGCCTGGGTGTCGGGCACCCCCAGGTCCTTGGCGTAGCTCACCACGAACACAGGTGGTACAAAGAGCCCCAGCACCATGATGGAGGCGGCCAGGGCATAGATGACGAAGCCACGGTCCCTGAAGACGCTCAGGTCCAACAGCCGCCGGGGCGGCCGCTGGGGTGCAGGCCCCGAACCCGAACTCTGCCGGGGTGCCTCCAGGGGCCGCATGAGCGCGGCACACACGCAGCAGTTGAGCAGCAGGCCACCCAGGATGAGGAAGCCGCCCCGCCAGCCGTAGTGGTCCTGCAGCACCTGCCCCAGCGGGGACAGGGCGCACAGGAACACCGGGCTGCCTGCTGCCGCCAGCCCGTTGGCCATGGGGCGCCGCTTGTTGAAGTAGCGGTTGAGCATGATGAGTGAGGGCTGGAAGTTGAGCGCCAAACCCAAGCCTGGAGGGGAGCAGGCAGGTGAGTCAGGTGTCCCGGCCCAGGTTCTCCCAGGCACGGGCACCCGCCTGAATGATTCACGTGTGGACCTGAGGCATCCAAGTGAGGGGACTCAGTATGTGTTCAGAGCCCCCAACACCAGCCCACGTGTCTGGGAGAGATGGGGAACAAGGGATAGATGGGCGCCTGGCAGGGACACCCCACAGCTGGCCTCCCCCAGGAGGTCCTATCTCTTCTGTCAACAGGAACCACTGCCACCCGGCCACTCCGCTCCTGGCGGGGCCTCACTCACCAGTAAGGACCCCTGTGGTGAGGTAGAGCTGGATGATGCTGCCACAGAAGGACGCAGACACCATGCCCAGGGACGCCAAGAGGCCGCCTGCGAGCATGACTGGCCGGCAGCCAAAGCGATTCACACACACGCTGCAGAGTGGGCCTGGAGGGTGAGGGACAGCAGCTAAGTCGCGGGACCAAGGCTGTCCATGCCCAGGGAGACCTGCCCCTTCCCGAGGCCCCTACAGCCCGGCGCAGGAGACACAGGGGCACCGCAGTCGCGTGTCAGTTCCTAAGTAAAGCATGGCTCACAAGGGATGGTCCCCACTGGGGGCATCTCTCCTGACTGGTCTGGGCAGGCAGCGAGGATGGCTCTGGGATCCAGCACGGCTGTGCGGATACGGCCCTCTGGACAGGGTCTCAGACAGCTTTGGCTGTGCCAACCTGCCCTCTGGAGACCATGGCCCCCTCGAAGGCTTCCCACCGGCTGCCTCTAGGGACCAGGGCTGCAGACACTTGGGTGTACCACCCAGCCCCCAGCCCCCAGCCCCCAGGGCTTTTTGCCCAGAAGTGAACTTGGTGAACTCTGAGAGGTGGTCACCTGGCATGACAGCCCCTGCTCACCTGTCCCGTAGAGCATGGCCAGCAGGATGGAGGAGATCCAGGCCGTGTCACTGTAGCCTATCCCAAACTCTCGCATGAGTTCCTTGAAGAAGACACTGACCGCCTTGGGGAAGGCGTAGGAGAAGCCCGTGATAACGAAACAGCCCCAGAGGATGGCCCACCCCCAGCCCCCATCCGGGGCCTTGATGCCGGTCGGGCCATCGTCGATCACTGCCCCTCCCATGACCAGGAGGGCTGATTCCGTGTCCCTGAGAAAGAGGAAGCCAGGCTGACTCAGTTGTCAGTCACCCAGCTGCAGCCCAGCAGCGTGGGGACACAGGTGTAGCTGAGGGCGGGCACCCGACAGGCCGCCCCTCCCTTCAGGCCCTAGCCCCCAGTAGGAGCTCAGCTCTGGGCCGGGCCAGCCACCTGATGTTACCTGAGAACCCTGCCTCTGCCCCTCACCTGCACTGGGTGCAGGGCAGCAGGGTGTGGGGTGACCAGAGCTGCGGCTCCTCCTCCCTCCCCTGCGCAGGCCTGGCCTGCTCCCACACAACTAGCTCTAAAGGGCAGTGGCTTTTTTGGGCTCAGCCAGGTCTCAGGTTACCTCTTGAGGAGGGCAGACCCCAGTGGGGAAATCAGCCGTGCTCTGGTCTCCTGCCTGACCTTGTGTCGGGAAGCCGCGTGGTGCTAGCCACCAGCACCTCGGGCAGTGAAGCCAGGACTGGTGGGGCCTGGGGCTCGGTCTGTGGTGCTGTCCCTCAAGACCTCAGTCTAGATGTGGCCAGCCTTGCTCTCCCACTCCCAGGAGGACAGGGCTTCCCCGTCCTTCCCACTCTGATCACACTGCACCAGAAGTGAGAGTCTGAGGAGGCACACAGTGCTGTGCAGGGACTGAGTGGGGGAGCAGACGGGGAGGCTGGGGGTCACTGTGCTGGCCCCGACTTGTCCCATCCTGTTATCACCCACCTACCTCTGTCCGGCCGCTGGAGTTTAACTCTTCTGGTGAGGGAACGGTGGGAAGAACAGCTTCCATCCAGCCCACCAGAGCAAACCATTGCAGCCCCCAGGCTGCCCAGTGGAAGCTGGCCACACCCACTGTCAGCCCCAAACCCGCGGAAGCCTGGGGTCAACTTCCCTCTTTTAAACCCCAGGAACTTAGCTCATTTGAGGCCCAGGAACTTGATTTCCACCTGGAGATCCTCCTCTCCCCGCCCATTTTCATCCCCGATCCTCGCTCCAGAAATCCCCAAACCCCAGAAATCAGCCTCACCTTACAGAAGCTGTTCCAAGGACAGAGTAGGCCTCTTTGCTGCTGGCGTGGGCAAGGGAGGGCTTGGTGGATCCAGCCACTTGCTGCCCACTGAAGCTCCGTGTCTCCCCACCCGCGGTGAGCTATAAGCAGCTCCCTGGTGGAGGAAGCCCTGATAGGTAGTATCTGCCGATTCCGTGGTGTAAACACTCCTACCTGCGTGATGCCCAGGGACCTCCTGACCAGGGCAGCTGCACAGCAGCGCCGCTGCCCTCCTATCAGCCCGCCCGCCTGGATTTCGTAATCTGTCCTGGCTCCACCCCTTGCCCCTTTTCCTCGGATCCTTGTTGACCTGGCACAGCCTTCCAGGTGGCCAGTCCTGCATCAGAGGCTCCACAGAACCTGGGACAGGACTCTGGAGTGAGGACAAGGGCCTCTGTGCCCGGCCTGTCTGAGCACAGCTTCAATGTGCAGAGCAAAGGAATGTGGGGAATAAGACCCACCCACACCCACCTCCAGCCTGCCCCCCAGCACCCTGGCCACAGGGGCTGTGCCCTCCGGGGCCCCTGATTCAGTAGTCTGGAGGGATCCAGACTCTGATTCAGTATGGGGAAGGGGTATCCAGGTTGTGATACCGCAGTGGAGTGGGGGGGATCCTGGGCTTTGATTCAGAGGGTGTCTGGGCGGGGGCGGGGTTAGGGGCTTTGTAGATGATTGCAAGCAGGAGCTGTTGTCTGAGCACCACCCTTTGATGGCTGGACCCTAGGAGCCAGCTGGCTATGAGGGTGATGACAAGGCAGATACAGCCCACTGGAGCAGAACAGCAGCCCTGCCATCACCCCCAGACTGGGCCAGAGGTCCACCTTCAGAGCCTGCGCTGCTTCTCAGCTGGGCCAGGGCCACAGGCGCCACTGGGAAACCCAAGAGAAGCCCTCACCTCTCCCTGCACTCAGACCCCGGTGTTCGGAAGACACCCGGACTTCAGTGAGCAGGATGGAGGGTGTGTCTGAGGCCAAGAGGCATGCAGCCATCTCGGGACACAGCCAAAAGGTACACGGGGGCACCCCAGTCAAGGGAGCCCTCATCCTCCCGCAAATGCAGGCACAGCCCCGTGACCCGGTGCAGCCCGCTGGGTGGCCACTTCTGCATCTGAGGCCACACAGAACCCGGGACAGCACTGGAGGAAAGACAAGGGCCTCTGCGCCCGGACAGTCTGAGCACAGCTCCAGAGTGGCCCACCCCAGGTTCTGCAGAGCCCTGCCTTGGATCACATGGCCACATGCCTGAGCCTGGCATGGGACAAGTGGACAAATGTCATCCCAAACTCACTGGGTG
This sequence comes from Capra hircus, assembly GCF_001704415.2. Classification (NCBI taxonomy): domain Eukaryota; kingdom Metazoa; phylum Chordata; class Mammalia; order Artiodactyla; family Bovidae; genus Capra; species Capra hircus. The sequence continues at coordinate 50,020,975 of NC_030826.1, forward strand.
CCATGGGGGCACTGAACCTCTGCCCTTCCCCTTGTGAGCATTAAGTTTAAAGGGTCTCTAAGGTACGTGCAGCTGAGTGATATTAAAACAAACAAAAAACAACGAAGTATATTCTTAGGAATGTGAATGCTCCGCGATGCAACGACACTAAGGCAGAAAACATAGGAATCCCTGACCGAGGACTCCAGACAGTGGTCGTGATTGTGGTCACGGGGACGCTGAGGGATTGGTTGTCCTCAGCATCCTGGCTTGTTTGAGGTTATGAGCTTTGTAAAGTAAATCAAACGGATCATGTGGAGGCCAAAGAGGAGAGTGTGTCTGGGGTGAGCAATTAGGAATAGCCAGACACTTATAAACCCATGGTTATAAGACAGGGCCTCCCTCTAAGATCTCCCTGGTTCCATCAGCCAGACCTGGGGCACCAGGGGAATCATGGGCACCACAACCTTTGAAGCCCTATTCTCTGCCCGCCAGGGCTGGGTCCTCCCTGGAGGCCTCCAGGATCTTGAGGAGAAAGAGCACTGGGGAGGGTGAGGAGACAGAGGGACAGGTGCCAAGGCCCAGAGGCAGGAGGGTACAGCGTGTTCCAGGACCTGTAGGGGCCAAGGCTCACACAAGGAGGGGGCCATCTCGCACGCCTGGATCAAGGTCCTGTATGGTCATCTCTCCCACCATCCCCTGAACACCCCAGAGACGCTGCTTTCTCCCGGCTAAGCCCCCAGCCCAGGTTGCAGCCACACTGAGATGACCCCCACCCTGTTCCCCACACCAGATGGTTCTCGAAGGGAGATTTCTAGTGAACTTCAATTTGCAGTGGGGGAGGGTGTGCAAGCAGGGGAAGATGATGGAGAGCAGGGGTCTCAAGGTTGGGGGCAAAGGGGTTTCACCCAGAAGTGCTCTGTGTATTTATGGCGAGGGGTGGGGGCAGCTAAGATTTCCAAGAGCAAAATGGCCTCCTCAGGCCAGCCTATCCTGTGGAGGAGGCAGGCTGGGGCACAGGCTGGCTGACACTCCAAGGGAAACCTAGGGTGGGAGGAGCGGCCCCCTCGGGGACTGGTCGGGGACCCTCAGCACAGCACAGAGGGAGGTGGCGCCAGCACATCTGTTGGCGCGTGCCGGCCGGCTGTCCTTTCAGTGACATTTACTCTCACAGGGAAGCACGCAAACCACGTTCCCAGCCCAGAAATAACCCACCCTCCAGGCCTCGGAAAGCTGATCTCCCAGGTGGGTATGTGTGCCCACTTCTGGGTCAGGTTGAGGCTCCAGGGGCTGCTCCCAGGTCCTGGCCCAAAGAGGCACGTGTACAGAGATCCCTCTGAATGACCCATCCCTCGTGCCCTCCTACATCAGGGGCCCCTGCCAGCTGCTGCCTCAGGGACCCACTGGCTCTCTGGGTGAGGGTCCTAGCTGGCATGAGGCTCCAAACTTCTGCATCACCCCTCTTCCCATGGCCCCCTTCTCTGACTACATTCACCAGTTTTGAATGTCCTTGGTGGCGAGGGTGCCCAGCCTCACCCCCACCCCTACCTCTCCACCCAAAGAGCTAGTGCAAACCTCATACCAGCGTGTTCCCAACCTGACCCCACGCTCCCACCTCAGAGTCAGCCCTGACCATGTCCTGGTGGCCTCCCGGGCCCCTTCTGCCACTCCATTCCAGCCACAGGCTTGCTGCCCCTTAGGCCTCTATACTGGCAATTCCCTCACCCACCTCAGGTCCTGGGTCTGTGGCCTGTCAGCCTCCAGGGCAGGCCATGAACCAGGAAAGGGGCATTCAGTGTAGGGGGCCTCCAGCCCCAGAGCCTGTGGCCTGTCCCACGTGCTTCGTCGGTGCACTTTCCAGCCTGGCCAGTTACGTGACTGGACCTCTAGTCCTTGGAGACCAGCTCCAGGTGGGCGGGGCAAGAAAGGGGCAATTACATTCCTTCCTGACTCTTCCTGCACCAGGAGGCTTGGAAGACATGCCTGAGCAACAGGGAAACAGCCCAGTGAGGCTAGCTCCTGGCTCCTCAGGCTTCAAGGCCCCTGAAGCCCATGGGGGTGGCTGTACCCTCAGGAGGAGGGAGGGGCTCCCCTTCTTCTTTTGCCTGCCGTCCCTGTTGTGCACAGGTAACCAGAGCATTCAGGACACTCTGATCAGAGTGCCTGTCTCCTTTCCAAGAGTGGGGACAGGATGCATCTCAGTGCTTCCCTCATTGGTGTTTGGAGCTGTGACTGGAGGGAGGTGCCTGAGGCTTTTTCTGGGGAGGTGGGAGCTGGGCAGTGGGTGAAAGTCTGATCCAGGCCTTCTGAGCCTGGCCTGGGCCCTCCACCCCACCTTCTCTGACCACGCACATGCCCAGCGCTCCCACAAGCTCTCCTGTGGGCTCATGTCTTGTAGGGGCCAGTGGGGTGGAAACAAAGGTCTCATTCACCAGACTGGACACTGCTGCCCAGGCCAGCCCCTAGCTCTGAGTCATTCTCCACCTCCATCACCCAGTTATGACAAGAAGGCCATTCGAAAGTGGCCCTGGGGATGTTTTTTTGTTTACCTTGTTGGGGGGCCTCCTCCTCTAGGAAGCTCAGAGGGCAATGGGGAAGGGCCTGAAGGTAGCTGAGCAGGCCCAAGCTAACCCCCCTCAGGCCTGGACCCAACCCTGCCCAGCCTGGCCCTGCCTAGGCTGCCCATCCACGTGGCCACCTTGTCCCACTCAACTTCCTGCAGCGCACCCCCGCCCCAGCCCTAAACTGTCACCTAAGACCAAGGCCCAGAAGGTGATCTCTGTGTCAGCAAGACCCACCAGCCAGGAAGGGACCCTTCCACCAAAACTGTGTTCCTAGCTCCCACCACCACCACCTGGGGGCTTTGGAGCAAGTAGGTGAGGGGTTTGGCTGAGATCAGAACGGTTGGGGAGGGGGAAGTGGAACCCTGGCCGTCCCCCACCCCCACCCCAGGGAGCAGGATGGATGATCCTTCCTATTTCAGCTTCCGGCTGGGCAGGTGGGAGTCCGGCCGACCCTGGGGGGCGCTGGGGGCAGGTGGGGGTGGGAAGAGAGGATGCTCCGGCCGGCCCCGCCCCAGCCCCGCTGCCAGGCAGCGCGCGGGACGTGGGGGACGTGACCGCGCCAAGGGAGGAGCCGCTGCCGTATTGCCTGGAGTAGACGCCCTCCCTGTCCGCTACCGTATTGGCCAGAGCGCAGGGCCAACACGTAAGGCCACCCAGGGTCAAGGAACCCCTGAGCCACACTGGGCATCCCAGCGCGCCAAAGGGGACCCCGTGGTTCCCCCCGGGCGGGGCACTCTTCATTGTTCCCGCGTTGGAGCTGGGCCAAGTGGGCGCGGCCCGGCGCTCGAAACATTGACTGAGAACCCTGGGTCTCCGTGACCGGCTTCCTCGCACGGCCCATCGCACAGATGGAGACTGAAGCCGGGAGGTCTGCGCTCGCCGAGACGACGCCGGCAGGAGCCCCAGGCCCTGTCCGCTCCCGCCCCGCCCCGCCCCGCCCCTGCGTCCGGGCCCAGTGCCCGAAGCGCCGGAGGCCTGATCCCGCCTGATCCCGCCTGATCCGGAGGCGCGTCCAATGGACTGATGGCTCTGCCTGGCTGTCTTCTCCACTGGCTTCCTCGCAGAAGGGCCGTGGGGGGCCCTGGGGTCGCTCTACTGGGCTCCTAACCTCGAAGGGGCGGCACCAGCCCCTCCACACCTGCTAGGTCCCTGCGAGTCCTGCCCTGGAGCAAGCCAGCCTTGTCCTGCAGACACCACCAGCCAGAGAGTGGGGCCCCACAGACCCTGCTCCACACCCTCTCCCTGGTCAGTTTCCTGAGGAGCATGAACGCCTGCCTCTCCTCGCTGCCCTTCAAGCAGAGGTGTCCAGCTGTAGTGAGTGAGAGCTGAGTTACCTTCTGGGTATCAGGCCCTGCCCAAGGTCACATGGGGTCATTACAGAGCCTGCCTTGGGATCTCCTTGGGCCTCCCAATGTCCAACCTAGGCACTGACTATACCACAGACTGGGCAGGAAAGTGCCAGACCTGTCTGGGCACTGCCACCGCCATCCTCAGAACCCCTTGAGGGCAGACCTCACACCATGGGAGCAATTCCTTAAGCTGAGCCCAAGCCTCTGTCCATCAGTCAAGGGGCTGAGTCCATCCTCCGGGACACACTCCTCCATAAGCCTGTCCCTCCCACCACCCATCTGACAGCCGAAGACTTCCTGAGCCTTCAGAATGAGGTGCTGGACCCCAGAACCCTCCAACCCCCACCACACTCACTCCTCCTCTTGACTTTGGATAAACCTCTCTGACCTAGGTTGCATAAAGGCCATAGGTCCAGCTGCCATCCTCTGTCCCATGGACCACTCAGCCTGGCCATGGTCATAACCCAGAGTGATCCTGTCGTCCCAAGCACCTCTGGACGTACAGCCTAGTGCCTCTGGGACAGAGAAGCACTTTGGCCCTAGGGGCTGTGCCTGCCCCTCACCCAGAATCCAGGCAGCACTCCCTGCCACACCCGGAGGCCGTTACCCCCACTGCTTCCCTCCCATTCACAGGCCTGCCGGCTACTGGCTTGGGCCAGCATCCAGGTGGATGAGTTGTCAACCCACTTTGCAGATAAATAAACCAAGGTCCCGAGGCCCCACCTGGTTTTCCCAGAGCTCGGGACCTGGGAGGGGAGTGAAGTGAGCTCGGGGAGTCCAGTCTGATCCCGGAGCAGGTTCCCTATTTATCTACCCAGGTCTCGATCAGAACCCATTGCCTGAGGGCAGGTGTGGGTTGGTGAGTGTTTAGGGCGGCGGTGAGAACAGGAAGGAGGTGAGCCCTCGGGTACTACCACCCCACCCCACCCCTCGGCCCGGAGAATACGTGCTCCCCTTTTCCCCCCCGGGAAGGGGGCCCGGGCCAGGCGTTAGCTCCACCAAATATAGCCGGCGCGCCCAGGCCATACGCAGCGAACTGAGCTATTTATACCCGGAACCCTCTCGTCCGCCCCACAGAGCCGCCTCCTGGCGGTGCCCAGCCCCCGAGGGTCGCTCGACGGAGGAGCGTCCGGAGGAGCCCGGGAAGCCGAGGTCGTGCAGCCCAGGTCCGAGGGCTCAAAGGGGTGCGGCTGGCTCCCTGGGCTCCTCAGTGAGGCCCCCCGGAGGTGGGGAGCTCGTATGTGCCCGGCGTGTCCCCAGACCAGAAGGGTGAAAGGCAAAAAGCGCGGACCCCCAGATCGCCCCCAGTCCGGAAGCAGACTCAGCACCGGGGCGGCTGGGAGAGTCCCGGTCCCGGAGCCGCGGAGCATCGGGCCATGCCTACCTGCTGCCGCTCGGTAGCCGCGCGCCTCTGCCCGCCTCGCTGCCAGGCGCCGCGCCGGGGGCGACTCAGTGCTCCGGCCGCTCGCGCGGCACTTCCCCAGTGCACGTCACCGCTGCCTGGCGCCGCCCCGCCGGGACCCCGCGGGAGGGGCGACCCAGTACTCCCCGACGGCGCAGACAGCGGCGCGGACTGAGCCTTCTCGCCGAATCAGTTCCGCTGCCCCGCGCCCTCAGACCGGCCCCCCAGCCACGCCAACCCCTGGCGCTGAGCTGAGAGCCCTGGCCCGCAGCCCCCTCCCGCCCCTTCGTCTCCCACTCTGTGCGGTCTCGCCTCTCTCTGCCCGGGCTGGTACCGAGTGCACTGGGCCCCGCGTTCTCCGAGGCACCGACCCCTGTCGCCCCCCGCGCCCTGACAAGTGAGCGTGCGCACCCAGCCACACCCCACACCACCAAGAGGACGCGGAACCCGTGGGACTCTCACCTCTCAACTCAGCTCTGAGACTTTGCAGGCCACCCTAGCCAAGCCCCCTGGGATCTGCGCCCCCACCGAAACCTCTGCTTTCTCCAAGGCGGGCGGCGCCCCTTTTCCTGGGCTGGGGAGGAGGGAGAAGGTGAATATCGCCCGTCCCCCCGCCCCGCCTGAGTGATCTTGGTCGAAGAAGTCATCCTCTCTGACTTCCGTTTCCCCTGTGGAGTCAAATACAACCGCTGCTCCTCCTCTCGAGCTCCCAGAACCTGGCTGTGCTGGGGGACGGTGGGGCCCCAAGGCGTGTTCCCCATCCCATACTCCGCAGACCCTCACTTAAGGGGAGGTTTAATCGCAGCCGGTCCTAGGCAAGGTGCTTCAAGCTGCTTTTTCTCATCTGCAGCATGGAAAGAACTAAGGTTTAAAGAGGAACCAGAGTGGCCTGGGCCCAGGACACCGCTTGGTGACTGGTCTCAAGTCACAGGACACTTTCCACGAGACACCCAAGTGTTCAGGGACTTCAGAAGGCCAAGCAATGGTGTCTCTGGGGTTTATCTCAAAGATTCCTGTTCATCCCAGACAGGGTGACAGAGTGAGCATCCCTGGGTGCATCCTCTGGAGGATTACCCCCTCCAGAGGCCAGTGGGGTGGCTAACCCCCCTTGGCACAGTAAAGAAGGGTGGGCAGAGGGTGGTGTGGGCCTTCTAGCCCAGAGTTCACCATCCAACCACTCCTTCGGAGACACCAAGTCCACTGAGGACTTCTGATCTTTTTTTTTTTCCCCGAATGCTGGGAGACCACCCCAGCACCATCCCCTGTCCAAAGAGCCCTAGCAATCACAGAGGCTGGGCCAGGTGTTGCTGCCACCCTGGCCTGGGGCCCAACCACCCTCACCCCCACATGCTAGAGAGGTTGCCACATGGGCACGCATATAGAAGACAGCAGGGAGCGCAGCCCAAGCCCTCCAGCAGCAGCTCTGCGTGGCCCTCCCAGCAGAAGCCCCACTGAGTTGGCCTGGACCCTGGGTGTCTGTAGGGGCCCTTGGGAAGGAAGAGGGTCCCCATAGGGTCTCAGGTGATACCCCCACTTGCCTGCACCAACCAACAACGATCACAGGCTTCCTCACAGCTGGAGGTAGAAGGTACACCAACCTGGGAGGGCATCTGTAGGGGTGCAGGGCAGAGCTACAGAAGAGAATCCCACCCCTGTACTGAGACTTCAACCTTTGGGGTGGGGCATCTCCCTGCTCTGCCTCAGATCATTTAGACCCACACCCTGCCCTGCGTGGGCCCCTCCTGCCATCACCTGGATGCCCTACCCCATCTTCATAAGACTTGGGAGCTGGTGCCCCACCACCACCACCACAGGGACCAGAGCCCCAGGCCTACAGCCCCCAACCCCCATCTCCTGCCCCCAAATGGAAGAGCTCAGAGTGGCCAACGAAGGGAGACAGATGTGGTGTGGCTGGGGTCCTCCTGACTGCTCTCAGCGCCCCTTAGACTAGGGCTGGGTCTTCTCTGAAATCTGAGACCGGGGAGATCCCCCACCCAGTGCTCTGAGAGAGTTCCTGGGGTCCACCCTTGCTCCTGCAGAAGGAGAGAGACCCCAAGGGTCCATCTGGGAGGGCTGGGGATGGTTATCCAGGGACACTGTGTCCCTGCAGGAGCCCCAAGGAGGGAGAGAACAGTTTCTCAGACCCAGGGCCCCTCAGACATGGAAGACCAGAGGGGAGAGAGGGGGCAGGCTGATCAGGCACCTGCTTACCAGCCCCCGCCCCCTACCCCCTAGCAGTAGAGGGATTGTCTCGCCCAGACGTTGGAAGTCCCCCTAGCCTTGACTGGGAATGTGAAGGAAGACCAAAGCCGGGTAGCAGTGATGGCTGCTGTGTGTGGCTCTGCGTGGGAAACCAACCTGCTGCCAGTCAGTGGAAGGGCAGAGCAGACTCCTCCCAGGCCCTCCCCTGGACCAGGGCCCTGGAACGGAGGGCCAGGAACCTCCGCCACCTGAGACCCTCGGCCTTCCAAGCCCCGACCTCCCCCTGCGTGCTTCAGTCTTCTTTCCGGGACCAGGAGCCTTAAGCACAGGAGAGAAGGAGTGGGTGCCATTCTGCAGTGCAGTGGAGGAGCAGAAAAGGCCAGTGGCAACCCGCCCCAGGCCTCCTCCAGTGCCTGGCCCCCCACAGTCACCCTGGGCTAGCCCCCACACCAGGCTGCCCCTTTCTGAGAAAGGAGTGGGTGGAAAGGGAAGTGGGTAGGTGACCTGGGGGGGTCCAGCAGCTCCCGGTGAGGTGGGGGACACTCTCCCTCATGACCCAACCTACACCCTCCCCTGCGGCCCACCACGCCCCTGCCAGTGCCCCCACCTGCCCCGTCTCCTGGATTCTAATTCTTCTAGTTGTTCCAAATCACAGCTGCGGGTCCCATCAGGCCCTGGAACATGCACCGAGGAGCATCCAGGGCTGCCTGCACCCCCTCCCCAGCTGCTACAGCTCCTGGGGGGTGGGCTGTGCTCCACCGTCCCCAAGGGGAGAAGAACTCTACCAGGCCCATCCTCATCCCGGTGTCTGAGTGGGTGGAAACCAGGCTCCACTGTGCCACTATCTCCGAAAATTATCTTTGAAACCTGGAGAGACTTCTGAGGGTCTTAGCAGCAGCACCCCCAAGGAGGGTGTGGGACAGGCCCCCTGCTCCTACACAGAGCCTGACTGTAGGCGAGGGGAAGCCTTCCTGGGCCTGATGGGGCCATACAGATGGCCCATCCTTGAGCCCTGGGTGCTCCCCACCCGACTCCAGGCCCCACCCAGTCCATTCGTCCTACCCCAGGCCTGCCTGTGCCACCCAGCACTGGCTGCCACCACCCTGTGGTCAGGATCGGGGCCAGTGTAGGCTGGGTCAGTTGAAGAAAGCCAAGTCATGGGACAGGCTTGATGGCTGAGCCAGGGCCCCCTGTTGTGGGGTCTAGCTCCTGTACCGCACCATCCTTAGGGACCTGGAAACAGGACTGTCACAGCCGGTCCTCCCTCAGAGCGCCCCTGGGCCACACCTTCCACGATGCAGGGTGGGGAGCCCACCTTTCCAGAAGACTCGAGGCCAGCGGTGCACGGGCCCCTCCTTGAGGCAGGCCATTCCCCTTCCTCCTTGCTTGCCCCTCAGCTTTTTCTCAGAACAAGAGCCCTGAAAAACTAACCTGTTGACCACTTGGCTGGCCCAGGCTATGGGCAGAGATAGAAACAGGCTACAGAGGCCAGATCCCTGCCCAGTCCAGCCTGATTCATCTGCCCTCCCCACCCAGTGTTGGGCATGGGGGTGAGGGTATGGGTAGGGTTTGGAGGTGTCTGTGGGGGTGGGAATAGCCAACTTACTGGAAAAGACCCTGATGCTGGAAAAGACAGAAGGCAAAAGGAGAAGAGGGCAACAGAGGATGAGATGGTTAGATAGTATCATCAACTCAATGGACATGAACTTGGGCAAACTCTGGGAAATAGTGAAGGACAGGGGAGCCTGGCATGCTGCAGTCCATGGGGTCACAAAGAGTCGGACATGACTTAGCAACTGAACCACAACAAATGGGGTGGGAATGTCTGAAGCGGAGTTCTATGGGGAAATTGGGGTGTCTGTAGCAGGAATTTGAGTTGGGGGTTGTGACTGGGGGTCAGGTGGGCTCTGCCTTGGGTCCTGGTGGGTGATCTCCCTGATAGCCATTGACTTCCTCCTGCAGACCTGGCTGGTTGCTGTTCCTTGGGCCAAGCTCAGTCCCAAGAGGGGCCGCCCCATTGCCTACTCCTCCTGACCCTTCAACGGCCCGGAAGGGAGGGTATCACCTGAGAGGTGAGGAACAGCAGCGCATTGTGGGGGGCTGGGTCCAGGCAGGGGTAGCAGGCTTGTGCAGGCCAATGGCCCCTCTCCTCGGTGGCCACAGTGCCCATGCCATTAAGAGATAGGACTGAGATGGGGTAGATGCTGCTCCCAGAGCATTCAGAACCCAAGGTCAGTGGGGCCATTGGGAAGGTGGTGCCCAAGACTCTTCTCGTGGGGTGAAGGGGCCCAGCAGAGAGGGAGCCATGCAGGTGGCCCAGGTCAACCCTGACACACTCTGGCCTCAGTGTCCTGCCTGTAAAGTGACCACTCTTGGCAGGGCTTGAAAGCTCACCCAGTTCACCTGTCAGGGACATCCCCTTCCTGCCTTGTCGTGCAGCGGGATTGGTTGGGTCCAGGCCGGGGCTCCCATGGGGACAAGCCTGCCCCGCCCCCTCACGCACCAACATCTATCTGCTGGCTTTCAGATCGAGGCCTGTCCCAGCCTGGCATCTCCCTCCATTCTTCCCAAAGCTGCCCATCACCCTGCATCCCTGATTCCCACCCCCGTCTCAACTGAGCTCTGCCTTGGGTGGCCAGTGAGGGCATCGAGGTTGGGGCACACACAGGGGGCAAACAGGGGAATTCTTAAGGCCATGGCTCTGAGGACAGTAGCCTCAGCCTTGAGGCCACTGCCACACCCTGTGGTACCCTGTGATGGTCTCAGGAGCTCTCCTCTCCCCTTCCCCCATCATAGATGAGGAAATGGGCTTGGCCCTGTGGGAGGAAGGACTCAAGTGCAGACCTGAGCCCGGATGTGGAAGAGAGGAAGCAGCGCAGGCAGAGGCAGGGCGTGGGGAGTGGGCACAAGGCCACTGGCCTGGCCAGGTATGGATGGCATGTCTGTGAGAGGTAGAGACCGGGGATGTGGCAGAGCAGCGCCCGCCCCGCCCCTGCCAGATTGAGAGGCTCCCGGGACTCTTCCGTCCAGGCTCTCCTCCAGGCCTCTGCACCTCTGCGTGTGCTCTCTGTGCCCTCTTCCAGGGGAGAGCAGTGAGCCTGCTGTGGCGCTGTTACCTGGAGTGTGGCTCCTCCCCAGGTGGGACTGGGGCCAGAGCTCAGGGCCCAGGTGAGTGCGGGAGGATCCTGGCCAGGGGGAGGCAGGTCTGAGCTGTCTCAAAGCATCCCGTACTTAGCCATGCCTTCCCTTCTGCAGGACTCTGTCAAAACACTGGTGTCAAAATGCCCTGCCTCCCTCTGCCCACATCTCTCTCTATGTATATATATGTGGAGACTCAGCTCCGGGGTAGATCTCAACAAGAGAAGACAAGGAGCCTGATGTTGAGGTCCCCTCTATACCCATAGGTGAGAGATGTTGTTATTGTCGTCGTTCTGCTGCTAAGTCGCATCTGACTCTTTGTGACCCCAGGGACTGCAGCACGCCGGGCTTCCCTGTCCTTCACTATCTCCCGGAGTTTGCTCAAACTCATGTCCACTGAGTCGAGGACACCATCCAACCATCTCATCCTCTGTTACCCTCTTCTCCTGCCCTCAATCTTTCCCAGCATCAGGGTCTTTTCCAGTGAGTTGGCTCTTCAAATCAGGGCCCAAAGTACTTGGACATTCAGTTTTAACATTAGTCCTTCCAATGAATATTCAGGGTTGATTTCCTTTAGGATCAACTAGTTTGATCTCCTTGCTGTCCAAGGACACTCTTAAGAGTCTTCTCCAGCCCCACAGTTCAAAGACATCAATTCTTTGGCACTCAGCTTTCTTTATAGTCCCAACTCTCACATCCGTACATGACTACTGGAAAAACCATAGTTTTGACTATACAGACCTTTGTCGGCAAAATAATGTCTCTACTTTTTAATACACTGTCTAAGTTGGTCATAGCTTTTCTTCCAAGCAGCAGGCGTCTTTTAATTCTGTGGCTCATCTGTATGTTAACTGCTCAGTCGTGTCCAACTCTTTGCAACCCCATAGACTGTGGCCTGCCAGGCTCCTCTGCCCATGGAATTTTCCAGGCAAGAATACTGGAGTGAGGTGCCATTCCCTACTCTAGGGGTCATAAACCTATAAAACCCCATAAAAAACCCATCCAGTACTCATTAAGTCATAATTTCCTATTTCTTCCTCCTCCATCTTCTGGGAACTGCTAACCTGCATTGTGTCTCTGTGAATTTGCCTATTTCACATCCATCACGTAAAAAGCATCGCACGGTATGTGGCCTTTGTGTCTGGTCTCTTTCATTCGGCACAGTGTTTTCAAGGTCCATCCACATTGTTGTCTTTATAACTTCATTCCCGTTTATGAGTGAATAATAACCTACATTTGGTTGCCCATTCATTTGTCAATGGACATTTGAGTCATTTCCAGCTTTTGGAGGTTGTGAGTAATGCCACTATGAACTTTCCTATAAAGTTTCTGTGTGGACCTATGTTTTCATTTCTCTTGGGCATATACCTAGGAGAGGAGTTGCTGGATCATATGATAATTCTATGTTTAACTCTTTAAGGAGCTGCCAAATTGTTTTCTAACCATACCATTCTGCATTCCCACCAGCAATATATAAGAGTTCTTATTTTTCTACATCCTTACCAACTCTTGTTAGTTTTCATGTCTAAAAACTCAAAGTCATCTTAGTAAGTGTGAAGTGGTATCTTATGGAAGTGGTGTCATATTGTTTTGATTTGCATTTCCCTATGACTAATGACATCATGCAAAATGCCAGGCTGGATGAAACACAAGCTAGAATCAAGATTGCCGGGAGAAATATCAATAACCTCAGATATGTAGATGACACGACTCAAATGGCAGAAAACCAAGAGGAACTAAAGAGTCTCTTGATGAAAGTGAAAGAGGAGTGTGAAAAAGCTGGCTTCAAATGAAACATTAAAAAAACTAAGATCATGGCTTCAGGTCCCATCACTTCACAGCAGATAGATGGGAGGGAAAATGGAAACAGTGAAAGATTTTATTTTGGGGGGCTCCAAAATCACTATGGATGGTGACTGCAGCCATGAAATTAAAAGATGCTTGCTCCTTGGAAGAAAAGCTATGACAAACCTAGACAGCATATTACAAAGCAGAGACATCACTTTGCTGACAAAGTTTCGTATAGTCAAAGCTATGGTTTTTCCAGTAGTCGTGTACAGATGTGACAGCTGGACCATAAAGAAGGTTGAGGGCCAAGAATTGATGCTTTTGAACTGTGAGGCTGGAGAAGACTCTTCGGAGTCCTTTAGACAGCAAGGTGATCAAACCAGTCAATCCTAAAGGAAATCAACCCTGAATATTCATTGGAAGGACTGATGCCGAAACTGAATGTCCAATATTTTGGCCCCCTGATTTGAAGAGTCAATTTATTGGAAAAGACCCTGATGCTGGGAAAGATTGAGGGCAGGATAAGAAGGGGGTGACAGAGGATGAGATGGTTGGATGGCATCATTGACTCAGTGGACATGAGTTCGAGCAAACTCCGGGAGATGGTGAAGGACAGGGAAGCCTGGTGTGCTGCAGTCCATGAAGCTGCAGAATCAGACCCAACTGGGCCACTGAACAACAACAATGACGAAGGACAGTGAACATCTTTTCATGAGTTTATTAGCCATTTGTGTATCTTCTTTGGAGAAATATCTATTCAAGTCTTGTACCATTTTTTAAAGTGGATTGTCTCTTTTGGTTGAGTTGCAAGAATTCTTTACATGTTCTAGAGCCTTATCATATATATGCTTCTCCTATTTCCTGGGTTGTCTCTTCACTCTCTTATATAGTCTTTTGATACAGAGAAGTCTTTTTTTTTTTTCATCTTTTTTTAATTTTTTTATTATTTTTTACAATTTTTATTTTTACTTTATTTCAAAGAAGTCTTATATTTGTTTCTTGGGTTGTTGTGTTTTTGGTGTTATAGCTAATAATTCATTGCTATAAAGATGTACCCCTATGTTTTCTCCCAATAATTTTATGGCTTTAGCTCTTAGGTGTTGGCTATTGAGTGCTGAGTGGATTTTGTATATGGTGTGAGATGGGGATTAGACTTTATTATTTTGTACACGAAGATCCAGTTGTCCCAGCACCACTTGTTGATCTATTGCTTTTGTAATTACAATAATAGATTTAAAAAAATAAGCCTGCTCTTGTGTTTAAACTGGAGTAGATGCTGCTGAGCAAGGACATCCCTTTGGATCTAGAGGCTGTCCTGGTCTCCCCTTCCTACTCCTGGGGCAGTAGAGCCCTGCCCCAGTCCTTTGTCCCTTCCAGCACTTGCACTTCGGTGGGCAGATCATCAGCCTCAAGCCGGAGGCCTTAGTGATGGGCATGGAGCAGGAGGCAGGCTCACCTGGGTGCTGCGGGAGGAGCAGCCCACGTGGCATAAAGGGTGTGGGTTGTCTGCAGCCTTGGCCACAGCTAAGGCCACTGGCTCTGCAGGGCTGATCCAGCCTGGTGAAGACAGACCAGGTCAGGTAAGGCCATCAGAGAGACCCATCTCTCCCTGGGATCGGGAACCAGTGGATGGGGGTACAACCTTCCCCTCTTAGTCCAGCCTTTTGGTCTGGAGGCTGGGTAGGGCGTGGCTCCCAGGGTTTGGGCTCTCCCTGCCCCCACCTGCTTCCCCACCCCTTTGGATCCAGTCACCACCACCCCCACTTTTGCTCCCACTTGCTTCATTCCACCTGTCCCACAGGTAGCCACTGGGGCTCTGCCATCTCTGCCCCATCCTGGGCTGTGGGCTGGGGGCAGGAAGGGGGTCAGGGCTCCCTGTGGCCCTTCTTGGAGCCAATCTAGGTCCTAGGGGTTGGAACTGTCACGTTGTGCTCCCTACTGGCTGGAGCCCTCCCCTCCCCCATCTCCCTATTTGCTCCTTGTATCCACACACTGCCCTCTCCCTGGGTCCTCCCAGACCTGTGCCCTCCAGGCCCCACAGGCAGCCCTTCCAACCTTGGTCCCCACTACCCATTCCTCCCTCCTTTCCTCCTGGAGGCCACTCAGTCCAGGGACCCGATGGACAGCTCCTCTATCTGCTGCTCGCCGACCTCCCTCCGGGTCCTGCAGGCTCAGGGGTTGCTGCTGTGGGACGTCACCTCCCTGTGCCCCCGCCCGCCTCACCTGTTGCTGTTTGCCCCGACCTGGGGCCTGAGTGAGGCGTGGCTAAGAGCGGTGGAGTGGCCAGCCAGGGAAGGACTGGGGGCTGGAAGACCACTGGGGGCTGGCGGAGGGAGTCCCTCTGCTGGTGGGTCTGGCACAGCCATCTCAGCCAGGGGCTTGGAACAGAGCTGGCAACCACACAACCTGTGCTGGCAGCGGCTGCTCACGTGGCCAGGCTAACCTGCGACTGCACCCACTCTCCAGGTGGGGCACGAGGCCCCTTCCCAGGTCTGGGCAGCCGAGGAGGCTGGCTGAGCCCAACACAGCGCAGACTCCCACTCACTTGGTACCTTGCCTAGGGGGCACCTTGCCCAGGGGGCACCTGGCAAACGCTTATATTCCACACTCCTTGTCCAGTTCCTGACCCCCAAGCACAGTGGTGCTTTCTTAGACCCCATCCTCTTTCTCTGGCCATCTTGGGGTAGCTCTGTCCCCTCTCAGGGCCCCCGAGACAATCCTCCTGTTCGTGACCCCAAGGCACACTTGCTTCCCAGGCTCCCTGAGGACCCTCAGTGCCCTGGGCCCCTTGCACAGTGGGCCTCCCCCTGGAGTCCCTCTTTCCCCCACTCCCATACCTGAGCCCGGGTAAGTCCTGCAGCACCTCAGACCTGGGCCATGGCCCCCCAATCCTGGGAGAGCTTTGCCTGCTCTGGGGTCTGGAACAGTGCCCAGAACAGAGCAGGCACTTCATGAATGCAGGTGAGTGAGGACATTCAAGGAAGGGCGCCTCCACACACCGTCCAGCCTCCTCTCCACCCCCATAGCCCATTTCCCATGCAGCGGCCAGAGGGAGCCTCCCAACCGCCCCCCGCCACACACCCCTCGCCCCCGCCCAGGCCTCTATCTCTCTTCATCGGCCACCATTCAGGTCTCACTCAGATGGGCTGCCTGGTGGCCCAGACAACTTAGTCCTGGCCATGCACTCAGCCCCTGACCTTACTTTGGCCAACTCTCTCAATGTTACCCTTGCCGGGGATCTGCCTGCTTGATTAGGGGTGAGCTGGGTGTGGGTTTTTTGATCATTGGTCTTGCTGTCTAGGGCTCCAACTTGGCTCACCTGGGCTGCCTTCTCCGAAGTGGTATCCAGATTTATAGCTCCCCACTCACCCCCTAATCTCAACCTGGAGCATCTCAGCCCCAGGGGACTGAGGTCATGCCCCAGCCCCTGCCTGGCCCCTAGAGGCCTGGGAAAGTCCTCCTGAGGTGGGGGATGGATGTCACAGCCCACCCTGCGCTTGGCTTTCACCAAGCCGGCATGGACAGCTGGAGGACACGGCCAGGTGTTGGCAAGGAGCCAGGCCAGGAGCCACTGAGGGGCTGAGAGAGTGGACCGGGCTTTGTGCCAGGCTGAGCATCGGTGCAGCCACTGAGAGGAAAGGCCTTGCTCAACCTTCCTGCGCCGACCGCAGCCCTCCTCCTCCCGGTGACTCAGCACAGCTCGGCGGAATGCCTGGGGGCGCTCAGGGGCGGGCAGGACACAGCCAGTCCCTCGCCCCTTGAGCGCCAGCTCGCGGGTGGTTTCCAGGAAGGCATGTGAGTGGTTCCTGTCCCCGCTCTGGCCACTCCAGCTCCCAGCCTCCCTCACCTTTGGACTCCTCACTTTCACCCCAGAGTGTGGACCTTATGGTCTCTGGGGGTTTGGTGACTGGAATTCCTCAGCCCAGAACCCCCCAGCCCAGAACCACCCTACGGGCTGCAGTGGACAGCAAAGTGAGGTGGACACCAGCCCCCCAGGCAAGGCGGCTGTGGGGGTCAGTTGACCTGGTGAGGCACACCCCCTCTTGGTTCCCACTCATCGGGCAGCTTGTCCCTTTGACATCGGTCTCACAAGGATTACCCTCCTCTGTCCTGCCCACATCCAGAGCCCGACTTCTGCCTCCAGGCCTTGACCTCTAGGAAATGGCTACCTTGGGCCCCCTCTCCACCCATCTCTTCCAGAAGTGCTGTGCTTGCCACCAGAGGCCCTTCCTGGTTGTGGGCCATGAAGATGCCCTCCCCTGCCCCAGTTTGCTGCCCAGTTCACAAGGCATCGCTTGTTTGGGGACGTGGGCAGGGACCATCCAGCTGGCTGACCATGGCCTGGCACATACATGGGGGAGGGGTGAAGGACATCTCCCACAAAGCCCCCACTGGTCCCTGTTTCCTTGGGACCACAAGGATTGGCCCAGCCCCTTCTGGAAGTCCACTGGGGCACTCAGAGGCCCAGGCAGCAGGTAGAAGCCTGGCCTTTCCTGCCCTGGGGCCTGTGAGCAAGTGGGTAGGTCATTGGAGCCCAGCACAGGCACCTTCCTAATCTGAGGGGAAAGACTTGCTCAAGGCCATGTGCCCAAGCTGGCCCCACCCAGATCCCTGTGATTTTGGGGACCCCATGAGGGGCCTGCAGTAGGGTTCCCACTGTGAGGTCAGCTCCCAGCACCATGAGAGCTGTGGGCAAAAATTGGAGGAAGGACCTGGAGTCACCTCGACACGCAGCTCTTTGTTCTTTCTGCCACCACTAGGGGGCACTGTCCTGGAGGGCATCCAGCTGCCAGGCCAGTCTGCCTACACAGGGGTCACTCAATGATCACCCAGAAACAGGACAGGCAACATTCCAGGATCTGGGGGCCAAAGCTCAAGTCCAGCCCTTTGATGGGTGGCCATCCTGCTTTACGCCACACCACAATGAGCTATTCTGCCACCCAGTGTTGACATCTGCACTGAGTTTAGGTGTGTGTGGCGGGAGCGGGGTGCCAATGGGAGCAGAATGGTTGACCACCCCCGCCCCAGGCTGGCAGCCTTGGCCCACTCCTGAGGACCCCGGCCTCAGTTTCCTTATCTGTAAAGTGTGGAGAGTTCTAGAATCACTCGAGCGTGGCTATGAGGGCTCCATGAGATATGG
Organism: Capra hircus; assembly: GCF_001704415.2. NCBI lineage: Eukaryota > Metazoa > Chordata > Mammalia > Artiodactyla > Bovidae > Capra > Capra hircus. The sequence goes on from NC_030826.1 coordinate 50,038,537, forward strand.
GTGCCATCCCAGATGACATACTGGGAAGCAGGGCCCCTCAGAGCCCACTGGCTTCTCAGGAAGGTCCAGCACTAGCTCTTTGCCAGCCCTTCAGTGGCCCTGCAATGTTTTTATTATCCCACAGGCATTAGACCCTCATAGGCTCCCACTGTATGCTTGGGGTGCAGGGGCAGTTTGATCCTGGCTTTGCTGGTCATGGAGGTGCTGGGCAAGGAGTTAACCTAAACCTCCACGGTTCTGTTACCACATCTGTGAGTATAGGGTGGCCTGTGGGGAACTGGCCCTGGATAGCTATCATCCCAGGGGAAGCAGTCTGTAGTGGGTTGAATGGTGGCCCCCAAAAGATGTGTTCTGGTCCCAGTACTTCAGCATGTGACCTTCCTTGGAAACAGAGACTTTTAAAAATATATTTATATATTTGGCTGTTCCAGGTTTTAGTTGCTGCACGCAGGATCTTCAGTTTCATTGTGGCATGAGAGATCTTTAGTTGCAGCATGTGGGATCTAGTTCCCTGATCAGGTATCGAACCTGTGCTCCCTGCATTGTGAGTTGTGGTCTTAGCCACTGGACCATCAGGGAAGTCACTGGAAATAGGATCTTTATAGATGTAATTAGTTAAGATGAGGTCACATGGGAGCAGGGTGGCTCTAGCCCAACAGGGCTGGTGTCTTTGGAAAAAGAACCTGTGAAGACAGACCTGGGAGGAAGGCCACGTGATGAAGGTGGAAGAGAGTGGAGTGATGTGCCAATGGGCTGAAGGGCAGCAAGGATAGTGCCACTAGATACCTGAAGCTGGAAAGGGTGGGTCAGGATTCTATCCAGGGCCTTTGGAGGGAGCAAAGCCCTGCAGACACCTTGATTTGGGTTTGTGGCCTCCCGAACTGTTGTCTCATGCCCCGTTTGTGGTCACTGTGTGGCCCCAGGACAGACACATGGTCCGTCAGCACTGGCTACAGTGTGGATGCAGCAGGCTGGCTGAAGAGTCACCTGCCTTGCAGGGTGGGTAGAGGGCACTCTGGGTGGAAGAGGGGGTCTGGTCTGACTGGCAGGATGGTGGGCAGGTCGGGGGAGACAGACTGGGAGAATGTTGGGTCTGGCCTGACCTGTGGGAAGATCGGGCAGGGAGCTGGGTAGAGAGTGATCAGTGTGTCCCTTCTCCCCTTCCACGAGCATCTACTGAGCTCCTGGACATGGGGCACAGTTAAGAGGCCGAGCTCCAGAGCCCAAGTGGACAAAGTTGCAGGCCCTAGTGGGGCTGTGGGCCCACCAGAAGTGACAAGGCCCTTCCCAGGGTGGTGAGGGCCCACCGCCGGCCTCTATCATTCTGTGGGGGGGCGGGGGGCGCGTGATGTGCAGGGGCAGGGGAGTACTGTCCCTCTCTGGCCCAGCACCCCAAAAGCCTTATTTGGGGCTCAGGTGAGGGAATCAGAGGTTCTGGGATATTGGGCGATTGAAGTGGTAGGAGCTGGCCCCACCATAGGAATCGAGGGCCACCCTTAGGGTTAGTGCCCAGGGTCAGGGTCAGGATGGGGTTTATTGCAGGGACAGGGTTATGGTTGGGTGGGTCAGGGTTAGGGGGTAGAATTCGTGTTGGTGAAGTCACAGAGTTAGGGTCAAGGTCAGGGCTCAGGTTAGGATTAGTGTCGGGGTAATTGGAGGGAGAAGGTCGTGGTGGGGATGGTCAGGTTTCAGAACGTGGATGGTGAGGTACAGAACTCCTGTTTGTTGTTAGGGTTTATTTTTATTCAAAAGTGTGTATCCTCTTGGCCCTTTTGGTTTACACACACACACCCCAGAGCCCCTTCACTGGGGCTGACCCAGCGCGCATGTAGTTCATATGTTGTTTCTGATCCTCAAATCCACGGGGAATGGAAGGCATTATCTCTACTTTATGGAGAAGAGCAAACAGAGTCCCAGAAAACTGTAACAAGAGGAGTGGGCCTGGGGTTTGAAGCTGGACTGCCCTTTGAAGCTGGGCTGGGGGCAGTGAGGCTGCCCAGGGCCTATGGGATATAGGTTAAAGGTCATGCGGATCCTCTGTGGCTTCCCCAGGCAGGAAGGCAGGGCTATTTACACATGGTTTCTGTGCACTGATAGGATCACTTCTTCCATTTTCAAGGAGGCTTGAATTATTGATCTGCCTGATGTTTAATAACCCCTGGACCTCCCTCTAAGAGCTGCCTTTTAAAGCAGAGCCTTTCTTACTGTTAACTGTGTTGAGAGGTCTGGTAGGAACAGCTTGAGGACTGGCCCTGTGCAGCTAGAATGCCATCAGGGTGGAGAAAACACAGATGGAGAGGAGAGGCTGGACCAGCCACCACTGCCTCTGTGCCCATTACTTCCTGGAGCTCCACGGTGCGATTGCCCAGGCAGGCTGAACATTTGTTCGGACAACTGGTCCTCTTCGGCTCCAGTAGACCTTCAGATACTGGGGAAGAGGGTCTCTTAAGTATGGGGGCAGTGACATATTGGTTTGCTCGTTGCCTCTGTGAGGTGGTTTTGTTTTTTTTTTTAACCCGTAACTCGGACACACAACCACCAAAGCACACAGGTTATGAGTGCACACAAACATGAATTCTCATAAGGCAAGCACACGGTGCAACAGCGCCCAGATCAAGGGCGCTGGCCAGAAAGGCCATCCTGCCATCCTGAGCCCCGCTAATCCCGGACACGCAGAGCTCACTGCTTGCCCGCCTCTTCTGGGTCCCCCTCGCAGTGTCTGCCTGTTTCACTGCCGGAGGATCCACGCGTGAAGACGCAGTTCTCGTTGTCTCGGACTTTTACTCCGCTCCACGCCCACGTGCAGCCTGAGCCCCTCCCCTCCCAGGTACAGCTCCCTGTAGGCCCCACCCCGACCCGTCAGAGCCGCCAACAGCTTCCGGGCTCCGAGACCGGCGGGATCGCAGAACCCGGCCACCTGCCATCGGATAGTCCGAAACCTTCCTCGTCTGGTGTACCTGCGCGCGGGCGGGGGGCGAAGAATCCGGAACCAGATGTCAGGGCTCCCGTTTCCGGCCGGCGGAACCCGAGCGCTGTACCGAGAGCGCCCGGACGGCGGCCGACAGACTCAGATTACCATGGCAACGCGGAGAGACAAGAGGCTGCTCGGGGCCAGCGTTCCAGGTGAGGCGCGGGCGCGGGGGCGACGCGGCGGGGCGCCAAGGGGCCTCAGGGGCCGGCGACGCGAGAAGCTGTGGCCCTTTGGGTCGCTTTTCACGGGCGTCGTCTCTTTTCTTGGAAAAACCCGAGACCTCCAAGTCCTGCCAGACGCCGCGCACTCCCTTGAGGCCACCCTGCAGGGCTGTGGGCGCGACAGCGGTGCCGGGCCCGCGGAGCCCGGTACGCAGAGCCCGCCGGGCTCTTTTCTGAAGCGCGCGTGTCGCATGCAGGGTGGGAAGGCTAGGGCATTCGTTGGCGCCACGCTTTGAGTGCTCTGCGTTGTTGTTCGACTCCTTCAGGAACCTGAAGACGTGGGCGCTGCAGAGATGGGAGAGTTTACCGGTTCCACAGCCAGTGAGGACAGGTTCAGACCCAGGCAGCCTGGTCCAGAGTAACTAAAGAAAACAAATTGAGATTTACAAAAGAGTTGCAGAAGAAGTATAAAGATTGCCTCGGTACTTTTACCAAGGTGCCCCCAAATGTTAATCTCTTATGTTACCATAGTTCTTTTTAGCAAACTGAGGAAACTTAGCTCATACAAAACCATGATCTAATGTACCGGATTTATTCAGACTCAGCAATTATCCCACGGATGACTTTTCTCTTTTGCAAGATCCAATCCAGGACCGTCCGTGTTTTCTTTCTTATTCTTTAATCGGAAGCGCTTCCTCAGTCATTCCTTGACTTTTATGAGTCAATTATTTTGTAGAATGCCCCTCAGTTTGGGTTTATCTGATGTTCCCTTATGATTACTTTTAAGTTATGCATTTTTGGTAAGAAAAACCTTACCTGTGAAATTGTGTTTTTCTCTGCATCTTATCAGGAGTCGTATAGCGTCGATTTGTCCCATTACTGCTGATACTAACTTTGGTCGTTTGTGTTAAGAGATATCTATAAGGTGTTTCCATCATTGAGTTACCATTTTTCCCGTGGGGAGTTACTTTGAAAGTGTGTAAATATATTGTTTAAAATCACTAATTTTAGCATCCAGAAGTGAGCATTTTCTGAAACAATTGTAAGTGTTGCTTTTGCCACAGAGTGATTTTTTCATTTCCATTATTTTCACTTTCAAGTTGGAATTCTACTGTAAGGAAGAACCTTCCATATTTTAAGTTATTCAGTTATTTATCTTGGCGTGAACATTCTAATTTTATTTCATAGGTTATAGACCATTACTAAGGGCTTCCAAGGTGACTCAGTGGTAAAGAATCTGCCTGCCAGTGCATGAGACACGAGAGATGGGGGTTCAATCCCTGGGTCAGGAAGATCCCCTGGAGCAGGAAATGGCAACCCACTCCAGTATTCTTGCCTGGAAAATTCCATGGACAGAGGACCCTGGCTGGCTACAGTAATGGGGTTGCAAAGCGTCACCCAAGACTGAGCATGCACACACAGAAATCCATTACTGTCATTTATTTTGTTGCTCTGTTGTGCAGATTTGGCCCATTCAGGTTGGCTTCCGTGTCCTTTTTAGCCTATCCCCAACATTTTGAGCACTTCCTTATTTTCTGGTACCATAGGATATTCTGGACTCAATCTTGTGCTTTCCTTGACCTAACCTGGAATCAGAAATTTCTCTAAGGAGTGTTGGTTCCTTTTAATTTAGAAGATTTTTTTTTTTTTTGAAACCAAGCTCTTTGGAGGTGTGCTCGTTGCTACTGGAGGGTTATTACTTTTTGGCTTTCTCAATGGGCAGCACTAGGAAGCATAAATTTGTGTACACCCTATACATCTGTATCTATTTCTATATCCGTATATCTGTATATGTATTCAAAACTGAGTTTATACCTCCAATTTCAATCCGTCACCACAGGGTTCCTTCTATTAATACCTCCCTTTTTGCTCTCCAACTCCGGCTCCCGTTGCCTCAGGCTGGTCTGGTCTTTGTCCCCCAGTCATGTCTGACTCTCTGCAACCCCAGGGACTATCGCCCACCAGGCTGCTCTGTCCATGGAATTCTCCAGGCAAGAATATTAGAGTGGGTTGCCATTTCCTTCTCCAGGGGATCGTCTCGACCCAAGGATCGAACCCACATCCCCTGCACTGGCAGGCGGATTCTTTACTGTGAGCCACAGGGGAGCCCTATTGTCCTCAGTATGCTTAACGTTTTTGCTCAGTCCTAGACCACATATAGTTTCAGTATTGCCAAGCCATATTTCTGTGAAAAACAAACCTACTTAAGTAGAGTATGATATTTGCATGTGATTGTTTTTTCTTTAAATATATAGTCAAAATCTATTTTACAAAGTTGCCTTAGTGTATTCATGTTATTAATTTGTAATAAAGTTAGGTTCATTTGTTTCTGGTTATATTTCACTTTGAGTCCTTATTGATTCCACCCCCAACCCCCACCTCCTATGCTGTGCAGTTTGTGGGATCTTAGTTCTCCAACCAGGTATTGAACCTGGGCCCTCAGTGAAAGCATGGAGTCCTAACTACTGGACCGCCGGGGAATTCCCAAGTCCTTATTGATTTTAAGTCTTGGTATGTGAAACATTTATGTGGTTCTAAAAGTATGAGCAGATTATCAGCTCTTAACTACAGACTGTTCAGTTTATCGCCTATCATTTATTTGCTTTTTTGGGCGGGGTGGGGGAGGCATGGGAATTTGGCGGCTGTAAATTCGGATTAAAAAAGCGCTATATTCTCCTCACTTGAGCAGTATCCCTCATCCCCAGCAAGTTCCAGTGATGGAATTAAGATCCATCTGCTGCTCTTCTCTCACCTTAGGTTTTACAAGTGGTTGTGGGTACTATTTGGCAGTCAGTGAAGGACAAGAGTCACAGGCCCATAATTTTCACCCTCTCGATCCCCTTAATGATCACCTGTACTGAGCTTCGTTCACTCGGGGGTTCCAGAGGGTGCCGGCCTTGAATCCTTTGTCCCGAATACAGAGATGAGCCACCTCTGGACTTTCTTTCAAGTCCCACAAACATTTTTCATAGATTGAGCTTATTAAATATATTTACAGAGCCACCAGTAAGACAACATTCTGTATCTGACTTTGAGCCTTTACAAATGGTGTTTTGTGTAACTGCTTAGGTTTAATTGAGGTCATGCAATGTATTTTCAGTTAAGTACTTGTCAATGTTTATTCTAAAACAGTTGCTCCGAGTTTTTGGTCAGATGAACAAAAGTATGATCAGTTCCATTGTGATGTCTGCAGTCAGGTAGCCGGTGAGTTCCTCTCTGACTTGGACGTGTGTTGCTCTAATGACTTGGTCATCTTGGCAAGGGCTGAGATTGGCAAGGACAGAATCATTCTCCCAGGCTCCTGCCCTATACATCTGGCTCGCAGTCCCAACAGGCAGCATGCCAGAGAGGGGGCCCTGCCAGGGCAGAGCAGGGCAGGGCAGGCCCCTCTGCAGAGCCCACTTGGCTTGGAAAGCATTTTCTTTTCTATGGAGCTCCTTTTCATAATTCCTTAGGACTCATCCTTTGCCCCAAACTCTTTTTAAGTATGATACTGGCTGTCAGGAGATGCTTGGCCATGGGTCCTCCTCACAGCCCTTTCCCTGTTGTTATCTGTGAAGAGACACCTCTGAGCCTCTCACTGCCTGGACACGCCGACTTCTGAGCCTTTTTCTTGCTGGTCCCTTTGATCTGACAAGGATGGTCAACCGCTGCAGCCCACTGCTGGGTTTTGGGTAAGAGAGTGAGTGAGTGCCCAAGCTCTTCCACACTGCCTGCTGTCTCCTGTGTAGCCCGGCAGTGTCGGTGCACCAGGGGTGCACTCCAGCTCACCCAGCACTGAGGTGTTCTTCCAGATGGGCTTCTGCTGCTTGTGTCTGTTTGCAGCCTGCAGACTTTCCATGTTTGGGAAACCAAGGCTTTCATGAGGAGTAATTTCCCTCTTCCTAAAACCCAGGGGTTTCCAAGTGCCTTTTAGAACTGACAGGTTACTCTTCTTTAGATTAAAAAAAAAACAAAACGAAGTTTAGAAAGCTCAGCATTTTACAGATGAGAACATCAGAGTGATGAGACGACCTAGCATAGTCGCGCTGAGCCCACTGGTTCTCTTTGAAGACCGTGAGTGCCGTGGGCCAAGCTGAGTTGACAGCAGGCTCCCCACCTACCACCTACCAGTTTCCCCAGTTTTGTTTGGTCCCTCCCGGAAACTGGATGTTTGCTGGGGATGCCTGCTGGCTGACAGACAGACTGGGTCCACATTTTGAATCCGGTGTTTAATAAAAGCCATTCATCTCAGCCTCAGCGCTTTTAGGATTTATAACGGAAGCAGGGCAGGCTGTCTGTGTTGGAGTGGGAAGGAAAGGAGCACGAGCGCCGGGCATGTCGGGGTGCAGTGGAGCGTGCACAGTAGCAGCTGGTTTCTTTCCGGGGATTTTGTTTAGTTTTTGGCAGTGCTGGGTTCTCACTGCTCTGTGGGCTTTTCTCCGGTTGTAGAGAGCCAGGGCTACTCTCTAGTTGCAGTGTGCGAGCTTCTCATTTCGGTGGCTTCTCTTGTGGAGGATGGGCTCTAGGACATGCTGGCTTCGTCAGTTGCGGCATGTGGGCTCGGCCCACGTGTGACTCGCTGGCTCTAGAGCACAGACTCAATAGTTGTGGCACACAGGCTTAGTTGCTGTGAGGCATGTGGGATCTTCCCGGATCAGGGATCGTACCCGTGTCTCTTGCATTGGTAGGCGGATTCTTTACCACTGAGCCACCAGAGAAGCCCCTTAGGTGTCTTCATATACTGTGCCAAACTTCATATACTGTGTGTTGAACTTTTTTTTCAATAAGGCCATGTGCCGTGGGCACAGTATCACATGATCAGATTTTTATACTAGAAATGTAATTCCCATGGGTGACTGTGCGATCGGTGCATTTAAGAGGCAAGCCTACGAGAGTCCTCAGAAGAGGGATTCCTATTGACCTCACAGACTTTGGCCTGCTGTCTCCATAAAGAACCATAGTGATGACTCATGGGCACTTCATCAACGATAACAGTAGCATCAGTATCCTTTGAAGTTGTATATTTGCTTAAAAACTGATTCTTTGCCTGTGATCGTGCAGAGGTATGTGGGTGGCCTGTGAATGCATGATTTCTGCTGACAGGTGAGTCCTGTGCCAGACCCAGAACTCGCTAGGCCACCCACCAGCTCACACTCACACAGTCCCACCATAGGCAGTCGGGTTTGTACATATGTTGTGGTTTGTGGAGGGCCAGCCATTAGATGTCCAGTTAGCGTGGGTGAACCTGAAATTTTGGAGGTCACTGAGTCGCCTTGTTATCTCACACTGGACTTTGCCTGAACTTGGTGGCCAACCTGACCTGCCGGAACCCTGGTTTCCCAGTGGTCCTGGGTCCCCTGCACCAGGGCAGGGGCCACAGCTGAGCAGGATGTGAGCCTTGTAAAGGCTAAGCAGAGCCACTTCCTGCCATTTCCTGCTGGAGGCTGGGGCCTCCAGCCACTCCCAGAAGTTACCTCCTCCTGCCTTTGTTCCCGTGCACCTCTGTCTTGTCCCAGCAAGGATGACAACTCGTCGGGGTGGGGACCTGGCCCCTATGTCTCCAGCAGGTGAAACAGCTCCTGACATGTAGTGAGTGATGAATAAATATTTGTTAAATGAATAAATGAGTGGATTTAAGAAAGGTTGCTATGTCTGTGCGAATTTTACGTTACTTAACATCACGTTTCTCTGGCCGCAGTGATACACGTCCTGCACGGAGTAGAAGCAGGCATTTGTTCTCTGCTTCAGTGTGCCGGGGATTGGGGAAGAGAACAGTGTGCCCGGGACACACGGCAGGACACACTTGGGGAATCCTCTCAGCTGTCTGCTTCGGGGAAATGCTTAGCACCTGATTGAATTTGAAGCCAGTAACTCCAGCTTTTTTACTGAATTCAAAACTTGTTAAAGTGAATGATGCTTTTCCTGTAGTTCATGGATACCTCCAATAACACCTGTAAAGCTCTAGTAATTGTCCATCTAGAGTGACCGGAGCTGAAGGGTGAGGGCTGGCGATCAGAGTGTGGGGGGCTAGGGTATTTTGGAGTGGGGGAAGCCATGGATGGGGTGGCAGAGGTGGGCCAGGCAAACCCAGTGGATGCAGGGCTATCCTCTGTGGTGGAGTGCACAGGGCTTTGGGCACTTTAAGGAAGCCGAGCCTTTGGAGGAGGAAGGGTTTGGAAGGCCCCTGGGGAGCAGAGATACCTGCCTTCCTCCAGTTCCTCTGCTCTAGCCCCAGAGCCCCACGTTTATGATTGTCCTGGGATAGTTTTTGTTTCCATTTAGTTATTTAGTCCATACTTTTGAGCGCCTCCTGTGTGCTGGAGTTCCACTTATGGGATACCATGTGGAACGTGTAGGAAAGAATGACACATAAGCAGTAAACCACCGTCTCCTGATAAGTGCCAAGCAGAGAATTTGAATGTGAATAGGGCTCCGTCCTAGCACCAGTTTCGGTTGAAGATTCGGGAGGATTTCCTGGAGTAACACTTGAGTTGGTCTCAGTGACAGGAAGGAGCCTACATGCCAGTTTCCAGGCAGAGGGGCAGCTGACTGACAAGAAAGATTAGGCACCTCCCAGCCCTGAAGGTGGTGATCCAGGTGTTGTAAGTGGACTGAGGAACAGGAAGCCCTTGTGGGTGTGTTGGGAAGGGAAGGCTTTTTTTTTCCAACCCATCCCTTTGGTGGCCATAAAAGGGCAGGTGTGTAGCAGAGGCGCCAGTTCAGGGTCTGGAGTCAGCGAGGCTCCAGGTGAGAGATGATGGTGGCTGAAGGGCGGCCTGGTGGGTGAGAGACAGCAGGAAGTCCAGGCTAGTTCTGGAGGGGAGTGCCATTGACAAGCTGAGGGCTACGGGGGCAGGGGCACACAGAATCAAGGGCAGCAGGCCCCGGGGTCTCCATCAGGTGCCTGTGTGTAGGGTGAGACTGCCTAGCAGGAGTGGGCGTGGAGGCTGCAGCTCTGTCCAAGGCCACCCCGGTGCAGCTCTCCTCTGCTGCAGAGCCCTGGGGGGAGGCCACCACGTGCTCCTGGTTAGGATAGTGCTGTCAGGACACTTGCTTCCTCCTCCCTCCCTGCTCTCAGTCAGAAGGCCTGCTTGCTCCCTGAGGCCCCTCATCGGGGGGTGCTTCCTCCGCCACGCATCACCAGCACACGCATTATCTTATTCAGTTTCCACACTGACTGCCGGGGATTAGTGCCGGCCCCGTGGGATGCCCGTGGCAAGTCCAGGTTGTCGTCTGTGCTTCTCCCGGCTGCTCTGAATCAGGACAGGAGCCCTCTCCTCAGGTTCAGTAATGTCCCAGAGCAGCTCACAGAACTCTGGGAAGTGTTCACGTACTAGATCACCGGTTTATTGTAAGTGGACACAACTCTGAGCGGCCAGATGGAAGAGCTGTACAGGACAAGGTGAGCGGGAGGGGCTGGGAGCTCGCACCCCCTCTCTCCCAGCATGCTGTCCTCCATGTCTCCACACCTTCACCAGCCTAGAGGCTCTCCAAATCTGGTAGTTCAAGGATTTTTATGGGTGCTTTTGAAACCATGCGTAATAATTAGTCAAGCCCGTTCACCTGCCATCACTGATCAAGGTGGTTTTAAGACTTGGATATCCTGCCAGCAACATGTAACCTAAACAATGTTTGCCTGAGTTGTTTTCCGGGACTTGGAGTCAACTGCATCTAGTTTGAGCTGAGCCAGTTAAGACTGGATAGGATCGCTGACCCTCCAAAAGGACAAGTAGGAATGTCCGCTTGGTGACCTTTTGACGTCGGAGAGTCGAAAACCCCACCCTCAACACGTGCAGGGGAGGACTTCCCTGAGGGTCTGGCCCCTGGTCCCTGAAATTACTGAGCCCGCACGTTCCGGAGCCCGTGCACCGCGACTCGAGAGAAGCCTACACCTCGCAATAAAATACCCTGCATGTCGCAACTAAGGCCTGATGCAGCCACATGAGTTAATGAATTTAAAATAAGCTTACGAAAGCATGCAGAGGCCTGTATCCTAGTGTGTAACTAGGATACTGTGGATAATAAAAACTAGGATGACTGTGAAGATCGATTACCAATCTTCTTCTTCTTTTTAATATTGACTTATTTGACTGCACTGAGTCTTAGTCATTGCTCGCAGAATCTAGTTCCCTGACCAGGGATTGAACCCAGGCACCCTGCATTGGGAGTGCAGAGTCTTAGCCACTGGACCACCAGGGAAGTCCCATTTTTCAATCCCCTTTCCTCACGCTCCCCACACCTCTGACCCCCCTGCCTCTTTATTCCTGATCTCATAAATACCCCAAGCCGCCTCTGGGGAGGTGGATTTGAAATCCACTGGTTGCTTGACTGTCTTGCAAATAAAGACTGCAAACCTTTTTGTCTAAGGGAGTTTTGTTGTATGGGGGCAAAATGAACCTAGTTGCCAGCCAGGAGGTTAAGTCCAGAGGGACTTTTTACCTGTGGCTAGTTGGCCCCTTGCCTGTCCTCAAAGACTGTGGACAAGTCTGAGCAGCTGCCCGGTCCATTTTTTTCCAGGGACTAGCCCCTGAATCTCCCCAGGAAGGTGCTGCTGAGATACGGTGCTTAGTTTTGTTTTGCAGCAAACAGACAGGTTTTGGGTTTTGGGTATCTGGGTTTGGAAGATGTCTTTTGGTTGAGTAACCTCCTTTAAAGAAATGCACTTGTGCCTAGATTGTTTGGCTGCTGCTGCTGCTGCTGCTAAGTCGCTTCAGTCATGTCCAACTCTGTGCCACCCCATAGACGGCAGCCCACCAGGCTCCCCCGTCCCTGGGATTCTCCAGGCAAGAACACTGGGGTGGGTTGCCATTTCCTTCTCCAGTGCATGAAAGTGAAAAGTGAAAGTGAAGTTGCTCAGTCATGTCCAACTTTTCGCGACCCCATGGACTGCAGCCCACCAGGCTCCTCCACCCATGGGATTTTCCAGGCAAGAGTACTGGAGTGGGGTGCCATCCCCTTCTCCGGATTGTTTGGCAGTCCTATGCAAATCATGGGTTGGAGGCCAATCTGGCAGGATTTTGACAATCCTGACCAGATTATACAGGCTAGTTCAGTTCAGTTCAGTTCAGTCGCTCAGTCGTGTCTGACTCTTTGCAACCCCATGAATCACAGCACGCCAGGCCTCCTTGTCCATCACCAACTCCCAGAGTTCACTCAGACTCACGCCCATTGAGTCAGTGATGCCATCCAGCCATCTCATCCTCTGGCGTCCCCTTCTCCTCCTGCCCCCAATCCCTCCCAGCATCAGAGTCTTTTCCAGTGAGTCAACTCTTCGCATGAGGTGGCCAAAGTACTGGTCCGTTAGCCATTGGTAATTGATTTCCGCCTCCAGCTCCTCTCAGTTCCCTGAAAGTTGGGAGGTGGAGCTGCAAGTTTCAACCCTCTAATCCTGTGGTTAGTTCTGCTGGCAACCAGCCCTCGTTCATTGGTTATCCAAGGGCTTTCCAAACTCACATCATTAACTGACTCAGGTGTGGTTGAAAGAGGTTTTTTATGAATAATGGGGGACATCGTTTCATCCAGTTTTTTTTAGGAACTAGGAACAAAAACTCAGTATAACTAAAGATACCTGTTTAGCTCCTGTCATTTAGGAAATAAGGGTTTTAGGAGCCTGATGCCAGGAACCGTGGATGAAGCCCAGTGTTTACATCTGTTACTCTATCGCAGCATCACAGGGCCCTGCGCTCTCCTGCCGCTCTCTCAGCCTCTTGTGTCTGTGTCCTCTCCCTGAGGGGTGTGTCGGGGACTCCCCTCTGTGCCTCCTCTCTGGTGCAGTAACCCTGAGACTGGCTGGGCTGGAAGTGCGTGTGTCTCTTCCCCTCCGTGAGCCTGGCCCAAACCCCTGGTGGACACCAGGCAAGAGCTGTGGATGGATATTTGTGTCCGAATTGAGCTCATCTCGGACCCCTGAGGATTAGGGGTGCAATGATCAGTCTTAAGAAATGACTGTATTTGTCACACAGTTGCTGATAAGAGCATCTCCTGTGTAAGGTTCAGGGGGTCAGCACAGCAGGCCATGGGCCAAACTCATGGGCCAAACTCAGCCTGCCCATTTTCTGTCTTCTTCGGCTGCTTTCATGCAGAGTTAAGGCATTTCCATAGAGACCCTGTGACCCACAAAGTCCCAAATATTTGCTGACTGGCCTGAAAAGGAACAAAGCTTGCCAGGCTGTGCCCTGCACCATTCGTTGCCCTTATAGGAAGAACTACATAAGGAATTTGTCTAGATCTAGTAAATGCCAGTGGCTTCACCTGGGAGACTGCCTTACTTTTTCCATATGAAAGATGCAAATCTGATGATGGATCCTGTCTTCCTTTGTGCTTTGCCTTCTAACAAGCCGCCCTTAGTACTCAATAATTACCTGGCCTTTATTGCCCAGTCCTAATGTGTTTCATGTTGTGTTTTCTTATTTTATTTTTCTGTGTTCTGACCACTGCTGTGCTCAGCTCAGGAAAACAAATGTCTGGAAAGCTTGTTTCATTTTCCCACTGTCCGCTGGGGTAGCCCAGCACACAGCACACATCTTCCAGAAAACACACCCATACTGTTTCTTTAGTCCTGACGGAATATTTTGGGAGCCTCTAAATCAAAACCCAGACCATTCTGACAATTTCTCCTTTACTTTTTTTTTTTTCATATTGCTACCAGGATGTTATAGTAATAATTTTTATTACAACAGGTAATTTTTTGGTGGGGTATGTATGGACTTGTTTTTTGGTTTTTTGTTGTCTTCCTCTAGAGTTTTATGTGTTGTACTATTAGTGATCACCTTTGACAGGGCAAAGAGTCCACAACTCATCTACTAAGCAAGGCTTGGGCTGTCTGAGGACACAGGACTGTCTGTTTCCGCGGTGCTAGGGGCAGCAGCTCTGCAGGGGTCTGAGTTGAGGTCCCTCAAAACATTCCATCACAAGAAACCTGATGCCATCAAAGCCTTGAACAACATGAAAAGTTTGTCCATTTCTTTCTTACCTCCACTGAGTTCTGGAAAGTAAGGGTTCATGGTAGAACTGTTGTTGGTTTTTGTTAGTAATTTCAGGAGTGAAATGAACTTCATGTCTCTGAAAAAAGTAGTGTTCTTTCTGGTTTGGGGAGTGTTTACTGTCAATGTAATGCGTAAACAAACAAACAAACAAAAAGACCCTCAGGTTCTCTTGTTCTTGTTTCTGAGTTTGCCTATGGATATTTGCTTTACTTTGACCAAGGGAGACCGGTATTGATGCTGCTGGTACCCCTCATGGGAGGGGCTACATGGAACCTTCACAACCCGCAGGGTGTCTTCACAGGCCCCTGAAATCCTGTTCCTGTTAGAAATCTCCCTCTGTCCAGGAGGAATTCTGTGAATGTGTATTGACCTTGTGGGTTGAGATGGCCTGGGACCGTATGTCTTTTCATCTTAAAAAAAGACCCACTTAAAATGAATCAGACATTTCAGATGCTTTGAGGACAATGATACACAGAAGTTAATGGCCAGATGCCTGTCTCAGACCCTACCTGGCCTTCCTGGAAAAGCCCTCTCAGAGCCAGGCATCACTCACATTTCCACCCTCTGTCCCATAAGATGCTCACGGCACCTGGGCCAACCTGCATCCCTCTGGGCCTGCTGTGTAGCTGGTGGGGCATGACCCATGGCCTCAGACTCACTGCATAAGTCAACCAGGGAGATATCACTCCCACTCCATTCCCACTCCACGCCCCCACAAGCGATTTTGCACATGAGAGTCCACCCCATCTCCGCCGGTGCTGGGACCAGGATAGTCATGGAGGTGCCCAGGTGGGGAGCAACTCTCAGCAGCCCTGCCCCATGTGTGGGCATCCTCAGTGGACATGGGAAGCAACAGATCTCCAGACACTTGGAAATTTGACAAGGTGGTTTTATGCTGTTGAATCTAACAATTAAAAAATTGGAGTAGTGTATTATGTATTTTTTTCCCTTTTTTTCCTAGCACTTTATTGTGTTTTTAAAAACATGTCTGTGCACAATAGATTGGACCCAAGAGCAGTGGAGCGTGATCCTGGATGGTGGATCTCCAGAGCTTCATTCCAGCTCCAGGAGTAGAACATGGGGGTGGGAAGGGGCACTGGCTCTCCAGAGCCACATGGGGCTGGCCGGAGCAGCCTCGGGTTTTTATTTACAAAATAGAGAGAGCACTTCATTAAACTGGAAATGGCACCCCACTCCAGTGTTCTTGCCTGGAGAATCCCAGGGACGGCGGAGCCTGGTGGGCTGCCGTCTGTGGGGTCGCACGGAGTCGGACACGACTGAAGCGACTTGGCGGCAGCAGCAGCTCTTGTAAGTGAGCAAGCAACACTCCCTATCTTTCCTTCTCCTCTTCCCTCTGTGATCCTGCACTTCCTGTGTGTTCCCTCTCCTGCAGGGTGAGGAGAGGGTAGAAAGAGCCTTTGGAGTCTGGGTCTGTGTGCCCTTGCCCTGCTGGACCCTAGGGGAGCTGCCTTTGGCTCTCCAGGATTCAGGGTGTGACCAGATAGCTGGTAACTAGTCAGAGCATCCTCCTGCCTTGGTGGCAGCAGGCACTAAGGTGGGGGTCTGAGGTGGGTGTTGTGGAGCACAGCTTTCCTATCAGTGAACCCAGAGCCCACCTTCTCTTTGCTGCAGCTGCTGACATGATGCCCCCACCCTCGGAGCAGGACCTGAACGCCCTGCTGGCTCGCAAGGAGGAGGAGTGGCGAGCGCTGCAGGCCCAGCGCTCCCAAATGCAGGAGGCGACCCTGCAGGACACGCAGCGCCGGCTGGAGGAGGCTCAGGGGAAGCTGCGGCGCCTGCGGGAGGACTTCATCTACAACCTGCAGGTGCTGGAGGAGCGGGACCAGGAGCTGGAGCGCTACGACGCCGCGTTTGCCCAGGCCCGAGGGCTGGAGGAGGCCAGGCAGGCCGAGGTGAGCGAGCTCAAGATCGAGGTGGCCAAGCTGAAGCAGGCGCTGGCCAGCGAGGCCCGGCGGCTGGAGGACCTGCAGCAGCAGTACCAGCAGAGGCTGCAGGAACACCGCCTGGAGCTGGAGCGGGTCCACAGGTGAGGGCCAGCAGACCCCACGCCCCTGCCCTCTGTGGGCCTCCTTACCCACAGGGCTGCCGGGCTCCCACCTGCTCAGTGTTTGTCACAGGAAGGCAGGCAAGGCCATACCTGGATGTTTTTTTCTGGGTCCCAGTGCAGCTGAAATTAGTGGAGGTTGGTTTAACTATTTGAAATTTTTTCCATGAGTTACAAATCTGAATTATTGTAATAAAACATATTTGAGCTTATAATTACAGTAAGTCCTCTACATATGAATGATATTCTGTTCTGAGGGCCTGTTTGTAAGTCCAGCAAAGTTAGTCCAGGTACAGCTGGTAACTCGTCAGAGCATCCTCCTGCCTTGGCGGCAGCAGCACTTAGGTGGGGATCTGTGGTGGGCGTAGTAGAAGTACTGCTGTACTGTGATTGGTTTATAGTACCCTCCACACAAATAATACATAAAAAAAAACAAAAAATAAAACATTAAAAAATGTTTATTGTAGTGTATTTGTTTTACAGTGTTAGTTTCTACTGTACAGCAAAGTGAATATATGTGTGTTTGTGTGTATATATATATATATATATTTTTTTTTTTCCTTCCCATTTAGGTTGCCACAGAGCTCTGGGTAGGGTTCCCCGTGCTATACAGTAGGCTCTCACTAGATATCTTATACGCAGTGTCAGTAGTGTATATACAGTCAATCCCAGTCTCCCAGTTCACCCTGCTCCCTCCGCTTTCCCCCTTGGTATTCGTATGTTTGTTCTCTACATCTGTGTCTCTATTTCAGCTTTGCAAATAAAATCATTTTTACCATTTTTCTAGATTCCACATATAATGTTAATATATGTTACTTGCTTTCTGTTTCTGACTTATTTCACTCTGTGTTACAGTCCCTAGGTCCATCCATGTCTCTACAAATGACCCAATGTCGTTCATTTTTATGGCTGAATAATATTACACTGTATACACGTACCACTTCTTTATCTGTTTCTCTGGCATTTTTTGCTTGGTTGGCTTTTTGTCATTTAAATTTTTTTTTTTTTTTTTAGCTGCACCGTGCAGCATTGTGGAATTTTAATTCCCCAGTCAGGGGTTGAACCCCCACTGCCTGCATTGGAAGCGTAGAGTCTTCATCACTGGACCACCAGCGAAGTCCCTGCCTCTTCTTCTGTTGATGGATACTTAGGTTGCTTCTGTGTCCTGACTATTGTAAATAGTATTGCAGTGAACATTGGGGTGCATGTGTCTTTTTGAATTATGTTTTTCTCTGGGTATATGCCCAGTAGTGAGATTGCTGGGTCATATGGTAGTTCTATTTTTAGTTTCTTAGGGAATCTCCATACTATTCTCCATAGCGGCTATATTAATTTACATTTCCACCAACAGTGCAGGAGGGTTCCCTTTTCTTCATCCCCTCCCCAGCATTTATTGTCGTGGATTTTTGGTGATGGCCTTCTGACCAGTGTGAGGGGATACCTCCTCGTAGTTTTGGTTTGCGTTTTTCTAATAATTAGTGACTTTTGAACATCTTTTCTTCATCTGTTTGTTGGTCACTTGTGTGTCGTCTTTGGAGAAATGTCTTACTTAAGTCTCCTGCCATTTATTTTTTATTTTTGAGCTGCATGAACTATTTTGTATATTTTGGAGATTAATATTTTGTCAGTTTCTTTGTTCGCAAATGCTGTCTCCCATTCTGAGGGTAGCCTTTTCATCTTGTTTATGGTTTCTCTTGCCACTATTATTCAAAATAGTTTTGAAAGTCCTGGCCATGGCAATCAGAGAAGAAAAAGAAATCAAAGGAATCCAAATTGGAAAAGAAGAAATAAAACTGTCATTGTCTGCAGATGACATGATACTCTAGATAGAAGTAGTAGTAGTTTAGTTGCTAAGTCGTGTCTGACTCTTGCGACCCCATGGACTGTATGTAGCCTGCCAGGCTCTTCTGTCCATGGGATTCTCCAGGCAAGAATACTGGAGTGGGTTGCCATTTCCTTCTCCAGGGGATCTTCCCGACCCAGGAATTGAACTGGGGTCTCCTGTACTGCAGGCAGATTCTTTACCAATTGAGCTACGAGGGAAGCCCAATACTCTACATAGAAAATCCTAAAGATGCCACCAGGAAACTACTAACAGCTAATCAATGAATTTAATAAAGTTGCAGAATACAAAATTAATACTCTATAACCTTTTGCATTCTTATACACTAACAACAAAAGATCAGAAAGAAAAATCAAGGAAATAATCCCATTTACTGTTGCAACAAAAAGAAGAAAATATCTCGGAATCAACCTACCTAAGGAGGCAAAAGACCTGTATGTACTAAACTATAAGATACTGATTAAAGAATTCAAAGATGACGCAAACAGATGGAGAGATAGACCATGTTTTTGGACTGGAAGAGTCAATATTATGAAAATGACTGTACCACCCAAAGCTATCTGCAGAGTCAATGCAATCCCTGTAAAATTACCAATGGCATTTTTCACATAACTAGAATAGCAACAGCAACAAAATAAAACGACAATTTGTATAGAAGCATAAAAGGCCCTGGATAGTCAAAGCAGTCTTGAGAAAGAGAAATAGAGCTGACAGAATCAGGCTATCTGACTTCAGACTGTACTACAAAGCTACAGTAATGAAGAATCGATGGTACTAGCACAAAAACAGAAATATAGATCTGTGGAGTAGGATCAAAAGGCCAGAGATAGACTCATGCACCTATGGTCACCCAACCTATGACAAAGGAGTCAAGATTTTTGATGGTGGCCATTCTGACCAGTGTGAGGTGACACCTCATTACAGTTTTCATATGCATTTTTCTGATAATTAGTGATTTTGAGCATCTTTTCATATGTTTGTTGGTCCATAGACAATGGAGAAAAGATAGCCTCTTCAATAAGCGGTGCTGGGAAAACTGGACCAGCTACATGTAAAGGAATGAAATTAAAACACCCCCTAACACCATATACAAAAATAAACTGAAAATGAATTAAAGACCTAAATGTAAGGCCAGACACTATAAAGCTCTTACAGGAAACATAGGCAGAACACTCTGACATAAATTGCCACAATCTCTTTAAAAAATATTTATTTATTTAATTCTGTCTGAGCTGGGTCTTCTTTTCTGCGAGGGCTTTTCTCTAGTTGTGGTGAGCAGGGGCTGTTCTCTAGTTGTGGTGCTCAGGCTTCTCATGCTGGTAGCTTCTCTTGTTGAAGAGCATGAGATCTTAGACCCGAGGGCTTCAGTATAGTTGTAGCTCTCAGGCCTAGAGCACAGGCTTAATAGTTGTGGCACACGGGCACACATGCTTCGAGGCACGTGGGATCATAGTTCCCTTACCAGGGATTGAACCCACTTCTCCTGTATTGCAAGACAGATTCTTAACCACTGGATCATCAGGGAAGTCCAAGAAAACATTTTTAATCTTACAGTATAGTACCAGCCACATCACCACTGCTGCTTTTACGCTTGCCTCTGGACATCCTGGGGTTGAAATAAAGATACTGTACTACTGTACTCTATACAGTACCGTAAAGTACCCGAAAGCACAGCCACGTGTAGAGGATGCATGCACATGGCAGAGGACGCCAGACACATGAACTGGCTTATGTGATTGGACTTGCAAACACCTGTTCTCATCTTGGAAAGTTCGCCTCTAGAAGGTTCATATGTAGGGGACTTATTGTTTTAATGATGTGAAATATATATTAAATCTGAAACTAAGAGCTGACTTGAGGCAGGTCGACTGAGACCCTGAAGCTGTCGTCAGGCGCATGGGCTCCGCTCATGATGAGAATTACAGGCCTCAGCTGCATGCTCTGCTGCAGCCTTGGCGTGCTTCATATTGTTTAGTGAAGTGTCTCCTCAGAACTTCTGCGCATCCCTTTTTACCACATTTGGGACATTTTCAACCATTATTTCTTCAAGTACATTGTTGGCTCCACCCTCTTCTTCCTTCCATCCTGGGACTGCGGTGAGGACAATGTGAACGCTGCATCTTCTGTTATCATCCCACGGGGCTCTGAGGCTCCGCTCATTTATTTCAGCATATTTCTATCTGTTATCAGGTCAAGTAACTTTTGTCATTCTCTGGTTCTTTTCTGTAACATGTTCATTCTGCCTTTGAGCCCAACTAGAGTGTCCTTTGTTTTGGTTATTGTACTTCTTAGTTCTCACGTTTCCATTTGATTCTTTGTTATATTTTCTTTTTCTTTTTCTTTTCTGAGAGTTTCTGTTTTCTGTTTGTCCCAAGGCTGTGTGAAATTGCTTGTCAGAGCATTATTATGATGGCTGCTTTAAAATCCTTGTTAGATCCTATCAGCAGCTGTGTCATCTTGGTGTTAGTATCTGTGGATTGTGTGTTCTCATTCAAGTGGAGAGTTCCTGGTTGTTGGTATAACCAGTGACTTTTGTGTTTCTCTTTTCTTTTTTGGCCACACTGCTCGGCATGTGGGATCTTCATTCCCCAAACAAAGAATAAAAACCTGCGCCCCCTACAGCAGAAGCAGTCCTAGTTGCTGGACTGCCAGGGAAGTCCTGGTATGACCGGTGACTTTTGATTGTATCCTGGGCACTTGTGGGATAGTCCTGAGAGCCTGGGTCCCACATCATGTTCTCCTCTGCAGACAGTCACCTGTCCGGATATAGCATGCGGGTCCCCTGGGTCCTGCCAAAGCCACTCCTACAAAGAAGCAGCATTACCTGTCACCTCACGTTTGCAAAGGAAACCCTGCAAATGTGTAGTTTGGAGACTATTCAGTGTGACTTTTCTTAATGCTGAGCTTTTTTTTTTTTAACATAGTGACAGGAACAGTGAGCTGGATCAGCAGCGGGAGCAGTATGGGAACCTGAAGTGGAAGCTGGAGAGGAGGCTCAAGGAGCTAGACGGCGAACTTGGCCTGCAGCGGCAGGTAGGGTGGGGAATCCGCTTCTTCCTCAGCACTGTTGTTTTGTTGGTCGTATAGTATCAGCCTGGGATCACAGGTTTCCACTTTGTGGTAATCTGTGGCGAAATGTGTCAGGGTATCTCAATCTTCCTCTGTGCTAACTCCCCCAGAATTCTCCTTCCTTGGGAATGAATAAACATTTCATCCTTTATTTATTTAAGAAAGAAGTATTATGAAGTCAGAGTTATTTACTGTGGAAGAGAGCTGGGAACTCAAATTGTGATAATTGTATTTCTTTCAACAAGCAATAAATGACCCTAAGTTTAAATATAGCTGTGTCAACTGACAGGAGACACTTAAACCTGTCTCCGAAATTTCTCCTCGTTGTCCCTGAAGCTCAGCTTCCACGTCTGAGAGGCTTCACTATGTTGGAGTTTGGGTGAAGGACATACTTCATATTTAGGGCTGAGTCTGGCAGGGCTGCATGTGTGCAGCGACATGGGTCCCCTTGTTCTTCCAGGATGTACCAAGCTTGCGTTGTCGTAGCAGCAGCAGGTGTTTATGGAAACTGCCTCATGTAGCTCCTTGTGCATGTGTGTGGATTTATCTGCTCAATACAACAGAGACACCATTTTGTTCTGCATTTTGCAAATAGGGAACCGAGGTCGAGACATTAAGTAACTTGCCCAAGATCCCCCTCAGTAAATCAAGGAGCCGTAATTTGAGTCCAAGACACTTCCAGCGTGTGAACTCTTAGGCACTGTCCTCCTGCCGTGGGTTAGCGACTCACGACTTATTTTTAGACTTGTGTCCGGGATATTGGAGAGGAGCTGGAGCTGGAAGTCAGCCTGGCTGTGTCCCCACTTCTGCCCTCCTTGGAGTGATAGTGACTGAGTGATCCGACCTTGGATCCTGGTCTCCCAGTGGATGTGCCGCGGGGCGGATATGAACTTTGTGCCTGCCTGAGCTGGCTTGTCCTTTCTTGGCACTGGGGTCAGCAGTCCTCAAGGAGGGCAGACCGGCCAGCTGGTGGACTGAGGCCGAGTGTCAGGCCCTCCATCCCATAGCATGGCATCGGTGTCCTGAGATAGGACAGCATCCTGATGAGCTGTGCCCATCGGAATGGAAGATACCCATGGACGCAACTGTCCTTATGACCGAGCTTTCGGGCCGGCCACATCTATTAACCACCGCAGGCGCAGGAGGAGGCCCTGTCCTTTCCTTCCCCTCTGGAAGCTCAAATTTCATTGTCCACAATGATGCCATCACCCAAACATTCTGTAGAGCCTTTGACATTTCCTGCAGAGGACTTTCTTTCGGAGTCCTTGGGGACCAAAGAACTTTGCCTCTTTTGGGTGGTTTGACTTTAGGAAACACCCGCGGTCACTGGGGGCTGAGCTGGGCGATCTAGAGACCAGCTGTGACTCATCTAGGTCATGAGGTTTCCTCAAGTGGTGTCGGAGACTCTTCCAGAGAAGGAGTTTCAGAAGGGCTCTGGGTGGCGGTGGAATCGTCCCTGTTAGCTGGGCAGTCAGTGGCACGTGGAGGCAGCGGTGGCCCTGGTGGGTATTGTGGTCACTGGGCTGGGTCTCTGGGTGACTTCCCAGCTTGTCCACACTCAAAGAAGTCCTTACTGTGACTCAGGCTTGTTCAGACTTTGAGCCCCCTTGTCCACAAGGAAGGCCCCTTCAGATGTGCGTTTTCATACCAGCCCTGTCTCTTGCAGGAAGGAAACTTGACGTCTGGACTCTCCAACTGTAGGCTCTGTCCAGGGCTGCTGCTGCGAACCTGGGCAGCCTTTGCTGCCTAGTGTGGTTCAGGGCCAGCTGGGGCCCATGCCATCCCTGAAGCTCTATTGCCCGTGCCCGACCCTGTGACTGAAGGAAGGGTATTATGCGCTCATCGGCTTTGTGGCTTCCTTTGGGCTGGTTTTCTGTCTCCTTTTTTTGAAGATATTTGTGCTCATTACTGACTTGTCAAAGGTAGAATTGATTCAATGGTAATGTTGATTATTACCTTGAGGAAAGAAATGTAAGACGATGGGAGCTGAGTTAGTCTGTTTAATGTTTATTGTGTCTGCAAGCTGTAGACTGTGCACTTGTTTTTTTTGTTATTGGTTAGCAGTCCCAGGATTAGAAGCCTCTAGAGGAGAAACAATGACTTATTGATTTATTCATTCATTTAACAAAGAGATTTCACCAGGCACGTTCCTGGGCCCTGAGGTTAGGGCTGAGCACTAGCCCCACCTGCCCTGGGAGTGAGCTGGCCCTCGTCGGGGGTGCAGTGAACACCTGAACAGTATAGTCTCTGGCTTTAGCGTCCTGCGGACATCACCCGTGTGACATGGGGGCAGGGTGAGGTAGAACTGGTCTTTTAATAGGCAAGTCAGGGCACCCTGAGAAGAGGACTTGTGAGCCCAAGTCTGCAGGTAGAAACAGAGTTCGAGTTCAAGGAGGCTGAGGTGAGGGCTATGAAGGCCTCCCAGGCCTTCGTGAGAATGACCTTTGCTCCAGGTGAGGTGAGAAACTCTTGGGGGCTTGTGAGCCAAGTCAGTTCTTTAAAAGAGCCTCTTCTGTAGGATTGAGGACAGACTGTGGAGGTGGGGAGGCAGGGAGACACAAGAGGGCTGCTGCAGCCCTAGGTGAGAGGTGCGGGACTTGAGCCACTGACAGGTTCTGGATACACCTAGACAGCAGAGCCAGCGGACACGCTGATAGATCAGATGGGGTGAGAGGCAGGCACCAAGGACATGCCTGCTTTGAGGCTGAGTGCCTGGCGGGACGACTTGCCATGTATTGAGATGGGGGAACTGCACAGGGAGGATGGGGAGGGCGCTTGGTCAGGCTGTGTACAAGGAGGTGGCTCCTGGGCTCCCAGGAAGACATGCTGGGAGGTCAGGGCAGAGGGGGGTGGTTACAAGGTACAGAGCTGGATGCTTGGGGCTTCCCCAGAGGATGGCTGTAGACAGAGGAGCCAGCTGTCCAGGCTGAGCCTTGAATTCAAGAACAGGGAAGTTTAGGGGACATCGTCACAGGGCAGGGGTGTGGCCTGGGGACTAGCAGGGGAGAGGCCTGACAAGAGAGGAAGGCGGTCAGAAGGCAGGCCTGAGCCCCATACCTCTGTGGTGAAGTGGGGACGGAGAGTGCAGTGGGTTTCTTGTGTCCTCACCGAGGACCCTAAGTGCTCACCTACTGGTCTGGGCCAGGATCTGGCTGTGTGCGGGCTTCCTGCCCCCTGGCGGCCACAGCCTGCACAACTGTGAGCAGAAACCAAAGGCTTCAGTATTTTGTAGTGTTAGCCGTCAAAGCAATGCTCAAACTTCTCCAAGCCAGGCTTCAACAGGACTTAAACCGTGAACTTGCAGATATTCAGGCTGAATTTAGAAAAACATCTACTTCTGCTTTATTGACCACGCCAAAGCCTTTGACTTTGTGGATCACAACAAATTGTGGAAAATTCTTAAAGAGATGGGAATACCAGACCACCTTACCTGCCTCCTAAGAAATCTGTATGCAGGTCAAGAAGCAACAGTTAGAACTGGACATGGAACAACAGACTGGTTCCAAATTGGGAAAGGAGTATGTCAGGCTATATATTGTCACCCTGCTTATTTAACTTATATGCAGAGTACATCATGTGAAATGCTGGGCTGGATGAAGCACAAGCTGGAATCAAGATTGCCGGGAGAAATATCAATAACCTCAGATATGCAGATGACACCATCCTTATGGCAGAAAGTGAAGAAGAACTAAAGAGCCTCATGATGAAAATGAAAGAGGAGAGTGAAAAAGTTGGCTTAAAGCTTAAAGCTCAACATTCAGAAAACTAAGATCATGGTATCTGGTCCCATCACTTCACTGCAAATAGATGGGGAAACAATGGAATCAGTGACAGACTTCATTTTGGGGGGGCTCCAAAATCACTGCAGATGGTGACTGCAGCCATGAAATTAAAAGACGTTTGCTCCTTGGAAGAAAAGTTATGATCAACCTAGACAGCTTATTAAAAAGCAGAGACATTACTTTGGCGACAAAGGTCCGTTTAGTCAAAGCCATGTTTTTTCCAGTAGTCATGTATGGATGTGAGAATTG
Organism: Capra hircus; assembly: GCF_001704415.2. Classification (NCBI taxonomy): domain Eukaryota; kingdom Metazoa; phylum Chordata; class Mammalia; order Artiodactyla; family Bovidae; genus Capra; species Capra hircus. Next base: position 50,063,644 of record NC_030826.1, read on the forward strand.
GACTGTAAAGAAGGCTGAGCACCAAAGAATTGGTGTTTTTGAACTGTGGTGTTGGAGAAGACTCTTGAGAGTCCCTTGGACTGCAGGGAGATCGAGCCAGTAGATCCTAAAGGAAATCAGTCCTGAATATTCATTGGAAGGACTGATGCTGAAGCTGAAACTCCAATACCTTGGCCACCTGAGGTAAATAACTGTCTCATTGGAAAAGACCCTGGTGCTGGGAAAGATTGAAGGCAGAAGGAGACGGGGACAACAGAGGATGAGATGGTTGGATTGCATCACCGACTTGATGGACATGAGTTTGAGCAAGCTCTGGGAGTTGGTGATGGATAGGGAGGCCTGGTGTGCTGCAGTCCATATGGTCACAAAAAGTCGGACATGACTGAGCTACTGAACTGAACTGAGCAGTCAGTCTCAATGATTTTCATATTCTGATCCCAACAAGGGTTACTCGTGTGACCCCCTTAAACTTCATCTGGCTTCTCAAGGGATTAAAAAAATGTATATTTTCAGTTGTACCATGCAGTGTTTCTGAGGCTCCCAGCCTCGACTTTCAGAGGAGGGGAGGGAGCCTGCCACGCATTTATCTCAGGGAGGAGGCAGAGACACACCCGTTCTTGCCTGCACGCTCTGGCTGGGCCCAGCCTCCGTTGACCCTTTCCTTCTGGTAACTGAGTCTGTCCAGCTCTCTTCAGAAGCAGGGCCCTCATTACTTGGTCAGAAACCTGGAATCCTGCTAGTGTGCTGCGCTTTTCACGCACTGCGCTGGGCGGGCTCAGCCTGTCCTCACAGCTCCTCAACGGGCTGGGCCTCCTGTCTTCCCGCTCCGTGTTAACCTGTGCTCACCTTAACGACGAGCGTCAGGTAACGTCACTGTGAGGTTTTAGGCCAGGAGAGATGGTTAGATTCAGACTAACTCCAGGACATGCATTTCAGTTTGACTCTGTCCCTCGCTGTGATTTGTGCATCTATATCCAGACCTCCTATTCAAAGGCCACATCAGCCATGCGTGTCTGCTCTCCGGACACCACTGGAGACAGGACTGTAAAGGATTAAGGACAGTGAGAACCCATAGCAGCGGCAGGAGCAGGAGAAGGGCCTCCGCACCCGGACGAGTCTGCGCCTTCCCCGGAGCAGGGTAGCAGGGGGAGGGGACCTGTGGGAGACGCACCCCGTGGACCTACAGACTCAGAGATTGTAGGCCTCAGGATGTTGAGGGCCGTGCGTGTGCAGGTGGAAGTCTGTGTTTGGGGCCACGAACCCCTGCTCACATGCAGATAGAGTGCCCAGCAGCTGGGGAAGTGCCCTTCCCCAGGCAGAAGCTCAGCACAAATTTCCTGAAATAAATTGAATCACTCATGGGGGAAGGAAGGTAGCTGTGTGGGCCCAAGTGCCTGCTGCGTAGGTCTAACCTTAGGGAGACAGCACCCTCAGTCAGCTCTGGCAAGATTCAGTTTCATCAAGCTGTCATTTCCTACAGTCCACACAGCCATATTGTGTGCAGTTTGACAGGTCAAACACAGTCAAGGTAGCAGGGTAACAGCCAAGACAGAACTTGACTGCCAGCCAAAGTTCTGTGTGCCTCTGCGATCAGGGAGCAGCGCCCCCAGCCCTGGTCCCCCCAGCCTGCTGCCTTCCACTTGCAGCGAGAACTGGCTTCTCAGAGTCCTGTGAGAACGGAGCCTCGAGCTGTTTTCCCTTTTTGTGTGGCTTCTCTCTCGCCGTAACGTGTCTGAGGCGCGTGGATGTCATGCGGTTGGCGGCTTGTTCCTTCTCGGTGCCTGCTGGTGCTGTGTGCTGCGTGGAGGTGCCAGTAGGTTTCCATTCCCTGTCAGCTCACACTTTGGACACTTGGGTCTTTTCAGTTTGGGGCCAGTTTGAATAAGGCTGCTGTGAGCATTCTTGGCTGTCCTTGAATGGACACAGGCTCCACGACCAGGAGTGCAACTTCTGGGAAGCGTACTACGGCTCTGTCTAACTTTTTGAGAAACTGCTGAGCTGTCCTTTAGGATGGTTATAGGGTCACATCCCACCAGCTGCAGATTAGAGTTCTGGTCACTTCTCGTCCTTGCTCGCACCTAGTGTTGTTAGCCTTTTCCTTTTTAGTAGTCTAGTGGGTGTGTAGCTGGGGATTGAATGCGATTATCCTTGATGATCAGCATTTAAGCATCTATTAACGTGCTTATTGGCCATTCATATATCCTTGTGAAGTGTCTGTTCAGCTTTTTTGTACTTAAAAAAAAATTAGGTTGTCTTCCTATTATTGATTTGTGAGTTCTTCATGTGTACTCCAGAAATAAGACCTTAAGTATATATTTTTTTGAATATTTTCTCCCATTCTCTGCCTTACCTTTTCCTTTTCGTAAGTCTTAATTTCAACATCCTAGTGAACTATTTGTTGCCTCATTCCTGAGTAGGAGTGTGTAACTGAGGCAGGATTACAAGACAGAGAAATGCCAGCAAACCAAGAAGAGGCCCAGAGGAACATTGAAGGTGATTCCTGAGACAGTGACCCTAAAGCCCACCATTGTGTGATCAGAGCGGGGCAGCAGGGTGGGCCCTGTGGACCTGCCATGCCAGCTTTGCCCGTGTGTGGTGTCTGGTTGTCCGTGCTGGGCTAGCTTTCTGCACAGGTGGCTCTGGTGCCATGGCCTCCTAGGCCCCACAGGCGGTGCCAGTGATACTGCAGCTCTCACCAGCCTGGTCCTGGAGGATGGGTCTGGAGAATAGCTGCCTTCCTGCTCCTGGGGCAGAGGCTGGCTATTTCCCTCCTCCCCACAGGGCTCTTCCTTTGTCCCTCCCCTGAGGTGAGAGTTCGAGTCTGCAGGGGTTGGCGGGGAGGAGGGAGAATGGGCTGGGAACAGGACAGGACCAGCCATTCATCCCATTGTATCTTCACTTTCAGTGCCTCAAGGCACATTGTGGGGGCTTCTGTGATCAGTGCCCCCGGGAATGTATTTTGCATCCATAACTCAGGATGCTTAGAGGAAGGGCCAATCAGAAGAAGAAAGAATTTTGACAATTACAAGTACATATAAAGGAATAAATTCAGAAGATAGAAAAAAGACACAGAAAGTCCAACAGAAAATTTAAGAGACGGGAAGATAAGTCCAGGATTCATCTAACGATATAAATTCCAGAAACATACAGCAAAGAACGGGAAGGAATCAGATTGTCAAGTGAACGGTGCAGTTGCTTCTTAGGGTGGAGACTTCAGACTGAAACCCCTGCCCGCCCTGAATGAAAGTGTGTCAGAGAAACAACGAGGAGATGCTACAAACATCCAGAAAACCTATAAGGCAGAGCCTGGCCCCAGCTCCTCCGCCGCAGCTTGGGATAGACTTGAAAAGGCCTTCAGCCCTGAGGGCAGCGATGCCAGGCCAGAGCCCTGGAGTGTGGGGGTGTGGATGCCTCGCCTTCTCAGGAGGTTACTGGAGTGTAACTACTGAGTGAGCTCTGAGCAGCACCTGTGGGTCAGGGCCAAGGGCTGAACCTTTAGCTGCCTCCATTTCCCTTCTGAGTTTAGAACTTTGAGAACCAAGAGATGGAGGGAGTGGAGAAGGCTGCCGGGAGAAGGAGGGTCTGAGCTGGGCGGGCTCCCTGGATCCCCAGGATGGGGTGGTTCCAGTCACAGGGCCCAGCTGGCAGCCTCACATGGAGCCCATGAGCCTGAGCGAGGTGGGGCAGGGGGTGGCTCCCGCTCCCACAACTGGGAGAAGGCCCACTGGGGCCGAGAATCCTGGGACTCTCACCCTGATGCGAGCTCTTGAGGCAGGAAGGGGACTCCTTTCCTGCAAGAGTACTCAGAGAGAGGGGGAGAGGGCATTGAGGGATCCTGGGGACCTCCTGGGGAGCTGTGAAGGGCAGGCCTGGATACCGGCTGTGGGGCAACCCAGGGAGAGGAACCCCAGGAGGGGAAAGAATCATACTGTGGGGTGTGTCCTGGGAAGCGGACACCACTCGGGAAACAGGAGAGAACCAGAGGAGTGGCGGGGAAGGGGGAGGAGGGGAATTGAAAACTCAGAAAAACGATGAGGTGGGAACCGTCATAATTGTACACTCTTGGGTGTGCAGTGAATCACTGCTATAATAATTTAGGGACTTTTGGATTCAGCCCATGAGTGAGGCATTCACAGAGCTGGGGGGTGGAGCCATGACCTTGGGCTGGGGAGTGGGGTGGGGCTGCTCAGGAACCCGGCAGACAGCATGGAGGACTGATGGGGAAGAATGGCATTTTTTTAGAGGCATAGACGGAACCAGCAGCTTAACTGCTAGGAGGGGTGGTTCTGGGTTCACCGGCCTCTGCTAACCTTTCCTTGTGGGTTTGCTAGCTGCTCTTTCTGGGCAGAGCCAAACCCCACAGGATCACGGAGAAAACAGACAAACCCACGCCCGGGGTGAAAACACAGGCTCTCCGATGCTCTTCATCAGGTGTTACAGGCCCCAGTCCCACCGTTGACCGTGTCCTCCATGAGGCCCTCTGCGTCCCTCCCACCCTCAGCGAGCCTGTGGGCCTCTGCCGGCCCCACTATGCTCCTTTTGCCAGCAGCCCTTTTCTGTTCCAGGAGCTGCTCCAGGAGTTTGAGTCTGAAATGCAGAAGCGGGAGCATGAGTTCCGCCTTCGGGCTGACAGCATGAGCAGTGTTGTCCTGGCGCACGAACTCAAGGTAGCGGGCCCCTCGGACTGTGACTGTGTCCTTGGCATAAGTGGGAAGCCCTTGGCCAGTTAGGATCCACACCGAGGCCTCCCTCCCCCTTTGTTACCTGGGCTGGGGTCTCTATCATGCAGGTGACATGCTTGCCACCATGCCCACCAGGGCCCTAGCCGGGAGTGACGGCCACTCTGCCCAGCAGGAGGAGCACTGGTGCCACCAGTCTGGGTCTGGTTACTCTGACTTTGAGGAAGAACCTCCCCCAGGAGAAACCGCCATCCCACAAACCCTGTCCTTGGCCTGAAATCCCGTAACACCTCGAAAGGGGCCTTTGAGGAGGTATCACTCGCCCCCTATTTTCAGAAGGAGGCCTGTCTGCTGTTGGTGCTCCCAGCTGTGGTGCTGGCTGCCATCCACGAGCATGGCTTCTCTAAAGCACTGACCTGGCCAGGGGACACGTGAGGAGCGCACAAACCTGGCCTTTAGCACCAAGACAGGGACCAGCCAGGAGAGGAGGGGGAGGTGTTCAGGGGACAAAGAAACAGGGCTGACGTCTGGCCCAGTCCTGCCACCTGAGCTGGTCACACCTGGGCAGCGTCCAGCCAGGTGGATGGATGCTTGCCCTAGTGATATCAAGGTGCCTCCTCCAGGCTGCCAACCTCCCACAGGGCCACAGTCCAAGGGGCAGCACTGGGCCCTGCGTGACCCTTGAACAAGAGTCTCTCTGACTTCCCTCTGGAAGAATGCTGTCCCTGTCACCCAGGGCCAGCAGGACTTTGAGGCTGGGGCTGCCGCAAGGTGACCCCCATGAGGCCTCTTTGGGGACTTCTGAGCACCAGGGGACAGAAGACAAGCGAGACGCGTGGGGCTAACCTCTGCCTCATAGTGGAGTGGGCACGCCTGTGGAGAAGAGCGGGGAAAGGTGGGCCAGGGCATGCCTTGCTCCCACCTCTAGCTGCCGTGAGATGGTCCTGGTCCCCTGAACACCTGTCCCTGGAGGGCATCACAGCTTGTACACAGGTTATACACAAACTTGGGAGCAGCAGTACCATCACCCCTACATTATAGTCAAGGAAGCCAAGGCCCCATAGAAGCTATTTAAAAATTGAGCATGTGGCTGGGATTTGAGTGGGATCGCTCAGCAGGCACCCACATTCTTACAATCTCCACCTGCCTCTGTGATTCCAGTATCCAGATCATGGCCTAGTTGGGGTGCTGGAGTACGACTTGGATTCACAAGGGGGTCTGCTCTCAAGGCTGTGAGAGCATGTGAGGAGATCTTGCTGTTTTGTTGCTTCTCAAATTCCAGTCTTTCTTCTCTCCTTGTTCTGATAAGATAGTAACACTTAACTCTTAACACCTCTATTTGTTCCACTTACATCCTCATTTTGAATCCTCTTCTCAAAGATTAAACTGCTAAACAAAGAGCTTGCAGCCCTGAGAGAGGCTGGGGCGAAGGCTGCGGAGTCCCTGAAGGGCGCTGAGGTGGCAAACGCGGAGCTGGAAGACAGGCTGCAGCAAAGAGACTGGGAGCTCCGAGACCTGGTGGCCGTGAAGGACGCCCGGTGCGGAGCCTGCCCACCTCCCTGTGGGTGGATGCGGCCGGCGAGCAGTCTGGGCTCTAGCCCCGAGGCATCTGCCTGTCCCGGGTTATTCCAGGTTGGCTTTGCAGTAGCCTCTTATGTGCTTTTTCCACTAACATTTGCTTCTTTTCAGGATAAAAGACTTAGAGGGTAAACTTCACTCTATGCAGCTCACCAGGAAGAAAGAAGAGGAGACATTTCGGAGGAAGTGAGTGTTTTTTGGCTCCAGTGTCAGTGTAGGGATAGAGTCCCCCGACCACCTTGGAGGCAAAGCCCGCCCTTCTGTGGGACGTCAGCAGGGTCAGGCCTGCTCTTCTAGGATCACCCGTCACTTTTCAGTTCTAATGAGCATATTTGTGTGTGTTTGGAGGAATATCAAAACACTGAGAATTACAGGACACGTGTGGTGAAATGACTTGCTGAAAGCCGTCCAGGTTAACGCTAATATACTTGACCCATGGACACAAGTCACAGGAGCTGGGTGCACACAGATATTTTGTGTCGTCACATTGCATGGCCCTGCAGAGTCATGTGCAGCCCAGGTGGCATTATTTATTTAGCCAAGGTGACAAGGACTCTGTGTTCCCTGCTGTGGGCAGTGGTGTCTGTGCCCTGGAGTCTTGGTGTTTGCCTCTCGAAAATAACTAACCAGTGATCACAGGATGATGCGTTCAGAGATAACTCCTTCCCTTCACTAGTTGTCATGATCAAACACTTTTTGTGATTTGGTGAAAAAGAAAGGTATATCTTACCAGAAACTAACAGGTACAGCAGCTGCTATGTATATATTTTTTTGCTACTAGAAGGTGGAAAATACTGAACAGTTTGCAAGATGAGTAAGATGAGGACTGATCGTAATTGGAATGAAAAGTACATCACATGACTTGATTAAGTAAGGCTTAACCATCTCATCAAACAACGCTGAGGAAATCTGAAGAGAATGCTGTAGAATTATATTTTTTACGGCTTTTTACTTTTCACTGAAGCCAAATAGAATAAAAGCATAAAAAGTCATCATGTCAGCATGGTGTTGCATGTCAGCAACACCTGTATTTTCGAGACGAATATCTGTTCCATTGACAGAGTTTCGATAGGTTTGGCATCTCCGACCAAGGCGGACATGCAGCCTGCCTCCCAACGCCCCCAGTTCTTGGAAGTCTCCAGTTCTGGGTTGAAAGCAGGTCAGCAGCTGGGGTAGCTGTGAAGGGAGGGCAGTTTGCACCTGCATTCTTCTTCCCTAGTCGGTGGGGGTTCTGCTGGTGGTGCTTTGCAGAAGCACCTGTTCTGGATTCTTTTTCCCAAGGCACAAATATCTGCTCAAGTCTCTTTTTCCCAAGGTCTGTGAGCTTGGGAGGGAGGGGGGCCAGTGTCTGAAAATCTCTCAGTTAGTGATTCCTTGTGAGGAATGAGGAGCAGAGAAGTGGGCAAAAGTGCCTCTAGAAGGACACGTATGCAGCCCTCCAGCAGGATGAGGGAGGTTCTGGGCTCAGGGGTCCGGAACGGGGCCCATGTGAGCTGTTGGGAACCTCCCTGTGTTTCAGGCATGAGGAGCTGGACCATCTGGCCAGGGAAAGGGACGCTGTGCTGATGGCAGCAAAGAGCGCCCACGTGGAGCAGCTACAGGCCGCAGAGGCCAGGGCCCTGGAGCTGCAGGCGCGTTGCGAGAACCTCGAAGTACAGCTCCGCAGGGCCGAGTGGAAGCAGGTGGACGCCGCCAAGGAGAAGGACGCCGCCATTGACAAGTGAGCCCGGGCCAAGGGCCTGGCTGCCTAGTTACCTGTTTCAGATGAAGGGAAGTGGGCACCGGGTGTTGGGAGTCACTGCTGCAGCTCTCCTGTCACTTTTCTTAACCGTTCTCTTTCCTTTTGTTTCATTTGAAAGCGTGTGTGGACGTATGTATGAATGTGTGCATCTGTTTATTTATGGTAAAACACACACAGCAGGAAATTCACCGCCTTGGCCATTTTTAAGTTCAGTGGCATTAAGCACATTCACGCTGCTGAGCAACTGTCACTCCGTTCGTCTCCAGAACCCTTTTCTTTGTAAAATTATAACTGTGCCTCTTCAATAATGATTCCCCATCCCCCTCTCCCAGCCCCTGGCACCCACCATCCCACCGCCCATCTCTGTGAATCTGAGTGCCCTTAAGGGCCTCACACAAGAGGAATCCTTCAGTGTCTGTCCTTCTCTGACTGACTGATTCCACTCAGCGTGATGGCTTCAAGGTTCATCCACGTCATTATAGCAGGCATCAGAATGTTCTTCCTCTTTAAGGCTGAGTAACATCACATTGCTTGCATACAGCTACCTTTTGTTTATTATTTCAGCCGTTGATGGCGATTTGGAGTGTTTCCACCTTTTAGGTGCTATGACTAGTGCTTCTGTGACTGTGGGTGAGCAAATACCTGCTCAGGTCTCTTTTCAGTTCTTTTGGATGTGTACCTGGAAGTGGAGATGCTAGATGTAACTTTTTGAGGAACTGTGTTCCACAGTAATCACGCCGTTTTCCACAAGGGTTCCAGTTTCTCCATAAACTAGTTTCTTTTTATTTCTTTTTATTTTTTAATTAAAAATTCTTTTTGGACTTCCCTGGTGATACAGTGGATAAGAATCCGCCTGCCAATACAGGGGACTTGGGTCTGATACCTGGTCCAGGGAGATTTCACGTGCCGAGGAGCATCTAAGCCCCCATGCCACAGCTACTGAGCCCTTGCACTAGAACCCTCGAGCCACAACTACTGAGCCTGCCTGCTGCAACTACTGAAGCCCGCACGCCTGGAGACTGTGCTGCACAACAAGAGAAGCCACTGCAATAAGAAGCCTGTGCGCCGCAACTAGAGGAAACCCGAACACAGCAATGAAGACCCAGCACAACCAAAAATTAAAAAAAAATTTACTTAAACTATTTATTTGTTTGGCCATGCCATATGGCTTGCAGGATCTTAGTTCCCCAACCAGAGATTGAATCCAGGCCCTTGGCAGTGAAAACAGAGTCCTAACCACCAGACTGCTGGGGAATTCCAAACTAACTTCTTTTCAAACCCAGTTTTCTTTTTGACATCTAAGCCAGGCCATACACAACCACTCTATCCCACTGTGTTTGGTGTCTCTGAAGGATCATTGTAACTGAAGCGGTAACTGAACTCAGCCTCTTGGCAGCCAGTAAGGAAGTGATCTTCAGAGAAGCTGTGTTTACGGAAAATGATTAAGACAAATAAGTCATTTGCAAATCCTGCTGTTTAGCAACTGGGTTTTCCCCTTTGTTTGGGAACTATTTCTGTCTCTCCTTTTTACAGAGAATTCTCTACCAAGTTATATTTCTACTGAAGGGGAAAATGGCTCTTAAACTATAAAATACCAGGAAGTCAAAGCTTATTAAGGATAGCTTCTTTAGAGTCATGTGTCTTATTGTTTGATCTGTTAAACCTAGGCGGCAATAGCTGGAAGGATGAGGCAGCTCAATCTCAAGGGTGTGTGTCTCCCAGCCACTCCTTGTTTGGTTTGGACAGACTCTCCCGGGGCCCTTCTCACAGTGACTCAGAGCCCAGGGTCCGGGTGCACAGGCCTTCCTGTGGGGAGGCCTCCTCCTCTGCTCTCTCCTCTTGGCGGGTCCGCCGACATGTTCCTTCCCGCTTCCCCACTGGACAGTCGAGAGGCCATGACGAGCAGCATCAGTGGGTTCCCAGGAGAAGCCTTAGTGTCTGTATCAGCGTCTTTTCCCACCGAGACGTACAAGTCAGCAACAAAATGGCCCATGTTATGATTTTGTTGTCTTTTTGGGCCTATTTGTGCTGGTTTTCTTGTGACCATTAATTTGTGGATAGCAGGGTAGAGAAATGATGAGCTGAGACCATATTGTGAGAACCTTGTGTGCGTGTAACCATGCAGACATATAACCTATCGAAAGGAATATGGTGGGGCCAGAGGGCACTTTAACCTCCTCATAGTCACAGCTCAGACGCAAAAAGTAGATGAAATTAACTTCAATAACATTTTTTAACCCAGTATGTCCAAAATACCATCTCATTGTGTGCTTGCGTGCTCAAGTCACTTCAGTCGCATCCAACTCTTTGTGACACTATGGACTATAGCCTGTGAGCTCCTCTGTTCATGGGATTCTCCAGTCAAGAATACTGGATTGGGTTGCCGTGCTCTCCTCCAGGGAATCTTCCAGACCCAGGGACTGAACCCGCATCTCCTGCATTGGTAGGCCAGTTCTTTACCACTGCTCCACATGGGAAGGTAATTGGTTAATCAGCTATACTGCAATACAAAATAAAAAGTTTAAGTTTGAGAAAAAAATAAGTAATCAATTTAAAAATATTAATGAAGATGGATGCCTAAACTTGCCTAAGCAAATTGTTATTGAGGTATTTTGCATTTTTTGATGCTAAATTTTAAAGGCATATCTCAATTCAGACTGGCCACGTGCCTGGGAGCCCTGAATGGTCCTTGGCTCAGTGCTGGGCAGTGCTGGTCCAAATGCTGGATGGAGGCCAGGACTCAACGAGGGCAAGTTCTCCGCTCTCCAGAACACAGGCCTACTTGTGCTGTCTTGGTCTCGGCAAAGTGGAGCGGGAACCAGGATCCCATTCATGGCCACATACAAAGCCCCTGCTGTGTGCAGATCATCTCGTGAGAATTCAATAGAAATTAAGAAGAAATAAAAATATGGCTCTCAAGCTCCAGCAACTTCTCTTATAGTTGTGGAAGCCCAACACATATGGAATCATGAAAGATCAGGTCAGGGACTGTAATGGGAAGCCCAGAACAGACATCCTGCTTGATGCTTGGGGCCTAGGCAGTCGACTTCCCAGGGCTGTCAGCTGCTTCGCTTTCCTTGGACCTTGGAGCAGAGTTGCGAGTGAGTAGGTAGAGGGGAAGGAGTGCTTTGGAATTCCAGGGCAGGCTAGGCATCTCATGTCCTTTTGTCTTTTAGTGACACACAGAACAGAGAAGAGCCTCTCATTTCCCTCTGTCATGTCAGACACTGGACACTCAAGGCTCTGGGGCTAAGTGTCTGGTGGGACACTGCCAGGGTAAAGCCCGGATTCCATGGGCACCCTGCCCGCCTATACATCCTGCCCCATGTGGTCTTGGCTCTAGGTTGGCTCATGGGGTTGGGGGCAGCTTTGTTACAGGCTCTTGGGCCCCCTGATAGCTCAGTTGGTAAAGAATCCACCTGCAATGCCGGAGACTCCAGTTTGATTTCTGGGTCGGGAAGATCCCATGGAAAAGGGATAGGCTACCCACTCCAGTTTTCTGGGCTGGAGAATTCCATGGACTGTATAGCACATGGGGTTGCAAAGAGTTGGACACAACTGAATGACTTTCACTTCACCTGGGCCCCCACCTGCTACTTTTATCACCCCAACAACTACATGGGACCAGAGCAGGCACTGCCCCAGAGAAGGGGTACTGGGTGGACCGGGAGAGGAACACCTGCAGCCCCTATTCTGACACCAGCGCTGTGTCTGAGCTGGACGTGTCCTCAAGTTTCCAACGTTTTGCAGCCCCCTGTGTTACTAGGATGAGCTGGTTTATTTAAGGTAAGAGATCAGTATGAGTCTGGACATACTAGAAGTAATTTGTTTAAATCATACTAAGAAAAATGACTTTTTCTAATAGCTAAGAATAACACTGGAAATCTCACACTTGAAAGTTCTTAATCCTTTAAGAATGTGACACTTTTATTACATACTGTATCTAGGCAGGTTCAAAGAGGGTTCCTTTTCCTAAGTTAGTAATAGAGCTGAAGAATCCTAATGCTTTACCGAGCAGCATGGCTTTCCTCTGGACTGTGGGGTTTTGTACATTTCCCCATACTCATTCCCCTTCTTCATTCCCACCTTGGTCTTTAAAGGGTTTTCCTAAATGAGCTTCACTGCAGTACTTTGTGAACAGAGAACTCTGCTACTCAGAGTGATGATAATCCTGGCTTGACTAGCACTGAGGTTGTGGGAACCCCTCACACCAGCCTCTGCCCACTGCAGTTGGCTTTGCCTGTGAGCAGAGAGCCCTACCCAGCTACCCGCATGTCTATGCCCGGCGTGCGAGGGCACTGGGATGCCCGAGAGAGTGGAGAGCACAGGGCTCCTCAGGCAGGGGCTCATAGGCCTGGGGGTCACAGGCCAGGGTAGGAAGAGCAGAGCAGAACCATCTCGTTCCTGTGGGGCTGGCTGACCCTTTTCCAAGGGCATTTTAACCAGCACACCAGCCTCTATGTTGAGGCCTGTTTAAACTGAAATGTTGAAAGAAGTTTCCCATGAGGGCAGCTGCTCCTGTCTCCTTCTTGTCTCTGCCCCTGTTTGGATGGAGCTTTTTTAAGTCTCAAGGCAACTGCAGTCAGGACTTTGGTCTAAGACCTTGTAGACTGATGGCCATCTGCCTTCCCATGGCTTGTCTACCTCTGTGCTGCAGTCCGTGGCCCAACCATGGGCCTTTGGCTCTGGGCAGTGGCCAGTGCATGACCACAGTATTTACCCCACAGCATGCTGAATGCAGCTTAGGAGGGAAACAGGCCGGAGCTGCAAATAGGGTGACTACCCTGCAAGCTTTGAGTGGTTAATATTATAGCTACTCTAGTCAATATCTCTAGATGTTTTTCTCAAGTTTTGCTTCTTGGGAGATTTATCAAATTTTTCGAGATTCTACCAATGAATGTAGAACCTTATCTTACTATTCAGTTTGGAGATACGTGTTGAATGTCTCTATGGGGAAGGACTGTGCTAGGCATGGCAAAGGGTGCCCAGGTGTGTCAGACGGTGCTGTCTCAGGATCTCTGGCTCCAAGAGACATCTCCTGGCCCCTACTTCCTCACACTCGGTGTGGGCTTGGCGTGCTACAGGTGTTAGCCAGTGCCTGGGCCGGTGGGAGGGATGGGTAGATATTTCTTCTTGGGTAGGACTATTTCTTAATCTAGGCAGGGAAGTCTGTGCCCTGATGTGTGTAGAAGAGACCTTGATCTACAGCATTTCCTCTGAGGACTGTGTGTGTGTGTGTGTGTGTGTGTTGTAAAAGAGAGCTTGGGTGAGAACCACGCCCACATTCACATTGCTTCCCTTCTTGGTTTAGACTTCGGGAAGATGCATCAGCTCTAAAGTCTAGCTGGGATGCCCAGATTGCTCAGCTATCCAAGGAGATGATCTCCAAAGACCTTCAGGTTCAGTCACTGCAGGAAGAGGAGATGAAGCTGAAGGCACAGCTGACCAGATGCCAGCAGGATATTGGAAGGTGTGTGTGATGGAGGAAGGGGGCGAAGATGGGGGCGGCAGGGTGGGTGGCCAGAGGTGGTCTTTCCCACAGAGCACAGTTACCAGTCTGCACCAGGGCTATTTTGTCCCATGTCAGGAATCATCTCTGAGTTCTGATTTGTTCTAGTGTCTTGGTATCTTTTCCTATCAACCAGAACAAACACTTGAGTAAAGATAATATTCTCTCTCCTACGGAAGCATTGAAATATAATAAACGTACCCATTTTAACTGTACAGTTGATGAATCTTGATAAGTACATGCTTAAGTATGTGGTACAGCCACCATGTAAAACCCTTCCATCGCCCAAAGTCCCCTCCCTCCCTGGCACCCTGTGGACTGCTCTCTGCCACTGTGGGCTTCTCCTGTTCTGGAGTTTCATCTGCATAGACTCCGACGGCGTATACTCTTTTGTGTCTGGTTTCTTTGGATATTTATTTGAACCTTCAGATTTTCTATTTTCTACTTTGTGCGTGTGTCACTTGGTAATTTGTGTCTTTCAATGAGTTTGTTCATTTCATCTAATTGTTGACTTTACTGACATGAAATTGTTTATAGTATTTCTTTACTGTCTCTCTAATATGTGTAAAGTCTGTAACAAGATCCTCTCCCCTTCTTCATACTGATGATACGTATTTTCTCTTTTCTTCTCATCAGTCTAGCTAGAGATTTATCCATTTTACAGATCTTTCCAAAGAGCCAGCATGTGGGTTCTTTGACTTTTTTCAGTGGTTTTTTGGTTTTCAACTTCAATATCTATTCTTATCCTTATTATTGTCTTTCTTCTCTTTTCTTTGCTTTAATCTGGTGTTCTTTTGCTAGCTTCGAAGACTTTCCCCACAAGGTCTCATCTGCTAGAAAGACTGGTGAGGGGTTTTTTTGCGGGGGGTTGGTATTTTTATTTATTTATTTGGCTACACTGAGTCTTAGATGCAGCATGCAGGATCTTTAGTTGCGGCATGTGGGATCTAGTTCCCTGAGCAGGGATCGAACCCAGGCACCCTGCATTGGGAGCACAGTCTTAGCCACATGAACCATTAAGGAAGTCCCAAAGCTGGTGAAGTTTTTATTTCACATTTTACTTTTCGTTAATCTCCTCACTGTGTGTGTGGTTGCTTTTAATCTCTGAAGATATTTACAGGAGCTGCTTTACACATGTCACAGCTGTCCATGGCTGTCAGATATGTGGCCACTGTGTCAGCAGGCCTCTAGGTTGGTCATCTTCCTTTCACAGGCCCCCGCTCCTCAGCTGTAGGTAGCTAATTAGTTAGTCCCACTGAGAGCTCGGAGAAGGCAATGGCACCCCACTCCAGTACTCTTGCTGGAACATCCCATGGATGGAGGAGCCTGGTAGGCTGCAGTCCATGGGATCGCTAAGAATCGGACACAACTGAAATGGCTTAGCAGCAGCAGCAGCAGCGGCAGAGCAGCTTAATCATTTAAAGGTTGCTTTAAATCTTTGTTATGGTGGCTCTAGGGTCTCTTTGTGACTCAGTGGTAGAGAATCCACCTGCCAATGCAGGAGACACGGAGATCTGGTTCCTCCAGTCAGATCCTTGGACGAGGAAATGGCAGCCCACTCCAGGATTCTTGCCTGGAAAATACCGTAATCCCGTGGACTGAGGGGCCGGGCAGGCTGCTGTCCGGGGCCGCAGCGAGTCAGGCGTGACTGAGCACACACGTGCACGTGAGATCTCCCGCGAGGGCCAGTCTAGCCCTTGTGCCACACGCACGCCAGGGTCTCCACTGGGCGCCTGGACATCCTCTGATGATTCCTAAGGACACTGTGCTCACTGGCGGAGCCTACCAGTTCCTCCTACTTGCGTGGTTCTTTCTTCCTTCCATTCTGATCTCTCCCAACCCCCAGTAGATGGACACTGAGTTACGTTTGACCTTTCAGCTTATTGTTGACCCTCCAGCTCTGTGTGCTCTGCTGGGAACCCTCCTGCACTTCTCTAGTGTGGCTGTTTTCTTGTTTGTCTGAGTTTGCTGGCTTTCTTCCTGTCTCTTACTGAGTTTGACCTCATCCCCTACGGTGCTGAGTTTCTCAGGACTGGGGGGCCTGGCTGCCTGCTCCCCTCTGAACCTGAGCCTGTGTGAAGGTGTCGGCTGGGCCAGGGAGCCCAGGAGGGACACCTCCCGTCTCAGCTACATCACAGCCCAAAGGAACCTCAGGACAGTGTTAATGTTGGCACTTTTTACCCCCGCAGATACAAACAGCAGCTGTCTCTAGCGGTAGAGAGGGAGCAGAGCCTGGAGCGTGACAAGGTGCAGCTAGAGCTGGACTGGCAGCGCCGCTGCGAAGGTGTTGAGCGGGAGCAGTACCAGCAGGCCGAGGACTTGATTCAGGGCCTGACAGCGGCCAGAGATCAGGTCTGCACTCCCCTGGGCTGTCTGACTTCTTTCTGCAGAAAGAAGGGCTGGGTATGTCCACTGCAGCATGGAGCTGGCTTGGGCCCTCACCAAGTTATCCTTTGCACTTGAAGGCATTTGGCCTCACTGAGCAGTTTGGTTTATATCAGCAGGACTTGCAGTGATGAGTCCCTGCCCACAGCCTTTCTCTAATGGCCAGGCAGCTGCCTCTGGAGCTGGATGCATAGGTGGCCCCAGCATTTGCTGGGCTCCTCTGGCTCTGACAGCCACATATTTCCTGGGGTTTCTCACCCTCGTGTCTGCTCTCTGCTTCCCAGCAGGGTAGGGAGCTGGTCTGGACCTTGAAAGTGGCACCGCTCTCTTCTGATCCTCCCAAGATGAACTGAGTCTGCATTTTCCCCAGGTTGTTGCCAAGCTCCAGGAGACGGAGCGGCGGCTGTGTGACCGAGAGGTGGTGCTGAAGGCCGTGACCCGAGAGAGAGACCAGGCCCTGCAGGCTCTGCGGACACATGGGCTACTCCCTGAGGAGGAGGCGCAGGTGAGGGGCCGCCCTCCTCCTGAGTCTCCCTTGCAGCTCTTCCTCCCGGGCCCCTTGGAGATACCCGCTAGCCCCGCCAGAGGGGAAGCACGCCAAACAGAATCAGCACTGGAAGTAGATCTTTGCAGCCATGTTTCTTTTAAGATGACTGTTCACACCAGGTGAGACCAAAGCTCAACCAGCTAATGGGAATCTGCACTCAATCTTCTTAGTGTCTTTAGTATCTGAAATATCAAAAAACCTCAAATTCAGATATTGTACCATGGCAGACGGTAACACAGAGAACCAAAAGGTCAGAGCTTTATCCCAAAACACGCTTCTTCACATGTGGTGACTGAGCCATTCGATATGTGACGATGGCCGTTCCTCTCAAAAAGCACAGACTCCCGTGCTGCTGTGTGCCAGCCAGAGCCTGACACTGACTATGGGACGACCCCAGGGTGAATGGTGGCCCCGAAAGGCGTATTCTAGTCCTGGTGCCTCAGGGTGCAACCTTCCTTGGAAATAGGGTCTTTATGGATGTGATTAGTTAAGATGGGTGATTAATTAAGGTCACATGAGAGCTTCCCAGCAGGACATACTAGGCTTGATGCCCTAGGGGTCAAGCTCCAGAAGGTGTGTCTGTTAACAAACCTCTGGGAAGATTCACACTTAGCCAGTAGTCAGGCTTGGGAGCACTGGTGTTCCCAGGAGGAAAGGAGGGGCCAACCCTAGTCTCCAGGGTCACCTGTGGTCCTGGGGACTCATCGCTGGTGGTTTTTGCATGGGTGCCTTCTCTAGGTAGAAAACAAATGCTTCTTTTTTGTTGTTTTTATTAATAAGCCTCCCTACCCAAATTTTTCTTTTTTGTATTTTACCACCAGGCTGACAATTAAAAGAAGACATTTGTCTCCAAGCACCAGCTCAGCTGGTCAGGGAGGCCTGTCAGCAGCTAGTTGCCTTGTTAAGTGAACAGGAACCTTAGAAATGGCTGAGGGGTCAGAAACAAGTGCCACATGCAGAGTCGGGGGGATGTGCACCTCTGTTCTGTACAGGGGGCCCTGGAGGCAACATGAGGGGGCATGGCAGAGCAGCACCTCGGACACCAGTGAAGGTGAGCTGGCCTGGTGGTCTTAACACAGAGGTGTGGCCTCCTTACTAAGCAGGGACCCGGGGTGGTGGAGGATGCTGTGCAAGTTTCTGTTGACCCAGAGGAGTGAAGTCTGGAATCCTCTAGATAATAGCAAAACACCTGTGTCCCCCCTTCAGGGCCTTAATACTGTGACCAGGTTAAGAGTGTGGCCTGGTAAGGCGGCGGATGTCGGCTGGCAGGCGGCGGTTGGTGCTGAGTTCTGTAGAGGTGGGCCCTTGGCAGACACTAAGTAGGAGCAGCAGGGGGTCTGTCGTGCACTGAAGCCAAGACAGAGGCTGCTCAGGGAGGAAGACACGGCGCTTCCTGGGAAGCGCTGAGCCCGCCGCTGATTGCACGGCACAGACAGGCAGCCTCTTGGCTGTGGCCACAGCTTCCTCTTTGCTTGGCACTTGTTTCAATGATGGCGCGTCGGCAGGGCCGGAGTGATCACCCCACAGAGACCAAGGCACCACCGCCAGGCAGGCTGCTAGGGCAAACGCAGCCACAGCCACAGGGACAGAAGATTCACCTTGGGAATGGGCTGCGCTGCAACTCTGAGGTGGATCCTGTTATTCAGGACAAGGAAGCTGAGGCCCTAAGAGGGGTGGTCCCTTCCCCACAGGTGGCAGAGGGGGAATGTGAGCAGTGCCGGCCAGTTGGCACAGCCCTGACCACTCAGCTGTCTGCCTGAGCGGGAGCAGCCTAAGGCTCTGCTGCAGAGAAGGTGGCGAACGGCCCAGTGGGCGCAAAGAGGGAGGTTGGATGTTTGCAGGAGGAGTAGTAAGGCAATAGCAACCCACTCCGGTACTCTTGCCTGGCAAATCCCATGGACGGAAGAGCCTGGAAGGCTGCAGTCCTTGGGGTCGCTAGGAGTCGGACACGACTGAGCGACTTCACTTTCACTTTTCAGTTTGATGCATTGGAGAAGGAAATGGCAACCCACTCCAGTGTTCTTGCCTGGAGAATCCCAGGGACGGGGGAGCCTGGTGGGCTACTGTCTCTGGGGTCACATAGAGTCAGACACGACTGAAGCTACTTAGCAGCAGTGGGGCCAGAGCAATGGCTGGAAGGAGGTAGGCAGGTGCATAGCGGAGCCAGAGGTGGCTTGAAAAGCTGGGGACTAGCAGTAACAGAAGAAATAGCTTCACTTTGGAAACAAAAGTAATATATACCACTGCAGAAATTTTACAACATTAGTTCACCCTAGTGCTCTCTGGAATAAAGCTGGCCCAACGTTCACCCCAGCTCAACTCCATGGCCGGACCTCTCGGCGTGGTATCTTAGTGGGAAGTCTTCTAGGTTTCATTGGTTCTTATGAGAAGTTGGCAGTTTCTTTTATTTGTCCTTCCGCACGAATGTAATGTGCCCTTTTTCCTCTGGTGGTTTTTAAGAGATTTCCTTCATCACTGTTTTTAAACAGTTTGACCATGATGTGCTCTTTGGTGTGACTTTCTTTGTGTTTATCTTACTTTGGGTTTGTTAAACTTCTTGGATCTGTGCACTTAGGTTTTCATCAAATTTGAAATTTTTTTGCCAACATGTTCTGCATCCTTTTCCATCCCCTCATTGATCTGGGTTCGTGTATATCTGCTTCACATTGTTCTGCAGTCGTTAGAGCTCTGCTGTTACTTGTTCTTTTGTCTTTCACTCTGTTCTTGAGTTTGAAGGCTTTCTACTGCTCTGTGTTTATGTTCAGTTAGCCTTTCCTCCTGTAGTATCTTATCTGCTCTTAATCCCATCCTATCCAATGAATTTTTCCTTCAGACAATGTATTTTTCGTCTCTGTAGATGCTATTTTGTTCTTTTTGATATCTTCCATTTCTGTTTTTTCATATTTTTCTTTAAATCCTGGTGTATATTTATGCGAACTGCTTTAAAGTCCTCGACTATCA
The DNA here is from genome assembly GCF_001704415.2 of Capra hircus. Lineage (NCBI taxonomy): Eukaryota > Metazoa > Chordata > Mammalia > Artiodactyla > Bovidae > Capra > Capra hircus. The sequence continues at coordinate 50,083,044 of NC_030826.1, forward strand.
CTCAGCATGATGTTTTCATGTTCCATCCATGTTGTAGTGTGTGTCAGAACGTCATTCCTTTTTATGGCTATATAATGTTTCATGCTGTTAACTTTGTCCATCATCTGTTGGTGGACATTTGGATGTTTCCATTTTGGCTACTGTGATTAATGCTGCTCCAGACATGTCTGCAGGTTTCTGTGTGGATCTGTGTTTTCACTTCTCTCGGGTCTGTACCCAAGAGTAGACTTGCTGCGTTATGTACTAGCTCTGGGTTCACTTTGTTGAGGAACAGCCAGGTTGTTTTCCACAGCAGCTGCACTGTGTTACATCTCACATTTACAAACCACTGAGTACTTTTACCTTTTACAGTGTACAAGGGTTCCATTTTCTCCACATCCTCACCAACACTTGTTATTGTCCATCTTTTGTTATATTTATTTATTTTATGTGGTTGCACTGGGTCTTAGTTGCACCATGTGAGATCTAGTTCCCTGACCAGGGATCGAACCCAGGCCCGCTCCATCGGGAGCACAGTCTTAGCCACCAGACTCCCAGGGAAGTCTCTCTCTCTCTCTCTCTTTTTTTTTTTTTTTAATAACTGCCCCTCTAACGGGTGAATGATGAGTTTTTGACTAAAAAGAAAGAGTCCCCAAATCTCTCAATAAAAATTATCTTTGAAAAACAGTGGTCTTGTCTTTATGAAACATAAAAGAAAAAGCATTTTCATAGTTCTGCCAACATTACCCACCTCCAGGACAGATGAGGGGCAGCAGGGACAGGGGGGCTGGAGGGTGCTAGCAGACACAGACACAGCCAGCCTCAGATGCACAAGGGAATCACTGGTTCTTGGCTCTAACCATTTTCTTTTTCTTTTTTCTGTATTTGGCAGAGGCCTCTAAGGTATCAAGGAGAAGAAATCAATAAAAGTTTTCCATCTAGTGAGATCCAGCAGCTAAAAGAGCAGAACACAAGTTTGCGAAATGTTATTGCACAAATGAGGAAAGAAATGGAAGCTCTAAGTGACCAGATTCTTCCTTCTGCCCGGTTAGGAGGGGAGCCCTCACAAACAAACCAGCCTGACCCAAAGGCAGCAGCGGATTCTGCGGTTCCTGGTGAGCAAGGGGGAGAGGGAAGATGAGGAGTCATCTCTACTGGGTCCATAAATAGGCTTCACTTGGAGTCTTAAAAATGAGCATCCTCATTATAGATTATGCCAAAGTATGACAGCTGCTTTCCCTCCAAGAGAAAGGATCTTAAGTCATATTTTTTATGTACAATAAAAACTTTGTATTGGTTCGTGGAGGGGGAAAGGGAAGGATGCACACGTGACACAGCTGGAAACCAGAGACAGACTTGGGCCAGGGGCTCGTTGGCACTGCGCTCTCCTGGAGGACCAGGCCTTTCCTCGGGGAAGCGTCCCGAGCCACAGAGGTGGCCTCGCCTCCTGCTGTTCAGGGTAGGGACTCAAAGGATGGTGAGTGGAGGGGCAGCACCTCTGATGGCTGCGCTCAGGATGGGATTGTCACGTCTGCATCAGGGATCACAAGACTGAGGGCTCCTGATAATGGGGCCCACTCGGAGAGCATGGCGAGCTGGCGACACACAGACAGCATGGGACAGTCTTGAGGGCTGGACTGGGGGGCCGCAGGAGGTAGATAAAGGGTGAGAGTGTAAACGCCCCTGCCTGTGTGTTTACTGTGTTTTTTGGAAGGTTACGTTCTGGCCCTTGAAGCAGAAATGCAAAATCTAAAGCATAAATTTAAAACACTGGAGGAGCAACTAGATGTGTTAGAACCTTCGAAGACATCCTTGTCCCGTGCTTGCGCTCAACCCAGCGTCCCGGCCTCCGCAGATACCACCGGTGAGCGTCCTCGTCTCGTGTTGTGTGCTCTAATGACCTCCCAGTAACAGCCCAAGAAGACGTTACAAAGGTGCCGCCCCAGGAGCCCCACCTCCTCCTGCCAAGCCAGCCACTCTCCTGACTCCTCACCCTATGGCTGAATTTTCAGATAAGTGGAATTATAAGTGTGTATTCTCGTCTGACTTCTTTTGAGCAGCAGCATGTTTTGGTTGATGGTCAGACCAGACTGTTCACATCATTTCCTCCCCCATTAGCAGCTTTTGAACTGTGGTGTTGGAGAAGACTCTTGAGAGTCCCTTGGACTGCAAGGAGATCCAGCCAGTCCATTCTGAAGGAGATCAATCCTGGGTGTTCTTTGGAAGGACTGATGCTAAAGTTGAAATTCCAATACTTTGGCCAACTCATGCGAAGAGTTGACTCACTGGAAAAGACCCTGATGCTGGGAGGGATTGGGGGCAGGAGGAGAAGGGGATGACAGAGGATGAGATGGTTGGATGGCATCACCGACTCGATGGACGTGAGTTTGAGTGAACTCCGGGAGTTGGTGATGGACAGGGAGGCCTGGCATGCTGCGATTCCTGAGGTAGCAAAGAGTTGGACACGACTGGGCAACTGAAAACTGAACTAGCAGCTGAGAGAGCCATTGCTCTGGTCCTGCCCACACTGCACAGTGAGCCGTCTCCCGTGCAGTATGTCCTTGTATCTTACTTACTTTATACATAACGGTTTGTACTTCTAAATTCTCTACCATTATCTCACCCTTCCGTGCTTCCCTTTCCCCACATTAAGCGTTATTTGTGTCTGTGAGTCTGTTTCTTTTTCTTTATATTACTAGTTATATTTTTTAGATTTCACACATAGACATCATACTGTGTTTATCTTTCTCTGACTTATTTCACTTAGCATAATGCCCTTCTGGTCCATCCATGTTGTTGCAAATGGCCTAATTTCATTCTGTGATCAAGGAATCAAGAATATGCAATGGGGAGAAGAAAGTCTCTTCAATAAGTGGTGCTGGGAAGACTGGACAGCTAGCTACATGTAAAATAGCAAAATTAGAACATTCTCTAACATCACTTATAAAAATAAACTCAAAATGGATTAAAGACCTAAATGTGAGGCCAGAAATCATAAAACTCCTAGAAGAAAACTTATAGGCAGAACCCTCTGCATAAACCTTAGCAGTATTCTTTTGGATCCATCTCCTAAGGCAACAGAAATTCAGAGTGTTTAAGACAAATTTATTCATCAGTCTGTTCCTCTATGGTTGGTCCAGCCTTCCAGGCTTGTTCTGGTCTCCACTTCCATTTCTCTTAGCTTCCTTTTCCAACGAGAAGCCTGGCTCCTTTTCCTCCATACGTTACTTCTTCCATCCAGTTCTTGGGTGTGAGCACCCTCCTTTGCATGGACGGAGGCCTTTTCCCACATAGAGGCCCCACCCTTTGACCCAGGCCCACCCTGGCTCTGACAGCCGAGCCAGGCTGCCCTCCATCCCAATTCCCTCACCAGCTGGATTGCAGCTCTCAGGCAGATCAGCCCCGGAGGGTAACTTCCAGCCGCCCATCTGATAATTTATGGGCTCGATTGTTCAGGAAGGAAAGAAAAAGGCAGGCAGGACACTCTGCCTATATAGTCATCTTGTCCCAGGTAGTGGAAGTCTTGCTTTTGGCTTTTCCAATGCTGATATCTTTTACTTTTTTTTTTTTTCTTACATTATTTTCCCCTGACTGAACTCTTTATTATGATGTTGATCATAGCTGACTTTCTTCTGATCCCAGAGAAGAATTTTCAACACTTTTAAGTTTAATCATTACTTTTTTGTGTCAGATTAAGGAAATTTCTTCCTATTCCTATTGTAATATGAATCTGTGTTGTTTGTCATGATTCTGCCTCCACTGGGTTCAGTTCAGTTCAGTCGCTCAGTCGTGTCTGACTCTTTGTGACCCCACTTAAACATTATTTAGTGTTCTATTTTGATCTGGTTTTTTGGTCTATCTCTTTAGGTACTTTTTCTAGTGTTTTCCCCAGGAATTACAGTATACTTACTTAACACGGTCACCTTGTGTCAGCACTTTGCAATTTCAAGTGGAATGTGGGGATCTTACCACCAGTCAGGCCTAAACAGCCCATTTCTTGTTGCAAATACCACCCCTGTGTACATCGAGAACCACATCAGACAGGATTCTCATTTTTGCTTTCAACTGTCAAACATAATTTTAAAAACTCAGGAGGAGAGGTATGGTCCGTTCTTTCCTTGAATCCTTATCCTTTCTGTGACTCTTTCTTCATTCTAGGTTCCTTCTGTCTGAAGCACTTGTTTCAGCAGATCCTTTTCAGCAAGGCTGCCGTGACAGACTCACAAGGTTTTCCTACATCCGAGATGTCTTTGTTTCACCTTCATCCCTGAAGAGTGTACTCCCTGGTATAAAATTATGAGTTTATAGTTCTTTGCTTTCAGCACTTAAACCATTTTCTTCTGGGGAGAAATCAGATGATTGTTTCTGATGAGAAGTCTATTGCCTTTCAATCATTTCTCTCTGCCTGCCTTCAAAGTTTGTCTTTAGTTTCAGAAATCTGATTATGATGGTCTGGGCATAGATTTCCTTGGCTTATCCTTTTGGCATTGAAACTGAACCAAATTTGAGAAGTTTTCAACCATTACTTCAAGTATTTTTTCTAGCTCCACACTGTCCTTCCTTTTTGGACTCCAGTGGCAAGAGTATTAGAACTTTTGTTTTTCTCCCCTGGGTCACTGAGGCTCTGTCTGTCTGTTTCCAATCTGTTTTCTCTGTTGTTCAGATTGGAAATTTTCTGTTTTTTCTTCAAGTTCACCAATTCTTTCTTCTGTTGAGCCCATCCAGTGAGATTTTTATTATGGTTTCGGTGCTAAAATTTCCATTAAAAAAATTTTTTTTTCATACCTTTGCTGAAACTTCCAATATTCCATTTGTTTTGAGACTGTAATATATTCCCTGTTGGAATTGCTTTAATCTGTCTTCTTGATATGGACTTTTATCATTCAAGGTACAATCTTCCTTGTTGTTGGTATAACGAGTGGTTTTGGATTCTGTCATGGATGTTTTGAGCATTGTGTCATCCGCTGTTACACATTGTTTTGTGTTTCCTCAGCATCTGCTGCTGCTGCTAAGTCGCTTCAGTCGTGTCTAACTCTGTGTGACCCCATAGATGGCAGCCCACAAGGCTCCCCCGTCCCTGGGATTTTCCAGGCAAGAACACTGGAGTGGGTTGCCATTTCCTTCTCCAGTGCATCTAATACTGGCTTATTCTGTCCTTTCTTCTACCTTATTTGCTTTTTCCCTCATTTTTGAAATGGACATTCAGCTCATTTATCTTTCATCCTTCTTTTCTAAAAAATTCTGCTGTGGCTGTAAATACTTTTGAAAGGACAGCTTTAGATGCATTCCTTAAGTTTCGATAAGCCGTGCTTTTATGGTAATTCGGTTCAAAGTAATTTCTAATAGCCACTGTGATTTCTTCTTTGACCTGTGGATTGTGTGGACATTTTCGTTATTCCTAGCCAAATGACTAGGAGTCAACACAGGTCGGCCTCTAATAGACACTAGCTGGTAAAGCTGGATTTTTCTTCTGCAAAGACTCCTACTTTATTGGCATAAAGTTTGTTCTTCATGTGCATCTCATCTCAGTCCTTGTGGGCACCCAGCTGCATCCACTTAGCTTTAGAATGTCTTCAACGTCCCAGTGGACCAGCAGTGACAAGTAGCCATCCTTGGAGGAGGGCAGAGAAGAACATACCTACGCACCTCTGCCCTGGACACCACAGATGTCCTTCTCGAGGCAGTTGGAAGCTCCCCCAGGATGGTAGGAATGTTATTCTGACAAAATCGCTCTTTCTGCAGGAGGAGCTGTGCCAGTCGATAGAGCGTCCATGGGACTGGCACTCAGAAGGCTTGGAGACAGAGTGCATCTCCTGAGCTTCCTGGTGGCACGACTGAGACAGAAGGTACGGCCACCCTCTGATGCTCGACTGCGTAGGTCTCCCAGGTGAGGGCACTGCCGGGGTGGCAGTGAACCCCAGGAATCTGCTGTGGCCTCTCTGTGCCTCCGGCTCCCTGTGAGGACGGGGTTATTGCTGGGAGCAGCTGGCTCGCCTCTCATGTGTCCCTGGGAGGCGCACGGTGAGGACCGGGCAGACGACAGAGGGGAGTCCAGGGCAGGGGGGACAGTGCTGGCCGTTGACACGCAGGGCCTGTGCTGGGCGAGTCCAGGGACCCACGTCAAGCCCAGGCACCGAGCTGCGGCAACAGCATGTGCTGGTCACCACTGTCAGTGACTCCAGATGCTTCGCCCAGTGCCGGCCCTTGCAGTCCCCTCGGCCCTGCCTTCTCGGGGACAGGTTGTAACCAGGCGCTGGGGTGACCCGCTCCTTCCTGTGGAGGTGGGACAACTGGTCAAACTCCAGTGCATCTCCGCCCTGGCACCTGGGGCTGGTGACCCAGCCTGCGCTTTATTGCTATTATCTCATGATACCTCTTTTGTTTAGTGTTTTTTTTTAAATTCTGGTAAACTATACATAAGGAAATTTGACGTTTTTGCGTGTGCAATTCAGTAACATTAAGTATATTCACAGTATTGTGTACCCATCACCAGGGTCTATTCCCAATAGGACATTTTTATCGTTCGAACAGAAACTCTGTCCCCATGAAACACTTAACTCCCTGTTTCCTGCCCCCAGCCCTGGTAAACTCTACTCTTCCGGTCTCTGTGAAGCCGGCTCCTCTGGGAGCCTCCTATGAGTGAAATCACTCAGTATTTCTTCTTCTGTGACTGGCTGCTTTCACTCAGCATAACGTCCTCAGGGTTCATCGATATTGAAACAGGGGTTGGAACTTCCTCTTAAGAACCCCACATTCAGTGTACCCGCTCATCTGCCGGACACTTGGGTTGCTTCCGCCATTTGGCTGCTGTCAATGTGGTGGATTCCTGTCTGTCCAAGCGTCTGTTTCAGTTCTTCCAGGTAGACGCAAAGGAGTGGAATCCCTGCTCGCAGGGCAATTCTGCATTTAACTTTCTGGAGACCCACTAAACATTTCCACAGTGGCTGCGCACTTTCCACTCCCAGAAGGTGCACGAGGGCCCCCGTGTCTCACGTCCTCACCAGCAGCAACTGCTTTCTGTCTTTTTGACTCTAGCCATCCTAGCAGGTTTGAGGTGGACCTCTCTATGGCCCATTTGCATTTTCTTGATAAAAGAAATGGGGTGGCAAAGAGTCGGACATGACCGAACAACTGAACTGAACTGATAAAAAATGACGTTGAGCATGTTTTCATGTGCTTATCAGCCATTTGTATGTCTTTTTTGAAGAAATGTCCATGAGTATCCTCTGTCCATTTTTAATTGGGCTGTTTGTCGTCTCACTGTAGAATTATCAGAGTTCTTTGTATTTTGGGGGTTCGAGTCTCTGGTCAGATACGTGATTCGCAGACTTTTCCTCCCATTCCCTGCCTTAGCTTTTCATGGTCTTGATGATGTCCCTGGGAGCACAGCTCTTACTGCTGATGTTGGTGGTGTCACACCTCCTTGTTGCCTTGTGGTGCTTCTTTCCCATGGGGCCCTTTTCCCATGTCCTTTCAAGTCCATAAGTATGTAGGTTACACCATCCTACAGACTCTGCATCTTCTGTGGAACAGGACTCCTGGCTAGTGACAGACATTGCTCGGAGCTTTCTGTCTTCTGTGGGGAGCAGGCAGTGCCTGGAAATCAGATGCCTTATCTTGACTGAAGAGCAGTTGCGCTATTGCAGTGGAAATGAACTTGACAGCTTTTCTCTTTCTGGGATTGTAGACCTGTGTCACATATGAGGGCAGGGGTCCTTCAGATCTGTGCCCTTTCCCAGTTCTGCTCCACCATGAGGATTTCACACACCCCACAAGCTACAAACAGAAAATAAATATGTAAATAAGAACTTTTGATTTTGTCTTGGTAATCACAGATTATTTGATTGTCCTGAGGGAAAAAGTCTACCCTAAAGTAGACTATTTGTTTTTACTTGGACACGACTGAGTGACTTCACTTTCGTTTTTCACTTTCATGCGTTGGAGAAGGAAATGGCAGCCCACTCCAGTGTTCTTGCCTGGAGAATCCCAGGGACGGGGGAGCCTGTGGGCTGCCGTCTGTGGGGTCGCACAGAGTCGGACACGACTGAAGCGACTCAGCAGCAGCAGCAGCAGTGTTTGTTTATCAGATGATCACCTTTTTTGGTGTATGTGACAAAAAGAATAAAGTATTCATTACAAACTCGCTATTGAAATCCCTGGAACAGGAAAGTGTTAGTCACTCAGTCATGTCCGATTCTGCAATCCCATGAACTATGACCTGCCAGGCTCCTCTTTCCATGGAATTCTCCAGACAAAAATACTGGAATGGGTTACCATTCCCTTTTCCAGGGAATCTTCCTGACTCAGGGATTAAACCCAGGTCTCCTGCATTAAGGCAGACTCTTTACCAGCTGAGTCACCAGGTGGACGCCTGGTGGAAGCCTCCAGAATAGGAAGATGGTATCTTATCTTCCTGAGAATAAAATGGGAAAGTTGAGGTTGTAGAGAAGTGTGTCTTTCTTTTTGCCTGTCTTTCCCTCTTTATGCCGGGAGAGCAGATGTCCAGAGAGGCAGCCGAAGGACAGGGTGGCCCCAGAGCTCTGGCCTGGACTCTGCTCATGTACCTCCCGGCCACCCTGCAGCTGACCCAGGCTGCTCATGCAGAAGTGCAGTGGCTTGGTTGCAGGGGCGCAGTCTTATGGAGGTTGGAATTAAGCCAGAGAGGGGAGGCTGACCAGCATGTGTCCTTCTGATCTTTCTGGTATTCCTGCCACCTAGTACCTCCCTTCTCCTGCTTCCCAGTCCTCCCTGCTGATCTGTTCCAGACCCCCTCCCAGAGCCTGCCTCCTTCCTAACATTGCCTCTAAAATGGCCCCCCAGGTGCTGCAGGAACCCCTGGACGTGGACACCATCCAGCGAGAGCTTCCCCACGAGCTGGACCAGGTGCACCTGGAGGCTCTGCAGCTGCAGAAGCAGGTGGCCGAGCTGGAGAAGCATCTCGGGTCAGCTAGGAAGGAAAGTGGGGGCGCTGCTGGCAGGCAGCAACCAAAGGCCTCAGATACTGCAGCTGTTGGAGGAGAGGTGGGTGCCCCGTGGTGCTCTGCATCCTGTGCGGGACTGGTCTGGGGTGCGGTCTTGGCCAGTGGGGAGCCCTCCTCTCCCTCCCTCTTCTTCCCTGGCTGGGCTGGCTTTGTCTGGGCTGTTCTCTGCAGACGCTGTAAAGGGCTGCCACCATGCCCTTGTCCTGCGGGTCACTGAGATCCCTCATTTAAAACTATGTAGGGAGCCTGCGCACATGAAGGGGGCCATTCTGTGTCCTCTGGAACAGGAGGCCTTGACCATGTGCTTCAAGGGCCTGGGAAGCCCTGAAATGGGTGTAACAAGGTGACTTTTCCTTCCAGAGGACCCCCGGGGTGGACCCTGTGTATCTCATGAGCTTCTCAGAGTGTTTGAGATACTGCCTGGAGCACTGGCCAGCAGGCCACCTAGTGCCCTGGTCCCGGTCAGGCCCTTGGCACCCAGCCCCCCTCCAGTTCCGTGGTTGGGTTTAGGCCAAGGTCCCAGGCCAGGACGTGAGTTCTACCACAGCACGTTTTCCCTGCATGCCTACCAGACAGGCTACTTGACCACTTCCTGAACGCTGTTATAGAAATGCTGCAAAGAATGGCTTTTGTCACAGGACATCACGTGACACACGTCCTGAGACCTGTCAGGTACCTGCGATCACAGATGGTGACCTGCAGTTACCCGTGTCACCTGTTTGCAGATGGTGACAGTCGTAAGTGGGAGGTGTTAGGGACAATAAGATGAAGGTGCTGAGAGGCCTCAGGCAGAAACAGCATTGACTGTATTCCCCACCCACCCCACCCCCTGCTGAGTAGCTCTCATCCCACAGACCAAGCTAGGAGAGTGACTTAGGGACACACAGGGGACCCGACTCCAGAACCCACTATCGGGGGCTGTGAAGGGCCTCGAAGGGAGAATACGCAGCCCAGGACGCTGTCTGGCCCAGTGAACATGGTGGGGGGCTGCTGTGCCTTGGCGGAGGCAAACATGAGGAGTGTCTTTAGGGGCTGGTGAGGGGGAGGCTGAGGGAGTCTGAGCTGTGGGGACACTGGAAGTGGAAAGTGAACCCTCTGTGCCACGGGTAGGTGGATGCCATCCCCAGGAGCCTCAGACAGCTCCACAGCCCTGCGTCTCAGGAGTCAAGTCCAACGGCTCCAGGCCCAGCTGGGCAGCAGTCGCCAGCGGTGACGTGTCTGCTCTCCTGCCACGGCCACGGCTGCTCCAGGTGCTGCCAGGGGCTTGCTGCAGCCCCAGTGGCCCTCGTAGCTCCCCTGTTAGCAGCCCTCACAGAACTCACTGACCCCACCTGCTTTGAGCGAAAGAGGAAGAAACCCTGCAAATGAGTGGAAATTAAAGTTGAAGTACTTATCTCTTGGCAGTCAGCCTGGGATCTGAAGCAACTTGAGGCCCACAGCTGTTCTCCCAGGGTGGGTGTTGAGTGAGCTCTCTGGGTCTAGTAGTTTCTGCACAGTTGTCAGGGTCCCACCTCCTTCCAGGTCTAGGTGTCCCATGACCTTGGTGAGGTCACTCCTAGGGTGAAAAATTGGACGTACAGGAAACCCTTGGCCCAGACTAGGCCCACCCAATCCAGGCTCCACTTGTAATTCCCCAGCTGTGTGTTGGGTGCCCAGAGAAGAGGTTGTGGGCATCAGGCTTCCGAGACTTGGGGAAACGGTGGTGGGGAGGGCTGAGGTACCTCTGGGGCACAAATTGGGGTTGGAGTCACCAGGTTAAACTCGTGGGTTACTTTGAAGAAAGGGGTGTTCACACATCCTGTCTCCATCCACTGGGAGCCAAGGAACAGTGGCTCCCCAGGGTGGGTGAGCACACAGCCAGTGCCTAGATCGCATTCCTGAACTTCTGCTCTGTAGAGAAGAACCAGGGTAGGAGGCCGATTCCACTGCCGCAGGGACATGACAAGGGGCCAGGAGCCAGCATAAAGGGCTCCCACTGACCAGATCCAGACTAATCAATCATGAAATCACAGTTATAATTTGCCTACCAAAACTTACATTCATGCTGATGCAAATAAGCTGACAAGGGAAGGAAGGAGAGAGGGAAACTCTTTCTTACTTAGGACATCAGCTAAGGATGTGAAGGAAGTGACACCATGGGAAAGTCGTCAGTGGATGCTGAAATTCTGGACAAGCTGTTTATGAGGAGTCTCCCCACAAGTTCTTCTTATTGTGAAGGGAAGACAGTAACTTTCCAGTGCAGCAGCCTGTGGACACCGCTTCCAAGGGATCAGCTTCCTTTGCCAACACTGGGACAGACAGACATCGTGGGCCAATGGACAGGAGAGGGACAGCCTCACTCCTGACTCCCAAGTATGAGATTTTGGACAGATCCTGAGCGAGGGACTCTAAACATGCAGCCTGTCCTATTGAGAGCATTCTGTCAAGGACTGAGGGGACCCAGGACATGGACCCCAGGCAGGAGAAACAGGCCATAAAGGATGTCCTCTGGGCAGCTGATGGAGGTGCCTGTGGACTGTGCATTAGGTCATAATGCCATGGCCCTGTAAAACTTCTGCCATGTTCCTATAGAGGAGGACCAAGCCTAGAGAAAGGATGGCCTAGCCACTCCCCCACCACCTCAACCTTTGCACCCCTAGAGGCTGTGCAGCTTTCAAGATGGGTTGGGTCAGCCATCTGGGCAGCTTTCTTAACTGATTACTAAGAGAATGTCCCTATTTTTAGAAAGTACAAACTGAAGTATCGGGGCATAAAGGGGTGCAATGTCTCCAATTCACCCTCAGATGGTTCAGAGAGAGATGTATGTGGAGAGGGGAGGAAGCACCAGCAGTGAGACAGGGGCGTGGGGCCTCAGGCCACCGCCTCTTCCTGGGGATGAGATTCTGCCACATCAAGTCCAGACTTCCAACCCAGAAGGGCCCTGCAGACGGCGGAGCTCCCCTCAGGCTGCATGGTCACACTTCCCTGTTTATCTGCTCACCGAGACCCCTCCCTCCCGTGGGCCCCTCTGCCCAGACCCCGAGACGCCTACTGGGCTTCTCCCGGCTTCGACCACTAGGGGGCAGTGCTGTGCTCTACCTCCTGCTGGAGCCCCACTGCTTCTCCCTGGTCCTCAGTCTCCCCACAGGGCTTCTCAGGAAGGGGTGGGGGCATGGGGGAGCCCAGGCACTCCCTTCCCTGGGGAACAGAGTCATTAGGAATCCTCAAGCTTCCCCTCTACTGCGTGGATTCTGGCCAAGATGCTGGGACTGGCAGCTGAGCAAGGTAGGGGCAGGCGGATGTGGCTGTCACAGGGTGGGATCTTGGCCCCTGAATGTAGCAGTGTAGAAGCTCCTAGGTGTTTCAGGTCATTGTTAGCATTGTGTCACTGTGGGCTGAGGCTGTAGGGTCATCAAAATAAGCTTCATCTTACCAGGAACTGAGCTTAAGAGCGGGGGCCCCAGCTGCAGCCCCCCGCTCATCGCATGCAGTCACTGTGAAAGAACACGGACCATTCAAGATTAGGACTCCCCAGCCCGGAGTGCTGCCACGTCCTGGGCAGCGTTGGTTCCTCGGCTCAGGCCAATGGCCATCTTTGCTGGGCGAGGGGTGAGGGGTGGGATGGAGTGGTGGTGCAGGGGTGCTGCTTTTGAAGAGATTTTTAGATTTCTAAGTGTTCTGAGGTTTGGAAAGTCTCTGTTTTCAGGATTTTACTTCAGATAACACAAGATAATCGTATAGCATATCCCTGTAGAGAGGGACCAAGCCTGGAGAATTGACCGGGCTGGTACCCCAACCCCAGGGCTGCACCCCTGGAGGCTGTATGACTTCCCAAAGGGGTCGTCATGTCAGCCGCCTGGGGCCTGTGCACACTCCAGGTCTCCCACCAGTCCTGGGCCTGTGCCCTTGAGAGACCCTGAGCCAAGGCCTTTCTCTGATGTTCCCTTTGCCATCTCACCTCCATATGCCCCCTTCACACCACATGCCAGGCATGTGCTGGAGGCACTGCTGTGCAATCACCGTGGCTCCAAGGCCATAGGAGGGCACAGGTGCATGCCAGCCCTGAAAAGACTCACCAGGAAACTGGGCCAGGACAGGGTGTGCTGGTCTGTTCCAGGGACACAGAGCAGGTTCGTCGTTCTGGCGCCAGTTCGCTTGGCTGGGTCAACAGTGCAGCTTTTCATAGGTGTTAGCAATAGCCATGCCTAAGTAGGCCACCTGCTTCCCTCGGGGCCTTGGACACCACTGGCTCTTCCTGGGCCCCTGCCCGGCACAAAGGCAGCCACACACATTCTTCTTTTTCCCTTTCTCTTATCCCCATACCCCACCCCGTTCCAAAAACCCCTCTAGGTGGGACAGCATGTGTGTGTAAGAGCCATGTGGTTGGACCGTGGGATAGTGGGAAATGGGACAGCTGGGCCAGTGGCAGACTGAAGGGCCACATGGTGCCGCCCAGGCAAGGGGGCTCAGACCCTGGGTGTTTTTCCCGGGACTACCTCCTGGCCCACAAGTAGCCACTGCTCCTGCCTTTGGCCTCCTTTGCTCTCTCTCTGCACTCTCGTCAGGGTCAGGACAGTGGGAAACCTGGGCCAGCCTGTGATGGTTGAGGGAAGTCTGAAGGACAGGTGGAGAAAGTGTCTGAGTTAGGAGTCTGGACAGATGAAGTCAGAGAGGAGGCAGGGGAAGCTGAGCGAGTGAGGGCAGAGGGGGCACTGGAGAGGGGCCCAGCCGCACAGACGTCCAGGGCTGGAAAAGAGTAACCGAGGCTGGGTTACCTTCACAGGCCTCACTTCGGGTCTCCGCTGGCCCCCTTCCACACCAGGCAGACAGCAGGCACCCAGCCTATGACAGAGGGGCCAGCAGAGGAGGCAGTGATCACATGTGTAGCCCTCATGGGTCCCGGGCCTGGGCTGCTTCCTCGTTGTCTTTACTGGCAAGACACAGAAGCACTGGTAGTGAGGGGGTCGGGGAGCCACAGAGTAAGCAAGGGCAGACAAGCCTTGGCCTGGGAGCTTTGACGACCTTCATCACATACTTTCCCCAACTTCCCGCCCCGCCCCGCACCCCCCCCTCCCCCCAGTGAGAGCAAAGGCTGCTGTGGATGCATCATGTTGCAGGGATGCAAGTTTGTCTGTTAGGCTGGAGGGACGTCACCCAGTGGTGTGGGTTCTGGGACAGTTGGTCAGGCAGTGGCTCCTGCCATCTGCACCCTCACTCCCACTTCCTCCTACCACCCCCCACAACCCCAGGCTCGTCTGATGGTCTCTGCCGTGTGGATTTGTTCGCAGGTTCCTGCAGACAGCGGACCCACAAGGACAGAGGACCATGGGACGCAGCCCCTGCAGGTCCTGTCTGTGCCCCGACTCCAGAGGAAGCTCAAGGAGGCTGCCAGGAAGATCCTGCGGCTGCGCCTGGAGAAGGAGCAGCTCCTGGAGCTGGGAAACCGGCTGCGAGCAGAGCTGGGGCACCTCACCGGTGGGTCATTCCCCCTCTCTCCACCCCTGCTCTGGTGATGGAGGTGCAGGGTGCAGGGGAGGGCTGGCCCGAGGAGGGCTGGGTGGAGGGCTGGGCAGGGGAGGCCCAGCCCAGGATTGGGGTGGGGACAGAAGGAAGAACAGACAGAACTTGGTTTGATCTCTGCAGTGAGAGTCCTGTGAACCCACCCCTCTGGCAGCATTTTATGAGAAAAATGCCACAGGTTAGCGAAGCAGCTGGCGTTTCTATGCGGCTTTGTGGTGGCAGCAAAGGCTGCCGTGTTCCCAGGCCAGCCACAGCCTTGGCCTCCTCAGGATAAAAGCGGCAGTGTGTGCAGTGCGGCCAAAGCCCGGACCATGGGCTGCAGACGCCCAGGCTGCCCGTCGCGGGGGTCTTGGGTGCTGGTTCCTGAGAAAGGGACCCATGGACCGGGCCTGAGGTCCCACGATTAACCCACTAGAGCTACTAGACGTTGAGCCTCTCCTGGCATCTCAGAGCACCAGCCTACCTGCTTTTAAACCCCTTGGTTTTCCTGCAGCCAGGGCACCGGCCCCTTTCTTGCAGCCTCCCCCTCACCTTCTGTGGCTCCTGCCTCTGTCCTTTTCCAGCCACAGCTTTGAGTAACTGTGATGATCTCCAAATCTCGGGTCTTTGGGATTTCACCTTGTTGTTGATGTGAAACTAAGCCACCCCTGTCTCCATGACAGCTCACAACCTTAGGAGCAAGGTCTCTGACTTGCATTTCCTATTGGAGGCAGAGTGCCCCAGTGCGCCTGTAAGGTGCTCAGAGCAACAGGGTATCCACAAAATGCTTCTCTCGGCTAACGAGAGCCCCGGCTTCCCTCCCGGCTCCTTCTCACCCCCGACCACTGCAGTGTCCAGAAAGCACTTCCCACTGAAGGGGAGGAGACGGGACAGAACATCCACCCTGGTTTCTCCCCAGCATTTACCTGCGTGAATGAGAATAGTTGTTTTGAATACATTAATATTTAGCCTTAATATGTTGACTCCTGAAATTACCAAGTGATTGGAAGTTGGACTCAGGAGCACAAAGGAGACTGTGGAACTGAGAGGAGAGGGTGTGGAAGACCCTGGAAAATCTAAGGAGGAGCAGACAAGTCACTTGTGTTTTCAGCAGACATCTTGCTGAGTGGCTGCTATGTGCCAGGTGCCCAAGACACAGAGGTCAACCAAACCATCCATGTGAAGTGATCCCCAGTTGTACTTGGAGACCGCTGTACACATCCACCTTTTGTGGGTAGGGGACCTGGGTGAGACTTCCCTCAGAGGCTCTGTCCTTCTAAGAACCCACCCCTGAAAGAAGGGTGAGCAACTCTCAGTGTATTTCTAGATGTCATCAGTGTGCAAGCAGCAACAGTGGGCATCTTTCACGGAGCTGGCTCCTTCCCTTGGGACCCGTTGGACAAAGCCCTCCTTCCGTTCAGTCCTCCTTCTGCTCCACAAGTTGAAGGGGAAGGTTTGGCTTTGCTTGTTCCCTAGGGACACTTCTGGGCCATCTTCTGCCAAGTTCACTAAAAACCCTGTTTTTACTTTTAAAGGCCATGCCATGTATGTGCTCCCCGCCCCACACGCCTGTCATTTCATGGCCTCCATTCACTTACGGCTCCATTTCTTAATTCCACTGCATTCCCTCCCACATCTGAACCTTGCTTCTCCTTGACCTTGGCCTCTGTGCCAAGCCCTGCCACTGCTCAGTTGCCCTTCCAGCCCCCGAGGCTTCCAGAGGGAGGCACAGCCATGCCTCCCTCCCCCTCCGACCTTTTATTCCAATGAACCTGTCTTTCCCCTCATGGTGACTTCCTAATCAGCTGGCCTCACAGCCACCAAGTATGTAAGTGAGTCATCCACCTACCTATCTATCCAGCATCCACTCACTGACACATTCACACGTCTCTCAACCCATCTACCCCGCATCCATCCATCCGCCCATCCATCCAACAAAGGAGCAGATCCTCCATTGCCAGGCCTGCCCTCCTGTGCCTCCCAGTGTCAGAGAAAACTACACATTCCTCGCGGCCAAGTTTGCAGCCTTCTCTGACAGAGACCTCAGCAGAAGAGCCTTCCATGCCTGCTGTTTTCATTAGTGGTAGACTTTTAGTAATATCTTCTGTTTTTCTTCTCTGGTGATCTGTCTGTATGGATTTTCTGCCTCTTCTTGGATCAATTCTGGACATGTGCATTTCGCTGGAAATCTCTCCAAAGTCCCTAGTCTTTCAAATACTACCATAGAGCAGCACATAGTGGCCTGTAACTGTTTTCCTCTGCGTCTCTGGTTATCCCTCTTTCATTTCCTAAGACTTCCGTATGTGCAGGGATGTGGGATTCTGCTCAAACTGCCCTTTCCCCCATTGGCTGTGCACACACTGGCTCAGTTCACCTTTGTATGATGAAGGCTTCCCTAAATGACGGTTAAAAAAAATGTCTAAAACCACCTAGAAGTGGGAAAGGCAAAAATCAACAGAGTTGATGTCGTCACATCCTAAAACATCTGTAAGAAAAAGACATCGTACACAAAGATAAAAGACAGTAGATGGGAGAAATATTTGCAACATACCTGACAGATAAAAAAGAATCAGTACCCAACATGGGCATTCACTGATGACAGGCAAAGTGCTGGACAGAACGTCCAGGAGAAATCCCCAGACGTGACAAGGCTATGGATGCCACTTGCCTCTGCAGGAGTCTGAAGAGGGCAAGTAAGTCAGCGCTGAGTTCACGCCCAGAATAAAAAGTCCCGTCGCAGGAGCTGTCATTGGTGAAGCGTCTCAGAGGGCAGTTTGCCTGCATCTCACTTTTTAAATCATCATACCCTTTGAATACGCAAATCTTCCCCTAGAGATCTTTTTAAAATATTTTCTCACAAATCTGAAGAAGATGCATATGCAAGGATGTTTGGCGGTGTTTTTTGTTACAGTAAGAAAGCAATTAGGAAGGTCTAGGGGTCCTTGTGTGGGACATTGGAATCAGACTGTGGATGCTGCTTTAACCCTCAAGGGCATGTGGGGTGGACTTCCCTGCTGGTCCCGTCCCCTTGCCAATACGGGGGCATGGATTCAATCCCTGGTCCGGGAAGACTTCACATGCCACGAGGCATCTAAGCCCCTGCCACACAACTCTTGAACCCGCACTCTGGAGCCCATGAACTGCAACTTCTGAGCCCACACACTGTAACTGCTGAAGCCTGTGCAACCTAGAGCCTGTGCCCTGCAACAAGAGAAACCACTGCAGTAAGCCTGCACGTTGCAACAAGAAAAAGTCCACTCACAGCTACAAAGACCCAGCACAGCCAAAAATAAGTAAGCACATTTTTAAAAAGAGAGCGTGTGGGCCGCTTGCATGCCCACGGGTCTCTCGCACCCCCATCGGGCACCATCTCTGCACGGCACTTCTCAAACGAGAGAGACAGCCCGTTTTCCCCCTTCAGCTCCAGTCCACTGTGGATAATTATTTTGTTAAGTACAATAAAATGTGACCCTTCCAAATGACTTCAAAACTCCTCACTTTGTGTTGTTTGCTCTTGGGCTTGGACACTTTGGACCAGGCTCAGCCTGCTGACTACATGATGTGTGTGCCAGCCCAGACAGGTCAGCCTATGAGAAGAGCGCCCACAGAACAGTGTGCTCTGAGCCCAGGTGAACATACACAGTGTGTGCACGCGTGCACACAGAGGGAGGCTGGCAGGAAGCACCTCCGTCCTAACACTTCAAGGAGGACAGTAGATGAGAGGCGAGGGGTGAGGGGTTTGCTCTATGAACTTGTGCATCATGGTGGCTTGTAAGAATGCCCAGCACAGGGCTTCCCTGGTGGTCCAACGGTTAAGAATCTGCCTTGCAAGGCAGGGGACACAGGTTTGATCCCAGTCTGGGAGGATCCCACATGCCCTGGAGCAACTAGGCCCGTGTGCCGCAACTTCTGAGCCCACATGCTCTAGAGCCCACGTTCCACAACAAGAGAAGCCACCGCAATGAGGAGACCGAGTGTAGCAACTAGAGAGTAGCCCCCAAACTCTCTGCAACTAGAAAAAGCCTGCATGAAGCAATGAAGACCCGGAGCAGCCAAATTAATTAATTTTAAAAAGAAAAAACTATTTTAAGAATGCCCAGCACACTCCATTGGTTCCCTTTTGAGAAGGCCACCGTCCCCCAATACCATGTGGCGGTAGGTTTCTGCTCTCCCACCTAGGGAGGCAGCAAAGGTTGTGACCAAGGCTAGTCTGTCTGCATGTTTTTTAACAAAGCTGATTTATCCAGGTCATCAATCGTGTGACTGTGGTCGTTAAGTGGTACAGAGTGACCAACCATGACAGAAGTATGCTGTCATCACTTGACAATATTGAAAATGCGAGACCATCCAGCCAGGGCAGAGCCACGCCCACTTGGGCTCCCTCTGGTTCCAGCACCACCAGGCAGGGTTAACCCCAGGGCTTGTCCTCACCTGTCCGCCTCTGGGCGGACTTCATCTCCCAGGGAGCTAGCGGAGCCGCCCCTTCACTGGTCCTGGTTTCATCCTGCTTCCCCCACGGCCTGGGATCAGGCTCCTGTCCCAGCCACATACCCCCTTCTCCAGTTCCAGGCCTTAAGATCTGCATTTACCGACAGGCAGGCTCATGTGGTTTAGATCTGTACTTTCAGACAAGCAGACTTGTGTGATTGGGCATGTGGCCCTGACTCAAAATTTCACTCTCCTATCTCATCTCTAAGTGAGTGGGTAGGTGGCAATGCTGGGGCGTCACCTGTCCTCAGGTGTCCCAGCCCCATTTGCACTCCCATGAGCCTAGCTGCAGGTGCTCACCCCTCACTTCTGAGACAGAGGCCATCACACCATCTGCTGGGGGTAAGGCCAAGACCATGACAGATGCCAGTACAGCCTGAGCCGGCCTGCAGAATGGAAAACCAGAAAAGGACAGGCCATGAGGCCAGACCAAGTGGACTGCAACTCGGCCCACCTCTCCCCTGCTTTGTTCTTCCTCCTGCTGCCAATTCTCCTTTTCCCCAAAACTGGAACAGCCTGTGATGCTTTCTTAATCCAGTACACAGCTGGGATTCTTTAGAGTGTTGGTTATCAGGATCCTAACATCTGACAATTTTGGAAGACTTTATTTTGGAGGGCAAGTAAGTTTAGATTCACAGCCAAACTGAGCAGAAGACAACAGACTTCCCATACACTCCCTGCCTTGCACACGCACACCTCCTGTTATCCACATTTACTTGGTGCGGTTTAGTTGCTGAGTCATGTCCAACTCTTTGCAACCCCATAGACTGTAGCCCGCCAGACTCCTCTCTCCTTGGGATTTCCCAGGCAGGACTACTGCAGTAGATTGCCACTTCCTCCTCCAGGGAATCTTCCCAACCCAGAGATGGAATCCAAGTCTGCTGCATTGCAGGCGGTCTCCTGCACTGCAAGCATGTTCTTTCCTGCTGAGCCCACATCCACTCTAGATGGTAGATTCATTGCAATCAGTGAAACTGCCTTGACAGAGCATTACCCAGAGTCCTGCAGTTTTACATCAAGGTTCACCTTCATGGTGTATGTTCTGTGGGTTTAAACCTTGTGCGCTCCACCTGGTCACCTTCTCTCTCTCCTGCCCTCTGACAACCACTCATCTTTCCCCTGTCTCTGTAGTTTAGGCTTTTCCAGCATGTCATAGAGTGGGGATCACACAATATGTATTCTCTAATACCTAACATTTCTTAAAGGCTCTTTTCCCGCCCCGCCCCCGCGCCCCCCCCCCCCCCCGATTTTGAAAAGGCTACTTGCTCACTACAAAAATTTAAATGAATGCTGAGAGATAGTTAATTTACACTGGAAAGCACAAATTGCCAACTGGAACCTGTCTGCATTTTGCTGCATGTGTGTTTTATTGTTCACGCTGACACATGCACCCTTATGTTAAAACTGAGTGATTCCTGCCTAGCTCTGCACACCCTCCCTCGGGGCCGTCACCGAGCTGGCCCCAGAGGAGACTCCAGGCACTGGACTGTTGCTGTCACATGTCTGTCCATTGGGCTCTGGCAGACATGCTCCAACCAGCCTCTCAGGAGAGTGTGAACTGTTCCTCATCTTCCCCTACCCCCACCCTGCCCCCAGGGAAAGTGCATTTGGGTGTTTTTTTACAGTAGTGAAGTGCCTATTTGACCACAGCTTCACAGAAGCTAAAAATTCATTAGAAATTGGTTTTTGCCAGTTTATTTAGGTAAAATTAGTTCATTGTTTTAATTCGTATTTCTTGACATTTCTGTGTGTGGATGTGGGTGTGTGTGTTGGCCATTTGTATCTCATTATGTAATTTTTCTGCTGAATTTCTTTTGTGCTCTCCCCTCACTTTCTTGCTGCTGAATCTTTGATTCATCTAGAAATGACTTGGTAAAATAGAAACAAGTTAGGGATCTAGCTTTATTTTATTTTTTCCTAGGTGGTTAGCTGGTTGACCCAGTACTGTTTATTGGGAACACATGCCTAAATAGGAAAATACCTCTTTACATTTAGTTTATTAATTATGATTCCACATGTGCATCTCCAGTCCTGTAAACGATATTAATTGAGAAGCAGTGATTTTCGGTCACATTTTATGAATTCTTGCTGTGTTAGCCCCTTGCTATCAGCACCCTGCCGCACTCTGCGTCTTCGAACCCCTGGAAGCCCTGGGTCATGCACAGCTTCACTCGTGTGATCTGAGGGCCTTGGAGGGAAAGGATCTGATATTCAGGGATCTGTTCTTTCCTTCAAGAAGGGCCTGTGGGCAGTAAACTTTGTCTTCATAAAATGATTTCATTTTGACCACTTCCTAGAACGATGGCATAGCTGGAAGGTGACTTCTGATTGGCATTTTCTTACAACTTTCTTATCAGACAGTACCCTGCTGTCTTGTGAGAAGCCAGCGTCAGTATGAGCCTCTTCCTCGTAGGTGGCCTGCCTTTCCTCTGTGGCTGCTTAAAGATTTTTCTTCCAACCCATTTGTGCTGTTCTATCATCCTGTGTCTACATGAGGGTTGTTCTGCTTTAATTTAACCTGCTCTGGAATCAGTATTTTTTTTTTTTTTTTAACATCTTAAGACCTACGTTTGGTTGGGTTTTTTGGGTTTTATTCCGTTCTTTAAATTTCTCAACTATTTGTCATTAAAAAAAAAAAATCTGTTTATTTATGGCTGTGCTGGGTCTTCGTTGTTGTGCAGGCTTTTCTCTAATTAAAGTACAGGGGCTTCTCATTGCGGTGGCTTCTCGTGTTGCGACGCACGGGCTCGCGGGCTTCATTCAGTAGTTGCAGCAGGTGGGCTCAGCAGTTGCGACTCCCAGGCTCTAGAGCACAGGCTCCGTGGTTGTGGCACTTAGGCTTAGTTGGGCTTCCCAGGTGACGCAGTGGTAAAGAATCTGTCTGCCAGTGCAGAAGATGCAGAAGACACGAGAGACACGGGTTCGATCCCTGGGTTGGGAAGATCCCCTGGAATAGGAAATGGCAGTCCCCTCCAGTATTCTTGCCATGGGAAATTCCATGGACAGAGGAGCCTGGCAGGCTGCACTCCAGTGGGTCCCAAAGAGTCAGACGCAACTGAGCAACTAAGGGCACACACACACAGACTTAGTTGTTCGCAGCATGTGGGTTCTTCCCAAATCAGGAAAGAGGATGTGTCTCCTACATTGGTAAGCAGATTCTTTATCACTGAGCCACCAGGGAAGCCCAGTCATTGTTTTTTTAAATTCCACGTCTTCCCATTTCTTTGTGATCTCTCCTAGAGCACATTAAATGTGTTTATTAACGTGTGTGTTTTAGAATTTCTTTGCTTCCTTCCAGGGGGTTTCCTCAAAGATGACTGCTTGGAGTCAATGGGTGGTTTTCTATGTCTTTATCAGAAGTTTCCATTTTATTTTTATTTGTTCCTTTCCTTGGGTTTATTTTATTGTTCTTTCCCTGACTTCTTAAGCATTTATTTTATCCTTTCTTGTTTAGTAATTGCATAGTTTTAAGATGTGAATTTCCTTTCTGAGTATCAATTTTGCCATGTCCCAGGGTTTTGCTTTTTTTAAAATCTGGCTGCACTGGGGCTTAGTTGTGGCACAAGGGATCTTCAGTTGCTGCATGAGGGATCTAACCTGGGCTCCCTGCATTGGGAACACAGAGTCTTAACCACTGAACAACCAGGGAAGTCCCACCCCAGAGGTTTTGAGGGATAATATTATCAGGATGACTAGTTGCTAGATATTCTACCACTACAGACTCAGGTTTTCTATTTCACTCAAGTTGATTAAGAGTATTCACCTAAAAAACAAAAGGCCAGTTATTTTCCCAGAAGAATGAGTTTATTTGGAAATAACAAAGAACTGCAGTTCGGGACATGCAATTATGGTGAACCACATGCAAATCCAGTAAAAAAAACAGAGAACTTGAGTTTTCTCTCAAGTGAAATAGGAGTAATACAAGAACCACTGTAGGGGATAATGAGGCCCTGAGCCCCAATAGCCTCTTCTGTTACAGACTTTATATGTTGAAGTGCTTATTTACTTGGGGAGGGCATTTGAGGGAATCTATTTGACTCTTGATGGGAGGATTTTGCCAATATCAATTGGACAGTTTGCCCATAAGGAGGGCGGTAGCTGATTCAATAGAGACAAACGATCAGTGTTTCAGAAGCAGCTCCAGTACTGTCAGAGACAGAGCAAATAAATGAAGTCAAAGGGTGGTTTAATTCACCTGATTGGTTATTTTGATGGCAACTGTCAAATTTTAGAACTGTTTCTCCCTTTTTGGGAGAAAGAAATTCCAGCATGATACTTTTCTAAGAAGCCCTGGCCTTATAAATTAATAGGGGTGGAGGAGCTAAGGAGAAAAGGGTGTGTACCTCTTAAATGGTCTAAGCAAAAGGGAAAAGGTTCAGAAACAGGACCCTGTTGAGGTTCATTAGAGACCTCACTATTTGGACCATTTTAGTATTTTTCTTTATAGTGGTGGGGGTGAGCACCGAGAGTGTGATCTGGGGTCTGTAAAGACAGAGATTCGTTCACAGTCTGGGGAGTGGTTTCTTCAAGCTGATTCAAGGAGAGGATTGAGAGAGCCCCAGTCATTCAGAGCCCCTCACAGGGAGTTAAGAGGATGTTTGAGGGTCTGGTTAGAGGGTTAAAGATGCCCAGAACACACTTTTAGCAATCTTTTTCCAGTGTCCTGGCTCTTTACAGTAATAGCAGAGACTAGAAGTGTTTTGTTAAGGCACCTTCATTTTCAGAAATTAAAGATTAAGAATTTAGTGGTCTTGACTCACCTAGGATTCGAGTCAGCTGATTTGCCAAGTTAACTAAATCTAGAGTGGACATAATCTCCCATTCCACCCTTGTCCTTCTAACTAAAAGAGAATGATCCTGGTTCATCCCATTGGTGAGGCGATAAGGGCTGTCCAAGTGATTTCAACATCTGAAGGAAGACCAGCATTTTCTTTAAGACAATTTGGAGTCAATTAAATAGTCACGAACAGGTTCATCAGATTTTTGTGTGCAAACTTGAATTTAGTTCCCATCAACAGGCTTGGGAAAGGCAATTGTAACTGCTGTGGGGGTTTTCACCAAACATTCTGACGTCTTAACAGAAGCTGTGGTGGTTTAGTCATTAAGTCATGTCTGATTCGTGTGACCCCATAGACTGTAGCCCTCCAGGTTCCTTTGTCCATGGGATTTCCCAGGCAAGAATATTGGAGGGGGTTGCCATTTCCTTTTTCAGGGGATCTTCCCAAACCAGGGATCGAACCTGTGTCTTCTGCACTGCAGGCAGATTCTTTTACTAGAAGCTAGGAGTTTGTTTTTCTAAAGGCCTACCCAGGGTGATCCCTTCAGTCTAATTTTATTCAGTGTTTGGCTTGCCGCTCAAAAAGCTTGTGAACTAACTGATATAAATCTGAGAAACCAGACTGGTAGGTTTGAATAACTATGCTAAATTCTCCGGCAAATCTACCAAGGTCCTCAGTTACTTTTGGAAACTTTTAACTGTGTGTGGCAATTCAGCCTTTGTCAAGGGAACATAAGTAATGGGTCTTACTTACTTACATACGTAATGGGTCTATTTGGACCCTCAGAAGATTTCTCTGTATTTTTTTAGTTAATTATTTTATTTATTTATTTGTGCCAGATCTAAGCTGCAGCACTCAAAGGTCTTTGATTTTCATTGTAGTATGTGAGACTTCAGTTGTGTTATTCAGACTCTTAGTTGCTGCATGCAAATTCTTAGTTGCAGAGTGTGGAATCTAGTTCCCTGACCAGGCGTTGTGCCTGGGCCCCCTGCATTGGGAATGTGAGGTCTTACCACTGGACCACCTGGGAAGCCCCAGAAGTTTTCCCTTTAAAGGGCAGTTTCTGATAGAGGGTGGCAGAGACTGAAACAAAGAAGCAAGGGGAGAGGGAGTCGGGGGATGCATGAGCTGATACCAGGGACAAAGAAGTGGTGGGGATGAGCCTGAGGCTTCAGAGCCATTTTGTCTTTGTTTGCCTTGGATGGTATAATTATTGTATTTGCAGAGAGACAACTTTAAATTCCTGATAATGTTTGGAAGCCTCAAAATAGCAATCAACAGAGGCACCCAATTTAATTTTGATAATTTCAGAGTCATGGCTGTCTAGTAGTTTTAAGAAAGGGAAGCTTGGGGAGTCTGAAAATTCTCCATAATGGCCAGTGATGTTCTAAATTACTTTGGGTTAAAATTTGTCCATTTCTTTAGAAACATGCATGAGAAGGGACTGTGGTTTTTAAACATAAAATCAGACAGGGTCTTTAAATGTGAGGTACCCTCAAGACAGTTTAGATAACTGGGATCCCGTTTTCTGGAGGTTTCTTTTTTTTCTCTCTCTCTAAAGCAAAGGGAGCAATTCTTAAACAGCCTGCAGGCCAAATAGCAGCACAGTTCCAGTTGGGACAGCGTGATCCCAAAAGAATCAGGCCAAAGGCCGAATGGCACAGTTCCAAATAGGAACAGCCCAATTCCAAAAGGAATTGGACCGAAGGCCAGCACAGTTCCAGTTGGGACAGCCTGATTTCAAGTAAGGCTGAAGTGCCAAATGAGTGCTCACAGACAAAGCAAAGCCTTAACAAAAAGGATAAAGCCTTTAAACATATCCCAGATAAAGCTTTTGAGAGTTCTAAATGCACTAAGAGTGGAGCTCCAATCCAGGAGAAAACCTTCCCCTTAAACTCCAGGGGTGACTAGAAAAATAGTAAGCCCTGTAGACTTAGTGAGTACACACCCTTTTGCTCACCAGCCCCAGGGTTGTCAGGAGTCTGCTGTGGATCTCGGTGGGACCGCCAGTGTTAACCTAAAACTTATTTTTTGTCAGCAAAATGAGTTTATTCAGGAGCAACAAAGAATTCCAGTTTGGGACATACAACTGTGGTGAACCACATGCAAGTCAGTGAGTTCAGTCTCAGCCGTGTCCAACTCTTTGTGACCCCGGGGACTGCAGCACACCAGGCCTCCCTGTCCATCACCAACTCCCAGAGCTTCCTCAAACTCATGTCCATCAAGTCGGTGATACCATCCAACCATCTCATCCTCTGTCGCCCCCTTCTCCTCTTGCCTTCAGTTTTTCCCAGCGTCAGGGTCTTTTCCAGTTAGTCAGTTCTTTGCATCAGGTGGCCAAAGTATTGGAGCTTCAGCTACAGCATCAGTCCTTCCAATGAATATTCAGGACTGATTTTCTTTAGGATGGATTGGTTGGATCTCCTTGCTGTCCAAGGGACTCTCAAGAGTCTTCTCCAACACCACAGTTCAAAAGCATCAATTCTTTGGTGCTCAACTTTCTTTATAGTCCAACTCTCACATCTATACATGACTACTGGAAAAGCCCTAGCTTTGACTAGACGGACCTATGTTGGCAAAGTAATGTCTCTGCTTTTTAATATGCCATCTAGGTTGGTCATAGCTTTTCTTCCAAGAAGTAAGTGTCTTTAAATTTCATGGCTGTAATCACCATCTGCAGTGATTCTGGGGCCCAAGAAAATAATGTCTGTCCCTGTTCCCATTGTTTCCCTATCTATTTGCCATGAAGTGATGGGACTGAATTCCATGATCTTTTGTTTTTTGAATGCTGAGTTTTAAACCAGCTTTTTCACTCTCTTCTTTCACTTTCATCAAGAGATTCTTTAGTTTCTCTTCACTTTCTGCTATAAGGATGGTGTCATCTGCATATCTGAGGTTATTGGTATTTCTCCCTGCAATCGTGATTCCAGCTGTGCTTCATCCAGTTTGGCATTTCACATGATATACTCTGCATAGAGGTTAAATAAGCAAGGTGACAATATACAGCCTTGACGTACTCCTTTCCCAATTTGGAACCAGTCTGTTGCTACATATCCAGTTCTAACTGTTTGTTGCTTCCTGACCTGCATAGTCCTGTAAAGCAAATAGTCCAAGTCTGGTTCTAACTGTTGCTTCTTGACATGCAAGTCAGATAAAGCAAAAGAGAGAAAACCTTTTTACTGAGGAGTAGGGGACATTGTGGGGAGCTGTTACAGAGTCCTTTGGAGGAAACTGGGAGTTCAAAGTGTAGTGATTTTTCATTGGCTGAACTGTAATGATCTCTCATTGTCTGGGCTGCTGCCAGGCAAAGAGAGTATCTTCCTTCTGCTTGTGGCAGTAAGGCAATGTCACTTCCGTCTGGAGATCCATAGTCTCTTCTGTTAGGATCTGTATTTACATGAGTGAGGTCAAGAATAAGGGCTCCGCTTCTGGCCTCCTGACTCCTGTCTTAGTGAGTTCAGTTCAGTTCAGTCGCTCAGTCGTGTCCGACTCTTTGCGACCCCATGAGTTGCAGCATGCCAGGCCTCCCTGTCCATCACCAATTCCCGGAGTTCACTCAGACTCACGTCCATCGAGTCAGTGATGCCATCCAGCCATCTCATCCTCTGTCGTCCCCTTCTCCTCCTGCCCCCAATCCCTCCCAGCGTCAGAGTCTTTTCCAGTGAGTCAACTCTTTGCATGAGGTGGCCAAAGTACTGGAGTTTCAGCTTTAGCATCATTTCTTCCAAAGAATACCCAGGGCTGATCTCCTTTAGAATGGACTGGTTGGATCTCCTTGCAGGCCAAGGGACTCTCAAGAGTCTTCAACACCACAGTTCAAAAGCATCAATTCTTCAACGCTCAGCTTTCTTTACAGTCCAACTCTCACATCCATACATGACTACTGGAAAAATCATAGCCTTGACTAGACAAAGTAATGTCTCTGCTTTTGAATATGCTATCTAGGTTGGTCATAACTTTCCTTCCAAGGAGTAAGTGTCTTTTAATTTTGTGGCTACAATCACCATCTGCAATGATTTTGGAGCCCCAAAAAATAAAGTCTAATACTGTTTCCACTGTTGAGTTACCCTTGGTTAATTTTCACAAGAGAGAGTTTCAAAATTGAAGAAAGAATTGAAGTCTACTTTTGATTGTGTTCTATTAAGCAGCCTTTTTTTGGGAAAAAAAAATACAGTTTTATTAGATGCTGAATAAGACCTGGATAAACAGAGGTATAGTATTTCCACTGATAGGATATCCATACTCTAGTATGTCTACTAGAGTTCACTTTTTTGAGGACATCCAGTTCTCAAATAGATGAAAATTCTGCCACATTTTTTCGTGGAGCTAGACAAACTGGATTTTAGGTTCATGTGGATGAACAAATGAGCAGAACACCAAAGGTGATCCTGCTGGTCTTGGAGGGTCTCTGGGGAAGTGGGAGGCTGCTGTGGCTCTCTGTGGGGACAAGGACACTGGTGGCGGAGGTACTCACCAGGGTGAGCTCTCCTGGAGGCCAGCCACCACCCCAGCACCAAGACCCAGCCCCACCCAACAGCCTGTAGGCTCCAGTGCTGGGACGCCTCAGCTTAAAGACAATGATTAACACTCTTTCTAAACTTTTGTATACTCATCAACCTGAAATGCCAAGCACTATGATTTTTGCATTAAAATCTTGCACTGTTCTTGTATTTCTGTCCATTTCTCCTTCCCTTCCTTACCACTGTGTTGTATCAGTTTTCACGCCATGTTACTTAGAGCAGAAGTGCCTATGCCAGTTATAGTTCATCAAGGTTCATATTATTCCGTGTCCTTTCTGATATCTGATAACATTTTAATAATATTTCTTTAACAGGTGTTAAAAGATAATCTTCAGGGAGAAGTAAGATATGACTGTCAAACAGATATGAAAGCCAGCACATGTTTTAGAATTTTTCCCCTGTTCATTGAACAGCGAGGAAACCAGTCAAATGTTATAACCAATTCAAGGAAAAATCAAAGGAGCAAATGTATATGGAGTAAAGGAATTGAATTGCAAATAGAGGCAGAACCAGTCTCTCTAAAGGGAGGAGGGGGAGCCCATGAAAAAGCCAAGGGACAAGGCATAGTCTGCATGTCCAGTGGCTTCCAGAGTTGTAAAGTAACTCAGGCACCGTGAGAGGCAAGACCCTGATAGCTCCTCAGGATGTGCAGTAGGCAATGCAGTTTCCATAGTTTTTTGTTGTTTTTTTTTTTTCCCCTTTAGTTTCTCAGCTTTTGATAAAATTCATCTGAAAGATTATTCTTGATCACGAAACAAGGCTGGTCTCATTTGGCCTGATTGTTTCTGTATGTGCAGTCAGAGTGTTAATCCATCATGTTGGCCCTCTTGAGTTTGCTTTGCTGGAAGTTCCCATCAGGATTTCAGGTTGGACTTTTGAAAGCGTCTTATTTGTTGTCCTGAGTCCAGGAAGCCAAGAACCCACCGTGTTTCACCAGAGATTATTTCAAGCAAATTCCTTTTTTCTTGAGGTTTCCAGAATATCCTGAGGCTCCTGGACCTGCCAGGAGATGAGCTTCCTTATCCCCCTATAAGGCTGGCACCTGGCAGTTTTCCAGGGAGGGCCTTGTGAGCCTCGATCCCTGAGCTGCAGATCCTTACACATGCTGGGTTCTGGTGATTGAATGAGTATCATTCTTCCCTGTGGCCACCCAGGCAAGGCCTTGGCTGCACAATCCATGTTGCCAGTCAAATCCAGGTAGAAACAAGATTTCCTTTGAACCTACGCAAACAATTATATTGCCAGGAAAGGAAGAATACTCAACAAGAGTTAACAAGTTCTGAGAACTTAGACTTAAGAGACCAAGATACCACTTAGAAATGTTTCATTTCAGTTTAGAAAACCAGAGGCCACTAAATTTGTATGGACTACAGATAGCTTAAGGGTTTCCCAGGTGGCTCAGTGGTAAAGAATCCACCTGCCAGTTCAGGAGATACAGGATACACGAGTTCAATCCCTGGGTCAAGAAGATCCCCTGGAAAAGGAAATGGCAACCCACTCCAATATTCTTGTCTGGGAAATCCCATGGACAAAGGAGTCTGGCGGGCTACAGTCCATGGGGTTGCAAAGAGTCAGACAGGACTTAGCGACTAAAACCACCACAGACAGCTTAGGGGGAAAGAGAAAGGGTTCCTTGTGTATCTAGAAAGAGCATTAAAGTCACATGAACAGTGTTCCCAGGAGCAGCTGCATTGTCCCTCGTCGGTCCCTTCAGTCCTAGGTGAGTAATCCTTATTCCACTCCGTCTTAGTTCTGAAATCTCAACAATCCATCTGCTTCTTTACTAGAGTTCTGGAAATCCTGAGTCAGGCCACTGGCTGGCCTCACGGTGGTCTAAGCAATGCCCATGACACAGTGTTTTCCCACTGTGCTGGCCTGACTCTCTTTTTTCTTCATTTTTTTCTTTTCATTAAAGTAAAACAAACTCTTTGTAGCTGTTCACTGAAGAGAAAATGCACAATCTAAAAGTGCAGAATTCAGTTTTATTCAAGAATATTCCTGAGGACTACAGTCTACTGTTGCTGAAGCTGAAGCTTCAATACTTCGGGCACCTGGTACAAACAGCCAGCTCATTGGAAAAGACCCTAATGCTGGGAAATATTGAAAGCAGGAAGAGAGGAGGATGATAGAGGATGAGATGGTTGAACAGCATCACTGATGCAATGGACATGAACTTGAGCAAACTCCAGGAGATGGTGAGAGATAGGGAAGCCTGATGTGCTACAGTCCATTGGAAAGAGTCGGACACGACTTGGCAGCTGAACCACAACAACAGTCCAGGAAGGCAGCCTATCTGATGGCTCTGAGAGACTGTTCCAGAGAGGTCAAGGAGAACAGGATATGAAGGAGTTTTTGCTAAAACAATATATATGTAGCCAAACATCGAAGGATTACTATTAATCACAAAAAAACCAGACATCTCAAGGATTTTAGTGCCTTTTTATATATGGGAAGATGCAAGAATCTGGGCCCGTTGAAACCGTTCCTCTGACATGCATCTGAACTATCTAGGGCCAATATTCCTGTTTTTGTCCATTCTGAATCCCATTAGGGTGCACAGTTGGGACAGCTGCAGCGGCTGATTGCTTGGTGGCAGGCAATATTCTCTGTTGATTGAAATGGCAGACCACATTTTTTTTTGTCCACATGGATGACAAAGACATAATATGGCCATGGTTAACTTATACTACTGATAATTTTCAGAAAAGTGAAAGATCTAATGGGAGTTCATAACAATAAAAGTGCCGCTGAGAAGTTATATTTGGTTGTTTCTGTGCCGTGCAAAACAAAGCCACGCCCCGAAAAAAGTTTTAGATAAAGTTAATCTAAGATGTTTATGCCTGTTTTTAATGAAGACTGTGAACACTTTATCTGATTTCTAAAAATCAATGAACATAATTTTTATAGAGAGAAAATTCCTGAGATATAACACAAAATAATCCTGAAACATAATGTACCATGAATATACCAAGAATATCAAGCAGAGAGTCAGGAGTTGTGGGGCAGGTCCTGACCATCTGCATATTAACTATGAGATGTGAAGGCACAGCTGCAAACTCCTGGCCTCCAAAACGCTGGATTCAAGTTAAAGAAGTAAGGTTGTGACCAAGTAAATATTTAAAACAGTGACTGAGTCTGCCAACTTTTAAGCTCTATGCCCCTATTCCCTCATGGCACTGGGCAGACACTTTAGGACTCTGATGAAGAAAAACCTGACAGGCACCCAGGACCCTGACAGATCTCTAGAAAGTTCCTCAAACACATGATATGAACAGCATTTTACCAACAAATATAAAATGGGATTGGCTGAACATTTCTTTGGACTCAGCAATTCTTCTCATGAAACTCGTGGATAATAATACTTCAAATAAACCTAATTATTTCTAACACTTCTATTATAAGAACAAATCTGTGATTTTTCCAAGGCACAAAGATAATTTTAGGTGAGAAGAGTATCCTGGAACTTTTATCTCATTTTTACCCCTAGGATTCAGTTTGAAAAGGAAAATTATCAAAGGCTATCAGGAGATTTGAACACTAAAATAGGATCATGGATGCCTGGAAAACAACAGTATTTGTCTACTCAGGTGAAAGTGACAATAAGCATTTAAAATAAACAGAAGTTAATATCATTGTAAAGAACTTTAGCTCTCCCATAAGCGAGGTAGCTTTGTTTATTTGTTTTTAATAATGAAGCTTAATAACGTCAACATAAAGTAACGAAAACTATTCTGGTCTTCTAGTACTCTTGCCTGGAAAATCCCATGGATGGAGGAGCCTGGTAGGCTGCAGTCCATGGGGTCGCTGAGAGTTGGACACGACTCAATGACTTCACTTTCACTTTTCACTTTCATGCATTGGAGAAGGAAATGGCAACCCACTCCAGTGTTCTTGCCTGAAGAATCCGAGGGACGGCGGAGCCTGATGGGCTGCCGTCTATGGGGTCGCACAGAGTCAGACACGACTGAAGCGACTTAGCAGCAGCAGCAGCAGACATTTTATGTAAATGGAAGCATGCATCATGTGACCTTTTATGTCTGGCTTCTTTCACTGAACATAATGTTTTTGAGGTTTGATCACATTGTAGTGTGTATTGGTGCTTCATTCCTTTTTATGGCTGAATAATATTCCCTGTGTAGACAGACTACACTCTGTTTATCCGTTCATTAGTAATAGACATTTGGGGTGTTTGTTTGTTTTTTTTTTCTGTCTTTTGGTTACTGTGAATAATACTGCTATGAAAATTCTTGTACAAGTTTTTGTTTAGACTTGTTCTCAGTTCTTTAGATACATACCCAAAAATGGAACTGCTGCAGTGACATGGTAATTCGATGTTTAACTCATTGAGAAGCCACCAAACTGTTTTTGACTGTAGCTGCATCTTGCTTTCCCACCAGTAATATATAAGGTTCTGATTTTCCACATCCTCAACAACACTTACTTCCTGTCTTTTTGTTTTTGTGTTTTTTTTGGCTGTACCTGTAGCCTATGGAACTTCCCTGACCAGGGATTGATCCCATGCCCTCTGCAATGGAAGCACAGATTCTTAACCACTGGACCACCAGAGAAGGTCCTCTGTCTTTTTTATTTTAGCCATCATAGTAAGTGCAAAGTAGTATCTCATTGTGATTTTGATTTTGCGTGTCTTTAATGACTAATGATGTTGAGCATCTTTTCATTGGCTTGTTACCCATTTCTGTAACTTCAGAATTGATAGCCTTTAAACTTAGGTATTATAAACTAAGGAAAGTATATTCATTTCCAAATATTGTTCTTCATACGTCTTTCTATCACCTGGAAAATACATACATTACTTTAGGCCTTATCTCAGAAGGACCATGGTGGCAAAACTAATTTCATAACTACTCAGATGTTAATAACACGCAAAATGCCCATCGTCGTTATCTTTAAATGAATGGGGAAATAAGCTTTTGAAAAATTTCTCTGCTTCAGTTTCCAACATTGTAAATAGCAATAGTTATTAACCAAAAACAGTAAAACAACCAGTAATTTTACCCGCCAAAAGACTTTATTTAGGAGCATCAAAGAATTTCAATTTGGGACATGCAGCTACAATGAACCACTTGCAAGTATGTTGAGGCAAAGGAGAGGAACCTCTTTTATAGAGAAGGGGAAGTTGGGAGGAGCTGTTAAAAACAGAGTCCATTGGAACAAATTGGAACTTCAAAGCACAGTGGCTTTTATTGGCTGGGCCATTGCCAGGTAGGGATAAAATCTTCCTCCAGCTGCCAGCAGTGTTACTTTCTTCCAGAGATGCAAGGTGGTCTCTTCTGTGAGAGCTCCCCTTCTGGCCTCCCAACTCCATTTTAGTGAGGATCCCATGATTAATTTTCTCATAAATCACACACACACACCCCAAAAAAAAAAAAAAAAGAAAGTCAGGGTCCTCAATAACCTTGTATTTATCCAAATTAATTCATTATTCTGAAAAACTTATTTCAATGATAATTTCTCTCGTGTAGTATGTCAGCTTAAAGATAAATTTCTAAGGTTTTCAGGTAACATGACCCAAACTGAGTTAACAAATGAATGTTCATTTGATGCCTAGGTCATATCTGATTAAGGCAGACTGCTGAAGCATTGATTACAAGAATAATCCTCGAGCATACACATGTAGACTTTTGCTTCTTATTTTTCCATGCTACAGAGAGGGTATGTCTTTGGGTCTGTTAATGGATGTGCTCATGTCTGCCACTCTGAGAAGCTGTGTCAGGCTATGTGCCTTTGTGGAATATTTCTGTGTGTTCTGGAGTCTGCTGAAATGCTGGCGTGTGTTGCACAGTTCACATGTGTCCATTCACCACCCCCACCCAAATTCTCTTAAAAGAGAAGTAACTTTGGTTTTAAAGATGCACATGCTGTTCTTCTTGAGTATTTGTTTTCAGCATGGGAGGAACCCAAGTGATAGGCACACAACGGATAAACTCCCTTTCCCTCATTTCGTTTATAGGGAAGCCGCCTCATCACCCTTTCCGCACCCCTGAGGCGCAGGGCTCAGGTGAGGCTCCTGATGTATGCTTGGGACAGTGGCAACCCTGCCTCACAACTCAGGTAATAGTCCTTTATCTAAGAAATTTTTTTTAATAAACTTTTTACTGATTGCTCAAATACTGCATTTTAATAACAGAAACTTCAGAATACAGTGAACACAATTTTAAAAGCTTCCAGTTTTCAGCACGTCAGCATAGTTAGCAGTAACTTATCAGTGTATTCAGTTCAGTTCAGTCACTCAGTCGTGTCCGACTCTTTGCGACCCCATGGACTGCAGCATGCCAGGCCTCCCTGTCCATCACCAATTCCCAGAGTTTACTCAAACTCATGTCCGTCGAGTTGATGGTGCCATCCAACCATCTCATCCTCTGTCCCCTTCTCCTCCCGCCTTCAGTCTTCTCTGGACAGATTGATGGACAGAGTCTTTTCAAATGAGTCAGTTCTTCACATCAGGGAGCCAAAGTATTGGAGTTTCAGCTTCAGCATCAGTCCTTCCAATGAATATTCAGGGCTGATTTCCTTTAGGATGGACTGATTGGATCTTGCAGTCCAAGGGACTCTCAAGAGTCTTCTCCAACACCACAGTTCAAAAACATCAATTCTTTGGCGCTCAGCTTTCTTTATAGTCCAGCTCTCACATCCATACATGACTACTGGAAAAGCCCTAGCTTTGACTATACAGACCTTTGTTGGCAAAGTAATGTCTCTGCTTTTTAATATGCTATCTAGGTTGTTCATAAATTTTCTTCCAAGGAGCAAACATGTTTTAATTTCATAGCTGCAGTCACCATCTGCAGTGATTTGGAGCCCCCAAAAATGAAGTCTGTCACTGTTTCCACTGTTTCCCCATCTATTTGCCATGAAGTGATGGGACCAGATGCCATGATCTTAGTTTTTCAAAGTTATGAAGTATATCGTATATGTATTTTATTATATAGCTTTACCTACCTAGGTATTGTTTTCTAAATCTTTACCAATATAAGAGGTTTAAAATGCATCTTCTAAACATTTCTTATATCCTGAGAGTGTTCAAATTTTTAATCTGTTCATCATCCATTTGTATTTCTTCTCTTGTGGATTATTTATTCATGTTTTATGCTGATTTTCTACTTGGGTGTTTGTACTTTTCTTTATATATACTAATCCTTATCTGTTGGATGACTTGTACACTGTGTAGTTTGTCTTTTCAGTTTATTTAAAATAAATAGTCAAGTAACAGATAGATGGCCTGTTACACCATGAGATGACATGTCAAGCTCCATCCTGGGTAAGAGGCGCAGGTGGGTGAGGGTGGGATGAGGGGCTGGTAAGGAGGAGTGAGGCTGGGATGGTGGCTGGATCATAATGGGTGGGAGTTGGGAGGGCGCCGTGCGAGTCAGGATTTCCTAAAGAGTTTGAGGCCTGGGCAGCAGCTGGGGAGTGGAGATTTGATGGATGGACTTAAATATGAGATGATCCTTTGCCATTCCCACGCCTACATTCAGTCTGAGCTCGCACATCTAGATGTGGAGTTTGAGAAAGAAGTCTTCAGCAAAGTGCAGGGGTTCTGAGTCACTAGCACAAGGTCATCCAGGAATGGGTCGGGGGGACAGAGAAGCCTAGGGAGGCAGTGTGCCAGACCAGGAGACACTGGCCTGAGAAGCAGAAGGGCTGGCTCTGAGAGGGGCCCAGGAAGCCAGTGTTTCCCACCAGCAGACTCCTCCACTGACAAAAAGCCTGTGGAGGATGTATTTGGGAAGAAGGAAAGAGCATAGAAAGAAGAAATGCAGGATCACTGAGGCCTAGGCACCCTGGGCTGGGCCTCACCTGGGCGGGTCTGCTGGAACCCGATAGGCTTTGTTCCAGACTCCTCTCATGTGCGTGCACACAGACACTCAGAGTCCTTCCCTCTTCGCCAGTCATGGAAAGTGGTATTAAAGCATCGAAGTAGCTGCCTGTCTGAGCTGCTTGTACCTTTCAAGTCATCTGCATTAATCTAATTTAAATTAATTTAATTAATTTAAGTCTCTAAATGTGTGTTATTAGAAGAAGTCTCTCCCAAATCATCAAATAAATGTGCCTGCTACCCTCTGTGGTGAAACACATACTCTTATCTAGACCTCCATTTCTTTCTAGTAAAGTAGTTTATTAAA
The DNA here is from genome assembly GCF_001704415.2 of Capra hircus. NCBI lineage: Eukaryota > Metazoa > Chordata > Mammalia > Artiodactyla > Bovidae > Capra > Capra hircus. The sequence continues at coordinate 50,119,412 of NC_030826.1, forward strand.
CTTTATCAATCTCTTTCAAACTACAAAGCTATTCATTACATCCAGTTAAATAACTCATCTTAAAATTCGAGAAAGGAAAACTCTTTGAGATCCTCTTATTTTTGGTTCCTCTTTACTTCCACTAGTAAATGGTGCTGTGTAGGAAGAAACAGGAAGAACATACAGAAAAGAATGCCTATAGTTCAAGAAGAAAAAGACAGATAACCAGTAGAAAAATAAGCAAAGGATAACAATCAGAAGGGGCTTCCCAGGCAGCTCAGTGGTAAAGAATCCACCTGCAAATGCAGGAGACACAGGAGACACTGGTTCGATCCCTGGGTCGGAAAGATCCCCTGAAGGAGGAAATGGCAACCCGCTCCAGTATTCTTGCCTGGAGAATCCCATGGACAGAGGAGCCTGGCAGGCTGCAGTCCATAGGGTTGGGTCACAAAGAGTCGGACACGACTAAGCAACTGAGCACGCACACACGCAACGTTCAGAAGCCATTAAAGAAGAAACTCGTTGAGTCAGTCAACAAACATGAGAAAGTTGCTCACTATCACTGCCAGCCAGACACTGAAAGTTAAAACCGAAAGATATGCGTGCATCACTCAGCTCACAATCCAAACGTAAGCTTGAGCAGGAGAAGCGGCCCCCGCAGGTGGCCCTCTGCACCAGGCCCTCTGCACAGTCCGGGGCTTCGGTTCTCCTCAGCTCCCCCTCCCAACTGCTTTTCCCCAGGCCTCCCCTCAGAGGGCAGATGTGAGTGTTCAGGCTGCAGGGGGCCAAGGTGGCCTCAGCTGTGCATTGAAGATGTGCCACAAAGGAGAGCTGCAGGGCCCCTCACCCTGTGCCCGGCGGGGCACCACAGGAAGGTTATGTGACTGTCAGGTACTTGGAAAGGGACTTGGGTCACCATCTCGAGGCCTGTTAAGTTCGTACTGGCTGGTGGAAGCACAAGCACGTTCTCCACTTTTGGCTCTGTGGGCTCATCACAGAGCCGACTCCCTAATATCAGAAATGTGGGGAAGGTGTTTCTTCCTAATCCTGAGGGAAAACCCAGTAACACACCCCATGAAAGCCCCACAAACACTGAGAACTCAGTAACACGCCCCATCAAATCCCCACAAACACTGAGTTTCTTGTACTTAAATTTCCACAACAGGACCCTAGGAAAGCCAAGAAAGAATGTTTCTCCGAATGCTCAGGAAAGAGCCAAGCCCGCCTGGCACAGACAGTCTGCAGAAAGGATGCTCGGCCAGGCTGCACGGCAGGTCCAGGACTGGTATGCAGGACCCACCAGGGCCAGCTCTTCATGCGGCCCACATCCCTGCTCGGGAAGCACCCAGAACTGGAGCACTTAGCGTTGCAGAGAGGGGCCATGGCCTGAGTGTCTTCACCTCAGGGCCTTGGCCCTGATTTCCAGGCCCATCTCCCTCACGATCCTGTTTCTTTGGCGGGGAGGTTGGCCGCACTACATGGCTCGTGGGGTCTTAGTTCCCTGACCAGAGATTGAACCCAGGCCCTTGGCAGTGAAAGTCAGGAGACCTAACCACTGGACTGCCAAGGAATTCCCCATGTTCCATGTTTGAATGTCCAGAGCTTCTGGGGCCAGGTTCACTGTCTTATCACCCCGGGAGGGCAGGGAGAGAGGGTGGCTTTCAAGGATAATTCTCTTTACTCTCTTTCACAGAGACAGCACAGGAGCTCCACAGTGACTTGCAGATCAGCTCCTCAGAAAGAAAATTGGTCCCCAAAGCCACGCCTGGCTCAAGAATTCCAGGAGGAAACTGGCCACCACACCCGGACATCCTCGTCACTCGCCAGCAGTTCCCTCCAGGACACATGGAAGTTGTTGGACCTGGGATCCAGCCCTTCTGGCCTCACTTCCCAGGATGACTCACCTCCAGGTAGGCCGCTACTCTGTCAATCCAGATACTGGCCATGAGAACTGCAGTCCTGTCCTCTTACCTGGTGCCTGAGCGTCCCCCAGGGAAGGCGTGTGTCTCCCAGGCCCACGTCCAGCTGACCACATGACCACATCTACTGAGAGTGGAGACCACGGGTCACAAGGACCCTCAGCCCACAGGGGGTGGGTGCAGTGTGGTCCGTGTGTGATTCTAGGGGGGGCAAGCGTTCTGTGTTCTGCTCAGCCTCAGGAGGCCGGGCAGCCCATGAAGAGTGTGTCTTTGGCCCCCTGGAAAACTTGCTCCCGCTAATGTCACTGTGAGGTAATCAGGAAAATTCATCTGAGGGGCCACCACCTTTGGGGGAACTGTGTGAGACCGAGGTGTAGCAAGCATGGTGGGTGAAGGGGAGGCTGTTTGAAGACTGGGGTGGGGGGAGTGAGCTTGGAGCCCCTTGCAGATCAGTATGCAGCTAGCATCCTCATTCTCAGCCTTAATGCGTGATTGCCTCCCACTGTGCCCAGTGTGCCAATGGGCATTTTAGGTTATTCCCAATCTTTTGCCATTACAAATAATGTTACAGTGAATTAGCTTGTACATGCTATAATGCATGAATTAAAGTATAAATGTAAATTCCCAGAGAGGGGATTGTTCTGTCCAAAGCTATGTGCATTTCTGGCTTCCCTGGTGGCTCAGCAGTAAAGAATCCACCTGCCAATGCAGGAGACACAGGTTCGATCCCTGGGTCGGCAAGATCCCCTGGAGAAGGGATCCAGGGGATCCAGTATTCTTGCCTGTGAAATCCCATGGACAGAGGAGCCTGGCAGGCTGCAATGCGTGGGGTCGCAAGAGTCAGACACAACTTAGCAAGTAAGCCACCACCACCACATGTGCCTGTCTAGTTTGGGAAGATATTGTTAGTTGGGCTCCATCAGACAGTAGCAGTTCACACCCACCCAGCAAAGGCTGAGAGGGTGTCTTTCTCCAGACCGTCTTCAGCAGTGTCATCGAACTGTAATCTTTGCCAGTCTGATAGGTATCGATTTACTTCATATTTTACCTGTTAGGAGGTTGTGTCTCTTTTCACATGTTTGAATTATGTCTTTTCCTTTTCTTCAGCTCTCTGCTTATTGGTTTATTGGGCTTATAATCTTTTTCTTACTGATCTGTATGAGCTCATTATATTTAATGGAAGTTAGACCTTTTCTGAGACATAAATTGCGAATATTCTCCTGCAGCTTTTCATTTGCTCTTTTACTTTGCCTGTGGTGGCTTTTTGCCATGCACATGTTTTAGAATGTAGTCCAACGTATGTTCTTGTTTTTAATCCTTTCTGGGGTTTTTGCTGTACTTGGGTCTTTTCCATTTCAAGATGAAAGATTATTCTGCCACGATTTCTTCTAACACAGTTATAGTTTCCTTTTTTCATATCTAAATCCATGATCCATTTGGAATTTTATCACACTTGTAGGTTATGAAATAGGAACCAAACTTTATTTTTTAACCCCAGGTGGCCATTCAGATATCTTCCCCACCCCCAGCAATTACTGAGTAACTCACGTTTCCCCACTTGTTTGAAATCCTACTTTCACTATAATATTAAATGTTCGTGTGTACTTGAGTCCCTGGGCTCTTGTTCTTTCCCGTGGTTCATTGGTCTCAGTCCCTGCACATGCGGCGCTGTTTGGATTGTTACCACTTCCTGGTCCCTCATAATGTCTGCTGACTTTGACTCTCCAATTATGCTTCTTAGAGTTTTCCTGGTAATTCTCACTTAATTTATTTTTTACTTTTCCTGTACAGCCTTTAGTCCCAGCCCCAAAACTCTGTGTGACTCTTCTCAGGATTTGTTAATCTTGGGTCCTGCGTCCGGAAGGAGCCGAGTCCTCCTACTAGTCTGAGTTCTGCTCCCTGGGGCAGCGGTCACCCCTGTGATGCCTTCAAGTAGTCTCCTCCGATGCAGACTGGTCTCTCTCTCCTCACATCTCCTGCCCAAGCTCATGAATCTGAGAAGCTGCTGCTTCAGTGTATATATTTTTAGAGCCATACTGTCTTATACGTGTATAATTTTATTTACTTCTTTTGGCCATGCTGGGTCTTCGTTGCTGCCTGGGCTTTTCTCTTAGTTGCAGCAAGCTGGGACTGTTCTCCAGTTGAGGTGCCTGGACTTCTTTCTGTGGTTGCTTCTCACTGCACACACTTACTGCAGAGCACAGACCCTAGGGTGCACGGGCTTCAGTAGCTGAGCTCCTGGGGTCTAGAGCACAGGCTTGATAGGAGTGGCGCATGGGCTTCGTTGCTCCAAGGCCTGTGAGATCTTCCTGGACCAGGGTTGGAACCCTTGTCCCCTGCACTGGCAGGCAGATTCTTCACCACTGAACTATCAGAGAAGCCGTTCGGTACATTTTAAACTCAGGAAAGTTTTTGCTGTACTTTTCATTGACTCTGTTGGAAGTTTCTGGTAAATGTTCATTGCCATTTTGCTGGTTTCCTTCCTCCCTTTTTCTCATAGTACTTTTGTACCTTTATTCCCCCTCATCTTTAAAAGAGGTAATTTTCCCTCTACCAAGTATCTGTAGGAAATGTGTGCGGGAAAAGAGACCAGGGACATTGTCCTGTCTAGCAGTTTTCTTGTTGGTGGTTTTTAAGTAAGTTTACCCTTGACTTATCTTTGCCCATTTTCATGAAGCTCAGCTTCTTTCCCCTCCCACCCAGACATGCTGACTCCAGTAGTTACACACAGGCTCAGTAGTTGTGGCACACAGGCTTAGTTGCCCTGAGGCATGTGGAATCTTCCCAGACCAGGGCTTGAACCAGTGTCCCCTGCATTGGCAGGCAGATATTAACCACTGCACCAACAGGGAAGTCCTAGTTAGTGATTCCTAACATATTTGCATTTTGGTTAGAGACTAAGGTCACCATGGTGTCAGCTCTCCTGAGAGTACAGTTTTGCTCCAGCTACAGTAACTGACATGCCTGCTTCCGCCAGCGGCACCCGCTTGTAGAAAGCGTGGTGCCCTTTTGGGATTCCTTTCCCTCGGTCTGAAAGCCTATTTCTGTTCAGTGTCTCCTGCACTTCCGTTACCATGCTCCTGTATCAGCGCTGTAAGAGCTTAGTTTGTGTTTTGTCTTTAGCGTGCTTTTAAAAGTCTTTATTCCCTCCAGTCTCATCTGGGAGATCATGTTTCCATTGCCTTCTGCCTGTTTTTAAGTTACATTCTCTACGCTTATTCTTCCTCAGTGACTAAGATTCCACTTATTTTCATTTTACCCATCCATTTCTTAAATTTATCAACCTCTATATTTTTCTAATTTTCTACTGATATCAATGAAAGCATTAGCTATTGGGCAGGAGGTGATTGTCTTTTAAACAAAAGTGAATTTGACTAAGTCCTTTATAATTTATCCATATTTGCTTTCCAGCTATCTCATAGTAGCCTCTTAAATGTATTTTTCTTCTTCCAAGGTAATTATAAAAGAGAAGTTTTATATAGGAAACTTTGAGGCCTCTGTGTGACAAAGTATTTTTATTTGTCTCATATTTACATGTTTTAGTTGAGTATAAAACCCCAGACTTCCATTTCTCATAATGTAGCAGGCTGGGTAGCTGGATTAACATTATCACTGAGAACAATTAAAACTGCTGAATAAAAAGTAAAGACACGCTTATGAGGCATCAGTAAATAGCAAGAAGGTAAAGAAGTCTCAAGCAAAGGCTGAGAGGAGCAACCTGAGACTGCCTTTGACCAGGGACTTCAGCCTGAAGTCTTGAAATCTGGTGGTGTCACCTCTCTGGCTTCAGAAAACAGGTAATGGTGATGAAACCCAGGCCCACCCAGGGCAGGAATGTGATGGCGCAATCCCCCCCACCTCCCAAAGCTGAAACTCCAAGGACCATAGTCTCTGTGTGCAGGTGGACAGGTAGACCCCCACCGCCATCAGGGGCCAGGGAAGTGAGGACTGAGGACGTGATCTGGCACTGAGTGACAAAGGGAAGATTGTTACATATGTTAATAATTTGCCACCAAGAGTCAGTCCTCATGGCTTTGTGCCAGTTAACCCTTGGGTGCCTAGAACTTTGATTTCAAGTGATTGTGAGCTGGTGGCATCCCCAAGAACTAGCAAAAGCAAGTGGCAGCTCACTTCAGGGGGAATCACCTTTATCCCAGGCCGTAGAAAATTTGCACAGAGCAGATTCCTATGAAAAATAAGATCCCAAACACAGGGTGCAAGACACCAGGCATGAGGCCAGCAGAAGCAGACCTGGGATGTCAGGGTATAAGTAACTGTGTTTCATAATGAAGTAAAACACCAGCAAGAAAATACATTCAAGAAGCCAAGGAAATATAAAGAAAGACCAAGCAGACTTAAAAAAAGAACCAAATAGAGGTCTAATAAATGAAAAATTATAATTACTGAAATTAAAAATTCAGTGGATGAGCTTAACAGCAGGGTATGTACTACAGAATTCATGAAATGATGTTATATGTGAATAAATCAGCCAGAGACACACAGATTTTTAAAAAAAGAAATAGAAAAGAAAGAAAAACAGGTCAGGAGCCTGGCAACTCGAGTAAGAACGTCTGACTCATGTTGGTCAGAGCTTTAGCGGGAGAGAGAAGATGGGCAGGGGCCACATTTGAAGGGATGGGGCTGAAGCAGTATGGCAAGATACTAATTTCAACCCCAGGAAGTCTGTCAAATCCCAATCCAAATAATTAAAGGAAACCCACACCTGGATCGGTCCTAACAAAGCACCAGAGGTGATGAGATTGTTTTGAAAACTGGCAGAGGAAGTAGACAAGTTACCCTCAAAGAGATGTGCCTGAGGAATGCTGGACTTCTCACCAGCCACAGTGGGGAGCCTGAGACAGGGAGACAGTATCTGTCTGAGCTGAGGGAAGACAGCTGTCACCCTAGAATCCCACTAAAGAGGGCAAAACAAAGACTTTTCAGACACTAAAAACTGAGCAACTTTGCCCACACATCCCTCACTGAAAAAAAAAAAAAAATCCAGAGTAGGCATCAGGAAAGTTTTTCGTGAAGGAGGGCCGAATGGTGAATATTTTTGGCTTTGTGACCCAATGGTCTCTCTTGCAATCTCCACCTGCAGCTCAAAAGCAGTTGCAGACAACATGTACGTGATGGGCATGGCTGTGTACCAATAAAACTTCATTGACAAACACAAGTGATAGTAATGCTGTTTCTCAAGCTGAGTACACAGGTTTTTGTTTAGTTCTTTATTTTTAAAAAATTCTTTAAACAATACATGTATATTATATGTGCTTGATGTAGTTTGGGTATCTTTTATAAAGAAAAGTTTTAAAAGGGAGGGGGTGGTCAACTGGGCAGAGAGGTCAGGGAAGGTCAAGGCAGAAAAGTGTTCCATGTCACTGTGGCGGTCTTAGTGGAGTAGTGGAATGGTCATCCATCCTCTTCCTAGCTGAAGAGGCTGGGGAAGAACAGGTGGACTGCTTACTGAAGAGGTCTTGCTCTGAAAAGCAGCAGTTAAAAAAGCAACATTGGGGCTTCCCTCGTGGCTCAGTGGTAAAGAATCCGCCTGCCAATGCAGCAGACAAGGGTTCAATCCCTGATCTGGGAAGATCCCACATGCCACAAAGCAGCTAAGCCCGGGCACCACTACTGTCAAGCCTGTGCAGCCAGGAGCTGCAACTACTGAGCCCACACGCCACAACTGCCCTCTCAGCCTAGAGCCCGGGCTCCACACTACAGCGAAGAGTAGCCCCCACTCTCTGCAACTGGAGAAAAGCCCCCGCAGCAATGAAAACCCAGCTCAGCTAAAAATAAATAAATAAATGTAGTTTTAAAAAAGCAACATTGGAGGAAACTGTGAAGGTGTGGCCTGCCTGTATGCAGGTGGGGAAGATGGGAGAGACAAGCCGATGCTTGTGGCTGGGGAGGAGGGCAGACTCAGGAGAGAAGCGAGGTGTGCTGAGGAGCTCGGATTTAATAGGACACGCCAGAGGCAGGAAGGCGATGGACACCCAGACTGGGAACTTCACTGACTACACCTGACAAGCAAGTCGCCACAGCCTCATAGACGCCTGCAGAAGACGAGGAGGACTCATCACTTGCAGCACAGCAGACAGCCAAAGGGTCTCCTCAACCCCTGTCCCACGGGCCAGGTCAGGAGTCTCAGCTGAGTGGCCCCAAATGGACAGAACCCGAATCTTTTCTAGTGGGCTACAGGCACATCTGCCCTTTGCCCCAGAGGGTGTGGTACTCTCATCTTCTGAAGCTGTCAGCCATGCAGACACCCAGTGAGAGAGTCCAGAGCAGAAGCCTGCAGGGGCTGGAGGAGAACCATCCCAACAACAGGTCTGGTGATGGGAAGAACAGGTCCCCACAGGTTCCTTTTATTTCCTCCTTTCAGTTCAGTTTAGTTCAGTTCAGTCGCTCAGTCGTGTCCGACTCTTTGCGACCCCTTGGACTGCAGCACACCAGGCCTCCCTGTCCATCACCAGCTCCTAGAGTCTACCCAAATGCATGTCCATTGAGTCAGTGATGCCATCCAACCATCTCATTCTCTGTCATCCCCTTCTCCTGCCTTCAATCTTTCCCAGCATCAGGGTCTTTTCTCAGCTCTTCGCATCAGGTAGCCAAAGTATTGGAGTTTCAGCTTCAACATCAGTCCTTCCAAAGAACACCCAGGACTGATCTCCTTTAGGATGGACTGGTTGGATCTCCTTGCAGTCCAAGGGACTCTCAAGAGTCTTCTCCAACACCGCAGTTCAAAAGCATCAATTCTTTGGCGCTCAGCTTTCTTCACAGTCCAACTCTCACATCCGTACACGACCACTGGAAAAACCATAGCCTTGACTAGACAGACCTTTGTTGGCAAAGTAATGTCTCTGCTTTTCAATATGCTATCTAGGTTGGTCATAACTTTCCTTCCAAGAAGTAAGCGTCTTTTAATTTCATGGCTGCAGTCACCATCTGCAGTGATTTTGGAGCCCAAAAAAATGAAGTCAGCCACTGTTTCCACTGTTTCCCCATCTATTTGCCATGAAATGATGGGACCAGATGCCATGATCTTCGTTTTCTGAATGTTGACCTTTAAGCCAACTTTTTCGCTCTCCTCTTTCACTTTCATCAAGAGACTCTAATTCTTCTTCACTTTCTGCCGTAAAGGTGATGTCATCTGCACATCTGAGGTAATTGATATTTCTCCCAGCAGTCTTGATTTCAGCTTTTGTTTCCTCCAGCCCACTGTTTCTCATGATGTACTCTGCATATAAGTTAAATAAGCAGGGTGACAATATACAGCCTTGACATACTCCTTTCCCAATTTGGAACCAGTCTCTTGTTCCATGTCCAGTTCTAACTGTTGCTTCCTGACCTACATACAGATTTCTCAAGAGGCAGGTCCTCCTTTCAAGTACAGGGCAAAGCCATGGACTCTGAGAAGGGGAGGAGGTGGAGGAGGAGGTAGAAAGAGAAGTACAAAACTATCATCTGACAGGGCCTTCCCTGGTGGCCCAGTGGCTAAGACTCTGAGCTCCCAATGCCAGGGGCCCAAGTTCCATCCCTGATCAGGGAGCTAGATCCCACATGCTGCAACTGAGAGTTCACATACCACAACTGAAGATCCCCCATGCTGCAACTAAGACCCAGCAGAGCCAAATAAATAAAATAATAAATATTAGGGGGAAAAAAAAAAAAAGAAGGGTCCCATCTGACAAGAGAAGCAGGGACAAGTAAGGGTAGTGCCATCAGCCCAGCAGGGCCTTGTGGACAGCAGGGCCTGGATCAGGGCAAGAACAGCTCACTTGTGGCTGGAGGTGAAAGTGATGACTGTGATGGAGTGAGAGGAGCGTCACTGCCAGCGCCAGCCCAGAGCAGTGGAATTGGCCTGGTAGGGAGGCAGGGGTTGTGTGTATTAGTTTAAATGCTTTTGGCTTACAAGTTACAGCACAACCTGATGAAAGCGGCATTAGGCATCTTCGCAACCGTTATCTCATCTTGGCACCTGTAGATAATCACACATGGTCACTGAATGAGGAGGAGGAGCCAAAGCAGCTAGCATCTGCGTAGCCTTTCTGACCGTGTGCATGTACAGCAGCAGGATGTCAAGGCCAAAGTAAATGGCTCCTCTTTTTCAAAAGCTGACTTCTCTGAGGCGCTTTTCTCCTAATGGTTTCAGGATGGCTGCAGCAGTTCCAGGCATCACATCAGAAGACCTATTTCTCTCTTCCTGCTTTTCTTCCTTTTAGTTGGAAAGGGATACGTTTCCCTAGAGCTCCTGGACTCACTCTTCCATCTCACTGGCTGCCGGGGTCATGTGGCCTCTCTTGACCAGTCACTGGGAGACTGTCTTAGACCCTGAGAACTTGCAGCGTAGAACTAAACAGTGTTGGGATTCCTTGGCAAGAAAGCTGAGAAAGGGCTATAAGTGCGCTACAGCTGAGTGCGCAGGGGAAGGTGGTGAGACACCTTCCCATAGCAGTTGAAGTTGCTACTTCTTTTTCTTTGCAGTAAAAAACTAGGAATGATTACTGCCTAGGCTTTTGGTTCACCCTGTGAAAGATTTGGTTTGATTTGGAAGAAAGATTGAAGTTAATGCAGTTTAGCTGTTTTAAGCTCCCACAAAGCTTCTTTATGCTCTCCTTATAATCTTGAATGTTTGAGCATGCATAACTTAACTACCTGTGATATGTCTACTTTGTAAAGAGTACTTTTTAAAACCTTATTGGTGACTCAAATGATAACCACAACTTTGGTTAAGATGTAAGCATGTTAGCATTTATAATAAAGGATGGTGTGGGTATTGGTCCTCAGTCAAGCAGTCTGGAAGCTCCATTCTGGAAAGTGGAATGTCTTGCCCTCTGCTTTTTTTTTTTTTTTTTTAACATTTTCAGCACATTGTGAATAGCAGACTGTGAGACCTAGCAGTCATGAACAGAGTTAAAAGTGATAATGAAATAGTTTGCCAAGTTGTGGCATATGCATTAATAACATGAAGAACTATATGGTATTTCTCAGGACGGAGGGAGGTTTTCATGCTGAAAAGCCACACTCCTCTTGGTTTTGAAGTGAGACCAGAGCTGACCCTCCCACCTCTGCCCTTCCCCTACCTGCCGCACCTGTCCCCGCCACCCCCTACCTGCCACCATGCCCCTGCCTCGACACCTCCCCGCCCCGCCTCTGCCCTGCCCCTGCCCCATTCCATCCGCCACAAGCACACAGAGCTGCCACTTGGCTGCAGCCTGACACCCTGGGCCTTGCCACACCCCAGACCCCAGGGCCACTATAACCCCTCCTCCATCCTCCTGGATCTTGGATCCGATGGGTGTGGTCTCTCCATGCCTAGCCTCCTCTCACGTTCCCCACCCCTTCTTCCCCCACTTCACTCCCTCCTCTCTCCCTCCTGCCCCCCACCATTTCCTGCCCACTATGGCTCTGGGACTCTGACCCCATCTCCCCTCCTCCCCAGACACAAGCAGCCCAGCTCCCTGCTGCACCTGAGGACACCACCCCGCCCCCCACCTTGTACAGGCCAGCAGCCCCTTGTGCACGTGGGCTCCACCTTCCTCTCCCTAGCAACCGCCTCTTCTCCGAAGCCCTCCCTCTTCACCTCCTCCAAAATTCACCCCCTGCTTGCCTCTTGTCTTCTTCCCACTTGAATGCTAGTCCCAGATCACTTGCTGTTTTTCTCATTTAGCTTGAGTCTGTCCTCCTCTCTGCTGGAAAAATGTGGAGGTCGGGGCAGCTTCCTTGATCCTTGTCCCCTGGCCAGCACAGACAGGTAGGTACACAGTAGGTGCTCAGTCAGGATGTGCAGAGAGATAACTGCGAAGAATGGGAGTCCAGCAAGGCCTTGTGTCCACAGCACAAGGATCCAGAGGCTCAGGAAGTGTGTGTGATTAGAGAAACCACCATGCATTGTCTAAGAAGTATCAGATTTGAAAGACAGACTCTTCTTGGATGGAGTATTAAATATTATAAAGACAGCTGTTTCCTCCTAATTGAAGTAAACAGTTAGTGTAATTCAATGAAATAGGGACAGAATTTCTCTTGAAGCTAAAGAAGTGGGTTTTCAAGTTTGGGAGCAATAAAATGCATGGGGAAGAGGGAGTAGGGAGACCCGGTCTGCTGATAGCTAGGGGGCAGGCACAGAGCAGAAGCCCTTCCTTCCAGAGTCTGCAAATCAGAGCCCCAGACACAGCGGGGTGGGGATGCAGCATGCTTCTGTCCTCACTGCATGCATCCAGACCATGCAGTAAAATGCAGCCCAGGCCCAGCTAAATGCCTTAAATCAAACCTAAAACTACCGAATTATAACTATTTACAAATGACTATATCAGTTGTAAAGGTTGTATCATCTTAGATGTAACTTAAAAATCACAGATTTCTAAGATATTTCTTTTTTAACTTCAAAAATAACCCAACTAGAAAGACATTTTTAAGCAATATGACGAAAGTCAGCCATGTGTAAATAACTCATCCAAGTTGACCAGATATATGCACGGTGGCAAAAACATTCAGCCAAGGCAGTACCAGAAAATATGGGCATCTGACCTGCCAGCAAAGCAGCCCTTGGAGAGCTGACCCCGGGCCTGGAGGGGGAGGCGCAGCTGCCTGGCTTTCTTGGAGGGCATTTATTGGTGACTGTCCCAGGGGTTGTTGGAGTCGTTGGCCTCCCTAGTGTCCGTGCTGTGCGTGCAGGCAGCCCAGCTCAGCACGACACCGTGGCGTGTCCCCTGAAGCAGAGGGGCTCCAGGCCTCCTCCAGCATGAGTGGCACTCTTTTTGGCTAAGAAATAAACCAAACAGCGTAGAGGGTTTTCAGTGGAAATCAGCCCTCTCCGCCACCCCTCCCCTGCCCACCTGGCCTTCCGTCTGGTTCCCTTGCTCTTCTCCAGCTCTGTACTCTGTGGCTATGGAAGCTTATATTTAAATGTGTGTGTGTATCCTCTTGCTGCTGTTTAAGTCTCTGTATGTAGTGTTTCTCCATTTTGGTTGACACTGAACTCACAGATCTTTTCAGTAAGTAGTTCAGTGCTCCTGAGTGTGAGTACTTCCTTTTACCTGTCTGACATTCATGGACACTTGGGTCGCTTCTAGTTTTCAGTACTGCCATGAGTCTGCTGGCGTGGGTGGTTGCTTATGGGAATGTGTAGTCAGGGGAGTGTCTAGGAGTGAAATCTCTGGGTCAAAGATGTGAGTGGTCTGAGCTCTGAGAGGTATTACCAAATCACCGTCAGAGAGTTGGTGCAATTCATGTTCGTGGCCACAGGGTATAAATCACGTCACCTCATACCTGTACTGGTAGATTTTTATCAAGCTTTTTTTTTTTGCCAGTCTGATAGGTTAAAAAAATAGTATTTCAGTATGGGTTTTAGTTTGCAGTTTTTAAATTGCGGGTAAGGTTGGGCATTTTACGTGTGGTTTGTGTGTTGTTCAGTTTTGTGCCCTTTTTTAAGGTGACCATGAAAGGTGGCAACAGAAGAAAACACATATTCATTGTGGTCTTGAAGTCAGAGCACCAAGGGTAGAAAAGTGCTTTAGAAGAGGCTGTGGCCCCTGCTCTGGGGAGGGCATGGGGTGCAGGATGGGGGGAGGAGCTGGACATGAGTTTTACAAATAAATGCAGTCGGAATCTTTTTTTTTTTTTTTTTAAGAGTCCAGCTAGAAGCAAATGTTTGTTGAGTGCCTGCCAGGTGCCCACCTGTGCTAAGGCAGCCACTCCCACCATAAACCCATGCCATCTAGTTAGTGGGTCCTCTTTCCAAAGGAAGACTCCTAGACCTCTGGCAGTGAGTCACCGCCCAGGCCAGCGTTCTCAAGTCCCAACCCTCTCCCCACCCCCTGGAATTCCAGAGCAGAGACACCTGACCTTATCCTCAGGCAGATGGTCCAGAGGGGCCAAGGTTGTCCCAGGGGTCACACAGATAATGGGCAGAAACTCCCAAGAAATGCAAACATTCCTTCAGAAAGGGAGGAGCCGCCTTTCCCTGCCCTGGGGGCTGGACACGCCTTCCCCCATTTCAGCATTCTGAGCGCTGCCAGCCCCGCCCAGCGCCCCTGCGGCACTCCACAAGTTTCTACCAGGGGGTCTTGGACGGTCCTGAGCAGTCCATCTGTGAGCCCTACGTTCTCGTGGGTAGAGGCTCCTCCCCCTGGGTCCTCCCCACTCACTGAGGATGAATGAAAGGGGACAAAGCTTTTAAAGGGTCGGGTTTTTTTTTCTCTTTAAATGTTTGTTCTCTTGAAAATCATATTAGTTTCTCCTGAAATTAATTTTTTTCCTTTAACAAGGGTTGCACAAGATTTTAAGATGAAGCATGCATGAGCCTGTTAACTGCTGCTAATCCAAAGTTATTTTTAAACCCTGTGTAATGAGAACATTTCTATGCAGATCTCACCGTAGAGATGGCACCTAAATCCTAGTTGCCAGGCTGTTCTGAGGATCCAGGAAGCAAGTAACCAACCACTTCCTGTTCTCAGCTCAGTGTCTGCTCACACAGGGCCCAGTGCTGTCATCAGCCCAGATATCACTCTGCCCGCCACCATGGATCCTTTCCCAACAGCTCCTGGAGGCTGAGGCTTGACATTCAGATGACGAGACCCAGGCCCAGAGATGTTAACGCTGCTTGCTCAAGGTCATACAGCCCCCAGTTCATGAATCAGAATCAGAATCCAAACTGTCCAACTCCTGCCCGTGAGCCCACAGAACTGAAAAAGGTCCCAGATGATAGTGCCCTGGGTGCCAGGCAACAGGTGGCTGAGTGAAGGGAGGCAGGACCATGTTGACTGTTGGGCAGTACTTGGCCAGCAGGTCGTGGGGGCCTGAGCAGCCAGCCTGTCCAGCAGAAGCCGTTGATGATGCTACCCCATGGCAATCCCTGCACAGCAGTGCGGGTTCAATAAGCCAGATCTTCCCATTTTTTAAGAGGTGTTAGAAGTCTTATTTTTTTATATGGTGTTCAGCCACTTAGTCCTATCTGACTCTTTTGTGACTCCCTGAACTATAGCGCCCCAGGCTCCTCTGTCCATGGAATTTTCCAAGCAAGAATACTGGAATCGGTTGCCATTTCCTCCTGCAGGGGATCTTCCTGACCCAGGAATCACACTCGTGTCTCCTGCATTGGCAGGCAGATTCTTTACCACTGAGCCACCTGGAAAGCCCCATTTTTTTATATGAAATGTTTCAGCTTTTTAATATTGGCAACTAGTTAAAATATACAGGCCAAATTGCAGATCAGTCTGTAAGCTACAGAAAACCCTGGGAGCCAGATCCAGCCATGCCCAGTGGTACATGGTCTGTGTGGCCTCCAGCTCCAGGAGACAGCCTCCAGCAAAGCACCTTCCCAGACCCAGAATAAAGTGACTGCCAAGCAAACTGAGATTCTCCTACCCTGAGAGTCATGTGTGATTGACTGCAGAACCAACATACAGGTCCCTTTGGTCTCATCCTTGTGGTTAGTGAGCCATTCTGCAGGGTGTCACCAGTCACTGAATAGGGTTGAGTGGGCCCTGAGGATACCAGCTTACCCTCGTATTGTGTATTTTTGAGTGGAGACTGTTCCAGGCCTCCCCTGAAGGATGCTTGGACTCAGAAGCAGCGTTTGGGACCTTTCTCTGAAGGCAGACTGATTCAGCCATGGGTCTGCCAGCTTAGCCGTGCTCTGAGGACGTACAAACATACTCTGAACACAGGACCTTAGAGTCACCTTGCCCGCATGCTCTCAAGACCAGGAGCATCACCATCTGGCCTCCCCACAGAAACTTTATGTTTCTCAGTAAACCCAGGGGCTGAGTGAGGAGAGCAGTTTCAGGCACCCCAGCATTGCACTGAGTGAAGGACGGAAGGAGCAGCCACTTGTGGTTGGATTTGTGATAAGAAAAGGTGAAAATCTCAGGGCAGGCGACCTCTGAGAATAGTCAGAGAACAGGGCAAACACACCTGGAGTGTTATATTCTCTTTTCCCCATCTGTGGTCCTCATACCTGTATGCAAACCAGGGACTGAGAATCTGTACTCAAAAGTGGACATCAGGCTTCTAGTGTGTCACAGTGAGATGCAGACCCAGCTCAGAGACGGGCAGACCTGACCCATGGGGACGGAGGCCAGCGTGAGACTCATGTGACAATGGGAACACAAGCCGTCGGAGCGGCTCTGCCCGTGCTCTCGGCAGCCACTCTCACAGTAACCTTGTGGAGCGGATGGCGATGGGAGCTGCCCAAGGGGGCACCACCAGTGGCTCACTGAGCACGTGACCAGGACTCCTCCAGCATTCGCTGGGGAGCAGGGGGGATCGAAAGGGCCCTGACCTGTTTGCCAGCATCACATTTGTCCTTTTGGCTGTGCACACTACTACTCATGCACCACCCTTTAGCATCTTCTGTAACTGCAGCCAGAGAAATCTAAGAACCAGGGTTCTGGTCCAAGAAGGGAGCCGTGCAGTATCTTGAATTAGGTGAGCAACTCCAGCTTCCCGCCTTTCCTGCTTATTATAACCTGAGACTTTTTAGGACGTAGAGCATCCTCTAAACTTTTTGAGAAATATATGGTCAAATAAGAGCTTCCCAGGTGGCACCATGGTAAAGAATCCACCTGCCAAAGCAGAAGAAGCAAGAGCTGCAGGTTTTGATCCTTGCTCTGGGAAGATCCCCTAGAGGAGAAAATGGCAACCCACTCCAGTATTCCTGCCTGGGAAATCCCATGGACAGAGGAGCCTGGCAGGCTACAGTCCAGTAGGTTGCAGAGAGTCGGAGACAACTGAGTTTGCACACAAATGCTCACACACACACACACACACACACACACACACACACACAGAGTCAAATAGATCTTTGTTAGCTCTTTTTTGAAGTTGTTATGATGAAACAGCTTTTCCTGCCACTTGGGAAAAAAACTTGTGTTGAAATAACTTTTAAAACAAAGTAAATACTTTGATGTAGCCAAGTTGGCGTCTACTTCAATGCTGTTTTTTTCTGGGGCCACAGCATGACTGGCACTCACTCCTACTCCTGGCCAGACTAAGGACTATACATTAACATCCACCACTGCATAGACAAAATATATGAAACAGCTGTTTTCAGACGTCGGAAAATAGGTAGCAGAGGACCTCGATCCTTGAACGAGGAAGACAAGTGAGGCGCCTATCGGGCCCCCTGGCTTTCTGCCCCAGGCATCTTCTGGGCTCAGTCACAGGGATGGGAGCACCAAGCAGGGCGCGGTGCCTTCTCTGGTGGAGGAAGCAGGAACAGGCGTCTGGGAAGGCAGAGGGGCTGGAAGTTGCAGGAAAGATTCGTGGGGAGAGGGTGGTGTGGGGGGCGGGGTATGCAGAAGAGAGCTCCAGAAATCTTCGTAGGAATTGTCTTGAGTCTTTACCTCTTTACATGTCCTAGTTCACTGATGTGCAGAATAAAACTCCACAAATTCAGGCAAAGGGAAGATAAGCAGCTTGTAAGCGTAACCATTTCGAGACCTCTAAGATGGTGGGGAGATAGTCAATCTCCAGCCTTCATTCATTGGAGACCCAGAGAAGTCACACCTTCATCATAGAGCTATGTGTCTCTGAAGTGCAGACTCATCTAGACTTACCCTAGAAAGGCTCAAAAACAGTCTTTGAAATGATGAAATGAGAACCTAACAGCCTGTAAAACAAAGCTCAACATTCTTAAAAAGACAAAATTACAACACAATACCTAAAATGTACAATAGCCAGTTAAAAATTTCAAGACTTGTGAAGAAGCAGGAAAATGTGATCCAAAGCCAAGAGGGAAACCATTAATGGAAAGAGGTACAGAAATGACAGAAATGAAAAAACAAGCAAACAAAGATGTTGAAATGACTGTTACGACTATATTCAGGTATTTAAAGGGAAACAATGATAAGAACTGAAACTATAAAAAAGAACCAAACACCACTTCCAGAGATGAAAAATACAGTATTTGATAAGGAAAACACATTGGTAGGATTAACAGTAGAATAGAGATAGCAGAAGGAAAAACAAGGAACTTGAAGACATAGCAACAGAATCAACCCAAAATGACACACAGAGAGAAAACATAGGGCATAGAAAACAACTTTGGCAACCTGAAGAAGAGCACCCACCAGTCTAACAGAGAGGAGAAAGAGGGGCAGAAAAAGTGTTTGAAGAAATGATGCCCTTTTTTCCCCCCCTAAATTTGACAAAAACTCCTAACTCACTGTTTCAAATAATTTGTCAACCCCAAGCACCAGGATAAACACACAGGCACACATTCAATCCAGGGAATATCATAATCAAGTTTCTGAAAATCACCAATAAAGTAAAATCTTAAAAGCAGTCAAAGAAAAGACACATTACTTAAATATGAATGAAGGTAAAAATTATGAGAGACTTCTCTTCAGAAACTATAGCTCCCAGGCGACAAGGGATCGTCGATCGTCTCTAAGCTGAAAGGAAAAGGAGCTCACAAAGTAGAATTCTCTATCTAGCAAAAAGATCCTTTAAAAATGGAGGCAAAATAAAGACGTTCACAGACAAACCAGATAGAATCCATCACCAGCAGACCTTCACTACAAGAAATAGTAAAGGACATTCTTCAGGCAAAGGAAATGATGGCAAATGAAAATTGGGGTCATCAGAGAGAAATACAAAGGCAGCAGGTGAGTTTGTGGATAAATAATGGAAATAGGCTTACGGTTTTCTTTGGAAGATCACTGGCTGTTTAAAGCACACGCGAAGACAGTGTATGATGGGGTTTGTGACACACGTACGAGTGAAATGTGTGACAAGGCGGCAGAAGTGATGGGGAAGGGAAAAGAAAGGACACTCCTGTCGGGCTCCTGTTCATGAACTTGTATAGTACTACTTCAAGGTAGAATGTGACAAATTAAAAACGTATATGCCATAAACAACAAAACAAACAAAAAGCACAAAGATGTGTAGCTAATAGAGTTGTAGCAGAGATAAAATGGGGTTTAAAAAAAACACGAATTCAAGAGTGGGTAGAAAGAGACTTCCCTGGTGGTCTAGTGGCTAAGACTGTGCTCCCAATGCAGGGGCCCCAGATTTGATCCCTGATCAGGAAACTAGATCCCACACGCTACAGCTAAAGATCCTACATGCTGAAACTAAAAAAAGATCCTGAATGCCACAATAAATATCCAAGTTCCTGCATGCCACAACTAAGACCCAGCATCACCAAATAGATAAATATTAAAAAAAAAAAAAAACCACTATAAAATGTCTAGAAGAAATCATAGGATATCTTTGTGACTTTGGGATAGACAAAAATTTCTTAGGATAGAAAAAAGTCTCAACCTTAAAAGAAAAAAATCTGATGGATTGGGCTTCATCAAAATGTTAAAGTTCTGCTTTTGCAATGACACTCTCAAGAAGGTGAAAAGATAAGCTGGGAGAAAATATTTGAACACATATCAAGGACCTGATCCAGAATATATAAAAAACTTTACAACTCAGTGGTAAATAAATAAGCCCAATTTTTAAAATAGCCAAAATACTACAGAAGACACTTCAAAAAAGAAGAGATACAAATGGCCAGCAAGCCCATGAAAGATACTCAGTGTTAGTCATCAGGGAAATGCAAATTTAAACCACAGTGAGGAGGCCTGGCATGCTGCGATTCATGGGGTCACAAGGAGTCAGACATGACTGAGCAACTGAACTGAGGTGCCACTACACAGTCGCTCAGACAACCAAAACCTTACAATAATATGGCGATATCAAGTGGTAGCAAACACATGGAGCCACTGGAACTACACTGCCTGAGAGAACGCAGGGTGGTCAACTGCTTTGGAAAACAGTTCGGCAGTTTCTTAAAAAAAACAAACTTGCAGCTGCTCTCGCCTCCTCAGAAGGTCCACGCTGTGTCTGTGGAGTGTGTTTCTCTTAAAATAAATCCACTTCTTACCTATCAAAAAGCAAAAAACGTGCTACACGACTCAGCCATTCAGTTCCATGGTAACCATGCAAGAGAAACATCCACGCCCCAAAGGCCTTAACACGAATGTCAGACTGGAAACAACACAAACATGCATCAGTAGATAAATGGAAAAGCAGGTCGCTGTGGAGCAGTGTGACGTGCTGCTTCTCCGTTTATCCGTTGATGGCCAGCGGTAAAGAGTCCGCCTGCCAATGCAGGAGACGTGGGTTGGATCCCTGGGTCTGGAAGATCCCCTGGAGAAGGGAATGACAACCCACTCCAGTATTCTTGCCTGGAAAATCCCATGGACAAGAGGAACCTGGCAGCTACTGACCATGGGGTTGCAAGAGTCGGACACGACTGAGGGACAAAACGAGTGTGCTGAACTACTACTCGACAAGCAGAAGCACCACCAGTACACGTGACAACAGCAGTGAGCCTCAGAAACATTGCTTTGATCTCTGGAAAAACCAGACATCAAGCAGTCCCTAGTGTACTTTGTGTGTGTGTGTGTGTGTGTGTGTTTATTTTTGGCCGTGCTGGGTCTTTGTTGCTGCACGGACTTTCTCCTAGGTGTGGTCAGTGGGGGTCGCTCTAGCTGCAGTGCACGAACCTACTGCAGTGGCTTCTCTGGTGGAGCACAGGCTGCAGAGCGCAAAGGCTCAGCAGCTGCAGCTCTGAGGCTCGTGGACTCTGGCTCAGTAGTTGTGGGGCACAGGCCTAGCTGATCCCAGATGAGGGATCAGACCTGTGTCTCTTATGTTGGCAGGTGGATTCTTCATCTCTGAGCCACCAGGGAACCCCCCTAGGGTACTCTTTTTTTATGTGAACTTCTAGAAACGACCTGCTGCTGCTGCTGCTAAGTCACTTCAGTCGTGTCCGACTCTGTGCGACCCCATAGACGGCAGCCCACCAGGCTCCGCCGTCCCTGGGATTCTCTAGGCAAGAACACTGGAGTGGGTTGCCATTTCCTTCTCCAATGCATGAAAGTAAAAAGTGAAAGTGAAGTCACTGAGTCGTGTCCAATTCTCAGCGACCCCATGGACTGCAGCCTACCAGGCTCCTCCGCCCATGGGATTTTCCAGGCAAGAGTACTGGGGTGGTGTGCCATTGCCTTCTCCAGAAACGACCTACATAGTTAGTAATGACAAAAAGCAGATCAGTGGTTGCTTCAGGCTGGGAGTAGGGATGTTTGGAGTTGAAGGAAATGTTCCATAGACATAGATGTATAGATTTTATACAACTCATTGAAATGTACCCTTAAAATGGGTGTGCTTTATTGTATATAAATTATAGCTCAATAGAAGTTATTTTTTTAAAAAAACAGCAAAAGATCTCCTATGTTCAGCATCACCCAGACAGCAGCTGGGAGCAGCGTATTCTGGAGAACTCTGGCCTTCTGCTCTCAATGTTCTGTCTCCCGCTGCATGGTCCCTCTTGATCTTGGTTTCTAGTCTGGGTTATCTGTGTCTGTTCCAGGCAAAATCAAGAAGAGCCAAAGTAGGACAGACACCCAGTGTCAACTTGCCTCACGCCACTGCAGATCCTTGCAGAATTCTTGTAATTCATATCAATTTACTCAGGCCCTCTTAATTATCCTCCAGTGGGCACTCAGGACTCCTCAGGGAGGTCATTACTGTCGACAGTGCCCTCCCAGCAGGGCCCCAGAGCCTTTTTGGAAGGGCCTCAAGAGCCCTGAAGGTGGGAGGGGTAGAAGAGCCTTTGGCATCCTACAGTCATCCCAGCCAGGGCTGTCCTTTCCCGCAAGCCTGCACTCGAGATTTTGTTTGAAGAAATAGTAACTCAACTTAAAAAAAAAAGGTATAGAATCAGTGTATAGAACAAACCCACCCACTTCTGTTTTTGTTTTCTTCTTATCCATAAGGGGTTATTTGCTCTCTGGAGAACACTGCACATTTCACAGTTTGTGAAGAGAGGGGGGGCCCCCAGGCGCTGGTAGCAGAAGCAGCAGTGGGAAGAGCAGCCACCCTCTGGCCGCAGACAGCCATGACGGGGCGCATCGGGCTGTGTTCCAGTGAGACTTCATTTTCAAAATAGGGCAGGCTGACTTATAGAGTTTTCTTGCGGTTTCCAATACTTTATCCTATTTGCTGGAAGGTGACAGTTCTTCAGAGAAGTGCTCTGTAGTACACAGCAGGCTCATCTGTCCATCCTCCCTGCTGAACTTCCTTGGCGGTGGTGGTTTAGCCACTAAGTCGTGTCTGACTCTTGCGACCCCATGGACTGCAGCCCGCCAGGCTCCTCGGCCCATGGGATTCTCCAGGCAAGAATACTGGAGTGGGTTGCCATTTCCTCCTCTAGGAGATCTTCTTGACCAATCCAGGGATCGAACCCAGGTCTCCTGCGTTACAGGCAGATTTTTTACCAACTGAGCTATGAGGGAGGCACTAACATTTCGTCTTGCAGTGCTTTTCCCCCTAAGTGCATGATCCTGCTATCTTCAGACAGTGACTGTTTCTTCCCTTCAGTGCTTGTAGTCCTGTTTCATTTGATTTCCTTACAGAGCTGGTTGGGGCCCTGAAACTGTGTTAACTGTGTTAACAGGAGGGTCATCGGGGCATCTTGTCTCATTCTCTGACTTGAAGAGATTGAGGCTCATTTTGCACTAAAGTGATTGCTGTGAATTTTTAAATATAACCTCTATCAAGTTAAAATTTTTCCCTTACATTCTTGATTTACCAAGAGTTTTCATCATGAATAAGTGTTTTCACTCATCAGATGTTTTCCTGCATTGATTAAGATAATCGTATATATATTTTTTGCTTATTGTGATGAAATATGGTGGTAGATTTTCCGATATGGAACCCGCCTTGCATTACTGGGATAAACTATACTTGATATATTTTTAATACTAATTTGGCTTGCTAATGTTGATATATATAGTTTTTATAGCTACATTTATAAGTTAAATATTTCTGTGATTTTTTTTTTCCCTTGGGTTGTCTTTATCTGGTTTAGAAATGTAGATTACCTCATAAAATGAGCTCTTTTTCTACTTTTCTGAGTAATTGGAATAAGATAGAAATTGACTATTCCTTGAAATTTGGGTCTCTTCTTTTGAAAATTCAGTAGAACCTCCTGTAAAGCCATCTGAGCCACAAGTCTTTGGGGAGGGAAGTTTTTGATCATCATTTCAATTTTCTTATTAATTATTGGATATTTCAAGTGCTTTTTTTTTTGGTACTGGTTTTGGAACTTTCCATTTCATCTAGATTTTATTAACTTACTAGTGAATAGGTGTTTATAACATTCATTTTTACCCAGTCATTTCCCTGCCATGTTCATTTTCTCTCCCTTTTTTTGGGGGGGGGGATCCATCTTGGCAGAGGTTAATCTTACTCATCTCTGCAGACAACAGTTTGAGTTCTGTTGACGCTCTGTGCCGCTTGTTTTCTTGGAGTTTCCATTTCACTGAATCTTGCCTTTAATGCTGCGACTTCCTTTTTCTTGTTCCCAAGTTCGTCCTGTTCCTTCCTCTCCAGTCTCTCCCCCTGAAGGCTAGCTCATCTCCTGGTAGATGGAACAGTAGTATTTCCAGATAAGTGTATTGGCAGCTGCTTGAGCTCTGTCCTACAAATTCTGAGATTCGATTCTAAATATTTTTCGAATTCACCATATGGTTTCCTACATAATTCAAGGATTATTCAGAAACAAGTTAGTGTCCAAGCAGAAGGGATCTGGGGAGATTTTGATGTTGGTTTCTAATTTTATTGTATTAATATTCTATTTGGAATGAATGGAGATTTGCCCTGTGGCCTGAGGGGCTTCCCAGGTGGCACCAGTGGTAAAGAACCTGCCTGCCAGTGCAGGAGGCATAAGAGACACAGGTTCGATCCCTGGGTCGGGAAGATCCCCTGGAGAAGGAAATGGCAACCCACTGCAGTATTCTTGCCTGGAGAATCCCATGGACAGAGGAGCCTGGTGGGCTACAGTCCACGGGGCCGCAAAGAGTATATGTGGTCTGGTTCTGTGTATGTTCTGTGTTTGGCAAAAAAAGAAAGTGTGCTGTCCGCCTACTAATCTAGACATCTCTGTGTCTAATAACTCAAACTAGTTCATTCCGTTGACTAAGTCTTTGCCATCTCTGTATGGGTTTATGATCAACAGGGGTGATTAAAACCTCCACCTACCTGTTTTTGGATTATCGACTTTGCCTTGCAGCTCTTTCAGATGTTATTTGGTATGTTTTGAAGTTGTCCCTTCACCAGGACTCAGAATTCTTCTTTACACCTTACAACAGTTTGTGCTTAATTTTATTTTTTTGTTTGTTTTCAATTTTTATGTGTCTTTTTTGTTTTTGTTCTTGGCCACGCCACCACAAGTCATGTGAGGTCTTATTCTCTGACCAGGCCCCCTGCAGTGGAAACAGAGCCCTAACCATTAGACCACCAGGGGATTCCCTGTCTTTTGTTTTAAATGGGTCTAAAACATCTTTACACATCTTGCTGAATCTTGTTTGTTTGTTTTGAATAAATCCAATTTGAGAATTTTTCTTCGTTGGTGAATCTAACTCATTTATCTATTGGGCTTAATTCTCCATGGTATTTATTTCTCATCTGTTTACTTTATTTCTGTTTATTTTTTCTACATTCCTACCTTTCATTGGAGAAATCAAGTTTCCTTCCGCTGCATTATAAGTTACACATTCTCCTTTTGCCCAAGGATAATCTCACTCACTCACACGTGTTTACGCAGCCCTATTGATTTCTCACACTTGTTACCACTTCCGGGTTTCCCCTCCATAGGCATGTTCTCTATGCGCTCCCTTTCTCCCCACATCTGCCATCCCACCCCCACCACAGCCGCAATGTCTGGAATTCTCATTTGGGGTTGTTGTGGGTTTGTATAGGTTTGATTTTCCTATTTCTCAAGTGTCCGGCACCTTCTTCTATGTTTGTTTTTCTCCATATGGAAGCACTTCTCCCAAGAGTATTCTCAATGTGGCTCCTTAGACGGAACCAGAATTTTTATCCCACTTGTTTGAGAAACCCTCCTGCCTGCATCCCTGTAGGGATTTTAAACTTTGTGTTTAACAGAGTTCAGTACAAAGATGTAGAAATTTATGTGTAAGTTTAACATATCCAAATTATGCCCTCCGTTAACATCCTATAAGAATGCCATTCATTCTTCAAGTAAGCATAGTAGCAATGAAACATGCTGGGAAATGAGGGGTTTGTTTTATTTATTTTTATTTCTGGCTGCGCTGGGTCCTCTGGGTCTTTGTGGCTGCACATGGGCTTTCTCTAGTCACGGGGACCAGGTGCTGTGCTCTAGTTGTAGTGTGTGAGCTTCTCCTTGCAGTGGCTTCTCTTGTTGTGGAGCCCAGGCTCGAAGATGCGCAGGCTGCAGTTGTGGTGGTATATCAGGTTAGCCGCCCCGAGGTGTGTGGGATCTTCCCCGACCAGGGATCGAACTGGTGTTCCTTTCATTACAAGGCAGGTTCTTAACCACTGGACCACCAGGGAAGCCCAGCGTTTGCTTTTTAACTTGGGAAAGATGGTGAAAGATTTTCTGTGCTTTGCATATGTGGCTCTCATTGGCCTGGTTTCTTTTGATTCAAAAGTTCGACCACGAGTGCTTTTGGTACCATCACACACCCTACTCCGTTTATATCTGAGTTTAAAATAGAGAGCCAGTTACAATCCTGAACGACAGATGTCACACACGAGTGAGCAGGAGATCTCATAGCATAAAATTCTGTTCAACTTTCCACGGACCCTGCTACCAATATGCGGGTTTCAGGATTCACTCTGCAACCAGGGCTGAGCCTTCTTTGGTCCATGTGGGGACTGAGGGAACCCTGCAGAAAAGCCAGCCATCCACAGAAGGGGCGCCCGACTCAGGGCGGGGGACGCAGGTCAGGCGTTCAGAGCTCCACGGGAGCCCTGCTCTTGGCAGTGCCTGAGGAAGGCCTGACAGGGGCAAGAGCTGCGTTCTCACCTCCAGCCCAGAGGCTGCAGGTTGACTGTCCTGGCCTTTTGCTCTCAGCCCAGCTGCACCACCCCTGTGTCAGGCCGGGGGCCCCCATATGTAGGGCCCGGGCATGAGGTGGCTGTGTGTCCAGGAAGCTTCGCTAAGGGCTGGGCCTGGCACCGAGGCGGCACTTGGCACATGCCGTGCTTGTGTCCACGTGGTCAGTTGTTCTGGGCCCAGGCCCCTGGAGAGGCTTCCTGGCCTCCTCGCCAGCCTCAGGCCCCCCACTTGAGCTGAAATCAGACAGCAACAGAGAAGCTGTGGGCAACTACGGGGCACACAGTAGGTCTTTGCAAAGCTCACCCCCAGCCCTGAGTGCTGTGTGCCTGCTCTGCAGGGCATATCTGTCCTGGATAAGCAGTGAGGGGATTGGGAGGGGGTTCCCAAAGCAGCCCACAGGGTCCTCAGGGTCATCACTTGGGGCCTGGAACAAGACCTGCAGCTACTGTGTTTGGGGCCAATTGGCAGCCCTCCCAAGGGGGCACATTTCTATGGAAAGGAAGAGTGTTGCCTCACTCACAGCGTCCCCCCTGCCAAGAGGAGCAGAGGGCAGCCCCTCGAGGCATGTGTACTGCCAGTCCTCACCCTGGCTAGGTGCAGAGGTGGGTTGCCCCTCCATGGGAGGACCCTAGGATTCTTGGGTTCCTGGTCTGACCTCCTGAGGGGCAGAGCCTCCACGAGCCCCTGTGAAAGTGCGCCTTTTCATGAGTCACCTTGTTCATCTGGTTTCCGTTGTTGGATCTCTATGGAAAGAAGTGTGTTAGTCGCTCAGTCACGTCCGACTCTTTGCGACCCTGCCAGGCTCCTCTGTCTGTGGGATTCTCCAGGCAAGAATGCTGGAGTGGGTTGCCTTTCCCTTCTCCACGGGATCTTCCTGACCCAGGAATTGAACCCAGGTCTCCTGCATTGCGGGAGGATTCTTTCCCATCTGAGCCACCAGGATAGCCCCTCTATGAAAAGAAGGCAAATCAACATCAACCCCCACCTCATATGGCATCATGCCCTCCCTGCTGTGTCCCCACACCACCTTACAGAGGACACACGTTGTCTGGGTGCAGCCTGGGCATTCAGCTGCCCTCCACCCTCCCAGTGGGGGAACCAGCCAGGCTTGGAGGCCCAGCCACTGCTTTCCCCCGCCTCCCGGTCCCCAGCCCCCACCGTCCTGACCTCTGTCCTGGCGCTGTTTCCCCCTCCCCCACTTCGCCCCTGCACTCAAGAGCCTGCCCCCTCTGCCCACCCACCCGACGTGGCCTTTCCCCGCCCCTCTCCTCTGAGGAGCTGGGCCCCAGACAGGGCCCGAGAGGGGGTAGGGTCACGACGGAGGCAGTGCCGGCTCTCCTCTGCCACAGAGCCTTTCCCCTCTAAGTCCCCTGCCTGAGGCACTTCCTGAAGCCCAGGAGGGGAGCCACTCAGGGCCACACTGAGGGGCACTAGCAGACAGTCCTAGGTGAGCCCAGAACCAGGGAGGAGGTACCCCCAAAAATGATGGTAAGAAGGAGCAATTAGGGGTTGGCGTCAGGCGTTAACTTCAGGAAGGTGGGGGGTAGGAGTGGTGATGCTGGTCTGTTAACCAGGGCTGTCTGGTCAGTGCCCCCAGCCCACGGCTGGGAGTGGCTGCAGGGCCCTGAGGATCTGGCATTTCCTGCCTGCCCCTCCTGCACGCTGCTGAAGGGAGTCAAGCCTGAAGTATCAGCCCAGAGCCTCTGCACCAGGGGCCTGCAGCAGTTCCCAGGCAGGCAGGGCTGCTCAGGACAGGCTCAGGGGTCCATGTCACCCACCATCGACACCTCTCATACACTGAAGCTTGGGGCTCTATCCCACAGGATCTGTGGCGGGGAGTGTAACAGAATCTAACTTTTAACCACTGACTCACAAGGATGCCCAGGGTGAGGGTGAGGAGTCCTAGTGGGTATAATTCCCCCAACTTGAGAAATGTAGAACTTGGGGACTCAAGGTGCTCCCAGGGAAGCAGGAGAGAGGTCTCAGCAGAAGCGGGGGGCCATCAGCACCCAGAGGGGATCACCCTAGAGTGGAAAGGGAAGGCCCAACAAGACCAGCGCGACTGAAGTGAGCCTGAGGGGGTCCTGCCCCTTGTGGCCTAGGCTACAACTGGGACCTGAGTCTCAAGTAGCGCCCCAGCTCCACAGAAGGTTCTGGAGAACCAGGGTGGACATGGCTCCATATCCCCTTCCTCAGGAGCTCAGGGAGTGCCTTTCCAATTGCCTTTAGAGGCCTGACGTGCCTGTGCTCAGAGCCACCCTGATGGGCAGGCAGATGGGAAGACAACTGAGAAGGGAGCTGGGCAGCAGCTCCAAGCAGCCAGAGAGCTGGGACTCCTATAGGCCCCTGTGCGCAGAGAGCCCCAGGAGGCCCCGAGACAGGAGACTAACCCTCCTCCCTGCAGGGCTCTGGTCCATGAGATGTGCCAGGCTCCAGGTCAGTAAGGGAAGGTCATGGGGAAGACCACCCACCAAAAGGGCAGGCCCACAACCCCCTCGACTCAGCCAGCCCCTGCCGGGCCCCCATCCTGCCCCCAGGTTCATACTGGGAGGTCTTGGGCATTTCACTGAACCTTCTCGAAGGCTGGGGCTGTACCAGCAGCCCGTAGGAGGTAAGTGCTATGCCCCTAAATGTCCCTGAAGCCTCATCAGAGCCAGAGCAGAAAGAGAGCAGAACAGGTCAGGCGAGGAGGAGACGGCAGAGAGCACCCCGGGGGCCTCGCTTCCACACCCCACCCGCTAAGTGAGGTCTGAGTGAGGGCACAGATCACTCAAGCAGAGACCACCACTCGGGCACAGGAAGTGTCCTAAGGCGAGCAGGCCTGACTTGTTCAGCTTCATGCCTGACTTGTTCAGCTTCATGCCTGAGCCAGGACTGCCATGCTCTGGACGCCTGTCCTGGAGGAGCCAGTCACTCCTTCAGGGCGACTTTGCAGAGAGAGAGACAGAAACCAGTGCCCTGCAAGGCTGGCTGTGCCGTCCTTTCAGCTCAGAGGCCCTGCTTCTAGGCAGACAAGTTGGTCAGCCTGGCCTGTGCTTCCAGCAGAAACATTGGAACCACCTGCTTGGCATCCGGCTGAACTAGCAATCAGCTCCTAACCGCTGGCCACAGGGAGCACGGCCTCCCAAGCAAAGGTCTTGGGCCCTAGGCTGGCCCTTCTCCCTACGCCTCACCCCCCAGGCAGACAGTGGGATGGACTCAGGTCATGCCCACGAACCCTTGAAGGGGCTGGTCCCTCAAGTTGTAGGGAGGGACCCCCAGCATCGCAGTGGTCAGGCTCCTGACCCTCCCCAATGGCAATGGCCTTCCAGAAGGAAACCAAGTTAGCAGGATAGGGCTGACCAGAGATCCCTTTATAAGCACTTGTAAAGGCATCTAGGGTGAGAAGGTCTCTGTGTAGAGAGGAAGAATTCACCCAGGGTTGAAGAACCAAAGACATGGGTGCTTTCTCAATGAGGGAGGAGCAGCCATGGCCACAGGAAGTAAAGGGAAACCTGGGGATGTCCAGGGACCCCCATCCTCACCCCACTCCAGGACCTGGCGCTGGCAGGCTGGGGGCAGGGGGAGAACGGGACCTGGCTCAGCTTTGGGTCTGAGGGCACAAGGCAAGGCCACTGGGTGTGACCCCCGAAGCCCCCAGGAAAGGAGAAGCAGCTCCAGACATCTCCAGAGGCCAGAGGAGCAGAAAGGGCACAAGACGAGAGAGGGGACCAGGGCCTGGGTGCCCCTGGCCAGCGCCCAGCTCATGGTGCTGGAGTCACTGCAAGAAGCCTGGCTCACAGCCCTGTGTGTGCTTTCCAAGTCCCGGCCTTTCCTGCCACCCAGCTCCATGCCAACCCTGTTCTTTCCCTCCAGAGGCTGTGCGGCTGCTCTGCTGGCCTTTCCCCAGATGTCTGGGCCAGTTTGGTCCCTGACGTCCACCTGTGCAGCACGTGGCCATGTGCTGGACGGACCCCTCCAGGACTGCTCAGTGTCACACCGCCAGGCCCAGGGTGGTGGGCTCGGTGACACTGGGCAGATGGTGTGTGTCCCTGAAGTGTGTCTCACATGTGTGAGATGCCAGTACCAGGCAGCCAGGCCCCACCTATCCTGTCTTGACGCCCTGTGTCAGCGTTCTTTTATTTTTTACATTTTTTTTTTTTTTTTGGCTGAGCCACATGGCATGCGGGATTGCGACCCCGACCAGGGATCGAACTCATGCCCCTTGCATTGGAAGCACAGAGTCTTAACCCTGCATGCTGGGCCAGCCCAGGAGGGAGAGCTGCCGCTGAGCTTGCATCATCTCACCACTGCTTTTTATTTTTTTCATTTTTTATTTATTTTTATACAGCTTTTAAAGGTTATGCTCCATTTACAGTTATTACAAAATACTGTCCATATTCCACATGTTGTACAATACAGTCTTGTAGCCTCACAGTTGCTTTTTAATAACATCTGCCTGGTACATTTTTTTAAAAAAAGAAATACATTTTTAGTTTTAAAAACTAGGAAAACAGTGAAAAGCTCAAGGGACTTTTCAGACATCACCTAGAATGCCCTCGTGCAAAGACAATTGTTGCCAGTATTTCGGGAGGGCTGCCCTGGAGCAGTGGCCCACACTTAGAGCATGTGCTATAGCTCCAGGGTCCTTGGCCTGGGCCTGGCCACGCGCATCAGGGCTGCTGTGCCGCTGGAGATGCTCGCAAGCATGGCCAGAGGGCACAGGGTGGATGACAGCCTGGGAAGTGCCGTGAGTCAACCATTAACCTCGGAACCTCCGTGGGACCTGTTACGAAATGATCACGACAGGAGATGTTTTCACAGCCAAATATCCTGTGTGCCCAGTGGAGGGGCAGGTCCAGGTCCTGCAGAACACCTGGAGAGCACATGTCCACGCAGACCCTCTGTGCGGGACACCAGGGCCAGGACCTCCAGATACAGCTGTTGCCCCGGAGGACACTGGCCTGCATGGGCTCCCACAGGAAGCTGGCATGGGATCTCTGGTTCCTGCTGGTGGGAAGCTCAGCCAGCACTCAGTGAACCCAGCTCTCCTTGCATACCGCATCCTCCTGCCCCATGATGACTCACCCTCCTTTCTCTTTTCTCTTCACCTGCTAGAGCGCCCAGCACCGACAGCCTGTAGCCTCCGGCACCCCGAGGGGAGCCCCATCACGACGTGGGCAGCCTTTGGTGTTGAAGGGATGAAGATGGAAGCCCAGACAAGGGGCAAGCCTGCTAGACACCCCAGGGTTCATCCTCCAAAACATAAAGGCTGCCAGCGGCCCCCCAAGATTCGGAACTACAACTCCAAGGACTGACCTCCTCGCTGCCCCACCCCACGCCGCCCTCTCCCCGTTCTGATCCCCTCCTTTCTCCTCTCCCCACCCAGCGCCTTCCCTTTTCCCCTCCTGCTCCCTTCCATCCAACCTGTCAGTCTTCTTCCCGGCCGCCTCCTCCTCGGTGCTTTTGTCTCCATGTCAGGGCTGCACGCACGTGTGTGTGTGTGTGTGTGTGTGTGTGTGTGTACAGTGGGGGTGGTGAACTGCTAAGGCACCTCACAGAGTGACCACCGAATCCCAAATTCTTCTTCGAACTCGGGAAGGACAGTAAAAGATTCCCAGGGCTTTGCACATGTGACTCTCATGGCCCGGTTTCTTGTGCTTCAAAGATTCGACCATGAGTGCTTTTGGTACCATCACACACCCTACCTCGTTTATATCTGAGTTTAAAATAGAAAGCCAGTTACAGTCCTGAACTACAGATGTCACAGACAAGTGAGCAAGAGATCTCGTAGCATAAAATTCTGTTCAACTTTCCACGGACCCTGCTACCAATATGCGGGTTTCAAGATTCACTCTGTGACCAGGGCTGAGCCTTCTTTGGTCCATGTGGGGACTGAGGGAACCCTGCAGAAAAGCCAGCCATCCACAGAAGGGGCGCCCGACTCAGGGCGGGGGACGCAGGTCAGGCGTTCAGAGCTCCACGG
This sequence comes from Capra hircus, assembly GCF_001704415.2. NCBI lineage: Eukaryota > Metazoa > Chordata > Mammalia > Artiodactyla > Bovidae > Capra > Capra hircus. The sequence goes on from NC_030826.1 coordinate 50,151,156, forward strand.
GAGCCCTGCTCTTGGCAGTGCCTGAGGAAGGCCTGACAGGGGCAAGAGCTGCGTTCTCACCTCCAGCCCAGAGGCTGCAGGTTGACTGTCCTGGCCTTTTGCTCTCAGCCCAGCTGCACCACCCCTGTGTCAGGCCGGGGGCCCCCATATGTAGGGCCCGGGCATGAGGTGGCTGTGTGTCCAGGAAGCTTCGCTAAGGGCTGGGCCTGGCACCGAGGCGGCACTTGGCACATGCCGTGCTTGTGTCCACGTGGTCAGTTGTTCTGGGCCCAGGCCCCTGGAGAGGGTTCCTGGCCTCCTCGCCAGCCTCAGGCCCCCCACTTGAGCTGAAATCAGACAGCAACAGAGAAGCTGTGGGCAACTACGGGGCACACAGTAGGTCTTTGCAAAGCTCACCCCCAGCCCTGAGTGCTGTGTGCCTGCCCTGCAGGGCATGTCTGTCCTGGACAAGGAGTGAGGGGATTGGGAGGGGGTTCCCAAAGCAGCCCACAGAGTACTCAGGGTCATCTCCTGGGGCCTGGAACAAGACCTGCAGCTACTGTGCTTGGGGCCAATTGGCAGCCCTCCCAAGGGGCACATTTCGGTGGAAAAGAGCGTTGCCTCACTCACAGCGTCCCCTCTGCCAAGAGGAGCAGAGGGCAGCCCCTTGAGGCATGTGTACTGCCAGTCTGCACGCTGGCTAGGTGTGGAGGTGAGCGGCCCCTCCACAAGACAGTGGGGTGCTTAGCCTGGCCTACAGAGGGGCAGAGCCCCCCATAAGCCCCTTTGAAAAGCATACATTTCATAAATGTCATCTTGTTTATCTAGCTTTCAGGCTTTGATTTCTGTGAAAAGAGGGAAGATAAAAATCTACAGAGGCACATTGACGTCCTAACCACCGATGCACTGCTTATCCTGGGCACACAGTGTTTGGGGAGCTGCGGAGAAAATGGCAGGTCTCTTCCAGTGTGCCAGGAAGGAGCATGCCAGGAGCAGCTTTGCTGCCGGGTGGCAGGGTCTCCATACTCTGTTTTGTCTGGTACATGGCCATGTAAGTGAGATGTAGCCATGTGACTTCCTTTAGCTGAAAAAGTGAGCCCTGTCTCCTTTGCTAGAAACAGATCCCGTAAGTCCCCATCCCTCTGTGGTGCAAACAAGGGTCTTGAACTCAGCCACCCAGCCTGCAATCGTCCCGTCACCTGGGCCCCTGGTAGACTGCAGTGAGCAGAGCCCCACTGACCAGTGGGAAGTAAGCCTGGGATAGTTTAAGACACCAAGAGTTGAGGGTGTTTGTGCAGCATGGTCTACCCATTCCTGATCCAGGATACTGGGTGTCTGAAAAGCTCTTAAGTAGGAAGGAAAAGAAAATCCCACAAAGTTATTTGGGACAGCAATTGAGCTGCGGGATCTCCCTGCCCTCTCTCCTTTTTTCCTGTCTTGCTCTTTCTTTCAAACCAGAAGTGCAAACCAGAAGTCCCCAGTGCTGACGCCAAGAGGAAGACGAGGAGGAGGGATGAGCTGCCACTGGAGCACTGTAGGGTTTGAGGGAGGGGCACCTGAAGCCAAGTTACCTGGTTTGGCGTGGCAGTCCCCTTCTGTCCTGCCCAGAACATCTGTGGCCAGTGCCATGCCCCACAGTCTTCAGTTTCCGAGACAGGGGAGGAGAGCAGCAGCGTTTGATTACAAGAGGAATCGGCCGGGCACCTCTGCCAGGGCTTTTCTGACCTCACAAGGGTCTATCAGTGGTCCCAGGAGATAGTAAGGGCCGTGCAGGGCGTGGCCACCAGGCCGTCCTTCCCGGGCTCATGTGATTCCCGATCCGTGTTGTCTTGTTTGTTTTCAGTCTGGAAAGTCAAGGATTTTTTTGTGTGTGTATGTATAAAATCGATAAACATTTGAGCACGGGAATTACAGAAGGAGGGTGTGCGGGCGAGGAGAGAACGCACTTCCATTGGTTCGTGTGCGTGCCAGTGGGTGAAAGTGGCCACGTGCGCGCGCGAGTGCCTCTGCCCAAGGAGACTCCTTTGTTCAAACCACACCAAGAGGTGTCCGTGCATAGGCCGCTCGCCAGATGGCCGCGCCCCGTCCCCGCGGCCATCTGCGGAAGGCCCCTGCAGGCCTCGGAGCTTCCCCCGGGTTCCCGCACTCGCCCCGCGAATTTCAGCGGCGAGGCAGGGAGGACCGGAGGCGCTGTGCTGCAGTGACCGACAGTAACCCCGCACAGGGCACCCTCGGCCGGGTCAATGACCGCGCTCGCTCCGTTGCGGCCCGCGCAGCTCCCGGGGCAGCCCGGCCCATCACCCTATCACCTAGCAACGCCCACTCGAGGGGCGCCATTGGGCCAGCTCGCACGCCCCCGGCCCCCAATTGGCTGCGGCTGCAGAGAGAGCCACGCCCCCGGCCCGGCCCCACGCAGCCCGGACGCGGGCCGGTCAATTCGTACGCCTGGGGGTCCGTCTAGCCCCCAGTGTTGCCCTAGTATGACCCTCAGAGTGACCGAAGTACGCCCGTTCCGTTTCAACCGCGCGCCGTGCACACGTGGCCCCCGCGGTCCCGGGGGTGGGGGCGGCCCCGGGAGGCGTGGAGCACGGAACGGAAGTTGGGGGGCGGGGGTGACACCGTGCCCCGCCCCGGAGCCCCCCGAGTCCGGGGCCCCCAACCCGGCGCCCCCCCGGGCGCGCCCCCGCGCAGGGTCCCGGCTCCCGGCGGCGGCGCGCCGCATCACCCCACTGGCGGCGGCGCGCCTGGTCCCGGGGCGCAGCCCCGACGCTCATTGGCCTGGGCGGCGCAGCCAAGCTGTCAGCCCATGTGGCGTGTCCGCACGGGGACGGCCGCGGTTAAATAGCGCCGGCGCGGGCCTAGAGGGAGCCAGAGAGACAGTAGCGGCCTCCCCTCCACCGCGCGCTCCATCCTCGCTCTCCTTCAGCCGTTCGCACAGCCGCCCGCGCCCATACCAGGTACAAGCGGCCAGGCCGGGCCGGGGTCGGAAGTTGTGAGTCGGGAACCCGGTCCTGGGGCCAGACTGGATCAGGGGCTGGGGCGGGAGCAAGGCGGCCGGGCTCGAGGGGGCGCCGCCGGCCCGCATCCTCTGGCCTTGGGTGCGCATGGTTCGGCGCGCTGATGGTGAGGGCTCATCTCGCACAGCCTGCCCTGGTCTCGGCGTCCGAGCCTCCGGTCTGTATGTTCGAGTCCCACGAGACCCCCGAGGCTAGGCGGCGAAGGGCCCTCGCGCCGTGCCTAAGCCCGGCGGGGCAGGTGGGCAGATGGCGAGGGGCGGACGCCCGGGAACGCCGCGAACAGCCATTTTGGTCTTGGGCTGGGCCGGGAGGCTGCAGACCCTCGAGGGCCTGTTGGAGCCCCCAGCCGCCACGCCCTGGAGGGCCTCCTTTTCCGGCTTGGCCGCCGAGCCCCTCCACCCGCGGCATCCCGCTGCCTTCGGGTGCAGGATAGCCGTCTCGGCCGACCGGAGGGCCTGAGAAGAGGGGAAGGACGTGGATGGAGGAGGCGCAGGGCCGTATAAGGACGGCTTCTCCACCACGTGGGCTCCGTTTGGAGCCCCCAAAGTTCCAGCGGGAGAGCCACTCCTGCCGGGTACAACCTCGCGGCGGCGCGCGCGGTTTCGCCAGCGCCGCAGGGGTCTCCACCCTTTTGCTTCGTCCCGCCGGACTCCGCGTGAATAGCAAGTAGGGGGAGAACAGAGCGGGCGCTTTCTGGAGAAGCAGCCGCCCCGGGAGCTGGTGCTTCTGGGCCGGCAAAGGGCTCTTTATTCAACGCTGGGGGAGGGGGCTCCCTCTGCCGGGACGCCAGGGCGATCAGGCCACCCAAGGAAGACGCTCTCCACTCCTACTTTCCCATGCTTAGAGAAACCCTAAAGGGCCGGTAGTTGGCGAGTTCACCAGTCATCGGCGCCATAAGGCCCTGGAGCCTTGGTGGAAGTTTGCAGGACCAACCTTGGCCTTGCCCCCTTCCTCAGGGACTGCACAGGAGCCCCCATCCTGGGCCCACAGGCTCAGGGTAGACTAAGTTCCCTCGTTGGTGCTGGGAGACCTGGGTCTGGGTGGACAGGCAGGCTGCTGGATCAGGAAGTAGGCAAGCGCAGCCCTGAGGCCTCGACCTGTGCAGATGTGTGGGTCTGGGTAGTGCTTGCCTGGCAGCTGACCGAGAGTGGTTCTCCAGGTTGGAGCCTGCTGGAGGGGCCGTACAGGCTGGGGCTGCCCACTGTGGGACAGGGACCAATTTTTCCCCAGAGCCCCTCCAGGTGTTGGCACTGTTGAGCCCAAGCTGTGGTTCCTGCCTGGAGGGCAGCTCAGGATGCTGAGCGCAGAGCCAACTAGTCAGTGTGGGCACTTCTTCCCACCCCCATATTTGCCCTTTCTCCTTCGCCTACTAAATTCCCTGGGCCACCTCTTAACAGGATGACAGCCAGGCAGTCCCTTCCTCAGAAGGGTTTGGGCCCTGCCTTCCACTATGGGGCCCCTCCTGAGTCTCCTGCAGCAGGGCTGTGGTGGGGTCACCCCCGGCCAAGGCCAGTGCCCAGAGAGCCCAGTGTGCGGTGTCGGCAGGCTGGACCAGAGTGGACTCCCCTTTCCCAACCACCATACATGCACTTCACACACGTGCACACACAACGTCCCAGCAGGGGCACAGCCCCAGAGCCGGCCATGTGGATCTTTGTTGCAGGGCTTTCTGAGCTGCTGTTCTCAGACCCTTGGGTGGGCCAGATGGAGGAGGGGGATCAGGAAGCCAGGGTTGGGAAGCAGCTGGGTCTCCAGCGAGGCTGTGGACTGGCAGTGCCGGGGCGCAGGCTGACCAGTGTCCGGGCCCCCACGCCACCCTCCTTGCAGAGAGCAGCCATGGAGGAGGTGGTGATCGCTGGCATGTCCGGGAAGCTGCCCGAGTCAGAGAACCTGGAGGAGTTTTGGGCCAATCTCATTGGCGGCGTGGACATGGTGACAGATGATGACAGGCGGTGGAAGGCGGGTAAGTGGGCCTGGGGCTCCCCGCCTACTTGAGAGATTCTTTTCTCACCGCTTCTGTGGACGCGCTCTCCCGGGTTACCAGGGCAGGCCTGTTCTGACCTGCACTCTGGTCCCAGTGGCAGAGCCAACGGTCACCTAAGGTGAGGCCATGTTATAGCCTCTTTCTGGAGACGGTACCAGAAGGCTCTGGGCTAGGGGAACGTGGAAACTCTGGCCAGTGGGCTAGGTACTGTGGGAGTCTGGAGTTCCCTGGGCGTAGCCTTTGTCCCTTTCACAGACCAGGGGCATTGCTTGGGGGTGGAGCCAGGGCAAGGCCAGGTGGGTGAACACCTCCGGCCAGCCACTGCCCGCCCACGTGCTGTCCCAGGCGGTCAGATAAGACATCAGGCTCCCCCGGGAAGCTGGTTTGACTCCCTCACGCCCAGTAGGTTCTCCCACAGAGCGGCTCCACCTGATCTACAGGGTGTGAGTCAGTGTGGCAGAGCCTGGCTGGCCTTAGCTGCCAGGCTGGGATGGGGCCAGGCAGAAGGTCTCCAGCCAGGTCAGGACAGTGGGAGGTGGGAGGAGGCAGCGCTGCCCCCTACAGTGCTCTGCTCTGCTCTGGGGCCATCACCCATGAGGTTCCCCCTGCCCCAGGGCCCCTCTCAGAAGTGGGCCCACCCATCCCAGGGAGCTTCAGCTCCCTGTTGCAGCAGGGACTCCCCCGCAATCAATCACTCGGGGCCATGATGTCCTATGACTGATTTCTCCACCTGTGTGTGTTCCCTAGGACTATATGGCCTGCCTCGGCGGTCAGGCAAGCTGAAGGACCTGTCCCGGTTTGACGCTTCCTTCTTCGGGGTCCACCCCAAGCAGGCACACAATATGGACCCCCAGCTCCGCTTGCTGCTGGAGGTCGCCTACGAGGCCATTGTGGATGCAGGTGGGCCATCTGGGGTGCTGCAGAGGGCCTGTCCCCGAGTTCCTGCTGCTCTTCTTGAAAACCTCCCTTTTTGCTTCTAAAAAGCATCGTGTGTTCATAACAAAACATCCAAAATGGACGGTACTGAGGAGGGAGCGGAGTCCCGGGCTGGGGCCGACGGGGTGGAGAGGTGTGGGCCTCAGGCAACTCAGGTTTCACAACTGCACACCAGAGGTATCCTGGACATGTCCTGTCGCCCCAGTTTCCTCACTCCCCATTGCGTGGCTGATCTTGGAGGCGAGGGCAGGACACCAGTGCCAGGCAGAGCAGGAGGAAGGATCTGGCCCCCGGACTCTCACCCTCCACTCCCCTCTGCTGGGTTGTGCCTAGCCTTGGAAAAGTGCTTCGAGGGCACAGACTTGTCCCAGGGACACTGGGGAACATGGAAGTTGTGCTGAGTGGGAGAGGGAAGGCTGGCCATGGGGGTGAGGCCCCTCAGCAGCTGGGCGACTGGGCAACCCAGGACCTGCCTACTGCCACCTGTGGTTTGCAGGGCGGGTACCCTGGCCTTACAGGTCTCTTGTCCTGCAGCAGATGCTAAGTAGCCCCTGGGGTTGACCCTTGAGTGTGACACGGCACCCTTGAATGTGACAGGGTCCTGGACAGGCACTGCTTGGGGGGAGGGGCTGGGAGGTGGAGGCCTTCCCACTGCCCAGGCCCCACCCGGAGACCTTGGATGCTGCTCTCCAGGGGCTGGCCAGTGCCCCTCCCTCCTTCCCAAGCCTGGACACTCGGCCTTTGTCTCTCTCTGTCTTCTTATCTTGGCCCGCCCAGGGCAGGCCGCTCTCAGGGCTCATCAGACCCTGCCAGCAGTACCAGTGCCCAGGGGAGTAGCCTTGGGGACAATACTGTCCTCTGTCCCCACCTCCAGCTCTCTCTGGCCTCTGCCTGACCCAGAGACTGGAGCACCATCTGGCACCCCGCCTGTCCCTCTGGCCCCAGTTTCCTGTGACCTGATTATCCGTTGTCAACCCTACCTGGGCCGGCCACCCCACTCTGGCTCCACTGTCTCTTCCCTGACTCCCCAGCCACTCGAGTCAGGCAAGGTGGAGCTCCTCTCCCCTGCAACATAGGATCGAACCCTGGGTTCAATCCCATGGAGATGGGAACAGCAACCCACTCCAGTATTCTTGCCTGGAGAATCCCATGGACAGAAGAGCCTGGGAGGCTACAGTCCATAGGGTTGCAGAGAATTGGACACGACTGAAGCGACTTAGCATGCACACAGTCACCCCAGCCAGAGAGGCCAAGGGGCAACGCCTCACCTCCCAGAGCTCGACAGCAGGCTGGGCACAGCACAGCTGCAAGTTTGACTTCTGCCTCCCACAGGCATCAACCCAGCTTCCATTCGGGGGACAAACACCGGTGTCTGGGTGGGTGTGAGTGGCTCTGAGGCTGCAGAGGCTCTGAGCCGAGACCCTGAGACCCTCGTAGGCTACAGCATGGTGGGCTGCCAGCGTGCCATGATGGCCAACCGCCTCTCCTTCTTCTTTGACTTCAAAGGTAGGTGCCCACACAGCCCTTTTGTTTCTGACTCAGGCCTGGGGTCGGGGGAGGCAGGCAGGGGCCGGATGACAGCTGAGACCCTTCCAGACTCTGACCGCACCTTCCCCGGGAAGGCTAGCAGGAGCAAGGTCCTGGTGTTGTGGGTTCCACGTGGAGAGCAGTCAATAGAGCTGTCGGAGCCCCAAGGTGGTAGGGTGGGAAGGCGGTCCCAGAGCTGCACTGTGTCCTTGCCTGCAGGGCCCAGCATTGCCTTGGACACGGCCTGCTCCTCCAGCCTGCTGGCCCTGCAGAGGGCCTACCAAGCCATCCAGAGAGGGGAGTGTGCCATGGCCATTGTGGGCGGCATAAACATCCTGTTGAAGCCCAACACCTCGCTGCAGTTCATGAAGCTGGGCATGCTTAGCCCCGAGGGCACCTGCAAGTCCTTCGATGCATCAGGTGAGGGCATTGGGCATGGGGCCCTGGGCAGTGCCCCCACCCTCGATTCTATCTGGCACCAGCCCCTGAGCCCTTCCCTGAGCTCGTGAGCCTGAGGTGCCCTCCGCCCCCAGGGGATGGCTACTGCCGTGCAGAGGCTGTGATGGCCGTCTTTCTGACCAAGAAGTCCCTGGCCCGACGGGTGTATGCCACCATCCTCAATGCTGGCACCAACACGGATGGCTGCAAAAAGCAAGGTGGGAGCTGACCTGGGGCAGGCGAGAGTGGGGCTATGGGTAGTCAGGCGGGGCTGGGAGTGCTGAGGCCTGGCCCTGCCCCTAGGCGTCACGTACCCCTCCGGAGAGGCACAGGAGCAGCTCATCAGCTCCCTGTACAAGCCGGCCGGGCTGGACCCGGAGACCCTGGAGTACATTGAAGCCCATGGCACCGGTACCAAGGTGAGACCCCTGGCCCTGCTCACATCCCACATCCCATGCCAGAGAGGCACCAGGGCAGGGTCCTGACCTCCCTGAGTTCCCCACAGGTGGGCGACCCCGAGGAGCTAAATGGCATCACGCAAGCCTTGTGTGGCACCCGCCAGGGCCCCCTGCTGATTGGGTCCACCAAGTCGAACATGGGACACCCAGAGCCTGCCTCAGGGCTCGCGGCGCTGGCCAAGGTAGGCAGGCGAGTCTAGGGCCATCTTGTCCCTGCCCCATCAGCTTCTTACGGCCTGCTGGGGGAGGGTCCCTCCAGGCTGTGCTGTGGGATATGGGCCAACTGAGGCCCAGAGAGCAGGCCGCCAGCATGTGGCCAGCCCCTGCCCGGCTTCACAGGGCCAGACATTTCACCCAGCACTTGCTCCACAAGGGGCCAGCCAGAGGGAGCAGAAGCAACAGGGCAGCCTACCTCTCCAGGCTCGCCCTCCCTATGGCCTCCTGACCAGCTGGTAGCTTGGAGGACCCAGGTCACCACTGGTTGAGCTTCTGGGTGTGATGGGAGCTTCCTGGTGGTCTCAGCTGCCTGGGCCACCACAGCCACCTGTCTGCAGCTCTTGGCTTGGGAGATGGGGTGGGGAATGGCTGAGGAGCCTTTGTCTAGACCCACAGCCAATCAGGCCGGGAGGTGGCAGGGCCCGGGTGAGGCCTAAGGCTGAGAGGAAACAGAGCATGTGGCTTGGTCACCAGACCTCCGCACTGGAGCAGGGCAAGCTTGCGGGGCGGGGGTAGTGGGGAGGAGACGAGGTTGCTTGCAGTGGGCGGGGCCTCTGGGTTGACACAGAGGGTCCTCAGGAGGGGATGTACCTGAAGCCCATCCCGACCAGCAGGGGCAGGGAGCCCAGGGCTGGCCGCCCTGCTGACTGCAAGGCACCCACAGGTGCTGCTGTCCCTGGAGCACGGGCTCTGGGCCCCCAACCTGCACTACCACAACCCAAACCCCAAGATCCCAGCACTGCAGGATGGGCGGCTGCAGGTGGTGGACCGGCCCCTGCCCGTCCTCGGGGGCATCGTGGGCATCAACTCCTTTGGCTTCGGTGGCTCCAACGTGCACGTCATCCTCCAGCCCAACTCCCAGCCACCGCCACCGCCTGGCCCACATGCTGCCCTGCCCCGTCTGCTGCGGGCCAGTGGGCGCACCCTGGAGGGTGTGCAAGGTCTGCTGGAGCTAGGCCTCCAGCACAGCCAGAACCTGGCCTTCGTGAGCATGCTCAATGACATCGCGGCCCCCTCCCCAGCAGCCATGCCCTTCCGTGGCTACGCCGTGCTGGGCAGCCAGGAGGGCAGCCAGGAGGTGCAGCAGGTGCCAACCAGCAAGCGCCCACTCTGGTTCATCTGCTCCGGTGAGCCCCGACCCCACCCCACCTCACCCCACCCCAGGTAGTCCCTGAGGGCCGCACGGGCTGGGACTGCACAGCGCTGCCCTGACATCTCCCTCCGGGACAGGTATGGGCACACAGTGGCGCGGGATGGGGCTGAGCCTCATGCGTCTGAGCAGCTTCCGTGACTCCATCCTGCGCTCAGATGAGGCCGTGAAGCCTCTGGGACTGCGGGTGTCACAGCTGTTGCTGAGCACAGACGACATCTTTGACGACATCATCGTCTCCTTCGTGAGCCTCACTGCCTTCCAGGTGTGCCCCTGGGGTTTGGGGTGAGCCGGTGGGCAAGGCAGAGAGCCTGGGGTCCCCGGGACTGGCCTGACCCATCCTGTTCCCACCCCACCCCCAGATTGCTCTCATAGACCTGCTGACCTCCATGGGCCTTCGGCCCGACGGCATCATCGGGCACTCCCTGGGTGAGGTGGCCTGTGCCTATGCCGACGGCTGCATCTCTCAGGAGGAAGCCATCCTCTCTGCCTACTGGAGGGGCCAGTGCATCAAGGAGGCCAACATCCCGCCCGGGGCCATGGCGGCTGTAGGTAGGTGCTGCCCTCTGCTCCCCCATCTAGCTCCACCCCTGGGCCTGAGGGTCTCTGTGGGAGGTGGTCATCTGTACTGGCACCTTTCTGTGTTGGCGCTGGACAGAGGCCAGGGCCTGGGGGCAGCTCGCCAGCCACTGTCCTCACCACAGGGTGAGAACGACCCTGACAGCCTGCCCCGCTGTGCCCCAGATGGCCTTGGAGCCCAGCATACTTGCCCACGGGTGTCAGTAGAGGCCAGCGTGATTTTCACATGAACCCCTGGTGGGGATGCTGCAGGTGGAGGAATGGGCCTGCTCACACTGGGGACAGGCAGGGTTGGGGACGGGAGGAGACCAGAGAGAGCCGGAGGGGCTGTTGGGAGAGTGAGGCCAAAGCCCTCTCTGGTGGGCCAGGCGTGGGACCCGAAACTGGCTCCCGCCCGTAGGACGGCATTAATGACACCTCCACCTGAGACCAGACAACGGCAAGGGTGAAACTGCCTCGTAAAGGTGCCGCTCGGCAGCTGTCATTAGGGCCACCCAGGCAGCATTCCCCTCCCCGGGGAGGGCTGTGTGGGGGTGCCTGCTCCCCATGCCACCCCTTGAGGCTCTCTTCTGCTCCCAGGCTTGACCTGGGAGGAGTGTAAGCAGCGCTGCCCCCCTGGCATCGTGCCTGCCTGCCACAACTCCATCGACACTGTGACCATCTCGGGACCTCAGGTGGGCCCTGGGAGGCGAGGCCTCGTCCCCAAGTCCCCTCCCACCGCCCCCCTCAGGGCGCGCTCTGCGTGGGGAGCCCGGCACCGGCCCAGACCCGGACTGCCGTCAGCACCCCTGTCCTTCCCCGTCTGCGCCCCCCCAGGCCTCCATGTTGGAGTTCGTGAAGCAGCTGAAGCAGGAGGGCGTGTTCGCCAAGGAGGTGCAGACGGGTGGCATGGCGTTCCACTCGTACTTCATGGACGCCATCGCCCCGACGCTGCTTCAGCAGCTCAAGAAGGTGGGCGGCTGTCCCCGCGCTGTGCAGCAGGGGCCCGCCCTGAGGACGGGCGGGGAAGGCAGGCCCCAGTTCCCTCAGGCTGACCCCGCCCACCCCTGCGCGCAGGTGATCCGGGAGCCCCAGCTGCGTTCCCCACGCTGGCTCAGCACTTCCATCCCCGAGTCCCAGTGGCACGAGAGCCTGGCCCGCACCTTCTCGGCCGAGTACAACGTGAACAACCTGGTGAGCCCCGTGCTGTTCCAGGAGGCGCTGTGGCACGTGCCCGAGAACGCTGTGGTGCTGGAGATTGCGCCCCACGCCCTGCTGCAGGTACGCGTGGTCCCGAAGGGCCGGCAGGCTGGCCGGGCCCAGGGGGCTGAGCGGGGGGCCAGTGGGCACTGGTCAGGGGGAGGCCCAGCTTGCCTCTACCTCTGCAGGCCATCCTGAAGAGAGGCCTCCAGCCCAGCTGCACCATCATCCCCCTGATGAAGAAGGACCACAGGGACAACCTAGAGTTCTTCCTCAGCAACGTAGGCCAGCTCTACCTGACCGGGTGCGGCCGCTCTCCCTGCTCAACCTGGGAGGCTCCTCAGCAGCCAGGCCACAGGGCGGCCTTGAGATGGTCCCCAGGAAGCGGGCCTCTCGGTGCTGGGCCACCTCCACCCCCCCGGCATGCCCCCCTCCCACCCTGTCTCGGCCATCTCCGGGGTCCTAGGGGAGACGGGTTGACCGTGGGTCAGCGTGGGTGTGGCTGGGCAGTCACAGCTCCCCTCTCGCACCCTCCAGCATTGACGTCAACCCCAACGGGCTGTTCCCACCCGTGGAGTTCCCGGCTCCCCGGGGCACCCCCCTCATCTCCCCCCACATCAAGTGGGACCACAGCCAGACCTGGGATGTGCCCGCCGCTGAGGATTTCCCCAACGGCTCCAGCAGCTCCTCTGCCACTGTCTATAAGATTGGTGAGTCCTTGCGATGCAGGCGGGCAGGGGGGCAGAGTGGCTTCCCCCTCCTCAGAGGTGGCACTAAGGCCCAGGCCCCACAGACATCAGCCCCGAGTCCCCTGACCACTACCTGGTGGACCACTGCATCGACGGTCGCGTCCTCTTCCCGGCCACTGGCTATCTGTGCCTGGTCTGGAAGACACTGGCCCGAGCCCTGGACCAGAACATGGAGCACACACCTGTAGTATTCGAGGATGTGATGCTGCACCAGGCTACCCTCCTGCCGAAGACAGGTGAGGCGGGTGGCTCAGGCTACGGGGCGGGAGGGCCAGCTGCCGACCCCTGCAGCTGACCTCTGCTCCTACTGCCCACAGGGACTGTGCTCCTGGAAGTGCGGCTTCTGGAAGCCTCCTGCACCTTTGAGGTGTCTGAGAAAGGCAGTCTGATCATGAGCGGTGAGCAGGGGCCCCGGACCAGCCTACAGGGTCCCTGCCAGGGGTCTCTGGATGGACCTTGGCTGCCGGCTCAGCCCTGCCCTCACTCAGGCCCTTCTGCTACCCCGCCCACAGGGAAGGTATACCAGTGGGAAGATCCCGACCCCAAGCTCTTTGACAACCGGTATGGCACGGAACCTGCGACCCCCGTGGACCCCACAACTGCCATCCACCTGCGCTGTGGTGACGTGTACAAGGAGCTGCAGCTGCAGGGCTTCAACTACGGCCCCAACTTCCAGGGCATCCTCGAGACCAGCTCTGAAGGTAGGTACAAGGGAGGCCCCACTTTGTGCTTTGGGGCCAACTCCTGCTGCCTGGTGTGAGGGGGCCACGAGGGGCCCCCCAGGTTGGGGCACACAGAGGAGAGGGCCCACAGCAGGAAGAGACCCAGCCTGGCTGAACCGACAGCCCCTTCTCCCCAGGCAACATGGGCCAGCTGCTCTGGAAGGACAACTGGGTGACCTTCATGGACACCATGCTGCAGATGTCTATTCTGGCCCCGGGCCAGCGCAGCCTGCGCCTGCCCACACGCATCACCGCCATCTACATCCACCCGGCTACCCACCAGCAGAAGCTGTACACGCTGCAGGACGGGACACAAGGTCAGCCCTGCCCTGGCCCCGCACGCGTGTCTCCCCGTGCCAGGCCCTGTCCGCCCTCACCCAGCGTGTCCCCACAGTGGCCGACGTGGTAATGAACAGGTGTCTGGACACCACGGTGGCCGGCGGCGTCTACATCTCAAGGATCCACACCTCGGTGGCCCCCCGGCATCAGCAGGAGCAGCCGGTGCCCATCCTGGAGAAGTTCTGCTTCACCCCGCATGTGGAGAGCGGGTGCCTGGCCGGGAACCTGGCCCTGCAGGAGGAGCTGCAGCTGTGTGTGGGTGAGTCTTTTGCACCCAAAATCCTCATGCCGGGGTCCAGCTCCCAGTTCCTGGGCCCGTTATCCCCTCACAGCCTCTCCTACGTGTGGGGTCTACACCTGCCTTCCCCTGTGAGTGCCCCTGTCTTCCCCCCACCTGGAGCTGATGTCTTCTGAGGGGCCTCGGCACAGAGGTGACAGATTTCGCCCCTCTTGTCTGTGCCAGCAGCCAGCTGCTCAGGCGTGAGACCACCCTCTACCCAGGGCTCACACCCAAGCTGAGGGGTGCGGGATGGTGGTGGGAGCTGGGGAGGGGCAGCCAGGGCCGGCAAAGCACGGAACCCACCCTCTGGGGAACCCACACTCTGTGGGGCTCACACCTGCATGGGGGGCAGGGCCCCCTTTGCCCGTCTAGTGTACCAATGGTCAATGCCAGTTTCCAGCCCTGGAGGACTGGACAGTCCACTCCATCCCTCTATTTTCCATCAGTGGACAAAACCAGGTAGTGGGTTCTGCTCCAAGCAGTCACCAGTTCCTGGTGGGGGGAGCTTCGGGAACCCCAGCCCAGCTGAGGCTCTTCCCTGACATGCGACTCTCCCCTCCCCAGGGCTGGCACAGGCGCTGCAGACCAAGGTGGCCCAGCAGGGGATAAAGATGGTGGTTCCTGGGCTGGACGGCACCCAGGCTTCCCAGGAGGCCCCACAGCAAGGCCTGCCCCAGCTGCTGGCCACCGCCTGCCAGCTGCAACTCAACGGGAACCTGCAGATGGGGATGGGCCAGATCCTAGCCCAGGAGAGAGCCCTGCTGTGTGACGACCCGCTGCTCAGTGGGCTCCTCAACTCCCCAGCACTGAAGGCGTGCGTGGACACTGCCCTGGAGAACATGACCAGCCTCAAGATGAAGGTGGTGGAGGTGGGTGCCCCGCACGGCCACAGGCCCAGTGCACAAGGACTCAGATACAGGCAGCCCCGAACCTCAGGGAGGGCCAGGGCCTCTCAGACGTGAGGTCGCCAAGGTCGTGATGGTGCTGAGGCTGCCCAGATACCAAAGGGGAAGGGGGCTCTGGGAAGGGAGGGACTGATTCCAGGGGTGTGGTGGGCAGGGCAGCCCTGGCCAATGACCTCTGCAGAGTCGGTGGGCGGGCCTTTCTGAGAAACACCCAGCTGAGGAGGGGGGACGCCTGCCCAGCGGCAGTTGATCCGAGAAGATACTCCATCCCAGGTGCTAGCTGGTGACGGCCAACTGTATTCCCGCATCCCCGCACTGCTCAACACTCAGCCCCTGTTGGAGCTGGACTACATAGCCACTGACCGCCACCCCCAGGCCCTGGAGGCTGCCCAGGCCAAGTTGCAGCAGCTCAACATAACCCAGGGCCAGTGGGACCCCTCGGACCCGGCCCCCAGCAACCTGGGTGGGGCCAACCTCGTGGTGTGCAACTGTGCCCTAGCCAGCCTCGGCGACCCGGCCACGGCTGTCGGCAACATGGTGGCTGCCCTTAAGGAGGGAGGCTTCCTGTTGCTGCACACGCTGCTCAGAGGACACCCCTTGGGAGAGACTGTCACCTTCCTCACCTGCCCTGAGCCACAGCAAGGCCAACGGCACCTCCTGAGCCAGGTGCTGGCGGGGCCGGGATTGGGTGGACGGGGGCGGGGGGGTGGGGCCGGGATGGGGGTGCGGGGCTGGGGCGGGGCCAGGACAGGGTGGACGGGCCAGGAGGCTGCCGAGCCCTGACCCCCTCAACTCACAGGATGAGTGGGAGAGCCTGTTTGCTGGCACATCCCTGCACCTGGTGGCCCTGAAGAAGTCCTTCTACGGCTCGGTGCTCTTCCTGTGTCGCCGGCTGGCCCCACGTGACAGCCCAATCTTCCTGCCCGTGGAGGATACCAGCTTCCAATGGGTTGACTCCCTGAAGGTCAGTCCTTCCCAGCCCCCACCAGGCCAGGCTGACTCGGCTCCAATGCTGGGACCGGGGGAGCCCACCCCGTCAGGCAACCCTTCCCTCGTCAACCCTTTCTTCATCCTTCTACAGAACATCCTGGCCGATTCCTCCTCCCGGCCCGTGTGGCTCATGGCTGTTGGCTGCACCACCTCAGGGGTTGTGGGCTTGGTGAACTGTCTCCGGAAAGAGCCTGACGGGCACCGGATTCGGTGAGATGCCCACTGTGCCACGTGCCCCTTGCCCCCAGGACCCCACCACAGCCTCCCCTTACTTGTCTGGCTGCCCACAGGTGCGTCCTGGTGTCTAACCTTAACAGCACGTCCCCCATCCCTGAGATAGCCCCGAAGTCCTTGGAGCTGCAGAAGGTGCTCCAGAGTGACCTGGTGATGAACGTCTACCGTGATGGGGCTTGGGGAGCATTCCGCCACTTCCTACTGGAACAAGGTGAGCCCCCCGGGACTGCCCTGCTCCTCCGGGTTCCTCGCCTCCCAGGTGGGTGGACTGAGGAGAGAGCAAGAGGACTCTGGCTGGAAGCCCTGCTCCAGGCCAGGGCCACATGCGATCCTAGGGCTCCACTTCCTGTCACCCCCTAGACAAGCCCGAGGAGCAGACAGAGCACGCCTTCATAAACGTCCTCACGCGAGGGGACCTGTCTTCCATCCGCTGGGTCTGTTCCCCTCTGCGCCACAGCCAGTCCACGGGCCCTGGCGTCCAGCTCTGCACCATCTATTATGCCTCCCTCAACTTCCGCGACATCATGCTGGCCACGGGCAAGCTGTCCCCCGACGCCATCCCAGGTACAGGCAGCCCACGGTAGGGGGACCAGAACAAAGCCCGCCCCTCCCCGGGGCTAGGGCCTGGGACGAGAGGGGTCCTTGCCCCGCAGTGCTCAGGAACCTGGGAGGCTCCTCCCAGTGAGGTCAGGGGCTCACTCACCCGCCATCTGCTCCCAGGAAATTGGGCCTCTCGGAACTGCATGCTAGGCATGGAGTTCTCTGGCCGAGATGCCAGCGGGAAGCGTGTGATGGGGCTAGTACCCGCCGAAGGCCTGGCCACCTCCACTCTGGTGCCTCAGAGCTTCCTGTGGGACGTGCCTTCCAACTGGTGAGTCACCAGGGCTGGGACCTGGGGCCCGACGTGGACGTGGCCAGGCATCAGGCCAGAGCTGATCCCTGCACTGCGCCCTTAGGACCCTTGAGGAGGCCGCCTCGGTGCCCGTTGTCTACAGCACAGCCTACTACGCGCTGATTGTCCGTGGGCGCATGCAACCAGGGGAGACAGTGCTCATTCACTCGGGCTCTGGCGGCGTAGGCCAGGCTGCCATCGCCATTGCCCTCAGCCTGGGCTGCTGCGTCTTCACTACTGTGGGTAAGCCTCCAGCTCTTCCCAGAGCCCAGGACTGTCCGCCTGGCAACGCTGCCAAAGCCCAGACTCACCAGGTGTGCCTCTCTCTGCCAGGGTCAGCCGAAAAGCGGGCATACCTCCAGTCCAGGTTCCCCCAGCTCAACGAAACCAGCTTTGCCAACTCCCGGGACACATCCTTTGAGCAGCATGTCCTGTGGCACACAGCCGGGAAGGGTGAGTGGTCCCCATCACTCACCACCCACCATCGACCTGTATCCTCGGCCCCTTTTCCTTCCATCCCCCACTCACCAGCCAAGCTGGAGGAGACGCTGGCCCATGCTGAGACAGGGTCCAGCCCTTCAGACTTGTGTTAGGTTGGCCGGACTGTGATCTTCACTATGGGGACCCTGCTTGCTCCCCTCTCCCAAGGTGTTGACCTCGTCCTCAACTCCCTGGCGGAAGAGAAGCTGCAGGCCAGTGTGCGGTGCCTGGCCCAGCATGGTCGATTCCTGGAAATTGGCAAATTTGACCTTTCCAACAACCACCCCCTGGGTGAGATGGGGCAGCAGGCCTGGTGGGCGGCTGGGTGGGCAGGGGGCTGTTGGCAGAGTGGGGATCTGCAGGGTGGTGGGCTGTGGGCTATGTGGTGAGGCCCCCCTTCCCGCCCACCTGTCCAGGCATGGCCATCTTCCTGAAGAACGTGACTTTCCACGGGATCCTACTGGACGCACTCTTTGAAGAAAACAGCACCATGTGGCAGGAAGTGTCATCACTGCTGAAGGCGGGCATCCGGGAGGGTGTGGTACAGCCCCTCAAGCGAACAGTGTTCCCCAGGACCCAGGTGGAGGACGCCTTCCGCTACATGGCCCAGGGCAAACACATCGGCAAAGTGGTCATTCAGGTGCGTGGGGTGCCCTGGGGGTCTCTGGCCCCTGCCCCTGCCAGCAGTGCGTGAACAGGGGCCCTGCTTGGGCTGCAGGTCCGTGAGGAAGAGCAGAAGGCAGTGCTGCACGGGACCAAACCCACCCAGATGGCGGCCTTGTGCAAGACCTTCTGCCCAGCCCACAAGAGCTACGTCATCACTGGGGGCCTGGGTGGCTTTGGCCTAGAGCTGGCCCACTGGCTCGTGGAGCGAGGGGCCCAGAAGCTGGTGCTGACCTCCCGCTCTGGGATCCGCACAGGTGAGTGGCCCGAGGGTGGGGCAGTGGGAAGGGCCTTCTTCAGACCCCTTTATGGTGCTCTCAGGGCACCTAGACTTGGGACCAGACCTTCATTTGCCCATCCCTTCCCACTGTCTTTGTCCCACAGGCTACCAAGCCAGGCAGGTCCGTGAGTGGAGACGCCAGGGTGTGCAGGTCCTGGTGTCCACCAGAGATGTCAGCTCACTGGATGGCACCCAGAGGCTTATCACTGAGGCCGCCCAGCTTGGGCCCGTAGGAGGCGTCTTCAACCTGGCCGTGGTGAGGACGGCTTTAGAGGGGCTGGAGCCGGCTGCCCAGGGAAGGGCCCCTCCCAAGAAGCCCTCCAAAGGCCTGGGGCCGAGGCAGGTGCTAAGATCCCCTCACCCCAGGTCCTGAGAGACGCCATGCTGGATAACCAGACCCCTGAGTTCTTCCAGGACGTCAACAAGCCCAAGTACAATGGCACCCTGAACTTGGACAGGTGGGCTCCTCCCTTCTCCTCTCCCTCCGTCTCCTTGCACGGCCCTCACACTGGTGTTCGGAGACCTGGCCATGGGCCTCTGCTGGGGTCTGACCGCAGGTCCGGGGAAGGGGAGGCGGTTTGGTGGACAAGCAGGAGTCCTGGGCATGACAGCCGGTGGGCTGGGGAAGCCGGCTGGGGGTGACTTAAGAACCCACAGGGTGACCCGGGAGGCATGCCCGGAGCTGGACTACTTCGTGGTCTTCTCCTCGGTGAGCTGCGGGCGTGGCAATGCCGGCCAGACCAACTATGGGTTCGCCAACTCCACCATGGAGCGCATATGCGAGAAGCGTCAGCACGACGGCCTCCCAGGTGGGCCCACCCGCCAATCCCCGACTCGCACGGTGCCACCCTCACAGCTACCCCGACTCACCGCAGTGCCACTGCCCACCCACAGGCCTCGCCGTGCAATGGGGCGCGATTGCTGATGTGGGCATCCTCGTGGAGCTGAAGGGCACTAACGACAAGGCCATCGGCGGGACACTGCCTCAGCGCATCACCTCCTGCCTGGAGGTGCTAGACCTCTTCCTGAACCAGCCCCACCCCGTCCTGAGCAGCTTTGTGTTGGCAGAGAAGGCTGCGTCCCGTGGCCCCAGCGGCAGCCAGCAGGACCTGGTGAAGGCCGTGGCTCACATCCTGGGTGAGGCAGCATCCTGCCCCCTCCCCACCGGCAGCCACTCCCGAGTCTGGTCTTCCAGGCTGCCAAAGAGGGCGTGCTGGGCTTGCTCATGGAGAGAGAGGCACAGGCGGTCTGCAGAGCTGGGTGGGGGCTGTGGGTCCCGTGGTACAATCTGTTCAGTTCAGTCGCTCAGTCGTGTCCGACTCTTTGCGACCCCATGAATCGCAGCACACCAGGCCTCCCTGTCCATCACCAACTCCCGGAGTTTACTCAAACTCATATCCATGGTACAATACCCACCCAGGGCCCCTCCCGCGTTGCCAACTGAGCTGCCTCCTCACCCCCCAGGCATCCGTGACTTGGCCACCGTCAACCCGGACAGCTCGCTTTCAGACCTTGGCCTCGACTCACTCATGGGTGTGGAGGTGCGCCAGATGCTGGAGCGTGAGCGCAGCCTGACGCTGTCCATGCGGGAAATCCGGCAGCTCACCATCCGCAAGCTGCAGGAGATTTCCGCACAGGCTGGCACAGCTGATGGTAGGTATGGAGGGGGTGTCCCCGAAGCAGCACTGTCCGCTCAGGGCTCTTGGCCTCCAAGCAGGTCAGGGCTTGTCCATCTGGCCCCTTCCTGAGAGCCCTCCGTGGGCCCCCAGTGGCCCCATCCACCTGCCCGGGCCACCCGCGGCCGACAGGTGTGCGTGTCTGTGTGTTTGTGGCAGGGGACCCTATGGTATCATCCCTGGTATCTGCCCCTCTTCACAGAGCTGACGAACTCCACACACAAATTGAGCAGCCCTGCCCAGTCGCAGACGCAGCTGAACCTGAGCACCCTGCTGGTGAACCCCGAGGGCCCGACCTTGACACGGCTCAACTCGGTGCAGAGCTCCGAGCGGCCCCTGTTCCTGGTGCACCCCATCGAGGGCTCTACCACCGTGTTCCACAGCCTGGCCGCCAAGCTCAGCATCCCCACCTATGGCCTGCAGTGTACAAGAGGTATGTCAGGGGCCTACTGGGCTGCCCCCCAGGGAGTTGGGGGTGGCAAGGCACCTGCAGACAGGGCTAAGCCTCATGCTGTGCCCACAGCGGCACCCTTGGACAGCATCCAGAGCCTGGCTGCCTACTACATCGAGTGCATCAGGCAGGTGCAGCCAGAGGGGCCCTACCGCATCGCCGGCTACTCCTACGGGGCCTGCGTGGCTTTCGAGATGTGCTCACAGCTGCAGGCCCAGCAGAGCGCAGGCCCCACGAACAACAGCCTCTTCCTGTTTGACGGCTCCCACACATTCGTGATGGCCTACACTCAGGTGAGGGCGGCAGCGGACGGGAGTCCCCAGGTCTGCAGGCCCAGCCCCTTGTACCTGCCACTGCAGCACCTCCTCCTCCCTTTGCAGAGCTACCGGGCCAAGATGAACCCCGGCTGCGAGGCAGAGGCCGAGGCCGAGGCCATGTGCTTCTTCATGCGGCAGTTCATGGAAGCGGAGCACAGCAGGGTGAGTCGCCCGGCCTCCCGATGCCCCGGCGCTCCCCAGCGCCACTCGCTCACTGTCCTGTCCTACAGGTGCTGGAGGCCCTCCTGCCCCTCGGGGATCTGGAGGCGCGTGTGGCAGCCACCGTCGAGCTGATCGTGCAGAGGCACGCAGGCCTGGACCGGCACGCGCTCAGCTTTGCTGCGCGCTCCTTCTACCACAAGCTGCGCGCCGCGGAGCAGTACACGCCGCGGGCCACCTACCACGGCAACGTGACGCTGCTGCGCGCCAAGATGGGCGGCGCCTACGGGGAGGGCCTGGGTGCCGACTACAATCTGTCCCAGGTGTGCGACGGCAAGGTGTCCGTGCACATCATCGAGGGCGACCACCGCACGCTGCTGGAGGGCAGCGGCCTGGAGTCCATCCTTAGTATTATTCACAGCTCCCTGGCCGAGCCGCGCGTCAGCGTGCGGGAGGGCTAGGCCACCGGCCGGCCTCCCACCCGCCGCCCCTGGCACCGCACCCCGCGTGCAGGCGCCCATAGGACCAGCACCCCCACGCACAAACACACACCCCACCCCGCGGCTGCCCTGGGCGCGGGGCCGAGACCGGCGCCGCCGACTCGGAGACCTGCCTGGTCTGTGAAGAGTCGGCTGAGCCGCTAGCCGGGCCGAGCTTCCAGAACCGCACGGGCTCTGCCCACTGGTGTGGTTGTCGTTTTTCTGTTTCTCCTATTTATTGCGTTGCCATGGGGGGCGGGGGGTGGGGAGGGGAGACGCTGGTCGGTCCATCTGTGAGGCCGGCGCACGCGGGAGCCGGGCCCAGGGCCCCATGATGCCGGAGGTCGCGCGGAGCAGCCCTGGGCGCTGGGCACCCACCCTATTTGTCTGTGTTCGTTTTTCAAGAAATAAGGTTCAAATTGCTGCGTGGGCTTTGAAATTTACTGTAATTGTCTGTGTAAAGAACCATGTCTGTATTCTGTTTCATTTTTACACCAACCCGGTAAAGATCTTGTCTCCCATGATTAAATCCCTCGTTCGCTCTGGCGTCTGGGCATCCTTTCATCCTGCCTGCTCATCAGCTCTGTGAGCCTCCACTGTCCTGGCACCCCAGGGAGTACCACCCTCTGCTCCCCACAGGAGTGTTGGGGGGTGGGCGATACCTGGCTCCAGGAAACAGGCTGGACACCTCCAGGGAAGAGGCCCTTGATCAGGGAAACTTGACCAGGAGGAGACAGGCAGGCAGTCTGATAATCGGCTGGCATAATTGTGGAGGACCCCTCTGCAGGGTAGCCTTGCCGGAATTCCTTCTCCCTCAGGGAAACCTTGGGTTTTCTCTCCTTGACCTCACCTGAGTGCAGGATGCCCACCCACATTATTGAGAGTAATTTTTACTTGAAGTCAGCTGGTTGTGGACCTGCACCACATGGACCAAATACCTTCACAGCAACACTTAGATGAGTGTTAGCTTAACTGGCCAAGTCCAGTGGAAGACTGACTGTCACTGACTCACACAGGTTTCAGTTCAGTCGCTCAGTCGCGTCTGACTGCAATCCCATGAACCGTAGCACGCCAGGCCTCCCTGTCCACACAGGTTTAGGAGGAATGAAGGCTGGATGAGAGAGAGTAAGAGGGGCAGGGAGGCCCTGGGGAAGGCTGAGCCCTTGCAAGCCAAGGGAGGAGGTGGACCCCTGGGCTGGAGGCTTCTGGGCCAACAGAGGTGAGCTGGAACAGGGAGAAGATGGGCCCTGCAGTGAGCCAGGACTACGTTGGGCAAGGAGAGTAGGCCCCCTGCTAGGCTCCTATCAGAAATTACAGATGTGACTCAACTAAGATTATACATACATTAAAAGGCTAAGGACTTTGCAGTGGTCCAGAGGTTAAGCCTCTGCTATAGCAAGGAGTGTGGATTCAAACCGTGGCCTGGGAACTAAGACCCTGTGTGCTGCATAATACGGCCAAAAAGAAGGCTAATCAGGTCAGTCGTTCAGTCGTGTCCGACTCTGCGACCCCATGAATCGCAGCACGCTAGGCTTCCCTGTCCATCACCAACTCACAGAGTTCACTCAGACTCACGCCCATCAAGTCAGTGATGCCATCGAGCCATCTCATCCTCGGTCGTCCCCTTCTCCTCCTACCCCTAATCCCTTCCAGCATCAGAGTCTTTTCCAATGAGTCAACTCTTCGCATGAGGTAGCCAAAGTACTGGAGTTTCAGCTTTAGCATCATTCCTTCCGAAGAAATCCCAGGGTTGATTTCCTTCGGAATGGATTGGTTGGATCTCCTTGCAGTCCAAGGGACTCTCAAGAGTCTTCTCCAACACCACAGTTCAAAAGCATCAATTCTTCAGCGCTCAGCCTTCCTCACAGTCCAACTCACATCCATACATGACTACTGGAAAAACCATAGCCTTGACTAGACGGACCTTAATCGGCAAAGTAATGTCTCTGCTTTTGAATATGCTATCTAGGTTGCTCATAACTTTTCTTCCAAGGAGTAAGGGTCTTTTAATTTCATGGCTGCAGTCACCATCTGCAGTGATTTTGGAGCCCAAAAAAATAAAACCTGACACTGGTTCCAGTTTCTCCATCTATTTCCCATGGAGTGATGGGACTGGATGCCATGATCTTCGTTTTCTGAATGTTGAGCTTAAGCCAACTTTTTCACTCTCCACTTTCACTTTCATCAAGAGGCGTTTTAGTTCCTCTTCACTTTCTGCCATAAGGGTGGTGTCAACTGCATATCTGAGGTTAATATTTCTCCCGGCAATCTTGATTGCAGCTTGTGTTTCTTCCAGCCCAGCGTTTCTCATGATGTACTCTGCATATAAGTTAAATAAGCAGGGTGACAATATACAGCCTTGATGCACTCCTTTTCCTATTTGGAACCAGTCTGTTGTTCCATGTCCAGTTCTAACTGTTGCTTCCTGGCCTGCATACAGATTTCTCAAGAGGCAGGTTAGGTGGTCTGGTATTCCCATCTCTCTCAGAATTTTCCACAGTTTATTGTGATCCACACAGTCAAAGGCTTTGGCATAGTCAATAAAGCAGAAATAGATGTTTTTCTGGAACTCTCTTGCTTTTTCAATGATCCAGCAAATGTTGGCAATTTGATCTCTGGTTCCTCTGCCTTTTCTAAAACCAGCTTGAACATCAGGGAGTTCATGGTTCACGTATTGCTGAAGCCTAGCTTGGAGAATTTTGAGCATTACTTTACTAGTGCGTGAGATGAGTGCAATTGTGCGGTAGTTTGAGCATTCTTTGGCATTGCCTTTCTTTGGAATTGGAATGAAAACTGACCTTTTCCAGTCCTGTGGCCACTGCTGAGTTTTCCAAATTTGCTGGCATATTGAGTGCAGCACTTTCACAGCATCATCGTTTAGGATTTGAAATAGCTCCATTGGAATTCCATCACCTCCACTAGCTTTGTTTGTAGTGATGCTTTCTAAGGCCCACTTGACTTCACATTCCAACATGTCTGGTTCTAGATGAGTGATCACACCATCGTGATTATCCGGGTCGTGAAGATATTTTTGTTCAGTTCTTCTGTGTATTCTTGCCACCTCTTCTTAATATCTTCTGCTTCTGTTAGGTCCAGACCATTTCTGTCCTTTATCAAGCCCGTCTTTGCATGAAATGTTCCCTTGGTATCTCTAATTTTCTTGAAGAGATCTCTAGTCCTTCCCATTCTGTTGTTTTCCTCGATTTCTTTGCATTGATCGCTGAAGAAGGCTTTCTTATCTCTTCTTGCTATTCTTTGGAACTCTGCATTCAGATGCTTATATCTTTCCTTTTCTCTTTGGCTTTTCACTTCTCTTCTTTTCACAGCTATTTGTAAGGCTTCCCCAGACAGCCATTTTGCTTTTTTGCATTTCTTTTCCATGGGGATGGTCTTGATTCCTGTCTCCTGTACAGTGTCACGAACCTCATTCCATAATTCATCAGGCACTCTATCTATCAGATCTAGGCCCTTAAATCTGTTTCTCACTTCCACTGTATAATCATAAGGGATATGATTTAGGTCATACCTGAATGGCCTAGCGGTTTTTCCTGCTTTCTTCAATTTCAGTCTGAATTTGGTAATAAGGAGTTCGTGATCTGAGCCACAGTCAGCTCCTGGTCTTGTTTTTGTTGACTGTATAGAGCTTCTCCATCTTTTGCTGCAGAGAATATAATCAATCTAATTTCGGTGTTGACCATCTGGTGATGTCCATATGTAGAGTCTTCTCTTGTGTTGTTGGAAGAGGGTGTTTGCTATGACCAGTGCATTTTCTTGGCAAAACTCTATTAGTCTTTGCCCTGCTTCATTCCGCATTCCAAGGCCAAATTTGCCTGTTACTCCAGGTGTTTCTTGACTTCCTACTTTTGCATTCCAGTCCCCTATAATGAAAAGGACATCCTTTTTGGGTGTTAGTTCTAAAAGGTCTTGTAGGTCTTCATAGAACAGTTCAACTTCAGCTTCTTCAGCATTACTGGTTGGGGCATACACTTGGATTACTGTGATATGAATGGTTTGCCTTGGAAACGAACAGAGATCATTCTGTCATTTTTGAGATTGCATCCAAGTACTGCATTCCGGACTCTTCTGTTGACCATGATGGCTACTCCATTTTTTCTGAGGGATTCCTGCCTGCAGTAGTAGATGTAATGGTCATCTGAGTTAAATTCACCCATTCCAGTCCATTTTAGTTCGCTGATTCCTAGAATGTCGACGTTCACTCTTGCCATCTCCTGTTTGACCACTTCCAATTTGCCTTGATTCATGGACCTGACATTCCAGGTTCCTATGCAATATTGCTCTTTACAGCATCGGACCTTGCTTCTATCACCAGTCACATCCACAGCTGGGTATTGTTTTTGCTTTGGCTCCATCCCTTCATTCTTTCTGGAGTTATTTCTCCACTGACCTCCGGTAGCATATTGGGCACCTACTGACCTGGGGAGTACCTCTTTCAGTATCCTATCATTTTGCCTTTTCATACTGTTCATGGGGTTCTCAAGGCAAGAATACTGAAGTGGTCTGCCATTCCCTACTCCAGTGGAAAGTGATGAAAGTGAAAGTAAAGTCGCTCAGTCATGTCCGACTCTTTGCGACCCCATGGGCAGTAGCCTACCAGCCTCCTCTGTCCATGGGATTTTCCAGGCAATAGTCCTGGAGTGGATTGCCATTTCCTTCTCCAGGGGATCTTCCCAACCCAGGGATCAAACCCGGGTCTCCCGCATTGTAGACAGACGCTTTACCGTCTGAGCTATCCGACCTCTCCACCATGACCCGCCCGTCTTGGGTTGCCCCACGGGCATGGCTTAGTTTCATTGAGTTAGAAAAGGCTGTGGTCCTAGTGTGATTAGATTGACTAGTTTTCTGTGAGTATGGTTTCAGTGTGTCTGCCCTCTGATGCCCTCTTGCAACACCTACCATTTTACTTGGGTTTCTCTTACCTTGGGCCTGGGTACAAATGACTTTATGTCAAATAATTGGACGACTTAAAAATGAACAAATTCCATGAAAAACAAAGTCAAGAAGAAATAGTTCAGTTCAGTTCAGTCACTCAGTCATGTCCGACTCCTCTCGACCCCATGAATCACAGCACGCCAGGCCTCCCTGTCCATCACCATCTTCCGGAGTTCACTCAGACTCACGTTCGAGTCCATGGTGCCATCCAGCCATCTCATCCTCGGTCGTCCTCTTCTCCTCCTGCCCCCAATCCCTCCCAGCATCAGAGTCCTTTCCAGTGAAAGAAGAAGAGATAGACAACCTGAATAATCCTCCATCTATTGAGGAAAATAAATTTGTTTTTAGAAATCTCTCCACAGAGAAAATTCCAGGCCTGAATAACAAATTCTACCACTGTTTAACAGGAGTGAGTGACAGGGATTTAACAAGAAAATGTCACCAGTTCTATTCAGACTTTCAGAATTTTGGAAAGGAAACCAGCCTCAATAATTTCAAAAGAATTCAACTTATATAAAACATTTTGGGGTGTCCTAGTCTCGGGCGCCATAACAAAATCTGTAGACTGAGTGGCTCACACAACAGGAATTTGTTTTTCTCACAGTTCAAGATGCTGGGAAGTCCAAAATCAAGGTTCCTGCCAATTTGGTTCCTGGGGAGCGCGGCCTTTTTGCCTTGCTATGTCCTTTGGCAGAGTAAGCACAAGCCCTAGTGTCTTTCCCTCTTGTAAGGACATCCATGCTATTGTATCAGGACCCCACCCTCATGACTTCATTTAACCTTTTTATTTCCTGCTTGGCCTCACCTCCAAATACAGTCACATTCAACTTGAATGGGGGAGGGGAAGACACAATTCAGTCCGCATCAAGGGGATAATTTACAACTCTTCTGTAAGGCCAACATTACTTTTGATACCCAAACCTGACAAAATATTATAAGAAAACTACCAACATCTATCATGATTATATATGCAAAAATTCTAAAAATAATTTTAGCAAGTAGAATCATAGTATAATAAGACAAAATGGGATCTTCGTAAGAATGCAAGGCTGGTTTAACATTCAAAATTCAATCAATATAACTCACCATATTAATTTTTAAAAATGATTATCTCAGTGGATGTAGAAAACATCTATCGAATGCAGATGTACAGAATACGAAACCATTTATGAGAAAAACTCACAGCCAGCTAGGAACAGAAGGAAACTTCCTCAACCTGATCAAAGATTTCTATGAAAAGCATACGGCTAACCTCATACTTAATGGTGAAAGATGATATATTGTCCAAGATCAGGAACAAAACATTCCCAGTCTCACCGCTGCTACTCAACACTGTATTGGAAGTTCAGCCCAGTTCAGTAAACCCAAGAAAGGAAATCAAAGGCATATGGATTAGAAAGGAAGCAATGAAACTTCCCCTATTTGCAGATGATGTCATTGTTTTCGTAGCAAAGCTGATGACATCTACAAATCTGCTGGAACTCATGAGTGCATTTAGGAAAATCGCGGGAGAGATCAATATGCAAAACCCAGTCGCAGAGCTCCCTTGATGGCTCAGTGGTGAGGAATCTGCCTGCCAGTGTGGGAGACAGTTTCGATTGCTGGTCTGGGAGGATCTCTCACGCCATGGAGCAGCTAAGCCGACGCACCACATCTTCTGAGCCTGTGCTCTAGAGCCCAGAAACCACAACTACTGAAGCCTGTGCACTCTAGCACCCGCGCTGTGCAACAAGAGGAGCCTCTGTGACTAGAGTAGCCCCCACACCCCACCACTAGAGAAAGCCCATGCTCATCAGTGAAGACCCAGTGCAACCAAAAATAAAAATTTTAGAAAACTTATTGTCACCTTATATGCAGTTTTAAACTATTAATTCTACCTCAATAAAGCTGTTAAAAAATTATACATATGTATGTATGAGAGTGCACATGCTCACGTCCGACTCTTTGCAACGCTCTGGACTGTAGCCCACTAGGCTCCTCTGTCCATGGGATTCTCCAAGCAAGAATACTGGAGTGGGTTGCCATGGCCTCCTCCAGGGGATCTTCCCAACCCAGGCATCGAACCCACGTCTCCTGCATCTTAGGCATTGCATGTGGATTCTTTACCCACTGAGCCACCTGGGAAGCCCATCCATATACACAGACGCCAGATAAAAGTCGCTGAGAAGCCTAACATACAATAAGACACTTAACTTCTTTTATTCTAAGAAAAATGCAAAATATAGCCACACTGGACTATTTCATTCCTTACCCATCAGACAGACAAAAATTCAGAGACCACCACCTACATTCTTGGCTGGTGAGACTAAGAGGAGACAGGAACTCATGCATGCCTGGTGGCAATGCAGAACAGCACAAACCCTCTGGAAGGAATTTGGCAATCTACAGAAAGACTACCCGTGCGATTCCACGTCTTGTATTTTATCCTAAATGTGCACCTGCAGCAATATTCATAGAGAACAGAACACACGTGCACAAGCAGATTCATTGCAGGATTATTTGAAATTTTGCAAAATATCAGAGATCACATGTCCATAACGATCGTGGCTCAGATCATGAACTCCCTATTGCCAAATTCAGACTTAAATTGAAGAAAGTGGGGAAAACCACTAGACCATTCAGGTATGACCTAAATCATATCCCTTATGATTATACAGTGGAAGTGAGAAACAGATTTAAGGGCCTAGATCTGATAGATAGAGTGACTGATGAATTATGGAATGAGGTTCGTGACATTGTACAGGAGACAGGGATCAAGACCATCCCCATGGAAAAGAAATGCAAAAAAGCAAAATGGCTGTCTGAGGAGGCCTTACAAATAGCTGTGAAAAGAAGAGAAATGAAAAGCAGAGGAGAATAGGAAAGATATACCCATTTGAATGCAGAGTTCCGAAAAATAGCAAAGAGAGATAAGAAAGCCTTCCTCAGTGATCAATGCAAAGAAATAGAGGAAAACAATAGAATGGGAAAGACTAGCGATCTCTTCAAGAAAATTAGAGATACCAAGGGAAATTTTCACACAAAGATGGGCTCGATAAAGGACAGAAATGGTATGGACCTAACAGAAGCAGAAGATATTAAGAAGAGATGGCAAGAACAGACAGAAGAACTCTACAAAAAAGATCTTCACAACCCAGATAATCACGATGGTGTGATCACTCACCTAGAGCCAGACATGTTGGAATATGAAGTCAAGTGGGCCTTAGGAAGCATCGCAACTAACAAAGCTGGTGGAGATGATGGAATTCCAGTGGAGCTATTTCAAATCCTAAAAGATGATGCTGTGAAAGTGTTGCACTCAATATGCCAGCAAATTTAGAAAACTCAGCAATGGCCACAGGACTGGAAAAGGTCAGTTTTCATTCCAATCCCAAAGAAAGGCAATGCCAAAGAATGCTCAAACTACCGCACAATTGCACTCATCTCACGCACTAGTGAAGTAATGCTCAAAATTCTCCAAACTAGGCTTCAGCAATACGTGAACCGTGAAATTCCAGGTGTTCAAGCTGGTTTTAGAAAAGGCAGAAGAACCAGAGGTCAAATTGCCAACATCTGCTGGATCATCGAAAAAGCAAGAGAGTTCCAGAAAAACATCTATTTCTGCTTTATTGACTATGCCAAAGCCTTTGACTGTGAGGATCACAATAAACTGTGGAAAATTCTGAGAGAGATGGGAATACCAGACCACCTAACCTGCCTCTTGAGAAATCTGTATGCAGGCCAGGAAGCAACAGTTAGAACTGGACATGGAACAACAGACTGATTCCCAATAGGAAAAGGAGTACATCAAGGCTGTATATTGTCACCCTGCTTATTTAACTTATATGCAGAGTACATCATGAGAAATGCTGGGCTGGAAGATGCATAAGCTGGAATCAAGATTGCCGGGAGAAAAATCAATAACCTCAGATATACAGATGACACCACCCTTATGGCAGAAAATGAAGAGGAACTAAAAGGCCTCTTGATGAAAGTGAAAGAGGAGAGTGAAAAAGTTGGCTTAAAGCTCAACATTCAGAAAACAAAGATCATGGCATCCGGTCCCATCACTTGATGGCAAATATATGGGGAAACAGTGGCTGTTTTATTTTGGGGGACTCCAAAATCACTGCAGATGGTGATTGCAGCCATGAAATTAAAGACGCTTACTCCTTGGAAGGAAAGTTATGACCAACCTAGTTCAGTTCAGTCGCTCAGTTGTGTCCGACTCTTTGCGACCCCATGAATCGCAGCACGCCAGGCCTCCCTGTCCATCACCAACTCACAGAGTTCACTCAGATTCACATCCATCGAGTCAGTGATGCCATCCAGCCATCTCATCCTCTGTCGTCCCCTTCTCCTCCTGCCCCCAATCCCTCCCAGCATCAAAGTCTTTTCCAATGAGTCAACTCTTCGCATGAGGTGGCCAAAGTACTGGAGTTTCGGCTTTAGCATCATTCCTTCCAAAGAAATCCCAGGGCTGATCTCCTTTAGAATGGACTGGTTGGATCTCCTTGCAGTCCAAGGGACTCTCAAGAGTCTTCTCCAACACCACAGTTCAAAAGCATCAATTCTTTGTCGCTCGGCTTTCTTCACAGAACAACTCTCACATCCATACAATGACCAACCTAGACAGCATATTAAAAAGCAGAGACATTACTTTGCCAACAAGGTCTGTCTAGTCAAGGCTAAGGTTTTTCCAGTGGTCACGTATGGATGTGAGAGTTGGACTGTGAAGAAACCTGACTGCCGAAGAATTGATGCTTTTGAACTGAGGTGTTGGAGAAGACTCTTGAGAGTCCCTTGGACTGCAAGGAGACCCAGCCAGTCCATCCTAAAGATCAGTCCTGGGGTTCACTGGAAGGACTGATGTTGAAGCTGAAACTCCAATACTTTGGCTACCTGGTGTGAAGAGCTGACTCATTTGAAAAAACCCTGATGCTGGGAAATATTGAGGGCAAGAGGGGAAGGGGACAACAGAGGATGAGAGAATGAGATGACAGAGGCATCACCGACTCAATGGATATGGGTTTGGGTAAACTCCAAGAGTTGGTGATGGACAGGGAAGCCTGCCGTGCTGTGGTTCATGGGGTCGCAAAGAGTTGGACTTGACTGAGTGACTGAACTGAACTGAACTGAACTGAACTGTTGATTGACATACTAAGCAGCAGCCCGTTCCCACTAAGAACGAGGGAGACCATTATGATATTCTGGACACAGTACTATGTGAGAAAGTGTTAAAGAATGATATCTCTGTATATTTGAGAAGGAGAAATAGGAATATATATGTGCACCTATGCTTATTTTTTCAGAAAGGAGCAAGAAGGATGAAGGAAACCCAGGGGCAGTTGAGAAAGGGTTGGTAGGACATTTTTCCGAGCTAGTCTTTCCATATGGCTTTGACTTGGGGGATTACATTAATATTTTATATAGTCAAGAGTAAAATTGAGGCTCCCCTGGTGGCTCAGTGGTAAAGAATCCACCTGCCAGTTCAGGAGACGTGTGTTCGTCCCATCCCCGATCCAGGACAATCCCACGTGCCACAGAGCAACCAAGCCCATGAGCCACAACTACTGAGCCCGCAGCCGCAGCTGCTGGAGCTCGTGCACTGCAGAGCCTCTGCTGTGCACCAAGAGAAGTCACCACAGTGAGAAGCCCATTCACCACAACTAGAGAGGGACACTCACTCACCGCAATTAGAGAAAGCCCTGGGAAGCAATGAAGACCCAGCACAGTCATGAATAAGCAAATTTTTCTAGTCCCCGAGGGCACACAGCCCATGGCGGAACAATTATTCAGGAAAATCTGCAATGACTTGAAAGAAAGTTAGAAAACCTTGCTGAGGGGAATTAAAGAAAATCTAAATAAAGGGGGAAATGTGCCTAACTCATGTATTCAAAGAGTCAGTATTGTTGCTATTTCTGGTCTCCCCAACTTGATCTATAAATCCAGCGTAATCTGATTAAAAGTCCCACAGGTGTTTTTTCGTTTTTGTTTTTAATGTGAAAATTGAAAACCTGATGCTAAAATTTAAGTGGAAATGCAAAAAACCTAACATGGATGAAATAAATTTTGGAAAGTACAAAGCTGGAGGAATTACACCTTTGATTGTAAGACTTACGATAAAGTTATATTAACTCAAACTGTGTGATATGGGTGTAAAGCTAGACATATGGATTAATGAAACAGAAGAGAGACTCCACAAAAACACACTCACATATACAGATGCTTTTTAAAAAGGTACCCATCACACTGATAATTTATGGGGTAAAGAGTCCTTTAACCAGTGCTGGAACAACTAGAGGTACGTGTCGGGGAGGGGAGGAAACACAACCACAAGCACATCCTGTACAAAAACTAATTCAAAATGGATTATATCCTGGAAATGAAATCTAAAACTATAAAATTTCTGTAAGAAAATATAATAGGAAATCTTCAAGATCTCTGCAGAGGCAAAGATTTTTTAGGCCATAAAAAGGGCTAAACATATGCTTAACTGGTTATCATCAAATTCATCTGCTTCTCAAAAGATCCTGTTTGGAAAACAAAACTAGAACCAACCATCACACTTGGAGGAACTATACAGCATTCCTATATCTAACAAAAGATTTATATCCAAAATTATATAAAGAACCATTAGGAAGCAGTAACGAGACAAATGGGGCTTTCCAAGGGGCAGAGTGATGAAGACTCCACCTGCCAATGGAGAAGACGCAAGAGACACAGTTTCGACCCCTGGGTCGGGAAGATCCCCTGGAGAGTAGGAAATGGCCACCCACTCCAGTATCCTTGCCTGGAAAATCCCATGGACAGAGGAGCCTGGTTGGCTACAGTCCATGGGGTCGCAGAGAGTCAGACACGACTGAGCGACTGAGCGCAGTACAAACATAGCACAGCACAATGAGACAAATAGTTCAATGTTCTTAATGACAAAAGAATTGAACAGTCACTTCACAAAATAAGATACACAAACATCCCAATAAACATATGAATATAGGCTCAATATCTTTAGTCACTGGGGAAATAAAAACTGAAGCCACAATGCCTTTCTGAAATATTGATTTTATTTTTGGCTGTGATGGGCCTTGGTTGCTGCACGGGCTTCCCTCCAGTTGAGGAGAGCTGCGGCTGCTCTCTAGTTGTGGTGCAAAGGCTCTCCTTACTGAGGTTCTGGGGCTCCAGAACACAGGTTGAGTAGTTGTGGTACACAGGCTTAGCTTCACCATGACACGTGGGGTCTTCCGGGATCAGGGACCAAACCTATGTCTCCTGCATTGGCAGGGGGATTCTTTATCCATGAGCCACCAGGGAAGTCATCACAAGGCCTTTTATTTCTTTTTCTTGTCTTATTGCACTGGTTAGAACTCCTAGTACTATTTTGGATTACAGTGGTAAGTGTTGGCATGCTTACCTTTTCCTGATCTTAAGGGAAAAGCTCAGTCTGTCACCACTGAATATGATGTTAGTTGTAAGTTTTTTGTAGATACTTGTTATCAAATTGAAATTTTCCTTCTATGCCTAGTTTATCAAGGTTTTTTTTTTTTAATCATGACTAGCTCTTGGATTTTGTTCTCTGAATTTATTGAGACGATCATGTGATTTTTGCTTATTTAACTTATATGCAGAGTACA
This sequence comes from Capra hircus, assembly GCF_001704415.2. Taxonomy (NCBI): domain Eukaryota; kingdom Metazoa; phylum Chordata; class Mammalia; order Artiodactyla; family Bovidae; genus Capra; species Capra hircus. Next base: position 50,184,795 of record NC_030826.1, read on the forward strand.
TCATGCAATTGAATTGTGGTGTTGGAGAAGACTCTTGAGAGTCCCTTGGACTGCAAGAAGATCCAACCAGTCCATTCTGAAGGAGATCAGCCCTGGGATTTCTTTGGAAGGAATGATGCTAAAGCTGAAACTCCAGTACTTTGGCTACCTCATGCGAAGAGTTGACTCATTGGAAAAGACTTTGATGCTGGGAGGGATTGGGGGCAGGAGGAGAAGGGGACGACAGAGGATGAGATGGCTGGATGGCATCACTAACTCGATGGACGTGAATCTGAGTGAATTCCAGGAGTTGGTGATGGACAGGGAGGCCTGGCGTGCTGCGATTCATGGGGTCGCAAAGAGTCGGACACAACTGAGCGACTGAACTGAACTGAACTGACATCATGCAAAATGCCAGGCTAGATGAATCACAAGCTGACTACTGCTTTCAAGATTTTGTGTTTGTCTTTTAGCAGTTTGACTGTCATGTGTCTAGATGTGAATATATTTCTATATATCCTATTAAGATTATTGGATTGGTAAATTGTTTTTCTCATCAAATCTGGAAAGTTTAAGGCCATTACTTTTTCCAAAAACTTTTTCATGCTCTTTTTCCTCTTTCCTTTCTCCTGGACGTGCATGTATTATATGTGTATTCCTGATAGTATCTCACGGGTCTCTGAGGTGCTGTTCATTTTTCTTTATGCTTTTTTTCTTTCTGTTCTTCAGATTGGATAATGTTTACTGACCTGTCTTCAAATTCACTGGTTCTTCCTTTTGCTAGTTCATGTCTGCTGTTGAGGCCCTCTGGTGAAATTTTCATTTTAGTTATTGTGTTTCCAATTCATAATTTCCATTGGCTTTTTAAGAATCATTTAAAGATATTGATAATCTTAACTTGATGAGTCACCATCACATTTGAAAACAAAATCTTTAACCATGGTTTCTTTTTGTCCTTTGGACATATTTAGAATAGTTACTTTAATTCTTTGCCTGCTAACTCCATCATCTGAGCCCCCTCAGGGACAGTTTCTAGGAACCTTTTTTTTTTTTTCCTGTGTATGTCCTAAATTTTTTGTTTCTTTGACTGTCTTATAAAATTTTATTAAATACTAGGCATTTATAATATGTTGTAGTAAGTAGCTCTGGACTCTGACCCCCTCCTTGCCTTACTGTATGTGTTTATTGATGTTGGTATTTGTTTGCTCAGTTCCCGACCTGGGTAAATTCTATACAGTCTGTTTCCCCTACAGTGTGTGGCCACTGGTATCTCTACTGGATTTTTTTGGTTTTATTGGCCACACTGAGGCATGTGGGACCTTAGTTCCCTGACCAGGAATGGAACCTGTGTCCCTTGCATTGGAAGCACAGAGTCTTAACCACTGGGCTGCCAGGTAAGTCCTCTACTAGATTTTTTAAAAATCTTTTTTTTTTTTAGGGAATTCCTTGGTGGTTCAGTGGTTAGAATTCTGTACTCTCATGGTAGAGGGCTGAGGTACAATCCCTGGTTGGGGAACTTAGCTCCCACAAGCCATGTGGCAAGGCCAAAAATAAAACCTTTTTTTAATATGCAAGCCTGGTTTCCTAAGACTTATCCCTGGGCCATTATAGTTTAACGGCCAGCCAGTTATTGGTTAGTGATTATGCTTAAGTCTACTGAACTGGTAAGGCCTCCACCTTTTGCAGTTAGCAGTTTATTGTTTGGGCCCGCCTTTTTCCTTGCACAAAGCCTCTTTCTTCTTCAGTCAGACAGGAGTATTTAGCTGCGGCCAACTCTGGTCTTTCCTTGCTATACGCACAGCCTAGCAAATCACTATCTTATCAAGACCCATCATGGCTAGCTCATCTACTGAATTTCTTTGTTAAATTTATGGCTGGACTACTGCTTTCTCCAACCAGTATCAGGCAGCCAAGATACAGGTTTCTACCCAGTTGTTTGGGGTTTCCCTGGTTGCTCAGACAGTAAAGAATCGGCCTGCAATGTGGGAAACCCAGGTTCAATCCAATCCTTGGGTCAGTAAAATCTCCTGGAGAAGAGAAAGGTTATCCACTCCAGTATTCTTGCTTGGAGAATCCCATGGACAGAGGAGCCTGGCGGGCTACAGTCCATGGGGTAGAAAAGAGTTGGACTTGACTGAGCAGCTAACACTTTCACCCTATTGTCTGCTATGTGATTACAATTGCTCTCTGGGGCTTTCCCTAATTTCCCAGTCAAGTCAGCTCTCTCCTGAGTGTGTAGGAACTAGGAGCCCTCAAGGCCTACCAGGCTCTGGTGGAGTTACCAGCGGAAGGGAGGAAATAAAAGTTGTACAATACTGAAATCACAGACTCCCACTGGTCTTCTCATAGATGTGTGGTTCTTTTTTTAAAATAAGTGCTTTTCAAATATGGTATGAAATTTGATCAACTTCCAGAGTCCTGAAATGGTTGCTTTTAACAATTCTGTCCAGTTTTGTTTTTTTTATTTTTGTCCAGTTTTATCTTTGCTTTTTTGGGAAGAAATTTGGTGAGCTCCTCAATCTGCTGTGCCACAAATCCCACCCAAGTATGTAAATTTAAAATTTCCAGTAGCCACATTTCAAGAAAGTTAAAAAGATAAAATTAATTGCAATAATATATTTAACCTGAAAAAAGAAAAAAAGCGAAAGTGTTAGTCTTAGTCTCTCAGTCCTGTATGACTTTTTATGACCCCATGGACTGTAGCCCACCAGGCTCCTCTGTCCTTGGAATTCTCCAGGTGAGAACACTGGATTGGGCAGCTTTCCCTTCTCCAGGGAATCCACCCAGGGATCGAACCGGTGTCTCCTGCATTGCAGAAACATTCTTTACCATCTGAGCCACCAGGGAATTTGCCATATTAGGCACTCGTATGTAACCTAATGTAACATAAAAATATAATTTCAACATATCATTAATATTTTTTAAACTATCAATTAACTTTTACTTTTTTTCCCCTAAGACTTTGAAACCTGGTGTGTCTTTTTCCTGTTATAGCACGTCTTAATTCAGACCACATTCCAGCACTCAAGATGTGACAGCTGGCTGCCATACTGGACACACAAGGATGGATATTTGATCTTAGGACATAGGGATTTTCAGGTGTGTTAATGATACTGCTCTAAAAATTCCTGTCTTTGGCGGATACTGAGATACTTAAGGATGAAATGATAAAATGAAACTTGGTTCTGCTAGAGGAAAAACTTTCCCTCTTCCCTTCTGGGACTGTTTAGGGGTCCTGCAAATTAAATTGACAAAAGACAGGTGAACAGGAAGAAAGTATATTCACAACCCTCTGGCGGATACAGAAGACCGACACTCAGTAATCAGAGGTAGAGGTTTCTGTACCAAAGGTAATAGGAGAAAGGGAGGGAGAAGGGGAAAACGAGGATCAGTCGGTTTCTTTAGGACAGGGAAGCGAGTATTTAGGAGAATGAGCAGGAGGTAAGGTTGTTATATTCGCTAACCCGGTGGCTCTCGCACGCCTGAAGTTTACAATGAAGAATTCTGTGGGTCTGGGAGGCCGAGCGCCGCGCTTTGGGGGCCGCGGGACAGGAATTTCACGCGGTGTTTGCTTTCCGAAATAAAACAGAGATTTTTGGTCCTTCGAAGATCTTTATGAGATTCCGCGTGGGGGCCGGAGAGAGGACTTCAGCCCCGAGCATCTGCTGGGGAGGGCGGGAGCTCGGGTACGGTGGCACCGGGCGATAACCAGCCCCCGCAAGCGAGGGGAGAGTCCCGGCGGCCCCTGTCCGGCCCTACCGCTGCGAAACTGCGCCGCCGCGCCGGGAGGAGTGGACTTCTAGTCTACGACCCCGACTCCGCACACCGCCCCTCCGCCGCGCGGCGGGCCCTTCAGCAGCCGGGCGCGGTTTCCCGGGAATGCGTTTCTCGCAGCACCGCGGGCCGCCCGGAACGGCCTGGCGGAGCACCTCCCGGCGGCCCCAGCGCGGAGCCCTGGGCCCGGCGGCGGCCGGGTGGCGGCCCCAGCGTGGCGGTCTCAAGTCGCGCTGCGAGCCCAGGAGCCTCACTCGGCGGTACCCTAGCCGCATCCCCGGAGCTCCCGGTGGGACCCCTAGCGGGCCCCTGGCTATTACCCCCTGTTCCGAAGGGCCCAGCTGCGTAGAGAGGAGCCGCGACCCGGTTCGGGCGCCCAGGTGGCTCGGCTCCGCCCAGGTAGGTAGGTACCCTTCAGGTTTGACCCGCGGTTCTCTGGGGCCCCGGGGCTCTTCCTTCGGGTGGAGGTGGAAGGCCCCGCGCTCGGCGCCTCGTGTCCAGGCCTCTGTGGGCATCATCTTGATTTTTACATGTAGCTTCACAGTTCCCGAAAATATACCCACAGCTGGGCGCTTAGGCAGTTGTTAAGCCGATGACCCTGCTTAATAACTCCCAAAGTAGTACAGGAGGTGGGTGTTCTCTGACAGTGAGCCCCTCGTCACGATCTGTTCCTTTGGGGTTTCGATTGTAAGCCTCAGGCTACCTACTACCTGTTAAGTCACTGTAGGGAACGGTATCTCTGATAAGGTCGGCCAGGCATAGGTAAAATAAGCCAGAGGGAACGTCCTCATAGTGCTTTTATACATCTGACACCCAGAGGAGGGCAGAGTGTCCAGGTGACTGCCCTGCGCCCCTTGGTGGGGTCGCCACAGGGTGGTCCTGCCTTGGTGGGGGTCTCCAGGTCTTGTGGGTTGTAGCTGCCTTTTGTGATGGCCTCCCCTGGGCAAAACACTGACAGGACCTCACTCACTGTTCCATTTATTCTTCATGCCAGTCCTGCCAGGCAGACATCTTAATCCCGCTAAGAAGTGAGAGGTTAAAGCGCAGAAAGTTTGAGTAACCTGTCCACGGTCTCCACTGGAAGGCGATGGCAATGAGGCGTCAGTTCCTGTCCTGCATCAGCCGACACCCTTAGCACCTGCATTTGTGACCGTCAGGCAGCGCTAGAGCAGCCTTGAGGGGGTCACCTCCTGCACCTGCGCTCCACTGGCTGCGGCTGAGCCCGTGGTCTTGCCCTTCAGTGTGGAGGCAATGCCAAAGCTGGAAGGCTTCGAGTTCTGGAGCCGCACCCTTCGGGGGGCCCGCCACGTGGTGGCCCCCATGGTGGACCAAAGCGAGCTGGCCTGGAGGCTGCTGAGCCGCCGACACGGGGCCCAACTGTGCTACACACCCATGCTGCATGCCCAGGTTTTTGTCCGTGATGCCAACTACCGCAAGGAGAACCTGTACTGCGATGTGTGCCCCGAGGACCGGCCTCTCATTGTACAGGTTAGCGGCCCAGCCTCCAACGCTGGCCGAGAACCCTTTCCTGGGCCTTTCCAGAAAAGGCTTCCCGGCTTTCCGAGATCAGAGGGGCAACAGCAGGCTGGTTCTTGCAGAGATTGACCTCTCCCCAGTAGCTGCCTCAGACTTTTGGCAAATGGATGGCTTGGGTGCCGTGGAAGATTTACAGGCCCTCCCTCCCGCCCCCTTGACATCACCCCAAGTGCCCCCTCTTTATCAGACAGACAGAACAGCTCTGCTCTTGGCAAAATCAGTGATCCTGGCTTTCTGCTACATCTGGGAGGACTGTGTGAATCTGTAACTTGCCCTGCTGGTGGTATGGGGGTGCATCTTAGCTTGGTCACGTTGCTTTTTGTGTGTGTGTGCCACACTGTGTGACATGTGGGATCTTAGTTCCCCAACCAGAGATTTGAACTCGTGTCCCGTGCAGTGGAAGCATGCCATCTTAACCACTGGACCACCAGGGAAGTCTCTAGCTTGGTCATATTGTAAACATCTAAGATAGGATACCATCCTGCAGTCATCCGCTGGGGCCACACCCTCACTGGGTCACCTATGAACCCCTGGGCAGCCCTCGTACCAGGGCCTGGCTGGGGCTTGTGGCAACTTTCATGTCTCTTCCAGTTCTGTGCCAATGACCCAGAGGTGTTTGTCCAGGCAGCTCTCTTGGCTCAGGACTACTGCGATGCCATCGACCTGAATTTGGGTTGCCCACAGATGATCGCCAAACGAGGTAAGAGTTCCTGTTCTGGGGTTCTGCGTTGAGTACCGGCTTTTGGCTAGGGCAAGGCTTGGAGTGCAGAGATGCCAGGTGTGTGGGTGAGCTGGCTGAGGGCCTGGCCCTTCCTCTGGCAGCTTTCTGACGTCGGCCCTTTCTTTGCTCCTCTCTCTGCAAGGCGGCCCTTCTCGGTCGCTGGGGGTAGGGGGTAAGGTTCACCTGGCCGTCAGGGGCTGGCCACTTCCTCCATGCTCAGGAAGTTGCTGGGCTCCCTCTGAATAAATGTATTTTGCTGAAGAGTCCCTCCTCTACCTTTGTGCTGCCTTGGGCACCAGTGGCCACTGCCCTGGCATCTCAGCCTTTCTCCCTCACTGGCCTGAGGAGTTCCTGGTTGGTCAGAGACCACATGGGGTGGGCACTCAGCTCAGCACCCTTGAGCTCAGGCCGCCGAACTGAAAGAACGTGGCCAGGCAGGTGGAGGCCAGTGTGGATGCAGGGGGAGGGAGCAGAGGCTGTGCTTGTTCCTCGCAGGTCACTATGGCGCCTTCCTGCAGGAGGAGTGGGACCTGCTCCAGAAAATGAGTGAGTTGGCCCTGCGCTGCCCTCGGGGACTTGGGGCCACATTGTGGTTGGGTGGCAAGCCCGAGACAGCCTAGCAGGGCTCAGGAGAGAACAGTAGCTGGCAGAGTCCTCCTGGCGGTGTGCCCTCCCCCTTCCTGCTGTAGAGGGCGGCTGTGAAGTCGCCTGTCCCGTACCTGTTGCCCTCCTTCGAACCAAATAGACTGTACTAGAGGGAGGCATCCTTGCCTGGACCACCTCTTCCAATGTGGTCTGAGGCACAACTCACAGCTCCCTGTTAGCAGTGCGGGGCGTCTGCGGGGCCTGTGTTCTTTTGGGGGCTCAGCCATGGGTCCCCACAGCCTGCTTGAAGGTGGCAGCACAGTTCTCTCAGGAGCCGACTCTGCCCTTCCCCAGTTCTGCTAGCCCACGAAAGGCTTTCTGTTCCTGTCACATGCAAGATCCGCGTCTTCCCAGAGATTGATAAGACCGTGAGATATGCCCAGATGCTGGAAAAGGCTGGCTGCCAGGTGAGGACTGTGGGCTTCCAGGGCTCCATACTGCTTCCGAACCTCCAAAAACGCCCCTTGAGGGCTTGCCCCTGGGATGGGCGGGAATCAGTGACCTTTAGGTGAGGCCTGATGCAGGCAGCGAAGTCCCATGCTTGCGTCCAAGAGGCCAGTATTGCCTAGGGGTGGTGCTGGGCCTGAAGCACCTGGGGTCAGGCTGGTGCTTGTTCCTCCCTCACACCTTTAACCTTGGCAGCAGGAGTGTTGCCACTGCGGAGAGGACTGGCCCTTGAAAGGACAGAAGGACAGCTCTGACATGGGAGTCCTAGGCAGCACTCCCAGGGCGTCAGCTGGCCCAAGTGTGGCCCAGAGGAGTGAGGGAAGCCGATGCCCGCAAAGCCAAAGGCAGGGGGTACGCTGGAGTGTTGGGGGCTGCAGTTGCAAGTGGAGCTGAACCAGGTGCTCCTATGCTCTAGTTGCTGACTGTCCACGGGCGCACCAAGGAGCAGAAGGGGCCCCTGTCAGGCACCGCGTCCTGGGAGCACATCAAGGCTGTGCGGTGAGTGGACACAGAGTGAACCCAGGGCGGGGAGACAGCCTAGCCCTCAGGCGAGGCCCTCAGCCCTCTGGGCACGAGATGAGGGCACAGGGCCTGAGGGTGAGCAGCACAGTGGGAGGATGGAGTTTGGGGGCCTGGTACTGCCCCCAGGGTTGGGCGAAACAGCATCCTTCTGAGCATCTGCTCGTCCTGTTCCCTGACAGGAAGGCGGTGGCCATACCTGTGTTCGCCAACGGGAACATCCAGTGCCTGCGGGACGTGGAGCGCTGCATCCAGGACACAGGGGTACAAGGAGTCATGAGTGCAGGTGAGGCTGTGCCCTCGCCTGCAGCTGGTCCACCGTCAGGTGCTGGAGGGGTCTATCCACATCGTGGCACCACTGGCCCAGCTGAGGAGCCTCCATCTGCCTGACTGGCCAGCACTCTCAGGCCAGTGGCCAGCCTTGCCCCGGGGATGGCCAGGCATGGGGGCCCCTGAGCCTTGCGTCACCTTCCCCTGCAGAGGGAAACCTGCACAACCCTGCCCTGTTCGAGGGCCGCAGCCCCGCCGTGTGGGAGCTGGCCGAGGAGTACCTGGACATCGTGCGGCAGCACCCCTGCCCCCTCTCGTACGTCCGGGCCCATCTCTTTAAGCTGTGGCACCACACGTGAGTCAACTCCCATGGCAGAGGCTGTCTGATCGAGCCTTGCCTGGGGCCTTCGCGGTTTTTAAGACGAGCTGTCCACATTCACAAAACCCCCACCTGCTACCAGGTCAGGTCTGGGAGGACCACAGTGACGTGGTGAGGTTGGGTGGGAGGAGAGATTGTGCCCCTCTGTGCCCAAGGCTCAGGGTCAGCAGTTGGGAGGTGGGGGCTGAGCTGGCTCTCTGATGGGGCGTCTGTATCAGGCTGCAGGTGCATCAGCAGCTTCGAGAGGAGCTCGCCAAAGTGAAGACCCTGGAGGGCATTGCTGCAGTGAGCCAGGAGCTGAAGCTGCGGTGTCAGGTAGGTGCTGGGCCACCGTGTGGTGGGAGAGACTTGGTCTCGGGCCTCTTACTGAGGGCCCTCTGGGCTTTTCCAGGAGGATATATCCAGGCAGAAGGAGGGAGAGAAGCCTTCAGGAGGCTTGCCTTTTTTTCACTGGATCTGCCAGCCTTACTTCCGGCCAGGGTGAGCCTCCTGCACATGGGCTGACCTGGGTGGGAGATGTTACACGGAGGAGGGGATTCTTCTGCCTGCTGCCCAGCCTTGGTGGGCCTGTTGGAGGCTCAGCTCCATCCCTTGGCAACTAGGGGCCTCCTTCCTTGTAAGCCTGTGCTGTTTTATTTAAATCGCTTTTTCCATAGGAGGCTTCTCTAAGGTTCTCTGACCCTGAGTGGATTTGTCCTGGGATCAGCTAGACCCTCTCTAGCTTCGTCTGGACTTTCTGAAGTGAGGCTGGGCTGTCATCTGTAGCCACAGCCCTACCCAGGGTTCAGACACTGGTGTCCCAGCCTCCGTGCCAGCTGCTCGGGCCTTAGCAGAGTTGCACATGCATCCTCATCTAGGGACTGTGGCTGGTGGGCTGCCTCTCATGGGTGTCCCTCAGCTCTGCCCATCATCCCCACTTTCAGGCCCAAGGAGGGGAGCAAGGAGAATGGAGGTGCCCGCAGCAAGCGGGCCCTGGAGGAGGAGGAGGGCACCACGGATGTCTTATCCAAGAACAAGCAGAAGAAGCAGCTAAGGAACCCCCACAAGACCTTTGACCCCTCACTGAAGCGTAAGTGGCTCCCACCACTGGAGTCTGGGGAAAAGGCCAGCCCCTAACAGGTCCCCCAGGGTCGGGTGGCTCTGCTGCTTCCTAAGCTGTGGGTGGGCAGTACAGCAGGAAGGGCCCTGCAGCCCCCAAGGAGACTGGTGGGTTCCCCGAGGCCACAGCCAGCCAGCCAGCCATCCTGCCTGCCACAGTCCCTCAGCTGTTGCCCTAAGCAGCTCGAGAGGCAGGAGTAGTGCTAGGGGCTGCCGTACCCAGGAAGGATCTTCAGGTGGGAGGCACACAGCACGGGGCATGGAACCCATGGGTCCTGGGTGGGTGGGATGAGGTTTCCCAGCAGGACCACATATGCTGTGTCCTCTGCCCGCCCTAAGGGAGCAGGGACGCCTATCCAGGGCTACATGTGAGAGGTGGCAGTGGTGGGTGGCCTCGCCTAGTTCAAACAGCGCCTCCTTTTGCTCTTTTCTCAGCAAAATACGCAAAGTGTGATCAGTGTGGAAACCCAAAGGTGAGTCCGTCTGTCCTGGCTGTTAACACCTAGGGCAGGGCCCAGCCCCAGGATGGGTGGGGACCTGATGGGCAGTCCTTTTTCTGTCTGTGCTGGTGGAAGTCAGGCCACAGCCCATAGTAGGGGGGGCTTTCCTGTAAAGTAGCTGTGCCTGGCCTCAGGACAGCTCTTCCATGCTCCTGGCTACTCACTCAGGCTACAGGGTGGCCAAGGAACGGGTATTAGCCCCTGGCTCACAAGCTTTTCTGTGTCCAGGGCAACAGGTGTGTGTTTAACCTATGCCGGGGCTGCTGCAAGAAGCGAGCTTTCAAAGAGACCGCTGATTGCCCAGGTGAGGAGCGCCTGCCGCCATCAGCACCACCCGGTTCCCCAGTGGGCAGTGGAGCCTCAGCCTCCTGAGCCCCATTTCCCTCCTCCTGCCCCTCTGCCAGGTCACGGACTGCTTTTTAAAACCAAATTGGAGAGGTCTCTGGCCTGGAAGGGTGCCCAGCCACGGCTGCAGGAACCACAGCAGGCTGGGCCTGGAGAACCAGGTGGCTTCCCTGAGGTTGTGGGCAGTGCCCTTGCCTAAAAAGGGCAGCTATAGTCCCATGTGCCACCCCCTCAGGCCTGCTGCTGAAGCCTCAACCCACGTCCCACTTAAAGAAACGCCTTTACTCAGGGAACCTCCTGCTACTTCACACGGAAGGACAAGCTGGTCTTCCCTTCGGCCCATGCTGGGGGCCCGGAGATGCTGCACCGAGGAGCAGGCTCCCAGGCTGGACCTGCCCATCCTCACAGCCCGCGTGTGTTCAAGATGAACAATAAACCATTTCAAAGATGGGACGTTTTTGATACCTGAATATTGAGGCCAGTAAGGGCTGACCTTAGAACAGGGGAAGTGGGCAAGGCACCGCCTGCCTTCATCTTCTTAGCCATGGAGACCTGCCTAACGGAGGGCCACACGCTGACCTCGGCCCTGCAAAGCCAAGTAGAGTGTGAGGAAGGGGGCCCCACAGAGACAGGAAGGAGTGGTGCCAGGGGCTGTTCTCAGGCTGCCCTTTAATGGACTAAGATTCAACAACGCTGCAACCTCAAACGATGTGTCCACATGGAGGCTGGGAGGCCGCGCTGCCAGGTGGGGGGCCCAGGTGCCATGTGGGTGAGCCCTGTCAGCTTCTCCTTCAAGAAAGCCCACCTCCTCCCCAGGGCCCCTGACAAGGTGCAGCAAGGGGGAGGGGCCATGAGAGTCTGGGCACATGGAAGCCCAGGCGGGGGCACCGAGGACTAGTGTCATCTGCAGCCAGACCCCTGCAGGTGGGCCACAGGCAACACCTCCGGAGGTGCCGCTGGAGCAGATGAGAGGCCCAGGAGTCCGAGGGTGGGGGTGGGCAGGGTGGGCAGGGTGGGGGGTGCGCAGACCATCCTGGAGACAGAGGTTGCTCTTACATGTTGGTGCTCATCCGGGACTGGCTGTTGGCCGGTGTCAGCTCCCCTTGGCTCCCTTCCCGGGGAGGGGACTGCAGTGGACACAAAGGCTCAGACCAGGAAGATGTGTGCACCCATCCCAACCCCCAGTCCCAGGGCTGTCCCTGCCCACACCTTGACATGGATCTGGTTGCGCAGAACGGCCGCCCGTAGGATCATGGCTTTGGCACGGCGCTGGAACTCCTTGCCCATCAGCAGAGACTTCTCAAAGGTGGTGCTGCGTTGATCTACGTCCCGGGCATACAGGATCTGTGGAGGTGCAAGGTTCAGTGGGGCCCAAGGTCCCCCTCCTGCACCCCACGGCCCTGAGTCCGGCCACCTTGCTGTGGGAGTCGATGCGGGCGTTGATGAGTCCTTCCAGGATGAGCTGCGTCAACTCATCCTCCAGCGCCGCTACTGTGGTGTTGAAGGCTGTGGCCATCTTGCGCATGTCAGCTGACACGTAGGGGCTGAAATACTGCAGAGCAGAGGGGACATGAGTTACCCAAAGATGCCTTCGTAGCGACCTGCCTTGGCCTCAGCCTCCACCAGAATGCTCACCTGAATGAGGGCCCGGTTGCGAATCTGCGTGTACAGGGTCCTGACGTGGGGAGCCAGGTACATGTCTAGCAGCAGATTGTCCTGGGGAGGACAGCCAATCAGGGACAGCTTGCCCCAGGCCTTCTGAACTTGCCCACCCTCCCAGCCAGGCCAGGCCAGGCCCCTCACCTTCATCTCATCCAGCATCTTCAGGCACGAGGCATACTTGGACTCGTAGAATTTGAAGATAATGTCCCGAACCTGTGGCTCCAGCTCCAAGAACAACTTGAAGGAGCTGCAGATGCCAGATTCCTCAGAGCTGGCCCTGCCCACCCACCCGCCCTGGAGGCAGCCGGGGGCACAGGAGCGGGGCTGCAGGGCCCAGCACCCCACCCTCCACCCACCTGCTGGAGATGACGTTGCGCTGCAGCTCCTGCCGATCAAAGGTGGCCAAAGCGCACAAGCCGCCGTACACGGCCACGTTACTGGCGGAGAGCAGCTGCGGAGCAAGGGAGGTGATCAGAGGCCTGGGGCCAGCGGCAGGCGGCACGGAAGTCTGGGCCAGGCCCACCCCAGCTCACCCATCGGCCCCTCAGAATGCCCAGGACCTCATGAGGATAAGCCCCCAACAGAGAGCCCAACTCTTGAGCCCTCAGCCTGCTTCCCAAGTCCCAGTGAGGTCTCCCCAGACACCCTCACGCCCCTCACCTCAGGGAAGTCGCAGTGGTCGAAGGAAGCCAGCAGAAAGCACTTGGCAGCCTGCTTGTACTTGCGCGCTGCCAACTCAGCCAAGCCTGGGGGGCAGCAGGGGGAGGAAGGATGAAGCCCAGAGGAAGCTGCCCATCAACAGGCGCACCTGGGACAGAAACGCTGGCGAGGGAGAGGTAACCTCATCGGCCAGCATCAGCAGCTTTCTGGGAGAGCAAGGCACCCAAGGAGGCCGAGCAGCTGCTGTTACTACTGCAAAGGGCACCCAAGCTGTTCAGCTGACAGGATGGGAATAGTGGTGAAGGGGGGGACGGGGATGGAAGTGGGGGTAACCATCCAGGATGGCAGCTATCAGAAGGCAATGCCTCTACCCCCAACCACGGGTTACTACCCCCGACCTCCCCGAGGGGGCCGTGAGTCGGGCAAGTGTCAGGTGTGTGCAGCGCAGGTTTGGGGCTTGTGTGCTTCCTGGGCTGGGGTCAGTTGGGGTGCCCTCCTGCCCCTATGCCCCAGGGTCCTTACCTGCCGCACACTTGAGCTTGGTGAGGATGGCCTGAGTCTGGGTGTCACGCTCCCCACGCTGCTGCAGAAGGTGGCACAAGTGAGCGACCCATGCCCTCCATACCCGCATCAACTCCCAGGCACCCAGTTCCAGCCTAAGAGGAGCAGAGGCAGACTCCAGGAGGATGGGGCCCACCAGGGTCAGTAGTAGTCAGGGCTCCTGGATCAGGGTTTGAGGGATGGAGAGCTATCTTTTTACCTCGGCGATTTCCGGGGTGGATTCTGCCTTGCTGACGTAGCTTAGCACATGAGACCAATTCTGCAAGTAGACACTGACCTGGCAGGCAGATGGGATGCACTCAGCCTGGGCGCCCCCTCCTGGCCCACTGGCATTGCTGCCCCATGGCCACCCACCCTGGGCCCACCTTGATGACATTGAGGCACATGTTAATGACATGCTTGGCGCTGGTGCAGTAGTCCCGGGCCCGGGAGTAACACTTGAGGGCATTGCTGAGATCCCCACAGTCCAGATAGTGGTCACCCAGGTCATCATGTCCACGCCTGTGGGTCCAGGCACAAGTGGTCGTTGGCTGGGCCATAGGACTGGCTGTCCAAACCCCAACTCCAAGGGCACACCTGAAGCTCTCTTGATGAAGCCCACCTCCCAGCCCCCTGGGCATACCTGATGCTCTCCTTGATAGAATTGCCCTTGTAGTTCTTCAGATCTGTGTCCAACTTCTCCAGCTTCAGCAAGGCCTTCTTTCTCGTGGCCTCCACCCAAGCTGTGTCCAAGGGTGGGGGCTCCACGCCACTCTCAGGGATGGCATCAGGCGCATTCTGCAGCTCCCTGAGGGAGGACCTGGCCATCAGGGGCCCACGTGCAGGGGGGGCGGGTGCCTCCCAGCGGCCCTCACCCCCATCGGGAGAGCGCCCAGTTGGCACAGGGGCAGCTGTGACAGCAGGAGCCCGCAGCCTGGCGGGAAAGCCCAGCAAGAAATAAGTCACACAGCTGTGCCGAGAAGCAAGAAGTTGCCGTCTCCACAGGCTCTGCCCGGTGTCAGAACTGCACACGCGCGTGCAGATGTGGAGAGAGCCTGAATGCTCAGCAGGGAGAGTGAGAATCTCGCCCATTGAGCCATTCCCCACCCCCTCCTGGCTTTTCAACAAGAAAGCCAGATCACTGTGTTCTGGAGCCAAATGCTGCAGGAACACAAGAAAGGCCCCTGCCTGGGCTGGCCATACACTACACCCTGTCCCTGCCCCACCTTGCTGAGCCCTGGCCTCACCTGGCAGCCTCTGAGAGCTTGCGGTGGATCTCCTCATACATGTCCACATTGAAAGTTCTCTGCACAAAGGACAGGGCCATCTTCAGGGCCTCCACTCGCAGAGGGGGGCAATGGTCAGCAATGAACTGCAGTCGCTCGATACGCATCAGGCCGCTATAGCTGGCCGCATACTGCTCCAGATCCTGGGGGCAGAGGTGGATTGTGCAAGCTGGGACCCTGGACCCCAAGCCCCCGCCAGTGGATCAGGAGCCAGGATATGTGGACACCAAATCAACCACTGTCTGGGGTCCGAGGAAAGACCACTCAGGATGGGCCAGTGCACGGGCCTGGAGTAAAGCTCTGCCCTGGGGGTGAATGGTCACAGCCATGTGGGTGAGCAATGAGGAGGCAGGGCTTCCCAAGGTGGGCCCAAGGAAGACCTGTCCTCACAATGAGACTTGACCTTCAGGGGCCTGGCACAAGGTGCTTCTCCATGTGGGGGAGGAGAAGCTGCAGGGTCTGGAGAAGGCCAGCAACCCATTAAAGCGGGCAACTAGATATTTTAGTCCATTTGGTGGCAGAGTCAGACACGACTGAGCAACCGAACAACAGAGTCTAAAGGTTTCTGAGTTAGAAAAAGATGTGGTCAGGGAGCCTAGCCTGGACTTTCCGGCAGGACTGACACTCCAACCAGCCCCTGACCCACCCCGGAGGAGAGCCCGCCAGACTCCATACCAGGGTGGGGTTCTCCACCACGTAGTTGACATCGGGCGCATTCTGCGGGTCCTCCTGGGGGTCCACGTCAATCTGCATGGGCTCCACGGCCCCCTGCAACACGGGCAGTCACCTTGGCACCTTGAGGAGGAGAAGCCCAGGGAGGGCGAGAGGCCCTCACTGTGCCCAGCTCAGCTCTGCCCGCCATCTCCCAGGCGGGCGGGATTCTGTCCCAAGACCTTCCCCACTGCCCACCAAGTCCCGCGCCGCCACACCAGGGATGGGGTTCCTGGCCAGACTGTTGGCTCAAGAGCTGAACGCTCGGCCGGACCATGATGGCCCATCTCTGGAGCGGGAACCAGATGCCGGAGGACCACTGCCCAGGGACCCCCAAGGGTCGCTACGCGCTCCCAGCCACCATCCTGACAGCAGCCTCCTCCAAGCCACGGGCGGCCTCGACCCCGGCGCGGCCGAGCAGCCGGAGCCGCAGCGCCGGGCGAGTCCCGCGGCTGGACCGGGCCGCAGTCGCGGCCGGGAGGCGGGAGTGGGGCACCTGGGCGCCCTGCGCAGCCCGGCGGGCGGGCGGGCTGGTCCCGGCCCCTGTCCTGGAAGGTACCTCATAAAGCAGCGTACAGGCCGACAGGCTGGCGCTCAGGCTGAAGTCCCCGGCCGTGCCCGGCAGGAAGAGCTCTGACCTACCGCTGGGAGGGGTGCAGTGCACATCTGCCACTGACGACGCGGCCGCGCGGGGGGCCGGGCCACCCTGCATTCTGTCCTGACTCTCTGCACCCCCCGACCCTGACACAGAGCTGGCTGGCTGCTGAAGGAGAGAGAGCGTTAGCGCGCCGGGCCTGCCGGGGCCGACGGGAGGGACGCTGCGGCCGGAGGCCGGGCGCGAGAAGGACGCCGCGCGAGGGGCGCGCACGGCCGGCCCCGCTCCGGCCCGGCGGAGGGGACGCGGAGGGGCCGCCGGCCGCGGCTCGTTACCTGCAAGTTAAACACCTGAACCGGCAGCGGCATCTTCGCCCACCCCGCCGCGGCGCACCGTCCACTTCCGGGGCAGCGCGGTCGCGATTTCCGGGTCGCGGCGTGGGCGGGGTGGCTCTTAAAGGGGCCGCGGCGCGCCTGGCCGGGCGGTGCCCGCGGGTCCCGCGGCCGCATGAGCCGCGCGCGGGGGGCGCTTTGCCGGGCCTGCCTCGCGCTGGCCGCGGCCCTGGGTGCGCTGCTGCTTTTGCCGTTGCCCCGCGCGCCTGCGCCCGCGCCAGCCCCGACCCGGGCCCTGGCCCCCGGCTCCGGCCCGCGCGCGCCCCCTGCCCGGCCCGCCACCGCCCCCCGCCTGCGGCCCGAAGACGTCTTCGTCGCAGTCAAGACCACCCGAAAAAACCACGGGCCGCGCTTGGGGCTACTGCTGCGCACTTGGATCTCCCGGGCCCGACGGCAGGTGGGTCTCGCCCGGGGACCCCGCCGACTCCGGAACCCCCGCTGACTCGGGACACCATCCCCCCCCAGCCCCCGCCTCTGGCAAACTCGCACGCCCTGAGATCCCCGCTCCTTCATCCTCAAACTTGCATCCTGCCCTGGACCCCACCCAGGATCCACCCCAAGACCCCCTACCCACAGATGTGTCCCCAACATGGCTGTCAGGCCCCAGGCCTGAGAACGCAGGGACCCAGGACCCCCAGTGCCCACCCTCTCCTGCCCCTTCTCAGGCTCTAGTCTTGAGTGGGTTCTCCCAGCTGACACTGGGCTGAGACCCCAGAAACTCCTCCAGCAAGAGCAAGCCTGGCCCTGGCAGCACTGGGGATGCTGCAGGTAGAGCAGGCTGTCCCTGGTTCACCACCCTCCCTTCTGGATCCCCAAGCCCAGGCTGGCCTGTCCAGGTTCATTCACCCTTGCTCACCAGGCCAAGGCCCTGCCAGGCCCAGAGTCCCTGGGGTGGAGGGCTGCCCCTTGAAACCTCACAGGCCATCTCTCTACAGACGTTTATCTTTACTGACGGGGACGACCCTGACCTACAGCTCCAGGGAGGTGAGTGCCCTCCCCAGCCCAGCCCAGCTGCCGTGTCTGAAGGGTCTCCTCAGCTATCTCTCAGTCCAATGCCACGCAGCCCCCTGCTGTGTACACAGGTCCAGAGAAATTAAGGCACCTGCTTAGGGTCATACAGCTGGTAGAGAACAGAGCCTGGCATCCAGGGTCCACCCTTCCAGCTGCGCTCTGGTTACTGGCTGACTTCCCAGGGCCTCTGGCTGGAGCCACGTCCCCTGAAGAAGGGCCAGCAGGGAACCATGCCTTCCAGGCCTGCCCTGATGGGGATGGTCCAGCCTCTCAGTCCTGTTTCCTGGTGGGTTTGCTTTCATGGGATTCCAAGTGGTTGTCATCTGCCTGGACCTCAGATGGCGGCAACAGGGTCAACTGAGCAAGGCCAAGACAGGACTGTGATTGGGTCCGACATCATGGTCTTGAACAGGACAGGCCTTGTGCCGGCCAGCCAGCGGCATTTAGCCCAACTTTAGTGGGGTGGGCTGGCAGCAGGTCTCACCCCGGCCCTCAAGCTTCCGTTTCTCCAATGGGCAGGTGGCCACGTCATCAACACCAACTGCTCTGCCGTGCACACCCGCCAGGCTCTGTGCTGCAAGATGTCAGTGGAATATGACAAGTTTATTGAGTCCGGACGCAAGTATGTGGTGGCCCAGGGCCAAGGGAGGCTGGGCCCCAACGTGGGTCAGGGGCTTCCCCGCCCCCACCTTCAGGGCCCAGCCTGGCTCCAGACTTCTACACGTTCCCAGGTGGTTCTGCCACGTGGATGATGACAACTATGTGAACCCCAAAGGCCTGCTGCAGCTGCTGTCCACCTTCTCACCCAGCCAGGACATCTACCTGGGGCGGCCCAGCCTGGACCACCCCATCGAGGCTACCGAGAGGATCCAGGGAAGTGGAACCGTGCGTGCTGGGGCGAAGCGGGGAGGGGCAGCTGAGAGTATGGAGACCCCAGCAAGGAAGGGCTGGGGCTGATGCCCAGTCCACCCAGATGGGGTGTTTTGGGAACTGGGGCAAGACAGGAGGGGCTGGAGCCTCAGGCAACTGAGTTGTGGAAGCCCCTGTCTTCTTGTGCCTTGGGGAGCTTCTGCCCCCGGGCCTGGAAGCAGTTAAGGGACAGCTGAAGGACAGTTCTCAGGGTGTCCAGATAAAGAGTTAGGGTGAGGGACCCTGACTAGTGGCTCCCTCCTTTTCAGGTGACCACAGTCAAGTTCTGGTTCGCTACCGGTGGGGCCGGGTTCTGCCTAAGTAGAGGCCTTGCTCTCAAGATGAGCCCATGGGCCAGGTGACGGAGGCGTGGCGGGGGGGAAGCAGGTGCTGGCTGCTGTGGGTTGGGGGTTGGGGTTCCCCAAGGCTGGAGAGTCGCTGACCTGCCCCCCTTTGCTCCCCAGCCTGGGCGGCTTCATGAGCACAGCCGAGCGGGTACGGCTGCCAGACGACTGCACCGTGGGCTACATCGTGGAGGGGCTGCTGGGCGCTCGCCTGCTGCGCAGCTCGCTATTCCACTCCCACCTGGAGAACCTACAGAAGCTGTCACCCGACACCCTGCTCCAGCAGGTAGGCCAGCTGGGCCCCTGCCGCGTCCATGGCCGTCCCTGCACGGGGGCCGTGGCCCCGTGGCTCCCCCCAGCTGAGCAAGGGCTCAGGGAGGGATTCTGGTGAGACAACCGTGGGTCCCAGCATGACAGCAAAGTTTCGTGGACCCTGAATCCAGGCTGCTGGGACCCGGAGTCCCAGCCATGGGGGACCCCCAGGCTCACATGAGGGCCTGTTTGTAAAGAACAGCTGCTGCACCTTCCCAGAGGGCGGCCCTGGGTAGCAGGGCTGGGGACAGTGGTCTGGGCATGACCAGTGTTACAGACCTGGCCCAGGCAGGGGGTTCAGGACCTCTCGCCCCTACACGTGTGCCAGCGGCCTCCCCCAGGTATCTGCTGTGCTGGCCACACCGCTCAGCCCCCATCAGGCCCCATCACCTTTCCATGGTGTTCCTGAGCTTGCCCTAAGAATGCTGACTCCGGGTGGGGCAGTGGGGTCCCTGGAATCCAGGAGGCCAAGCAGCATCTCTGTTTGGGAAACAAGATAGGAGGCGCCGGCCCTGAGAGTGACTCTGCTTCCTCTCCTCCCCCAGGTCACCTTGAGCTACGGGGGACCCGAGAACCCACATAACGTGGTGAACGTGGCTGGGGGCTTCAGCCTGCAGCAGGATCCCACGCGGTGAGTGGGCCGTGGGGAGGAGTGCTAGGGCCAGCGCACCCCTCCCGCAGCCTGACCCCCACTTCCCTCCCAGGTTTAAGTCCATCCACTGCCTTCTCTACCCGGACACGGACTGGTGTCCCGTGCAGAAGCAGAGCGACCTCGCCCCTCGGTGATCCGGAACCCGAAAGCCTGGCTCTGCCCCAGGTGCAAGTGGGCGAACAGTGCTGGAACAGTGCTGCCCCCTCCTGGGCTCAGTTGGCTACTCCAGGCGGCGACGGCCGGGCCCTCATCCAGGGAGATACGGGCGCCCAGCAGGCCCCCCCACAGCCCTGGGCGGGCCCGGGTGACCTGGCGCTGTGGGAGAGGAGGACAGTGCTGGGGGTCTGGGAGGGGGCTGGCATCCGCCTCCCAGGGCTCCATCCTGTTCCCCTCACCTGCGGGAGACAGGCTTCTAGGCCAGGGTGGTGTACGAGATGCTGCCCCCTAGAGGTGACTGCCGGACGCCTTACTTGCTGTTCTCTTGGGATGCCACCCTTCCCACTGGAGCCCAGCCAGGGCCTCTGACTCCACGGGGAACTGCAGGCAAGGCTGCAGACCCTCTGGACAGCTGTGCTCTTGGGTGAAGCTTACTCCTAGCCAGGTTGTCTCCATTCAGAGGCCACCTTCTCTTGGCCGAGAGGTCCTTCCTGAGGGATCTCAAAGACACTTTTCCTCCGCTCTGACTCATTGCTCAGTACTTTCCATCCTTCCCCCGTCCCGGGGGCCGCAAGTCCATGAAACGGCAGGAGCCTTTTGTTTGGGGCCCCCTCTGCAGTGAGACATCCCCATCCCACCAGCTGACCCACACTGACCTTGACAGTGCCTTTCCACAGGAGGAGGGAACAGAACAAGGGGAACCAGCACCTGCCTTCTGGTCTCTCGCACTGCTGTTGCAACAAGTGAATAAAGGCTGGATTGTTACTCTCTGTTGGTTATTGTGTTAATTAACCAGTGACACCTGGCAGCTCAGCTCCAGGCAGGGCCACACAGCATCTATCTCCTTCCCATGAAGGCACTGCCCGAGACCAGCTCCCTCCCAGGCAGATCTGTGTTCCTTACAGCCCTGCCAGCCCAGCTGAGCCTAAAGCTGCCCACTGGGCTCTTTAGTGTGAGCTGAAGAGTATGTGGGGTGTGGAGGTGTGGTTCCTGCAGGGAATGATGCAAGCAAGACAAACCTTGCTCCAGAAGGCAGACTGCCTGTTAAGACTTGCCTTTTCAGCATACTGTGGAACTATGTGTGTGTGTGTGTGTGTGTGTGTGCCAGCATGAACAGACGCACACATGAGTGCGTGTGCCTGTGTGCATGGGTGTCCACACGTGTACTTGCATATATCTGTGAATTGCTGTGTAAATGTGTGTATGTGGGTATGAATGCACGTTGCTGTATACATGTGGGCAGGTGTACGTGCACAGCACAGGCCAGCAACACCCGGTAAGCAGGTTGGAGTCAGCACTCACTGGTGGTCAGGCCAAGCGAGATTACTTGAAGAAGGGTATACAGCAGGTCACCAGGCAGTGTCCATGTGCAGCAGCCACCCCCTAGCATCCTGTTCCCAGATGTGGACTATGTAACAGCCCTCAAGACCTAGACACGCACTGAGCCTGCCAGACCCCAGTCCACTGGGCATCCACAGCACAGAACCAGGACAGCATCAGTTGGACCAAAATGTCCCTCCCCTGGCTGGAGCCACCTCAGGCCTGGATCTCTGGGCGAGGGCCACCTCAGAGGTACAGACTCCTCTCTTACCAGGTCCAGAGGAACAGTCACCCCCAAGCCCCCGAACCACCTCCAAGGAGTAGTGGGACTGGCAGGCATCCCGAGGCTGCAGCATGGTCTGCCAGAATGGGTGGTCCATGTATTGTTCAGACAGAAAAAAGGCTCAAAGAAAACACAAAAATGTTTATGTGTGATTGTTCCTGAAAAAAAATGCAAAATTGGTAAAGATGCTCTTTTCCTCTTCCTTTGTTGTTCAGTTGTTCAGTCATGTCCCACTCTGTGACCCCATGGACTGCAGCATGCCAGGTTCCCCTGTCCTTCACTATCTCCCAAAGTGTGCTCAGATTCACATCCATCAAGTTGGTGATGCATCTGTTTCATCCTCTGCCACCCGCTTCTCCTTTGCCTTCAATCTTTCCCAGCATCAGCGTCTTTTCCAATGAGTCGGCTCTTCACATCAGGTGGCCAAAGTATTGGAACTTCATCATCAGTCCTTCCAATGAATATTCAGGGTTGATTTCCTTGAGGGTTGACTTGTTTTCTCTTCCTATTTTTTGATATTTTACCAGTATCAAAATATGTTGTATGATAGACATACACTATGTATAATCAGAAAAAGTTAAAAGTTTGGTAATTAAGGTTCAGAATTAAATTGTGTGTACTTAGCCCTCCATCTGACATTTTTTTGGAAAACTGTTTACTAAGCATCAGTCCATCCCACATCACTGCATGCCAGAGGAATGATGATCTGCAAAATGAACAAGCTCTCGAGGCTGGAGAGAACCAGGGTGTATAGGATGTAACCGCTGACGCGTATGAGCTTTCTTTGAAGTGAAGTGAAGTGAAGTGAGAGTCGCTCAGTCCTGTCCAACTCTTTGCGACCCCATGGACTATACAATCCATGGAATTCTCCAGGCCACAGTATTGGAGTGAGTAGCTGTTCCCTTCTCCAGGGGATTTTCCCAACCCAGGGATCGAATCCAGGTCTACCTACATTGCAGGCAGATTCTTTTTTGCAGGCAGATTCTTTACCAGCTGAGCCACAAGGGAAGCCCTGAGCTTCCATTGAAAAGAGTCAATCCTCTTTATACTCCGTGTTTCCAAATTCACTCACGTAATAAAACTTATTTGTAACCCTCAAACCAATACTTATTTTCCTGGTCATTCTCAGACAAACAGTGGTGAAAATTTTGAGTCATCAGATGCAGCCGTCCCCAACTGAGGTTGAACTAGGTGAGGCTCCACCCCGGAGATACCCAGAGGATGAAGACAGCAGAGGGCAGTGCAGAGTAAAGCAAGAAACTCAATGGGCCCTAACTTTATTCTAGAATTAGATTTTGGTGATAGTTACATAATTTTGTCAATGTAATAACAACAACAAAAAACACTCTAGTGAATTATACACTTCAAAACTGTACACTTTTTGATATGTGAGTGATGTCTCAATAAAGATTGTATTTAAAACGTAAACCAAGATGAAATTTAAAATTGAAATAGTCCTATATTTATTACATAATTTGAATTTGACAAAAATAGTCCACAAAAAATCTCTAGGATCAGATGGCTTCATTGGTGAATTCTATCAAACATTTGGGGGAGGAATAACATCAGTCTTAACGATCTTCCAGAAAATGGATGAGAACAGTTCCCAGATCATTTCATGAGGCCAGCATTACTCTGGTACCAAAATCAGACAAATACATTACAAAAAAATCTAAATTTTACACGAGGGACTTCTCCTAGTGGTCCAGTGGCTAAGACCCTGCACTCCCAAGGCAGGGAGCCTGGGGTTCCATCCCTGATCAGGGAAATAGATCTTGCATGCTGCAAAGAAGATCAAAGACCCTGCAACCCACAACTAAGACCAAGCTCAGCCAAATAATTTTTTTTCAAAAGCAAACTTGAAAAAGAACAAAGTTAAAGGATTTACACAGCCTGACGTCAAAACCTACTATGAGATGTTGATGAAAAATTTAATCTCTTGATATATGAAAGAAATGGAAATTTCTTTTTTTTGAGCCAAATTTGAGGATTATAACCCAGGAAGAGCATCTCAGAAAGCTCTGAGAGCCGTCTGTTAGATGTCAAGGCACAGTTATATAAGTTTTTGAGACAGAGGGCCATACATCCAATGGCATATTTTTAAAATACTTATTAACTAGCCAGTTTATTCGGCTGCATCGGGTCTCAGCTGCGGCATGCAGAATCTCAATTCCGTCACGCGGGGTCTTCTGCTTGTGGCACAGAGACTTTCTAGTCCTGGCTCTCGGGCTCAGTAGTTCCAGTGCTCTGACTTAGTTGCTCCACTGCATGTGGGATCTTAGTTCCCTGACCAGGGACCAAACCTGTGGCGGCTTGCATTGCAAGGTGGATTCTTAACCACTGCACCGCCAGCAGTGCAGTCACTAAGTCGTGTCCGACTCTTGCGACCCCATAGACTGTAGCCTGCCAGACTCCTCTGTCCGTGGCATTTTCTAGACAAGAATACTGGAGTGGGTTGCCATTCCTTCTCCAAAGGGTCTTCCCAATCCAGGGATCAAATCTCCTGTGCTGCAGGCAGATTCTTTACCAACTGAACCGCACCACCAGGGAAGACCCCCAAATGATGTGTGATTGACAGTTCACATGATCCAGATCTAAGTGTCCTGCTAGTGAGTCACGTGACCCCATACTGGGTGGAGCAGGAGTGCATCTCTTCAGGAGTCGTCTAGTTGATGCTGGGAGAATGTTGCTCTTTGTAGCTGAGCCGGTAGTCCTGCTGATGGGGGAGGTTTGCGTGATGCCTATTGCAGACACACAATGCACAGTGAGGGGAGAAGGTAGGCCAAAGGGCAGAGAAGATTTTTTGTTTAAATATCTCTGGTCTTGCCATAAAAATATGACTTTTATTTCACAAAGCCACAGTATGGAGACTGTGGTGCTGGCACTGGGACCAACAGATGGAACCATGGGACATGCAGCAGAACCCAGTCACAGATACACGCTTCTACCATCATGAGCTCCCAATAGAGTCATCAGAGCAATTTAAGGGGAAAAGTCTTTTCAGCAAATGGTGCCAGCATTAGTTTACTAATTAATTTTTTATCATTAAAAAAAAAGCCAACTTAGAGAAAGTATTAGTCAGAATGAGCTAGGCTGTGCTGCAGAAACCACTAAGCCCTCTAAGGAAATTTGTCCATGTCACACTATGATATGCATGGGTGGCTCTCTTCTAATTGGTGAATCAGGACTCAGGCTGCTTCTATCTTCAGGGCCCAGCATCTTGTAGTTTAAGTCCCCCTCAGATTGCCCAGGTGAAATGGAGGAGAAAGTGGAATGAAGGCACCAGATCCACACCACCTAAGCCCAGAAGTGACATTAATTTCTCATATTTCACTGGCTGAAAGAAATCACATGGCCACCATAACAGCCAGGGAAGCTGGAACATGCAAAGAGACCCATGGGTTTGCTGAGCTCTGTGGCATTGATGTTACAGAGATGTATGACCGACCTCAGTCAGTTCAGTTCAGCTCAGTCGCTCAGTCATGTCCGACTCTTTGCGACCCCATGAATCACAGCACGCCAGGCCTCCCTGTCCATCACTAACTCCCGGAGTTTACCCAGACTCATGTCCATCAAGTTGGTGATGCCATCCAGCCATCTCGTCCTCTGTCATCACCTTCTCCTCCTGCCCCCAATCCCTCCCAACATCAGGGTCTTTTCCAATGAACCAACTCTGCATGAGGTGGCCAAAGTATTGGAGTTTCAGCTTCAACATCAGTCCTTCCAATGAACACCCAGGACTGATCTCCTTTAGGATGGACTGGTTGGATCTTGCAGTCCAAGGGATTCTCAAGAGTCTTCTCCAACACCACAGTTCAAAAGCATCAATTCTTCGGCACTCAGCTTTCTTCACAGTCCAACTCTCACATCCATACATGACTACTGGAAAAACCATAGCCTTGACTAGATGGACCTTTGTTGGCAAAGTAATGTCTCTGCTTTTGAATATGCTGTCTAGGCTTACTCCTTCCTTCCAAGGAGTAAGCGTCTTTTAATTTCATGGCTGCAATCACCATCTGCAGTGATTTTAGAGCCCCCCAAAATTAAGTCTGACACTGTTTCCACTGTTTCCCCATCTATTTCCCATGAAGGGATGCCATGATCTTAGTTTTCTGAATGTTGAGCTTTAAGCCAACTTTTTCACTCTCCTCTTTCACTTTCATCAAGAGGCTTTTCAGTTCCTCTTCACTTTCTGCCATAATGGTGGTGCTCCTGGCAATCTTGATTCCAGCTTGGGCTTCTTCCAGCCCAGTGTTTCTCATGATGTACTCTGCATATAAGTTAAATAAGCAGGATGACAATATGTAGCCATGATGTACTCCTTTCCCAGTTTGGAACCAGTCTGTTGTTCCACGTCCACTTCTAACTGTATCTTTCTGACCTGCATATAGGTTTCTCAAGAGGCAGGTCAGGTGGTCTGGTATTCCCATCTCTTTCAGAATTTGCCACAGTTTGTGGTGATGTACACAGTCAGTGTCAGACTTTATTTTTTTGAGCTCCAAAATCACTGCAGATGGTGACTGCAGCCATGAAATTAAAAGACCCTTACTCCTTGGAAGAAAAGTTATGACCAACCTAGATAGCATATTCAAAAGCAGAGACATTACTTTGCCAACTAAGGTCCATCTAGTCAAGGCTATGGTTTTTCCTGTGGTCATATATGGATGTGAGAGTTGGACTGTGAAGAAAGCTGAGTGCCGAAGAATTGATGCTTTTGAACTGTGGTGTTGGAGAAGACTCTTGAGAGTCCCTTGGACTGCAAGGAGATCCAACCAATCCATTCTGAAGGAGATCAGCCCTGGGATTTCTTTGGAAGGAATGATGCTAAAGCTGAAACTCCAGTACTTTGGCCACCTCATGCGAAGAGTTGACTCATTGGAAAAGACTCTGATGCTGGGAGGGATTGGGGGCAGGAGGAGAAAGGGACGACAGAGGATGAGATAGCTGGATGGCATCACTGACTCGATGGACATGAGTCTGAGTGAACTCTGGGAGTTGGTGATGGACAGGGAGGCCTGGCATACTGCGATTCGTGGGGTCGCAAAGAGTCGGACACGACTGAGAGACTGAACTGACTGACTGACTGACACAGTCAAAGGCTTTGGTGTCGTTAATAAAGCAGAAATAGATGTTTTTCTGGAACTCTCTTGCTTTTTCAGTGATCCAGAGGATGTTGGCAATTTGATCTCTGGTTCCTCTGCCTTTTCTAAAACCAGCTCCCTGCCTTAACTACTGTTTGAATCAGTGTTTTGGGGCTCAAGGATACCAGGCCAAGGAGGCTGAATGAAGTCTATTTCCTACAAACAAGAAACGGGGAATAGAGAAAGGATTTGTACCTGGGAGGGCCCCTCAGGATTCTACTCTGTTTGACCAAGTGGACTGAGGGAAAGATACTGGGTCTCTGATGTTGCTGGTGCCAGATACTCACTGTGCACTTGTTATTATGACAGAAATATTTCAGCCAGTGTTAATCACCATGTTTGCAGCTAGAATCACTCATAACTTATATGGAATGTGAAACAAGGTCCATAAGTGTAAATTGTTTTTGGAAGGAGTACTAAGGGGAGACACAGCTTTCCAGGTGGCCCCAGTGGTAAAGAACCCACCTGCCAATGCAGGAGACATAAGAGACATGGGTTCTATCCCTGGGTGTGGATGATTCCCTGGAGGAGGGCCTGGCAACTCAATCCAGTATTCTTCCTGGAGAATCTCACGGACAGAGGAGCCTAGTGGGCTACAGTCCATAGGGTCGCACAAAGTCGGATACGACTGAAGCAACTTAGCACACACACTAAGGGGAAGAAGAAAAATTAAATAAAAAAGGTGTTGGGTTGTATTCCAAAGGCCTAAGAGCTGTGCTTGGCCAGCTTCAAGACAGAAGAGCCAAGAGTCAGCAACAGAGCCATCAGTGGTTTAACAGATTGGGGAGCTTCCAGGTCCGAAGTAACACCCTACCATGTGCAGCTGACAGAGAGCAGGAAATGGTAGCAGACTTCTCTCCTGGGGAATGGGGGGAACAGGGAAGATTGCCAGTTATAGGGGAATTGACAACAGATGGGCTCATTAGTTACCAGGGAAACCAGTAAAGGGGCATGCCCCTCACCAACCCTTTAGTAAGAACAATCACTAGCTGAAGCCTGGGGCAAGTATGTAGGAAGGTCAGTCTTGTGTTAGGTTATACATGAAGCAGGCACTGGTTGGAAAGGGGATGTACAGAAAGCGAGAGAACAGTCATCTTGAGTGGCCTGACCATACGGGAGGAATATAAAAAATAGAGAAGATATGGAAGGTAAGCCCCTCAGCTTGAGAGGGTGGCTCTGAGTCCAAGCTTGAACTGCTTGCTGCACAACAGGCCAGTAAATTGAGAGTAAGGATTAGCAACTTTTCTCAGAAAGCCGACAGACTGAGAAGACAGTGGGCTACTGTCCCAAAGAGTCATCTTTCCAGAGTTAGAATTCAAGCTTCTTAAACTGAAAGGGGAGGGGGAACGTTCTGGTTGTGGCCAGCCTCTGGAGGGGATGTGTTAATTTCTTCCTGCCTACAGCCTTTCACAGATGGGCCTAGTTGGGATATTTTGTGAGAGTAACACAAAAGTATTTTAGCTTCATGCTCTTTACCTGGGAGGCAGGGTTCCCAGAGATGGGCCATTACGTGTAATTTAGTTAATAGGCAATAAGCCTTAGGTAATTGATTTGTCAAAGGATACAAGGCTCTTCCCTATTATAGCTCCTGGGTGCGGCACACAGTTATAGGGGAAAGTCATTATTTTAATATCTTTCAGGAGAAGGAGGGAAAAGCATTTGCACTTTGAAAAATCAGCAAGGGCAGAAGACCCTTTGGAAGTGTTACCAAGTTCGAGCTCACTCTGCTCACTGCAAAACAGGTCAATGAATCTACAGGTGAGGTGTTGAGACAAGGAATACAACTTTATTCAGAAAGCCAGCAGACCGAGAAGATGGCAGACTAATGTCTCAAAACAACCATCTTGCCGGGACCCAGATGCCAGGTTCTTTTGCAGAATAGAGAGGAGGAGGAAGTGAGGAAGTAAAAAGGCCATTAATCTAGCAAATGTCTCCTGACACGGCCACACTTGGGGAGGGGATGTATTAATTTCTTCTTTCTGTAGCCATTCACAGGTGGGCAGGGTCAGATTATCTCTCTGTGAGCTGAATAAAGGCACTTCAGTTTAACAGGCAGAGTGGCAGGATTATGAGGCAGGCCATTATGTATGATTTTAACAAAAACAATGGAAAGCAAAGGTTAAAGTCAAAGAAACAGATCCAACATGGAGTCAAAATTGGCTCTTCCCTGTAACAATCCTCCACTGTCAATGTCCATTCCACATCTTGTGGAAAAAAAGAGTGACGATCATTCGAACTGCTTCGTCAGATGGATCTTTCTGTTATCAATGCCAGTGTTCCAAATGTTGAGATTTTTCTTCTTTTATTCCACTTTGGAAAGTGTCTACTTTATAACTGTAGACTTAAAAATATTCACAACCTAAAAGTTGAAATTTTTGTGGACTTCAAACCTAGAAGGCAACATCTCAAGTTAAGGAATTTAGCACTTTTCTATGTATGGTGTCAACTAAAAGGTGTACAACATAAGAGTTGCGAGTTAAGTTTTATCTGGGGCAAAAAGGGGACTGTAGCCCAGGAGACAGCACCTCAGATAGCTCTGAGAGATTGCTCCAAAGAGGCAGTGGGGAGAAGGTCAATGTATAAGATTTTGATAAAGGGGGTATTCAATACAATCAAGCGCTTATTTTACAAAAGGTTTTCTGCTAATCACAGGAGCTGATGTCACCATGAAGGGATCTAGTGCTTTTCTAGATATGAAGAGATTCGAGGATTGGGTTCATGAAATCAGTTCCTGAAAATATCCAGTTTCCCTGGAGCACAGCGTGCCTCACTCTCCACCCTGAATTCCCCTCATAGGTATCGAAGTTCTGCAGCTGCAGCAGCACAGGGTTCAATCTCTGCAGAGGCAGATGGCAAAGGCCCTTGTAGTTGTTCAGTCACTGGCAAATGCTCTTGGCAAGTGCTGATTTGTAGTTGACAATGGGAAGATTCAAGAGTCAGGGCTCATTGAAATCATTCCCTTGATATGTACCCTTGGAAAGATTCCAATATATAATTATTTCTCAAAGCTCACCCAAAGCTCTTATCTCATGTGCATTTTCTTTCCTTAAAATTTCGTTACATCAAGTTACTTTCCTTACTGATAAATTTGCATCATCAAACATTAATACCAGGTATTAACTTAATATTGTTTCCCAGTTCACATGAACCTGAAACTCATTTTAGCTTAATTTCTCTTGTATTTAGGATTGTTTGATTTGTAAGCACTTAGTTTTCTTTAAACCAATTAAATAGAGCTCTTCTACAAATTAACCGCAGCAATAATATCCAAGGCACATCCTGAGACATACATACATCCAGACAGACGCAATGAGAGATCTCATCGCTTCACTGTCCAAACTTAGTCATGAATCAAATATCACAATATAAAACTCACTAGTTTATAAATAACAATTTAAATTTAAAAAATTTAAGTTTCTTCCATTTTCACTGATATTTATGGAAAACAATTCAAGTTCTAAATTACTTGACCCTCTTTTCAAAGTTTGCATGTTAAAAAGAAGGAAGAGGGCTTCCCTGGTGGCTTAGTAATTAAGAATCTGCCTGCCAATTCAGGAGACATGGGTTCAATCCCTGGTGCAGGAGGATCCCACATGCCTCTGAGCAACTAAGCCTGTGCTTCCCGACTACTGAGCCTAAAAAGCTATTGTGCTCTAAAGCCTGGGAACTGCAGCTACTGAAGCCTGCCTGGAACCTGTGCTCTGCAACAAGAGATGCCACCAGTGAGGAGCCTGCATTAACAGGGAAGGTTTGGGGAGCTGTAAAAGGACTGATGGCCTTTGCATTATTCTTGGAGTTACACTTCTGGTCCTGTATAAAGACTGTATTTGTAAAACAAGGGCAGTTTTGTTTTTTCTTTTTTCAAATAACCGAGTGGCTATCTCAATGATATTGAAGGACTGAAATACTCATATACCTATGTTGGAGAGTTTTACTTTTCCTCACTTATCTCCTTTTGGTAATCTACTTACAAACACTTTTGAGACTCTTCCCTAGGCTTCAACCAGTTATCTAAAATTTCCCAAGGATGATAGTGGAGGACAGAGAAACCTGGCATGCTGCAGTCCATAGGGTCACAGAGTCATGACTTAGCAACTAAACAACAAAAGGGCTCCCAGGTGGGAGTGGAGCCTGAGAGGAAGTGCCTCCCATTTTAGCTTGAGCAGTTAGTACCAGATGTCTATGGGTTACCAAAGTAACCAAAGGAAACCAAAACCTCACCAGCAGAAAAGTCGCATTCAAAGCCGAATGGCAAAATGCCCAGTGTGACTTCCCTGTCCCATTAGATCTGTCACCTTTGTCCAAACTGCCTTATGAACAGAATTTCCCTTCATAGGCGAGGACTTCCCAAATTGGAACCGAAGTTCTCCAAACAGGAACCTGAGGTTCCCCAAATGAAACCCAATTTCCGCAAATGGAAGCACAGTTCCCAAATCGACAAGGTCAAAATGCCCCGGTAGAACTCTAATTTCCAGCTGTTCTGGTGGAAAAAGTTACTTTGAGCATTTAGCTACAAAGAAGATCTTATCCCCAAAAAGGGGATTGGACACTTTGACATATATAAGAAGCTATGTTGCAGGGTGAAATCCCCTAACTGGCATTCTAGAGGTTATAAAAGCAAATGGTTTTTTAATTTCCCCAGGGACTCCTGTGACTGGCATAGACTAAGATGTTTTCTGGTCCACACTGATGTTTACCATGGAACAAGTGGCACCTGTATCTATTAGAAAGTCAATCAATTTGTTTTCCACTGTCAAAGTTACCTGAGACTCCTCTGGAGAAATTAGAATCCAACACCACAAGTCCAAGGGTGTCACTACATTTATTATCAGAGTGTTCCTCTCTTTTCCAAAATGCTTCTAACTGCAAGATCATATCATAATTGAATGAGCCATTCAGGGGCCATCACTGTTTTGACCTTAATATATCTAATATATGCCCCCAAAGGATTTTTTCTTCTGGATAAATGGGGTATTTCTCATTTTATAAGTTTGATAACACCAAAACACAAAAGATGTAGACAAATTCCAACACAAACAAACTCCAGCATCAATGCACACAAAATCAAAGAACTGGTTCCCAAATGAAGTAGACTTACCCTACAAACCAAAGAACTGGTTCCCAAATCAGGAAGACTTACCCTACGAAGCCAATGAACTGGTTCCCAAATGGGGTAGACTTACCCAACAAAAACAACGAATTAGTTCCCAGTGAACCAGTTCCAACTCAGGTACAGTCCAAAAACAATTCTCCTCTCCAACAGGGTACCCCAACCAAATTGGCTTGTCCCATAAAGGAAAAGCCCAAACTGAGGGGCGAATATGTTCCTGGTGTGCACACTAGAGCAACTTAACCTACAAAATCAAGCCTGTCAACTCACAACACAAAAGGATACACAAAACCAAAACAAAACCAAGACAAACAAATGAGCTGGTTACTTAATTGGGTAGGCTTACCCTATAAGATTGAATCTGTCAGCTAGCAGAAATTTGTAGTTCCCTTGCTTCAACTGCCAAGCACTAGGGCAGTCAATGCCACTGCAGGGAATTTTGAAGGGAAGATCCTCAAGACAAATGGTCCCAGAAGTTGCTAGGGCCTTGCCTCAGTAGTCCCTGACCAGGGCCAACTATCTATGAGCAGCAAGCCTCCTGACTGGCTAAGCCAAATTTGTTACTGAGTCCAAGCTCACTCTGCTCACCACACAACAGGTCAGTGAATCTACAGATGAGGTGTTGAGGCAAGACATACAACTTTATTTGGAAAGCCCACAGACTGAGAAGATGGCAGACTAATATCTCAAAACAACCACCTTGTTGGGGCCTGGATGCCGGGTTCTTTTACAGAACAGAGAAGGGGAAGAAGTGAGGAAGTAAAGTAAAAAGGCCATTAATCTAGCAAATGTCTCCTGGAATGGCCAACTTCGGGGAGGGGATGTATTAATTTCTTCTTTCTGTAGCCATTCACAGATAGGCAAGATTAGATTGTCTCTCTGTGAGCTGAACAAAGGCACTTTAGTTTAACAGTCAGGCAGAGTGGCAGGGTTCCCTGAGGAAGGCCATTATGTATGATTATAATAAAAAACCAATGAAAAGCTAAGGTTAAAGTCTAAGTCAAATAGCTGAGGAAAGAAGAGAAGAGAAAGGGAAAGATAGAATGTAGAGTTCCCAACAGAATGTAGCCTTCCAGAGAATAACAAGGAGAGATAAGAAAGCCTACTTAAATGAACAATGCAAATTAACAGAGGAAAACAATAAAAGGGGAAAGACTAGAGATGTCTTCAAGAAAATTGGAGATAACAAGGGAACATTTCATGCAACGATGGGCACAATAAGGGACGAAATGATAAGGACCTAACAGAAGCAGAGAAGATTAAAAAGAGGTGGCAAGGATACACAGAAGAACTGTACAAAAAAAGGTATAACCACGGTGGTGTGGTCACTCCCCTGGAGCCAGACATCCTGGAGTGTGAGGTCAAATAGGCCTTAGGAAGCATTACTAACAACAAAGATAGTGGAGGTGATAATTCAGAATTGGCTCAGAATTCAAGCTAAGCTATTTAAAATCCTAAAAGATAATGCTGTTAAAGTGCTGCACTCAATATGTGAGCAAATTTGAAAGACTTAGCAGTGGCTACAGGGCTGGAAAAGGTCAGTTTTCATTCCAAGCCCCCAAAAAGGCAATACCAAAGAATTTTCAAACTATTAGGGGAAGTACACTGACTGAAACCGCCCACCCTGGCCAGGCACCATAGTAACCATTTGCATGAGTTGTTTTATGACAGGAGGTCCTGGTAAGAAACAGAACTAACAAGCCACCACCAATCGGAAGATTCAGGGAAAGTCAAAAGGAGACACCACATGTCTGACCACCTCCCAGAATCCTCACTGGCATCCATCTTGGCTGAACAAGGTGTCCACCACCAGGGAAGCACTCTGAGTCAGAATGATTGGCTAAAGATAACCCGGAAACTAATCCCATCACCATAAAAACCAAGACTGCAAGCCATGTGACAGAGCTGTTCTCCTGGGTTCCCTTACCCTACTGCTCTCCACCTGGGCGCCCTTTCCCAATAAAATCTCTTGCTTTGTCAGCACATGTGTCTCCTCAGACAATTCATTTCTGACTGTTAGACAAGAACCCAGTTTTGGGCCCTGGAAGGGATCCCCCCCTTCCTGCAACAAAACTGCAGCACAAATGTGCTCATTTCACATACCAGCAAGGTTATGCTCAAAATCCTTCAAGCTAGGCTTTAGCAGTATGTGATCTGAGAACTTCTAGATATACAAGCTGGGTTTTAAAGAGGAAGAAGAACCAGAGGTCAAATTGTCAATGTTCGTTGGATCACGGAGAAAGCAAGGAAATTACAGAAAAACACCTACTTCTGTTTCATTGACTACACTAAAACCTTTGACTGCATGGATCACAACAAACTGTGGGAAATTCTTAGAGATGGGAATACCAGACCACCTTACCTGTCTCCTGAGAAACCTGTATGTGGGTCAAGAAGCAACAGTTAGAACCAGACATGAAACAACGGATTGGCTCAAAATTGGGAAGAGAATATGACAAGGCTGTATATGGTCACCCTGCTTATTTAAACTCTATCCAGAGTACATCATATGAAATGCTGGGCTGGATGAATCACAAGCTGGAATCAAGATTGCTGGGAGAAATGTCAACAACCTCAGATACTCAATGATACCACTCTAATGGCAGAAAGTGATGAGGAACTAAAGAGCCTCTTGATGAGAGTGAAAGAGAACAGTGAAAAAGCTTGCTTGAAACTCAGTATTCAAAAAACTAAGATTATGGCATCCAGTCCCATCACTTCATGGCAAATAGGAGGGGGAAAATGGAAGCAGTGACAGATTTTCTTTTTCTGGGCTCCAAAATCACTGTGGAAGTGGACTGCAGCAGTGAAATTAAAAGATTGCTTGCTCCTTGGAAGGAAAGCTATGGTTAACCTAGACAGCATATTAAAAAGCAGAGACATCACTTTGCCCACCAACTTTCATCTAGTCAAAGCCATGGTTTTTCTAGTAGTCATATATGGATGCGAGAATTGGACCATAAAGAAGGCTGAGTGCCAAAGAATTGATGCTTTTGAATTGTGGTGCTGGAGAAGACTCTTAAGAGTTTCTTGGACTGCAAGGAGATCAGTCAATCCTAAAAGAAATCACCCCTGAATCTTCATTGCAAGGACTGATGCTGAAGCTCTAATACTTTGACCACCTGGTACAAAGAGCTGACTCATTGGAAAAGACCCTGATGCTGGGAAAGACTGAAGGCAAAAGGAGAAGGGGTGGCAGAGGATGAGACAGTTAGACAGCCTCACTGACTCCATGGACAAGAATTTGAGCAATCTCCGGGAGATTGTGGAGGACAGAGGAGCCTGGCATGCTGCCGTCCATGGGGTCACAAAGCGTTGGAGATGACTTAGTGACTGATCAACCACAATAACAAGGTCAAAGAAACGCATTCAACACGGAGTTGAAATTGGCTCTAACAGAAGTTGGATAAACTGGAAGGTGTTGAGTCAGGGTGACTCTTTTCTACATGTGGGCTGGGTTCCAAATCTCATCCCAAGCTGTCACTTCCATCTAATTTCACAGATCCATGCTGGGCACCAGGTTCGCCCCATACCTAATCTCTGCACCAAAGGCTGGCCGCTAAGCCTGCACCAGAGCCAAGCGGCACACCTTCTTCCCTCGTACTTGAGTTAGCACTCTGGTTCCACCTATCCCTGAGGCCACTTTCCCTTTCATTCATTGAATATATTTATAATAGCTACTTTAAAGTCTTTCTTGGTAAAGCCAGATCCATTTTTAATTGGTTGCTTCCCCCCGCCCCGACTTTGAGTAACATTTTCCTATTTCTTTTCATGGCTAGACAATTTTCATTGTATATAGGACATTGTGGATGATATGCCAGAGAGAGTATGGATTTTGTTATTTTCCACTGAAGTGTTCATGTTTGTTCTCCCAGATAGTTTAATTACTGAGCAATCACTTTGTACTTGTCTGGGCTTGGTTATGTGCTTCTTTGGGATAATCTGTGGAAATTCTATGGCGTTCATAAGGACCTCTAACTTAGTGGGATTCAGCCTCCAAATTCTTGTCTCCTCTGTACATTTTATCAAGGTCTTGGGGATTACGACTGGAGCAAGTTTACCTCAACTGGTCCTGAATCATAAGGATCAGACTTTGGAGGCCTCAGCTGGATGTGTAGAGAGTAGACTAGTTGTTAATGAGCTGTGTTCAGCTCTGGAAGGTGGAAACCCTGAAGGTGGGGCCACAACTCCTGGGCCTCCGGCCCTTTCTCACCCCTAGTAGCTCCATTCTGCCCTTACTCTCTCTTGGGTCATCTCTCCCTGCATACACACAGCTCAGTCCTCAGCTATTGACTCAAGGAACTGGCACAGACATTTGGGCATGGCCTCCTCTCTACTGCTGTGCCTTGAAGATTTCAGCTCCTCGAGCCCTGATCTGCTTCCACTGTTTGGCAGGACCATGCATTCTGTTTGGACTCCAGTTCCCCGTCCCTCAGGGCAAGCGTCATCTGAGCTAGAGCATCTGAGGGTCTCATCTCAGGGTTTCCACCTTCCAGAGCTGGAAGTCTTGTGCTGCTTGTTATCTATTTCCTGGGAATAACTACTGGGCCTCTGATGTCAAGATTCACGGTTATTTACAGCAGGGAGGCTACTTGGGGTGCCAGTTACAACATCCCTGCTGGAAGCAGATGTCTGCGCACGTATTTTTAGTTTACAGTGAGGAGAGTGTGTTGTACACCTCAGTCTGTTTTTTGACTTGTTCCTCAGCTCCCAGGGAGCAAGTTATAGCAGTTCCTGGGGAGCCAATCCCACGAGGAGGCACTAGCTGGTGGGAGAGTCTGGTGGAGCCTGGGGAGGCAGTAATGCAGCTAATCTGGGCCGCTCCCCAGGAACATCATCGCCTTGAGGAAGGGGTCACCCTTTCCCTGTGTCTGTGAGAGGCC
This sequence comes from Capra hircus, assembly GCF_001704415.2. Classification (NCBI taxonomy): domain Eukaryota; kingdom Metazoa; phylum Chordata; class Mammalia; order Artiodactyla; family Bovidae; genus Capra; species Capra hircus. Next base: position 50,220,975 of record NC_030826.1, read on the forward strand.
AGGGTGTGGAGGGAGCAGACAGAACTGCTGAGGACTGAGTGATCTGAACTGCTGTTGGAGAAAACCCTCCTCCCTTGCCTGGAGAGCAGGGTCTTCAGCTCTGGGCTCACAGTGCTTGGGACCTTGTGCCTCCAGGCTGGGGTCAACTTCCCCGTGAGCCGCTGACTCCAGGAGAGTGTGGGGCCCCTGTTCCCCATGGTGGGGAAAGGGAAAACTGCTTGCCAACAGGAAACTTGACAATCCCTCCCTAGCTCTGCGGCTCTCGCCACTCAGGCCTAATCACCCTGGGAACAGCCAGGGTGGCTTTTCCCAGAGGTATCACCTTACTTCTGAAGCTCTCTTCTCCCAGGAATATTTCCCTACCCAGAAGAGCTTAGGAGAGCTCTTAGCAAGGTGAAAGAGAGCAGGGCCTATCCCAGTCCACACCCAGGCTATAATGCCATGATGTTATGGGCAGAAACCTCAGGCCCTTTCCCATCAGAGAAGCTTCTGTGGGTCCTAGGAATCGAGGAGCCGTTGGGAAGTGGAATTCCTGCACAATAACCCCAGCACTTAAGCCTCCCTCTCATTTCTTCAAAATCCTGGTACTGAGGTGGGAACAAGTCACCTTCCTGGAGGGCAAAGCCCCTAGAGAAGGGTTGGGGCTTGCAGGAGATGGCTGATGTGGGGTAGAATAGGGGCACATCCTGAGAAAGACTGAGACTCAGCAACTGTGAGTCTTCCCCCCCATCCCATCAGGTCTGGTCTTCACCCCTCCCTGCACGTTCCCATACCCTCTGGCTGTCCCCTCTGCCCCAACAACACAGGAAGGACTCATCCTTGGGGGTGAAGGAAAGAGTCACCAGGCTGACATGGGAAGGACCAGAAACATCATGGTCCAACAGTGACATTCCACTTGATTGGAGGTGGCCACAAACACTGGCCTGAGGTCCACAAAGAAGGCCTTCAGGAAGCCCTTTCTGTGTGGTGTCTGTGGGCTTGAATGCCCCCTGCCCCCAAGAGGGTGCTTGCAGTAGGAAAGGCTTGGCACTGAGCGCACAGACACTCCTAGAGGCAAGAGGCCCCTAGCTGGGCTCCTGGGGTGGCCTGAGCCCCGGATTCCACTCCTAGTGGTGAATACCAGAGGCCTGCACCCAGGATCTCACCTGGAGTGCTATGCCCCTTCCTGATCAGCTTGGTACCTTGGCCCTTGCCAGCTGCTGGCCAGGCAAGGGCTGTCCGGAGAGCCAGAAGGACCAGTACAGTGTTCAGGAAAGTGGAGGGTCAGAAGGTCTTATTAGGTCCTTTCAATCCCCTCATAGTCCAGAAGAAAACAAAATATACCAATGAGATGGAATATTTTCCAGCCCCCACCTATGGTGACCGCAGGACCGGATCTAACTCTCAGAATCCAGTGTGAATCTGGCCCAGCAGGATCCCTGGAGCCCTCGCCACAGCCAGTGTGCTATCAGTCATCCTTGCCCAAGATCCAGCCAGTGTGACCGGTTCCAGGGAGTGCCAAGATTCTGTCTCCTCCTTCGTGGCTGCCCGGTAGGAGAACCCTAAACACAGTGACAAAGACACAGCCCAGCCTGGCTATTGGCTCAGCCCAGCATCAAGAATGAACCCGCTGGGAGTTCCCTGGTGGTCCGGTGGCTAAGACTCTGCCCTGCCAGTGCAGGGGGCCTAGGTTCGAACCCTGGTCAGGGAACTAAATCCTACATGCAGCAAATAAAGATTCCATAGGCCGCAAACCCCCCACCCCCCAAAAATCCCGCATGCCGAAATTAAGACCTGGCTCAAGTAAAATAAGTAATTTTTTTTTCCCTGAATGAAGAACAAACTTGCTGACATTCAGGTCCTCTTCATCACGCCAGTGGGACGAACGTGTGCTTGTGTGTGTGTTCATGTGTGCCTACACCTATGTGTGTCCGCGTGACTACACATGTGACTCCGTGTGTGTGTCCATGTGCATGCCTGAATGCATATGCTCACACTTGCATGTGCCATGGGTGCACACGGGGATCGTGAGAGGAACGATGACCTTCAGCCAGTGACCTGAACAGGTTTTCTCTCCCTCCCTTATGGTCACAGGGCAGGGCAGGCACTGGGCAATGAGCGGAGCTGACCTGGCCTTTGGGAGCGAGACACAGGGACCCAGGCAGTCAAAAGGCTCCTCGTGTGGTAGAACCAGTGAGCCTTGTGCAACCCAGCTGAGCAGTGGAGGAGGAGGAAAGGTCAGGAGCAAGTGACGGCTTTGGGCTGAGCAGTGGGCAGTGCAGGGGCCACAGCTGTGGCTCTGGGTGGGGTCAGGTGGCATAGAGGAGACACTACAGCTAAGTGAGGAGTGATGGCTCAGCCTAAACAGCAAGAAGGCACAGTACCTGGAAGAGGCATGGGGGAGTCCCACTCACCCATGACCCTGGCTATACCCGGCACTATTTGGGAGAAAGCCTTGATGTCCAGGTCCAGAGGGTTCACTCCATCTCCCAGACGTGGAATTTTCTACATGGCATCAAGCCCTGTCCAGCCTGGGCTGCAGGGTGGGGCCTGGCACCCTTGTCATGTGCCTCCTGCCCCTATTCTGTTGGGTGCCCAGCTCTCCCTGAAGCCCCTGTGGCCATTCTTCCCGGACCCTGGCCTTTCTCAGTGGGCACCTAAAGGCTGACCCTTTGGACCCTGGCCTTTCATAGTTCAGTTCAGTTCAGTCTCTCAGTTGTGTCTGACTCTCTGCGACCCCATGAATTGCAGCATGCCAGGCCTCCCTGTCCATCACCAACTCACAGAGTTCACTCAGACTCATTTCCATCGAGTCAGTGATGTCATCCAGCCATCTCATCCTCTGTCGTCCCCTTCTTCTCCTGCCCCCAATCCCTCCCATTATCAGTCTTTTCCAATGAGTCAACTCTTCACATGAGGTGGCCAAAGTATTGGAGTTTCAGCTTTAGCATCATTCCTTCCAAAGAAATCCCAGGGCTGATCTCCTTTAGAATGGACTGGTTGGATCTCCTTGCAGTCCAAGGGACTCTCAAGAGTCTTCTCCAACACCACAGTTCAAAAGCATCAATTCTTCAGTGCTTAGTCTTCTTCACAGTCCAACTCTCACATCCATACATGACTAGTGGAAAAACCATAGCCTTGACTAGATGGACCTTAGTCGGCAAAGTAATGTATCTGCTTTTGAATATGCTATCTAGGTTGGTCATAACTTTCCTTCCAAGGAGTAAACGTCTTTTAATTTCATGGCTGCAGTCACCATCTTCAGTGATTTTGGAGCCCCCCAAAAATGAAGTCTGATACTGTTTCCACTGTTTCTCCATCTATTTCCCATGGAGTGATGGGACCAGATGCCATGATCTTCCTTTCCTGAATGTTGAGCTTTAAGCCAACTTTTTCACTCTCCACTTTCACTTTCATCAAGAGGCTTTTTAATTCCTCTTCACTTTCTGCCATAAGGGTGGTGTCATCTGCATATCTGAGGTTATTGATATTTCTCCCGGCAATCTTGATTCCAGCTTGTGTTTCTTCCAGTCCAGCGTTTCTCATGATGTACTCTGCATATAAGTTAAATAAGCAGGGTGACAATATACAGCCTTGACGCACTCCTTTTCCTATTTGGAACCAGTCTGTTGTTCCACGTCCAGTTCTAACTGTTGCTTCCTGACCTGCCTACAGATTTCTCAAGAGGCAGATCAGGTGGTCTGGTATTCCCATCTCTTTCAGAATTTTCCACAGTTTATTGTGATCCACACAGTCAAAGGCTTTGGCATAGTCAATAAAGCAGAAATAGATGTTTCTCTGGAAATCTCTTGCTTTTTCCATGACCCAGCAGATGTTGGCAATTTGACCTCTGGTTCCTCTGCCTTTTCAAAAACCAGCTTGAAGGGAGTTCACAGTTCACGTATTGCTGAAGCCTGGCTTGGAGAATTTTGAGCATTACTTTACTAGCATGTAGTGGGCACCCAAAAGCTGACACTTTGAGGGGGCCCATTCCCCTCAGAGGTCTCTTGTCCTGGACTCTGCCCAGCCTGGACGTCAGCCCCACTTCTCCTCCCCTGATCAAATATTCTGTATTTATGGTTCCAGTTTTTTGTTTTTAATAATTTATTTTTATTTTTGGTTATGCTAGGTCTTCGTTGCTGCATAAGCTTTCTCTTATTGTGACCAGCAGGGGCTACTCTCTAGTTGCCGTGGCTTCTCTCGTTGCAAAGCACAGAGCTCTGTGGGTCTCTTCTCTGTAGGTCAGAGCTTATGGCGGCAAAAGCTGCCATCGAGTTGGGAATGACGGGAATCTCAGGGTGGCAAGGATCAAGGGGTAGCACTTAATAACAGACTAGCCAATTTCACCAGCAGAAACAGGTTTATTCCAGAACAGCCAGAGGAACTATGGCTCAAGAAACCGCAAACTATGGGGAACCAGAAGCAAACCCAGAGAACAAGGGACAGGAACTTGCTTTTACAGCAGAAAGAAGAGGCGCGAACAGGGGGTTGGTAATAACCAGAGTCTCAGTTGGAAGAGCTGGGAGACCACAGTATGGAGGCTTCTCATTGGTTGGATGGCAACAGTCTCTGATTGGCTGGGCTGTCTGGGCGCAAAGACTTCTTCCTCCTCAGTTTTCAGTTCAGTTCAGTTCAGTTCAGTCACTCAGTCGTGTCTGACTGTTTGCAACCCCATGAATCGCAGCACGCCAGGCCTCCCTGTCCATCACCAATTCCCAGAGTTCACTCAGACTCATGTCCATTGAGTCGGTGATGCCATCCAGCCATCTCATCCTCTGTCGTCCCCTTCTCCTCCTGCCCTCAATCTCTCCCAGCATCAGAGTCTTTCCCAAAGAGTCAACTCTTCGCATGAGGTGGCCAAAGTACTGGAGTTTCAGCTTTAGCATCATTCCTTCCAAAGAAATCCCAGGGCTGATCTCCTTCAGAATGGACTGGTTGGATCTCCTTGCAGTCCAAGGGACTCTCAAGAGTCTTCTCCAACACCACAGTTCAAAAGCATCAATTCTTCGGCGCTCAGCCTTCTTCACAGTCCAACTCTCACATCCATACATGACCACAGGAAAAACCATAGCCTTGACTAGACGGACCTTCTACTGGACGGTAAATAAAGGCAACTATCCTTGCTGTTCGGGGTCATGGACGCGTGTGGCAGGCAGAAGAGCTCCCGTACAGGCGTACCCAGACTCCAGATGTGGCTGAGATTCCCTTCATTCTGTTACCGAAAGTGTGGATTGGCTGCTCTCCACTCTAAAGCCAATAAAGAGGCAAGGTTGGTGGAAAAGAAAGTTTGCTTTCTTTAGGAGGCTGGCAGTCCTTGGGGTGAAGGCAGACTCCTATCCACAGGTTGACTCCTCTGCACTGACAATCAATTGGCAAGAGTTTTTATAGGTGAAAGGAGGAGCTACATGCAGAAGCAGCACAGTCAGCTCTAATAGTCTTAAGTACACTTAATCTTCAGTTCCGGGGTAGGTTTGTTCCCATTTCTTTGAGGCCAGCGCTTGGAACTGTGGCAGCTTATGTTATGGCTACAGTCTGGTCATCATGTAGTTAACTTCTTTCACCTGGTGAACATTTTAGTATCTATAAAACAGCTCAAAGGATAATGCTCAGAGTAATCTCTTAGCTCTTGAAGAGAAACTAAAGAAACTAAACTATGCTTAATGAGTAAACTATTACCATCTAGTCTCATTGGATTCTTTTCCTTTGTTTCTGCCTTTTCTTACTTCTTTGATTAAACTGACTCTTTGGTTAAAGTTTTTCCACAGACAAAAGACAGGCTGAGGACATGGGAATGGGGCAAAGACCATAGGGTCCCACTCCACTTCAGCGCCACAGACTTAATCCTCAGCAACAACTTGGTCACACTTGCCACAATGGTGTGTGTGTATTAGTTGTTCAGTTGTGTCTGGCTCTTTGTGACACCATGGACTGCAGCCCGCCAGACTCCTCTGTCCATGGAATTCTCCAGGCAGAAATACCGGAGTGGGTAGCCATTCTCTTCTCCAGGGGATCTTCCCGACCCAGGGATCAAACCCAGGTCTCCTGCATTGCAGGCAGATTGTTTACTCTCTGAGCCGCCAGGGAAGCCATGCCACAATGGTAAGCAGACCCAAAGCAGTGATCAAAATGTTGTACCCTAAGAGATCTGACTCTACCTGGCAGAGGAGAACAAAAGAATATTGGGCAGGGGGACTCCCTGGTGGTCCAGTGGTTAAGAATCCACCTAGCTGTGCCGGGGATTTGGGTTCAATCCCTGGTTGGGAAACAAAAATCTCATGTGCCTTGGGGCAACTAGGACCACTTGCTTCAACTACTGAGTCCATGTGCCCCAACCAGAGCTCCCACATGATGCAAGGAAGATCTCAGGTGCTGCAACTAAGACTCAATGCAGTCAAATAAAATAATTAATTTTTTTAAAAAAGAATATGGAGCAGTGTAGAAGATAAGCAGTAGTTATGGTCATGTGACCATGTGACCAGCTGGAGAAAGTTCAGTCGCTCAGTCATGTCTGACTCTTGGCTACCCCATGGACTGCAGTGCTCCAGGCTTCCTTGTCCATCATCAACTCTCAGAGCTTGCTCAAACATGTCCATCGAGTCAGTGATGCCATCCAACCATCTCATCCTCTGTCGTACCCTTCTCCTCCTGCCTTCAATATTTCCCAGCATCAGGATCTTTTCCAGTGAGTCAGTTCTTCGAATCAGGTGGTCAAAGTATTGGAGCTTCCGCATCAGTCCTTCCAATGAATATTCAGGACTAATTTCCTTTAGGATTGACTGGTTTGATCTCCTTGCAGTCCAAGTTGCAGGAAAGAAAACTATAATTATCTCATCCTCCTTTTGACACAAATATACTTGTTATTGTTCAGTTGCTCAGTCGTGTCCGACTTTTTGCAACCCCATGGACTGCAGCATGCCAGGCTTCCCTGTCCTTCACAAATACATTTGTGCACATATTAACCAATTTTTTTTTCTCTTCTCCCTCTCCCTCACTATCTACCATAATATGTGTTAATAGTGGTTATCCTTCTAGGTCAACATTGAAGTTAAGAATATACAAGAGAGTGTGGCTCCACTGGAAGAGGAATGAATATCACCCAGAGATGGATAAAGGGACTTCGTCATCTAATGGTCAGAGGGTAACATGCATTTGGTTGTGTGTTGGTGGTTGCGTTATGTCAGGCAGTCTTTGCTATTAACTTTACTTGGAATTGAAGTTAGAGGGACTGGGGTGGATTTGTAATGGTCAGTGTATATTGTGCAAGGTTGAACCTAGGGTCCCATAGTCCTTTCTCTGCATGGTTCTGAGCTGGTGTGGAACACGGGGGACATTCTGCCTGGGATTTGGGGGAAACAGATGTGAAGCTACAGCAATCATGTTCTTTTTGCACCTGGAAGGGAGACACAGTGATTAAAGTGGTGTCCTAGTGATGTCCGCTTCCATCCTGTGATCGGATTTAACATCACCAGCGATGGGACCAATCAAAATGGTGCCAACCAGTGGGATGCTGTAAGGATGCTTTGTCACCATGGTGCTCATGACAGAGATACACAGCCTGCATGATTACAGAGAAACACTGGGCAAAGCGAAATCGAACAACTTTCTAAAAATAACTGATCTATATTCTTCAAGAGTATCAAGGTCATAAAGATCAAGGAAAGACTAAGGAGTGTTCCAGAGTGAGGGAAACTAGAGACGGGACCTCCAAAGACAATATATGAGCCTGAACTGGATGCTTTGGCCATAAAGAACTGGAATGGGGAGTCTCAGCTATGCCAGACAAGCAGGTTGTAGAGACCTGTAGCTCACAGTTAGTACTAACCAATGGGACTCTGTGTGAGGGGGTGCCCTCACCACAAACACAAAACCAGTGTGCAGGGACTTCCCTAGTGGTCCAATGGTTAAGACTTCATCTTCCAACACAGGGGGTGTGAGTTCAATCCCTGGTCAGGGAGCTACAATCCCACATGCCTTGGAAGCACCCTTAAAACCCCAAAAACATACAGCAGAAGCAATATTGTAGTTAATTCAATAAAGACTTTAAAAAATGGTCTCCATCAAAAAATAATCTTAAAAAAACAACGATGGGCACAAGGAAACTTGGGGGTGATGGATATGTTCATGACCCTGATTGTGGTGATGGTTTCCAGGTGTTTTGTCCAAACTCATTAAACTGTATACATTAAATTATGTATTCTTATATATATCAATTAAATCTTTATAAAGCTTTATGTCGTTTAGAAACATGAAGAACATCATTGGGACAACTTATGAAAGCTGAATGAGGGCTGAGGACACGTGGTAGGGACACATGGTGTTATTCTCCTGACTCTGATGGTTATGTTGTATATTTGTTGTGGTGGTGTGTGTTATGTTGAGATTTTGTTGTATTTATTGTGCGTTTTTGTGGTTGTATAGGACAATGTCTTTGTTCAAAGGAAACAGACGCTAAGCTATCTGGGGTGACGGAATGCTAGTTTTGCAAATTTCTCTCAAATGGTTCAAGGAGAAAAGTTCCTGTTATCCTCGCAACTGAATTACTTCAAAATAAATATTGTCTTTAGCATTTGAAAATGGGTCTAGAGTGTAGTGATGGCCTTGGTTGAGTGGGGCTTTGTTTGGGGTGGGGATTGATGGAGGTAGGGAGACTTTTTAAGTTATAGGCATTTGGGAGAACACTTGCCAGAAGGACCTCTGAGAGTAGATCAGGCAGGCAGTGCGGGCGGGGTGGGGTGGGGGCGGGTAGGGCTGGAGTATTCCACAGCCAGTGACGTTCCTTTTCATCAGGCCACCTGGAGGTTAGCTCCCAGGGCTCAGGAACGGGCTGGGAGCAGGTGTGCCCTGTCCTGTGGTCCGGTCCATGAAGAAACCTGCTGGTCACACTGTATATGAGGACTCAGCCCTCTGTTGCTCAGGGCGTCCCCTGTTGTGTATTCTGGGCCAGCTCACTCATGCACAGAATTGTCAGTTTTCTACTTCCGCAGTCTGCATCCTGAGTCTCTTTTAAGAATGTTTCTCTAGCTTTGCACGGCAGCAGTACCATAGCCAATGAGGTTTATCCAGTGTGGGATTATTGCTCATTTGAAAAAAGAAAAAAAAAAGAATGGCCTGGGAATTTCATGGTGGTCCAGGGGTTAGGACTTTCACTGCCAAGGCCCAGATTCAGTGCCTGGTCTGGGAACGAAGATGCTGCAAGCAAGGCCAACAAATAAAAAAAGAATGAGTTTCTAACAAGTGTGAGGGAAGAAAGCCAGGTTGGATGTGTTACCTGAGTCCCTGGCAGGGCAGGGACTGCCTTCCTTTTAGTCACTGATGAATTCACAGGATCAGAAGAGCAAGCCCATCTGGGCCTCCAGGAGTCAGGGACATCTCAGAGAGGTGGGATGGGATTTCTGGCAGGAGCCCTGAATGAGAGTGGGGTGTAGGTGGCCAGGGCCCACAGGCGTGTCTGAGAAGTGAGAGTCTGGGCTGGCAAGGGGCAGGTGAAGAAGATTCCTGAGGCCAAAGTGGCCCCTAGACTGGGGCATGGTGTGATCCAGGTCGGCAGGTGCAGGGGGCCAGCCTGAAGCATAGTGTTTCTTGGCCGTCACCCCAGCGCACCAGACTCAGGGCTCGCAGGGACCAGCTCCAGGCTATCTGCTTCCAGCCAGCCAGGGACATGTTCCACACCCCAGGGTTTATTTCTAGCTTGTTTCCCAAACCCAGGATGGAGCTTCTGGCTGGCCCCTTTGGATTGTGGGCAAGGAAGGTGACCCCTTCCAGGGAGGCAGGTTTCTGTAAACAGGAAACAGAAGCTGTGCTGATACCTGGCTCCGCCCGGTGCCCCTAGCTTCCCCTTCTCCTGCCAGCCCCACCCCAAACCGCCCAGCCTGCCCCAGCCCCGGCCTATAAAGTCCCCACACCCTCATTTCCAGTTGAACAGTGGCTTGGAGCAGCACCATGCAGCTGAATTTCAGTGGCCTTCGGGCCCTGGTGACAGGAGCAGGAAAAGGTGGGTGTGATCCAGGCAGGTGTGAGAGGAACTGAGGTTAGAGAGCAAAGTGCACAAACCCAGAGCCTCGTGCTGGGGCCTGCACATTCCCTTTATGCCTGTCACAGCCTGCCCTGCCGGCAAGTGGCCCCAACTCCAGCCACTGAACCAGCCAAAGTGGGCCTACGCTGCTCCCTACCATCCAGCAGGCCCCACTGGGACAGGACACTGGCCTCTCCCTGGCCAATGCAAGAGCCCTCCAGAGAGGACGGCCCTCAGACTCAGTCTGGGCAGATGGGGACACGTCTAGCCAAAGCCTCTTCCATGGGCCCAGCAGGGAGGGGCTGCCCTCTGGGCCTCCCTTGGCTGGATCCTGGTTGTCCAGATCCCTGCCTCCTGCCACCTCCTGGGCCAACACCCCTCTGGCCAGCACCCTCTCATCACTCTTTCCTGAGCAGCATATCTGCAGCTGCCACCCGCAGTCTTGGTCCAGACTTGTTGGGCCATCTTCCTGCCTGGTGAACCCCTGTAGGGATTGGACGGGACACGGTGAAGGCCCTTCATGCCTCAGGAGCCAGAGTGGTGGCCGTGAGCCGCACCAACGCCGACCTGGTCAGCCTCTCCAAGGAGGTGAGGTGTGCAGGCCTGGTGTGCCCTGGAGCTATGACCCTTGGGGATACCTCATGAGCCTACCAGGACCACCCCTTTGGGCACCGGCCAATGCCTCCCCACAGTGCCCCGGGATAAAGCCTGTGTGCGTGGACCTGGGTGACTGGGAGGCCACGGAGAAGGCTCTGGGCGGTGTGGGCCCCATGGACTTGCTGGTGAACAATGCCGCCGTGGCACTGATGAGGCCCTTCTTGGAGGTCACCAAGGAGGACTTTGACAGGTGAGGAGGAGGGAAGGAAGTCGACGGGAGAGAGCTGTCCAGGACGTGGTTTGGGTGTGACCGTCATCTGACTGTCTGCTGTCTCCCCAGGTCCTTCAGTGTGAATCTGCGGGCTGTGTTCCAGGTGTCCCAGGTGAGGCAGGGGAGGCTGTGGCTCAGCACTGACATGGCCCAGGTAGGGGTGCGCTGGGCTCAGGCCATCCCGTCTTGGCTTCCAGATCGTGGCCCGGGGCATGATCAACCGTGGAGTGCCTGGCTCCATTGTCAATGTCTCCAGCATGGTGGCCCATGTCCCCTTCCCCAGCCTAGCTGCCTACAGTGAGTCCCTCTGCCCAGTCTTGAGCCCCTATTCCGGGCAGGAGCAGTTGGGCTCCCAAGCTGGGCCTCATGTAAAGCCTGCTGAAACCTTAAGGATCCTCAGCGCTGCCTTCTCACAGGCTCCACCAAGGGTGCAATGACCACGCTGACCAAATCCATGGCCCTGGAGCTGGGACCATACAAGGTAGGCATGGGGGCCCTGGGGGTGCCAGGGACCCAAGCCTAAGAAGGCACGCAGGGTAGGGGTCAGGTTGGTGGTGGTGGGCAAGGCTGGGGCCTGGGGATCAGAACGGGGGAAGGGGGCTTCAAGGGGTGAGTGAGCAAGCTCAGTGGGGGCCGCGACGGCGGGGTTCGTACACCGTCTGAGGCCGCCCCTCTGGCCCCTCTGGCCCCTCCGGCCCCAGATCCGGGTGAACTCCGTGAATCCAATGGTGGTGCTGACAGCAATGGGCCAAAAAGTCTCGGCTGATCCTGAGTTCTCCCGGAAGCTGAAGGAGCGCCACCCGCTGAAGAAGTTCGCAGGTCAGGGGAGCTTCGCGGAGTGGCGGGCGTGGATGGGGAGGCTGGGCAGAGCCAGCCGGGCCGAGCCGCGCTGACCCCGCCTGCCACCCGCTGTAGAGGTGGAAGACGTGGTCAACAGCATCCTCTTCCTGCTCAGCGACCGCAGCGCCTCCACCAGCGGGTCAGGTATCCTGGTGGACGCCGGGTACCTGGCCTCCTAGAGCGCCACGCTCTGGGCGCCAGCGGGATGGTGCGCGGCGAGCCTGGCCCCGCCTCCACGCCCCGCCGCCTAGCCCTCAGGCCTCCAGGGCCACCAGGCGAACGCTTCTCCGCGTCCTAGGCCACGCCCCCGACGCCATCCACGCCCACGCCCAGACAACCATCTGCAGGCCCCGGCCCACGGTTTGGTCCCACCTCCACGACACACTTCGGCAGCGCCCCACCAGCCTGCAAAGCCATACCTGCCCCACCCTGCCCACCCCCGAACCAGACCACATTCCTCCACATCCACACCCAATGTGTGGATGCCAGGAGACCCAGTCCCTGTCGATCCCACCCACTGTGTGGTCCAATGAGCTAGGGTGGATTTGCCTAAATAAATAGAAGTTCTCCTGAAACTATTAGATCTTCCCTGGTGGCTCAGAGGTTAAAGCGTCTGCCTCCAATGTGGGAGACCCAGGTTTGACCCCTGGGTCGGGAAGATCCCCTGGAGAAGGAAATGGTAACCCACTCCAGTATTCTTGCCTGGAAAATCCCATGGACGGAGAAGCCTGGTAAGCTACAGTCCATGGGGTCTCTCCTGAAACTAGTAGCCTTGCCAGGGCTCTGGATGGGCTTGCTCCAAGGGCAGGGAGGGGAGGATCAGGGACTGAGCCACACAAAATCTTGCAAGAGGTAGAGAGGGGGCAGATCCAAAGCCAAAGGAATTCCTCAGCTGACCCGTGACTTTGATCTGAATGGCTGTGTTTCCTTGTCTTTGTTGTCCATGGCCCTGCTACACCCAGCCTTGTCTGTGCAGAGGGCAGCCTGGCAGCCTGCACCCAACTTTCCTTCCCTGTGGTTCTGGCTCTGACCTTCAGCCCAGCACCCCCTGCTGTGACTACCTTCGGCTGGAGAAGGAAGAGGATCTGAGGAGCTACAGGGAGATGCTCTGGACCATCCCTAGGGAAGATGGTCCTGAGCTCTCAGCCCTGGTGTGAAGGAGGCAGGGAGCTGGTTTCTCCAACCGTGAGAAACCCAGTTTCACATTGGGGCACACCTTCCCCCTCAAGACCATCCATGAGGAGGGCAGCCCCAGCTGGGGCAGTGTCCAGAGCTGCTGCCCTGCCTACTGTTCCTGGCCTGACCCCGGACACAAGAGCCCTGCAGCTGGGGCAGCTAGAGGGTCCCCCTGGCCCTGCTGGGATTCAGTTGTGCTTGCCCTAGTCAGCTTCCTGCAGGACCCATGCCATCTGAGTGTGTGATGAGGGCCTGAGGTGGTCAGTCAGCTGGCCTGGTGCAGTGTACAACCCTGGGCAAGGAGGCAAGAGACAAAGGGCTGGGGTGGGGCCATCCAGGCACTGGTAGTGCTGGGTTGAGAGAGCAAAGGGCACTTCTGCTCAGCCTCATGGCTTCCAGAGCAAGGTCTGTGCCAAAACTGATATGGATCAGTGCAACTGGCCCACTCTGGGAGTTGCTGATGGACAGGAAAGCTTGGCATGCTGCAGTCCATTGGGTCGCAAACAGTCGGACACAGCTGAGCTGAACTGAACTGGCCCACAGAGGATCACGGGACAAAGAAAGTATTTGGACACCAGTCTGGGGGGCCAGGAAAAGCCAGTGAAGGGATCTGAGCTGATGTGCCTCTCAGGAAGGACAGGCTGGGGATTGTTCCCCCCACTCCCTGCCCCTGGGCTTCTGGCAGGCAGATGGCAGGGTCCAAGGTTAGGAGCAGAAGGCAGGGTTAGGTGGGAGCCCAGAGGAGATGGGCAGTACCACATGACCAGGTCTGGTAGGGAGAATTCACTTGGCGATCCTCCAGGGGCTTCTCAAATCTGTGCCTCCTGCTGACCCCAGGCCACCATCTCCTCCAGACAATCCATCCCTCTGGGCCCAAAGCCACATGACCCAGGGGCCCTGCAGTCACCAACTGCTTACATAATCCTGGCCAAAGAAGGCCCTCAGGGCAGGTTCTAGACTTTCCCACCATAATCCACAGAACAAAGTAGCTTTAACAGTGGAACCAGTGCATGCATGGACATGTGAGCACACATATATCTCTGACCCTAAAGCTCCAGGAAGCAATGCTTGCCCTTTTCGGGCCACTGGTACCCTGATGACCCCAAGTCTAGCCTATGCCAACCTATCCTAGTCTTTGAAGTACTAGTGACCTTCTGCGGGTGAGTCGGATGAGTTAAGTGTCTCAACACCCTTTGCAGCTAAAGTGCACCTCTGCTGTCCTTGGCCTCTGCTTCAGGCTTATCAGTTCAGTTCAGTCACTCAGTCGTGTCCGACTTTTTTTGACCCCATAGACTGCACCATCCGAGGCTTCCCTGTCTAGCACTAAATCCTGGAGACTGCTGAAGATCATGTCCATCAAGTCGATGATGCCATCCAACCATCTCATTCTCTGTCGTCCCCTTCTCCTGCCTTCAATCTTTCCCAGCATCAGGGTCTTTTCCAAGGAGTCAGTTCTTCACATCAGTTCTTCTTCCAGCTTATAGGCTTGTCCAAACCTTTTCGCTCAAAGCACTACAAGCGAGCTTGCGTGAGCTGCTCCCAGGTCTGGGGGAGGGGATCATGAGATCCTTTTAGCCAAACTTTTCATCTGAGAAACAAAAAAAAGGGTTAGCACTGCGTTCTCTTTCACGAGGTACCTTCTTTCCGGTATGAATTACCAAATCTGATTTTATTTATTTATTTTTGTAATAATCTACTTGAGAAGGGGAAAATGTAGGCGGGGACCGCTAACCTTATTTCCCCTCGGGATGAAGGACCGCTGAAAGGGCAGTTTGATAAACTCTGCCCCAGGGTCAGGCGAGGACTCTGTGCCTCACCTCGGCCGCGCCCACTCGTTTCGGCCAATCGCCCCCGCGGGGAGATCACTATTTGAATATCCCCGCCCGCGGCGGGACACCACCCTGCGATTGGCCCGCCGCGCCCCGCCCCGCGCCCCGCCCCGCGCCCTTCTGAACCCAGGAGCGCCGCTCAAGATTGGCAGTGTGGCCGCCGGAACTCCGCGCTCGTCACGGGGGGGGAGGGGGAAAGGTGGGTCTGCGGAGGTGGCCGGGGGCAGGCAAAGGTGGCCGGGGATGGGTACCGTCACTCATCCGCGCTCCTCGCAGGAATCGGGCACGGCACTCTCGAGGCGCTACACGCGACGAGGTAGGCGCCACCCTGTCCCGGCCCAGGGGGCAGCAGGGGGGAGCTGAGGGCGGCCCAGGAGGGACACACGGAAGCTGGGCGCTGGGGCTCAGCAAGGACTCTTAGCACCCCCGCCCCTCGCCGGACGCGCGGAAGAACGACGATTCCCCCTGGACTTAGAAGGAGGCAGAAATGGCTGCTTTGCTGGGCCAGAGGCGCTCTGGCGCTGGGAGGAAGTAGACTGGCTGGAGGCGGGGCTAGATCCCTGATGCTGAAGCCCCGAGTTGAGTTGCCCAAAGGCCAAGTTAACTCTCTCCCGACAGCACCCTGGGAGCCCCCAGAAGGCGGCTGGTTCCCCTGAGACCCCCTAACCCCCTACCCCTGTGAGACTGAAAGGTCACGAAAACACAGTCCCTCTCCCTTGAATGGGAGAGGCCCAGCTGTCCCCTCCCCGGGGCATGGAGCCTCTGGTAGACGTGCCCCGTTACCACCTAATATACACAGTGCCCCGGGGTCGAGACCGTGTGCGTGGACCTAGCTGACTGGGAGGCCACGGAGCAGGCGCTGGGAGGTGTTGGCCCTGTGGACCTGCTGGTGAACAATGCAGCTGTGGCGTTTCTACAGCCCTTCCTGGAGGTCACCAAGGAGGCATATGACATGTAAGCCAGGGTGGGGTGGAGGAATGCCCCTGGGGAAGGGCTGTCTCCTGCTGCAGCGGCCTCAGTCCCTGACCAGGGCCTGTCCATCTGCCTCCAGGTCTTTCAGTGTGAACCTTCGGGCGGTCATCCAGGTGTCCCAGGTGCGCTGGCTTCAGGGCAGGAGTGGGGATTGCCGGGTGATGCCAGCCCTGCCTCATCCCTCTTCTGCGATTTCAGATTGTGGCCCGAGGCCTGATAGCTCGGGGAGCCCCAGGGGTCATCGTGAATGTTTCTAGCCAGGCCTCCCAACGGGGACTGACTAACCACAGTGTCTACTGTGAGTGAGCCCCGGCTGCGCCCTGCCCCCACCCCCACCCCCTGCCACCCCCCATCTGAGCAGGCAGCTCAGGCTCCACACATGCCGTCCCTCCTCACAGGCTCCACTAAGGGTGCCTTGGACATACTGACCAAAGTGATGGCTGTGGAGCTCGGGCCACACAAGGTGAGCCCCAGTGGGACCCCTCCCCTCACCCAGTCCATGTGCTCAGAGAGCCTCAGTCCCCCGAGCTGCCCCCCTGCCTGTGCCAGTGCAGATCCGTGTGAATGCAGTCAACCCCACGGTGGTGATGACACCCATGGGCCAGGCCGCCTGGAGTGACCCTCAGAAGGCCAAGGCCATGCTGGACCGCATCCCCCTTGGCAGGTTTGCCGGTGAGTTGGGCGGGAGCCCGGCTGGGAGTCATGCCAGTGGCCTGCTCAGGTGAGGGGTGGGAGGGAGGGACGAAGGGCAGCTCCTTTCATGCACGTCCTGAACGCCACCTTGCCCGCAGAGATGGAGAACGTGGTGGACACCATCCTCTTCCTGCTCAGTGACCGCAGCAGCATGACCACAGGCTCCACTGTGCCGGTGGATGGGGGCTTCCTGGCTACCTAAGCGCCCCCTCCATCCCCACACACCCCTGTTCCATGCTGAACCCACCTTTATCCCCATCCCCCTTCCCTATCTCTTCAGTAAACATGATTCTTCCGTCCAGCCTGCACACTCACACCTAGGCTGCAGTCATGTGGCCGGAAGATGCAAAGCTCAGAGCTGGGCATGGGGACGAGTCCCAGGTAGAGACACCCTTTCAGCTCTCATCCTGGGTCAGTGGCAGCCTGGCTCTTCTGCCAGAGTTTTTCGGGCCTAAGTCCCTAGCAGACATGTAGGACCTTCCAGAAGCCCAGCTTCTAAGGAGGGTAGTGAATTTGACCGAGGATGGCCTTCGGCCCTGTCCAGAGGCCTCTAGGGTGGAATGGTGGTGTTTTTAACGTGAATGTTCATTGATGTTCCTTAAGTCAGGGCAGAAAACAAAAGTGAGCTGAGCAGGCTGCGTGCTGGAACTCCACCGCTTTGTTCACGATTGAATGACTTCTTTGCCGAATCAGGTGGTGGTTTTCAGTTACGGAGAGAATATTCCCTCAGCGTTGTGAGTCCTTCACCATGTACTGGGCACAATCCAGCGCAAGATCCAGCTGTAGAATTTGCCAACTTCCATGGTGACATATTCCCTCCTGTTTGATGTCCTTGAGGTGGAGCTGGCACAGAGATGCCTGTCCTCCACTTTTCCATGCTGTCTTCACCACACAGACACAAAAGGCTTACACCCCAAAGCACAGCTAACAGTACATGTACAAAAATGTTTAGGAAGTGATGGAACAAATGTTGAGTATTTGTTAATTTCATTTTAAAATACAACTGATTTCAAGTTTATGTAATTCTTAATAGTGGTTACTTAAAAACTGGCTAGCAGAATTCCTGAACTCCAGCAGTCCACCCCCTGCACACCACTGCGGGGGAGCTGAGTGTCACTTAGCTTCATGTCACGGATCTGCCCAGAGTGGTGCCTTGCAGGCCCCAGGGGTGAAGTCCTAGTGACAGGCCAGGCCCCCCCCTCACCTCCCGCCATGTCTGCCCAGCAAACCCAACCTGTTGACCCGTCTGCCACCCCTCCTGTCCTCTCCACACCTCCACAGCTGCAGGACGCCCTCCCTCTTGACGGTGTGTCTTCGTGAACACTCAGTTGAGTGACCCCTGGCCTTGGCCTGGGCTCCACAGGGCCTCCTAGGGCCTGACTGCAGGCTGTTCTGCGCCACCCCTGGGAGCTGCTGAAGGGTGCTGTGCCCTCCCGGATGCCTGAGATGAGCACAGAAGGGGCTTGCTTTATTCAGAAGGGGCCAAGCACACTCGCTCCCACTCACTCCCACTCACTCCCACACTCACTCGCACTCCTTAGGGTCCCTCCTATGGAGACAGAGGGCTCATATGGCTTTGGGCTGAGGGGTGGGGAGTGTCAAGCTCACCTACTCTGTACCCTTGGTTGGCAGGGGTTGGGGGCTTAGCACTCCCAGGGTGGAGGACTAGGCAGGGAGAGACCTGGGCAGGGCAGGTAGTGAGTCAAGAACAGGAGATGAAGAATATTTGTTGTGTAAAATAAGAAGGGGCTGCCCCATCGTGGGGCACAAGGACAGAGCCCACCCCCTCAAACTCCCCCATCTGGGAAGCCCATCCTGGGGCTGCCCTGGACCCTCCCCTACAGCCTGAGGGAGACCCTGCTCCCTTCCCCACCCCCAGCACCCCCCACAGCAGACTCAAGGATACATCTTAGCACAACAGACACAGGCAGGGAGGGGCTGCTCTTCTGGAAGCGGGGGCTCTGGAAGACCGTGCACTTCCTCCCTGGTTTTTTCTCGTGCGGCGGGCAGAGCACAGCCCAAATGGTCTCGTTGAACACTGTCTTCAGGCCCCTCTGGGTCAGGGTTGAGCACTCCAGGTACGTGACAGAGTCTGGGGGCGGCCAGGAAAGGAGATAGGGCAGGGCCACACCTTGGCTTCACCCGACTGGCCTGCACTCCCACACGTGCTCCACCGGCCCATCCCCTAACCAGACCACTTTCCTCCACATCCACACCCAATGTGTGGGTGCCAGGAGAACCGTGCCCTGTCGTTCGCACCCACTGTGTCCTCCAATATGCTGTGATTCAGTGGCTCTGTCGTGTCCGAGTCTTTGCAACCCCGAGTACTGCAGCATGCCAGGCCTCCCTGTCCATCACCAACTCCCAGAGTTTACTCAAACTCATGTCCATTGAGTCGGTGATGCCATCCAGCCATCTCATCCTCTCTTGTCCCCTTCTCCCACCTTCAATCTTTCCCAGCATCAGGGTCTTTTCAAATGAGTCAGCTCTTCCAGTCAGGTGGCCAATGTATTGGAATTTCAGCTTCAACATCAGTCCTTCCAATGAACAACCAGGACTGATCTCCTTTAGGATCAACTGGTTGGATCTCAGTGGACAATTATCAATAGGCTTGTGGTCATACCCATTAAGCATAATAGAATGTATGATTCTATTTGGTTTCACAGATAATTAGGGTATTCTTTTAGGTGTCAGAGAGTTTAGGTACGAGACCTGGGGCTCTTCCTTCTGGAGGTCTGGTTTTCCAGTTGGTATGTCGTTTCCATAGATACTGGGCATGTAACTCAAAGTCCACAGTCCCGCCCAGGATGGAGTCCTGGTTTCAAGATGGAGCCTGCTCTGTCTGTTTCCTCCTTCATTCCCCACTCTTGATGCTCTTAATTGATAGTATGAGCATCATTCATAGGGATATATTGGACCCTGGCTCTCTGACCACCAATTCGGGAGAACGACACCAACCTTTGAGTTACAAAGTTCATAATACATTGTAAAACGCAGGGTCCACAAAGCAGAACTATCAAGGGAACTCTAACGTTGCTAAATATAGTCTTCCACCAATCCCCCTTCACCCAAGATAGGACCGAAGTCCAGAAAGGAATGTTTACATTTGACATTGCTTTTACCTGCTTTTTCATGTCATCTAAAGCAGCTGATACATAACCAGACAAATCAGGAATATATACACAACATTCAACTTTAATTATAGCACAGGTCTCTCTTTGTACTGAAACTATGGTTAGTCTCACGATGGTACCAGCAAGTCCTTGTAGCAGCAGTTGATTGTAGAGCTTCACCTCTTTTTTCTTTAAGACGATCTTGGTTTCACGGGGCTCAGCAGGGTCCTTCTGTGTAGTCCACTCAGCGTCCTCCGGGTCTGCGTGGTATGCTCTCTTCACCCTCGTGTGGTGGATCCAGGGAGCGACACCTGCAAGTTTAACTGCAGTCGGGCTGGTTAGAGCAACAGTATATGGACCCTTCCAATGTGGGGCCAAGGAGTCATGTTTCCAGTCCTTGACCACACCTGACCCCCGGGCACAAATTCGTGAATCTGTTCCCCAAGGGGGAACAGCACCCTTTCTTGTACAAACTTAGTTACCTGATTTATTACCTTACCCAGTTGTTCCATCTGCTGTGAAATCTCATCTCCCCTTACCTGAGGCAAATTTGTTGACAGCTGTTTTATTATGGGAGGGGGCCTCCCATACAATTTCCTATGGAGAAGAGCCATGGGACCTTGGGGTCATCCTGAGTCTTAGCGGAGCCATTGGAAGCAAGTCCACCCAGGAGCAGTCAGTCTCTATGATCCATTTTGGAGAGTGTCTCTTTAAGTGTCCAGTTAGTTCATTCCACCATCCCAGAACTCTGGGGCCTATATGCAGTGTGTAGTTTCCATTTGATGTTTAAAGTTTTGCTTATTTGTTGTACTAAATCAGCTACAAAAGGCAGGCCATTGTCTGATCCAATGCTGGTAGGAAATCCAAATCTGGGGACTATCTCCTATCTCCCTAAGCAGGCACTGAGCTACTTCTGATGCTCTTTCAGCCCCAGTAAGAAAAGCTTCTACACATCCTGAGAATGTACATACCATGACCAGCAGGTAGTGTTGGTGAGGTTTCGTTTCAGTGAAGTCCACTTCCAGGTGTTCAAAGGGCAGCCTGCCTTTTAGCTGAATACCCAGAGGTTTCCGTCTGTGCCAAGAGGCAGCATTGACCTGTGAGCAGGCAGTGCCGCTCTGAGATTCTGTCCTGCATAGGGAAGAGAGGTGGGGAACCAAGAAATATTTTTTAATTACCTCTTCCAGTTTATCATGGCCTAGGTGAGTCGCTTGGTGTGTTTGGCTTACCAGAGTGGGTGCCAGTTCCTCTGGTACCAATAATTTGCCACTTGGCAATTCCCACCGTCCCTTTTCAGTCTCGATGGCCCCTTCCGCTTTGGCTAGTTGGTTTCGGGCTTCACTGTATTTTGGAGAGTCCAGTGTTAGGTCAGGCAGCTCTGCCAATACGAGAGCTTTAATAGGGGCTTCACTTGTCACCCCCAAGCCCTCGGCTGCTTGTTCAGCGGTCTTATCTGTCAGTCTGTTTCCCAGAGCCTGGGGAGTATCCTCTTTTTGACGTCCTCAGCAGTGTATGACTGCAACCCCTTTTCTGGTTCCCAGGCAGCATCTAATAGGGTCAGAATGTCTTCCTTATTTTTAATATCTTTGTCACCAGCTGTCAAAGGCCTCTCTCCTTATACAGAGCCCTGTGTACATGCAGTGTGGCAAAAGCATACCTGGAGTCAGTGTCAATGTTTGTCTTCTTACCTTTCGACAGCTGGAGGGCCCGGATTAGAGCATATAGTTTGGCCCATTGAGCAGACCAGTGTGATGGCAGAGAGCTAGCCTCAGCGATGGTTTCTTCCATGACTACTGCATATCCCAACAGTCATTGTCCTTGTTTCACCAGGCTGGTGCCATTGGTTTACAGGACCAAATCTGGGTCTGGGATTGGCCGGTCTCTCAAGACAGGTCTGTTGGCATAAACTTCTAGGATTTCCTTGTAATCATGTGAGGGCCCACCTTCTCCCACAGGAAGGAGAGTGGCTAGATTCAGGGCCTGACAAGCCTCAATTGTAACATGGGGGTTCTCACATAACAGTCCCTGGTATTGAGTAATCTGGGATGTCGACAGCCATTTATGGGGGTCCCCTCACAGGAGAGTGTTGACCTCATGCGGGACTTTTATGATCAAGTCTTGGCCCAAAGTCACCTTGGTTGCCTCCCAGACCAGTAAGACAACAGCAGCAACTGCCCGTAAGCATCCCAGCTACCCAGTGGCAACAATGTCCGGCCGTTTCAAGAGATAAGCCACGGGTCTGTCACATGTCCCCATAGTCTGGGACAACATTCCCATAGCCACCTTGTCCTTTTCAGTCCTGTGCAGAGTCAACAGCTTAGCAAGGTCTGGCAGGCCCCAGGCGAGTGAGTGCTGATGTAATTGTATTGGGTTTGAGCTCTATTACCACTGGGACTTGTTTTGCAAGCCCGGGGCGGAGGGGTTGTCTTCTGCCCAGACCTCAGGAAATTGTTGAGTTAACTCTCTCTCTCGCTTTCTCAACAATTTAGGTCCAGTCCAGGTCCAGTTTCCCTCCCGGGAGACTGAGCAACCCCCATTCATCTTGAGGGGTTACCAAGAGGGAGAGTAAATAAGTGGTTGAGCCCACTCAAAGAGTGTGTCTTTTGTGGGGGGGGGAAGGCCACTTGTGCCCTCAATTTAGACAGCAAGTCTCTTCCCAACAAAGGTACTGGGCATTCAGGGATGTATAAAAATTCATGAGTCACTTGGTGCCCCACATCTTACATTTTCAGGGTAAGCTTGATACACACAGGCTGCATTTATCACCATCTGAGACCCAGTGGCCTCCGGATCTATTGGCGTATAAACTCTATAGGCCTCGCATAGTTTTTCATAGAACTCAGAGGGTGATTTGGTTTCCCTTTGAATCACTTTGGAGGGTTTTGCCATATTCATAGGTTTTCGGGCCCCCCTTGTGAGGCCTTGTAAAAGAGTCACCCAATACCTCTCCAGGTGGCCCCTCCCTTCCTCTGTGTTACAGTCCCAATCGGGCCTCTCATCGGGGGTGGCTGGTTCTGCCCACCGCTGCAGGTTTGAAGTACCCTCAGGTGCCATTTCCCTTAACCATTTTCTGGCCTCAGTTAGGATCCTGTGTCTTTCCTCAGTGCTGAAAAGGGAGACTAGTAGTTGGATTATGTCATCCCATGCAGGGTGGTGGGTTCGAGAAGTAGTGTCTATTAGCCTAATTATGGCTTGTGGCTCCCCTGAGTATGGTGGAGTGTGTCTCTGCCAGTTTAATACATCTGTAGAGGAAAATGGCTGGTAATACTAGGCTACGGGGGGCGGATGGTAGTGCCCCATTCATCCTGAACTGGAGGCTGTTGTACCCTCTGAGGGGCATCTGTAGTGGGCTTCTTTCCCCCTGCTCTTTGGCGGAGCACAGCCTCTGTCTAATTCCTGTGTTTTCTTCCCCCTTCCCATCAGTACTCACTGGGAGAGGTGGATACAATCTAGGAGGTCCAGCTGAGGTAGAATCCTGGGGGCACTGACCAGAGGTATCCATCGCTGGGATAGGAGCCTGCCGAAACGGCGGCTCTACGATCTCCAGGAGAGCTGGCGGAGGAGCAGCGGCTGCTGCAGGAACTTCACCTGGCCCTGGATCGGGCATTAAGGCGGCCTCTGGTCCTGGTGGAGCACTGGGTGGCGGGCGCATCATTATCCAGTATGGGGGAGGGGTCAGGTCATCCCCGTCCAAATCCTGTAGAACTTCTTTTTTTATCATCAGTCAATTTTTGTGCCATTAATATTTTTCCCTTTCCCTTCTGGATACAGAACCTTGTCCAAGTAGGAGGGTTTTGAGCTAACCCTAGCCATGAGTCAGTATATGGATATTGATTCGGGTGTCCCGGCTCTCCTACTGTACAGACTGCTTCCACCAGTTTTAAGTTCATGGTGTTCTCTGGTGGCCGTCCTACTCCCATAGGGGGCCATTCGACCTCACAGAGTATGTGGAGGCGGTTAAGCTTCATCTTCACCCCATAGTCTCCTCCACATCCCTTCTTTAAATTTTTAATCCTGCACTCCAATACAGTTGCCTTAGATTCATTTCTTCCCATCTTGCTTACCTTCTCAGACTGTCTTCTACTTTTCCTTTTTGTTCTGTCTATGAAGTTCTTGGTACCATATGTACTTCTGATATTTCCACTCAGTGAAACACTTAAATTGCCATTGGGGTTTCCTAATTGGGGTGAGAGGAGCCTTACCTGCCAGATCTCAGAGGGAGAAGGGGGATCAGCGTGTCTTCACCTGCCGGTCAGCGCAGCCGAACCAGAACACCACGTGGTCCAAAACTGTTTCTCCCTTAGCTTTTAAAGTCCATTCTACCTTGGTGGGCTTGATCAGGAGCAGATGAAAACACAGATGGGTTAAATATCCCACATCCCAGGCTGTCTCTGGAAAAGCCAATTCATACTCACTTATGTATCCCCCTCCTTCTAGCCTGACAATTCCGAGGGGGTCAAGAATTTCACAGCAGATGGGACGCCTTCTTGGGGAGGGAAGAATACGAGCACACAAAGACCAAGTCTTTCTCCTAACAATCTCCTGGAGATAGCTTGGTAATAATTTTCCCCAAGATAGCATGGACACTACCTCCTAAATGACATTTGCAAATTTCCTTACTAAGCCCTAACATGCTCGTTAACCTGCATACCAGGCAATCGCTGCCACCTGCCTATTCCAGGCGCCTGTGGGTCCGTGTCCCTTCTAGTCCCTCCAAGGGGGGTGATCAAGCCCCCTCTTCCACCCTCCACGTGAGTTCCTCCTCACCTGAGTGCTCCGTTCCCCTGCTGCCGTCCACTACCTGCTAACATGAAAGGTCCGGGTGTTGGGAAGCAGAATCCTTCCAGAAGGGTGAGGTGCCTTCTCCCCGCTAGAAGAGTCAGTCTGCAAGCCCTTGGAGTAGTCCCAAAGGGGACTTGTCTCCTCAAAGTGAGGAGTTTCCCAGCCAATGCACCAAATGTAGCCATGCGTTCCAGGAAACAAGCTCCCTCAGAAGGACAATGCAGATAGTGGAGTGCAGGTTATTACACCTGCAGACCAAAAGAAGAGTCTCCTCTTAGCCAAGGACGCCGACCAGTTTTTCTGAAAACCTTATATACCCTAAGTGTATGTGCCCAAACCCACCTCCCCAAATCCCTGAAACTAGTCTGAACAAAGGAAAAGAAAGATACAATCAAAGTTAACCTGTGATTCATATGCCTTAAGCCTAGGTAGTTAACAGTGGACAATTATCAATAGGCCTGTGGTCATACCCCAATAAGCATAATAGAATGTATGATTCTATTTGGTTACACAGATAATTAGGGTATTCTTTTAGGTGATGGAGAGTCTAGGTACGAGCCCTAGGGCTGTTCCTTCAGGGGGCCTGGTTTTCCAGTTGGTATGTCATTTCCATAGATACTGGGCATATAGCTCAAAGTCCACTGTCGGGCCCAAGATGGAGTCCTGCTTTCAAGATGGAGCCTGTTCTGTCTGTTTCCTCCTTCAATCGCACCATCGTGATTATCTGGGTCATGAAGATCTTTTTTGTATAGTTCTTCTGTGTATTCTTGCCAGCTTTTCTTAATATCTTCTGTTTCTGTTAGGTCCATACCATTTCTGTCCTTTATCGTGCCCATCTTTGCATGGAATATTCCCTTGGTAGATCTCTAGTCTTTCCCATTCTATTGTTTTTCTCTATTTCTTTGCATTGATCACTGAAGAAGGCTTTCTTATCTCTCCTTGCTATTCTTTGAAACTGTGCATTCACATAGGTATGTCTTTCCTTTTCTTGTTTGCCTTTCACTTTTCCTCTTTTCACAGCTATTTGAAAGGCCTCTTCAGACAACCATTTTGCCTTTTTGCATTTCTTTTTCTTGGGGATGGTCTTGATCCCTGCCTCCTGTACAATGTCACGAACCTCCGACCATAGTTCTTCGGGCACTCTGTCTATCAGACCCAGTCCCTTGAACCTGTTTGTCACTTCCACTGTATTATCCTAAGGGATTTCATTTAGGTCATACCTGAATGGTCTACGGGCTTCCCTGGTGGCTCAGAGGTTAAAGCGTCTACCTTGCAATGCAGGAGACCTGGGTTCCATCCCTGGGTCGGGAAGATCCCCTGGAGAAGGAAATGGCAACCCACTCCAGTATTCTTGCCTGGAGAATCCCATGGACAGAGGAGCCTGGTGGGCTATAGTCCACGGAGTCGCAAAAAGTCGGATGCGACTGAGTGACTTCACTTTCACTTTGAATGGTCTAGTGGTTTTCCCAATTTTCTTCAATTTAAGTCTCAGTTTGGACCCAGAATGGTGTCCAAATCCTTTCCTTGTCCCGTGATCCTCTGGGAGCCAGTTCAGTTCAGTTGCTCAATCGTGTCCGACTTTTGTGACCCCATGTACTACAGCGCACCAGGCTTCCCCGTCTAGCACCATATCCCGGAGCTTGCTCAAGTTCATGTCCATCGAGTCGATGATGCCATCCAACCATTTCATCCTCTGTCATCCCCTTCTCCTCCTGCCTTCCGTCTTTCCCAGCATCAGGGTCTTTTCCAAGGAGTCAGTTCTTCGCATCAGTTCTTCTTCAGGCTTATAAGGCTTGTCCAAACCCTTTGGCTCTAAGCACTACAAGTGAGCTTGCCTGAGCTACTCCCAGGTCTGGGGAAACTTTTCTTCTCAGAAACAAAAAAAGGGTTAGCACTCTTTCACCTTCTTTCCGGTAAAAATGACCATATCTGGTTTTATTTATTTATTTTGTAATAGCCTACTTGGCAGGGGGGGAATGCTGGCGGGGCCCGCTAACCTTATTTCCCGCCGGGTTGAAGGACCGCAAAGAAGGCAATTTGATAAACTCTGCCTTAGGGTCAGGCGAGGACCCAGTGTGTCTCACCTCGGCCGCGCCCACTCCTTTCGGCCAATCGCCCTCGAGGGGAGACCATTATTTGAATATCCCCGCCCGCGGCAGGATACCACCCTGCGATTGGTCCGCCGCACCCCGCGCCGCGCCCCGCGCCCCGCCCCGCGCCCTTCTGAACCTAGGAGCGCCGCTCGAGATTCGCACTGTGGCCACCGGAACATCATGGATCTGAGACTCGCGGGGCGCCGGGCGCTCGTCACGGGGGCGGGCAAAGGTGGGCCTGGGGAGGTGGCCGGGGGCGGGCAAAGGTGGCCGGAGATGGGTACCCTCACTCATCCGCGCTCCACGCAGGCATCGGTCGCAGTACTGTCAAGGCGTTACACGCGGCTGGCGCCCGAGTGGTGGCCGTGAGCCGGACCCAGGCCGACCTGGACAGCCTGGTCCGCGAGGTAGGCGCCGCCCTGTCCCGGCCCAGGGGGCAGCAGCGGGGAGCTGAGGGCGGCCCAGCAGGGACACACGGGAGCTGGGCGCTGGGGCTCAGCAAGGACTCTTAGCACCCCCGCCCCTCGCCGGACGCGCGGAAGAACGACGATTCTCCCTGGACTTAAGAGGAGGCAGAAATGGCTGCTTTGCTGGGCCAGAGGCGCTCTGGCGCTGGGAGGAAGTAGACTGGCTGGAGGCGGGGCTAAATCCCTGATGCTGAAGCCCCGAGTTGAGTTGCCCAAAGGCCAAGTTAACTCTCCCGACAGCACCCTGGGAGCCCCCAAAAGGCGGCTGGTTCCCCTGAGACCCCCTAACCCCCTACCCCTGTGAGACTGAAAGGTCACGAAAACACAGTCCCTCTCCCTTGAATGGGAGAGGCCCAGCTGTCCCCTCCCCGGGGCATGGAGCCTCTGGTAGACGTGCCCCGTTACCACCTAATATACACAGTGCCCCGGGGTCGAGACCGTGTGCGTGGACCTAGCTGACTGGGAGGCCACGGAGCAGGCGCTGGGAGGTGTTGGCCCTGTGGACCTGCTGGTGAACAATGCAGCTGTGGCGTTTCTACAGCCCTTCCTGGAGGTCACCAAGGAGGCATATGACATGTAAGCCAGGGTGGGGTGGAGGAATGCCCCTGGGGAAGGGCTGTCTCCTGCTGCAGCGGCCTCAGTCCCTGACCAGGGCCTGTCCATCTGCCTCCAGGTCTTTCAATGTGAACCTTCGGGCGGTCATCCAGGTGTCCCAGGTGCGCTGGCTTCAGGGCAGGAGTGGGGATTGCCGGGTGATGCCAGCCCTGCCTCATCCCTCTTCTACGATTTCAGATTGTGGCCCGAGGCCTGATAGCTCGGGGAGCCCCAGGGGTCATCGTGAATGTTTCTAGCCAGGCCTCCCAACGGGGACTGACTAACCACAGTGTCTACTGTAAGTGAGCCCCGGCTGTGCCCTGCCCCCACCCCCACCCCCTGCCACCCCCCATCTGAGCAGGCAGCTCAGGCTCCACACATGCCGTCCCTCCTCACAGGCTCCACTAAGGGTGCCTTGGACATACTGACCAAAGTGATGGCTGTGGAGCTCGGGCCACACAAGGTGAGCCCCAGTGGGACCCCTCCCCTCACCCAGTCCATGTGCTCAGAGAGCCTCAGTCCCCCGAGCTGCCCCCCTGCCTGTGCCAGTGCAGATCCGTGTGAATGCAGTCAACCCCACGGTGGTGATGACACCCATGGGCCAGGCCGCCTGGAGTGACCCTCAGAAGGCCAAGGCCATGCTGGACCGCATCCCCCTTGGCAGGTTTGCCGGTGAGTTGGGCGGGAGCCCGGCTGGGAGTCATGCCAGTGGCCTGCTCAGGTGAGGGGTGGGAGGGAGGGACGAAGGGCAGCTCCTTTCATGCACGTCCTGAACGCCACCTTGCCCGCAGAGATGGAGAACGTGGTGGACACCATCCTCTTCCTGCTCAGTGACCGCAGCAGCATGACCACAGGCTCCACTGTGCCGGTGGATGGGGGCTTCCTGGCTACCTAAGCCCCCCCTCCATCCCCACACACCCCTGTTCCATGCTGAACCCACCTTTACCCCCATCCCCCTTCCCCATCTCTTCAGTAAACATGATTCTTCCGTCCAGCCTGCACACTCACACCTAGGCTGCAGTCATGTGGCCGGAAGATGCAAAGCTCAGAGCTGGGCATGGGGATGAGTCCCAGGTAGAGACACCCTTTCAGCTCTCATCCTGGGTTAGTGGCAGCCTGGCTCTTCTGCCAGAGTTTTTCGGGCCTAAGTCCCTGGCAGACATGTAGGACCTTCCAGAAGCCCAGCTTCTAAGGAGGGTAGTGAATTTGACCGAGGATGGCTTTCGGCCCTGTCCAGAGACCTCTAGGGTGGAAGTGGTGGTGCTTTTAACATGAATGTTCATTGGTATTCCTTAAGTCAGCGCAGAAAACAAAAGTGAGCTGAGCAGGCTGCATGCTGGAACTCCACCGCTTTGTTCACGATTGAATGACTTCTTTGCCGAATCAGGTGGTGGTTTTCAGTTACGGAGAGAATATTCCCTCAGCGTTGTGAGTCCTTCACCATGTACTGGGCACAGTCCAGCGCAAGATCCAGCTGTAGAATTTGCCAACTTCCATGGTAACATATTCCCTCCTGTGTGATGTCCTTGAGGTGGAGCTGGCACAGAGATGCCTGTCCTCCACTTTTCCATGCTGTCTTCACCACACAGACACAAAAGGCTTACACCCCAAAGCACAGCTAACAGTACATGTACAAAAATGTTTAGGAAGTGATGGAACAAATGTTGAGTATTTGTTAATTTCATTTTAAAATACAACTGATTTCAAGTTTATGTAATTCTTAATAGTGGTTACTTAAAAACTGGCTAGCAGAATTCCTGAACTCCAGCAGTCCACCGTCTGCACACTACTGCAGGGGAGCTGAGTGTCACTTAGCTTCATGTCACGGATCTGCCCAGAGTGGTGCCTTGCAGGCCCCAGGGGTGAAGTCCTAGTGACAGGCCAGGCCCACCCCTCACCTCCCGTCATGTCTGCCCAGCAAACCCAACCTATTGACCCGTCTGCCACCCCTCCTGTCCTCTCCACACCTCCACAGCTGCAGGACGCCCTCCCTCTTGACGGTGTGTCTTCGTGAACACTCAGTTGAGTGACCCCTGGCCTTAGCCTGGGCTCCACAGGGCCTCCTAGGGCCTGACTGCAGACTGTTCTGTGCCACCCCTGGGAGCTGCTGAAGGGTGCTGTGCCCTCCCGGAGGCCTGAGGTGAGCACAGGAGGGGCTTGCTTTATTCAGAATGGGCCAAGCACACTTATTCTCACTTTGATCTGGGTCCCTCCTATGGAGACTGAGAGGGCTCAACTGGCCTTCGGCTGGGGGATGGGGAGTGTTAAGCTCACCTGCTCTGTACCCTTGGTTGGCAGGGGTTGGGGGTCTAGCATCCTCGGGTGGAGGAGTAGGCAGGGAGAGACCTGGGCAGGGCAGGTAGTGAGTCAAGAACAGGAGATGAAGGTTTATTGTATAAAATAAGAAGGGGCTGCCCCATCATGGGGCACAAGGACAGAACCCACCCCCCCCCCAAACTCCCCTATCTGGGAAGCCCATCCTGGGGCTGCCCCGGACCCGCCCCTACAGCCTGAGGGAGACCCTGCTCCCTTCCAGCCTCCCGTGGGGGCCAGGGGAGGCTGGAGCTGCGTCCCCACGAAGATGAGGCAGAGCAGACAGGACCCCATGGTCCCCGCGGTGCCCCAGGAGCAGCAGCCTCATCCCCATGCTTCTTTCCCTTCCCCACCCCCAGCACCCCCCACAGCAGACTCAAGGACACATCTCAGCACAACAGACACAGGCAGGGAGGGGCTGCTCCTCCGGAAGAGGGGGCTCTAGACCACCGTGCACTTCCTCCCTGGCTTTTTCTCGGGAGGCGGGCAGAGCACAGCCCGAATGGCCTCGTCGAACACTGTCTTCAGGCCCCGCTGGGTCAGGGCTGAGCACTCCAGGTACTTGACAGAGCCTGGGGGTGGCCAGGAAAGGGGGCAGTTAGGAGAGGTCATGGGGCGGGAGGAGCACAGGCTAACGCTGTGGCTCCCAGAGCACACTCCTCTCCTCCCTGCACCAGCAGGCCTAGACGGGCCCACTCACCGATCTCTCGGGCCATGGCCAGGCCCTGGGGGTAGGTGATGGGCGCTAGCTTCTTATCTCGCAGTCGCTCGATGGTGTCCTTATCGTCACGAAGGTCCAGCTTGGTGCCCACCAGGAGGATGGGCGTGTGTGGGCAGTGGTGCCGAACCTCTGGGTACCACTGTGGGGATGGAGGCTCTGATCCCTACCCCTGGGGCCTTGCCCTCCGCCTGGCCCAGAGCAAGCCACAGCTCTCAAGGGGCCCTTCCTCGTGCCTAGACCCACACTTAGCCCTTCTTGCTTCACAGGGCAACCAGTAGGTCTGGTAAAGCAATGACCAAGAACAAAAATATGCCAAGAAGCTTCCAAGCTCATCAGGGCCTCTCAGTCAGGGCCCTCCTTTCTCTGAGAGCCGCACTCACCAGCCCTACCCCAAGTGGAATAGGCATCTCTTCTGCCTCCAAAGGACAATTTGCCTCTGTCAGGCCTTCAAGCAAGAGACCCTGCCTTGTACGGACAAGTTCTCTGGGCAGTCTCCGCCCCTCCCAGGAAGCCCAACCCGGCTTCCTGCCCTGCCCTACCTTGGCTCGAACATTCTCAAAGGAGGCTGGGCTCACCAGGGAGAAGCAGATCAGGAAGACGTCCTTGGGAGAAAGGGAAGGAAGGAGAGGACCATGTGGGAAGGGTCAAAAGGCTCTGAATGGCCTCAGCCCCCAACACACACACGCACCAGGCCCTCTGGGCCTCTACCCAAGCCACCCGGCCCCTGCAGGCACGCTGCGGTCCCTACAGTTTGGGGGTAGGAGAGGGGCCGCAAGCGGTCGTAGTCCTCCTGCCCGGCGGTGTCCCACAGCCCCAGGTTGACGGGCTTCCCATCCACCATCACATTCGCAGAATAGTTGTCGAAACTGCAGAAACAGAGAGATCAGCCAGTGTTTGGACTCTCAGTCTGCACAGACCTGGAGCTCTGTCAGCACCTTGCTGCACCCCAGGAGCCCAAACTAGGGCCACGTGGGCCCCACCTCAAAGCCCAGAGGAGCTTCCCGCACAGGCGCCCACACCCTCTGCTCCCCACCTCTGGACCCACCCCGCCTGCTCACACTGTGGGGATGTATTCTCCGGGGAAGGCGTTGGTTGTGTAGCTGATCAGCAAGCAGGTCTTCCCCACGGCGCTGTGGAGAGAGGGCGAGCCCACGTTGCTCCCAGGTCCACCTCTGCCCACTGCTCAGCAAGGGCGCCCCCCTCCCACGGTCCCAGGGTGGGGACAGGGGTGCCTGCCCTGCAGATCCGCAGTGAACGAGAGACAGGTGGGCTTTGGGGACAGAGTGGTGGGTGCGGGCTGCGGCAAGCCGCCTCAGTGCCCCAGGCAGGTATCGGGAGGGTGGCACCCGCTGAGGGTTCAGCCCAGGTGAGAGCCCTGGCCCCACCCACCCGGAGGCCGGGCGGGGCCGCGGGCAGCTGGCAGCATCAGGTGGGCCTGGGCTGGAGGCCTGCGCCCGGCGAATAGCCGGGACCCCGCCCCACCACGTCCTCCAGCCCCTGCCGGGTCCCCGGACGCCCACAGGCCGGTCGGGGCGCATCCGGGCCGCCGCGCCTGGACCCCCAGCCGGGATCCCTGGCCCGTGCGCGCGCCGCCTCCTCCGCCCTGGCCGCGCCCCGGAGCCGCGCGCCCTGCCCGGGAGGATCCCCTGAGCCAACCCCGCCGGGCGAGCCCGGCCGAGCGACCTCCGCACCGCGCACTCACCCGTCGCCGACCACCACGCACTTGATGGCCTGCATGGGCGCGGGCCGGGAGGGCGCGGCCGCGAGCCGAGCTGCGGAGAAATGCCCGGCGCCGCAGCGGCCGCGGACCGGAGCCGAGCGCGGAGCCGAGCGGCCGGAGAGAGCCGAGCGCTGCCGAGCGTCGGGCGCGGAGACAGCCGAGCGCGGCCGGCAGGGCGGGCGGGGGGCGCGGACCGGCCCCGAACCCGGGCAGACGCGCTTTGCAGAGAAATCTGGCGAGGGGCGGGACACAATGAACCCCTCAGCGAGTCTGAGCCCGGGCTGGCTCTCCCCAGTTCCCTGTGACCCACTTCATGGGGCGAGGGCAGCGCAGACAGGCGGCTCCCACCCACCTGGACAGGTTGTGATCGGTGGGCAAAAGTACCCCCTGGGCCCACCCACCTTCCAACCAAAAGGCAGCTGGTGAAAACTCGGGTGTTTGCTGTCAGTCACCACAGACCCTCAAGGCCGACAGCCCGCTGCGCCCCCATCCCCTCCTGTCCGCTGCAGTAGCCAGACCATCCCCACCTGGTAGCAGTTAGAAGGGGTGACCCAGCCACATCTGGAGAGCCGGCCTTTCCTGCAGGGCCGGGCTTGGGAGCACAGACTGATATGGGAGAAAGGCACTGGAACCAAAATGTATCACAAAGTGCAAAATTCTGTATTTCAAAATACCCTAGGGTGAGCAGTTGGGTCTGCAGAGCTCTGGTTATAAAAGGTGACTGCACCACGGTGGGTGGGGCCGGGAGAGCTCACACATTGCTCCTCCCTTCCAGGGTCTGTTCTCAGGCATGTCACTCCCTGCAATGGGGATGACAGAGTGGGTAAGGCCCTCTTGGCCAGCCAGGTTCTTGACCACCCCACCACCCAGACAGGCACCCTGGTTGTAAGCTGCGGCTGTCCTGCTCTCAGATCCTGCCCAGCACTGATTTTCCACGTTATTGGCTGTAGACTCTGTGCAAAGAGCCCAGACTTGCCAGTGGCCTGTTCCTGGTGAAGAAGGGAGGGGCAGGAGCCAGACACATGTCCGACAGATGCCACCTTCCTGCCGCTCTCAGACTTTCCCTGCTCCCTCACTTTTGGGGGCTCAAGGTCCTCAGGGGGGACCCCTGCACATAAGCCAAGACAGCATTTTGCAGGAAGCTGGCCCTTTGGGCCTCCTCATCCCGAATCCGGGCGATCTCAGCCTCTTTAAGGCGAAGCTTCTCTCGGAGAGAGGCATTCTCGCTCTCCCTGTCCAGCAGCGCCTCCCGGTGGTCACTCGCGATCACTGCAGGAGAGGAAGTTCAGTGAGGAAGGGGGCCCAGGAGGTCCACAGGGGGCTGGCGGGGTGGGGTTTGCTCAGGGTCCTCTGCGCGTACACACACCCAGCCTCCCCTACCAGCAGCACCTCCCGGAGCGAAGACCTAGGCCAAGCTCAGCTCTCCCGGCCCACCTCCTCCTCCTGTGGGATGGCCTAGTAAGAAAGGCCCTGCAGAGATGCCAGGGGGTGGGGGGCCTGGGGCTCAGCTCGCCTTTCAGCTGGCGTTCCAGGGCCGCCACCTTCTCCTTCAGTGCTTCCTGGGCCGTCAGCTCGGCCTGCAGGCGGCCATTCTGCTCTTGCAGCTCCAGCCGCACCCTCGTCACCTCAGCTACCTTTTCTTGGTCCTTGTTGCTCAGCTCCTGCCAGGCGAGGAGGGGTGAGTGTGAGGTGGTGGCTGGGGGTGGGGGTGGGGCAGTCCAGGGGCATCACGGGGAGCCCTCAGTGTCCCAGCTACCTGCTGAAGCTCCTCCAGGCGCCGCCTCAGGCTCTCCACCTGCAGGCCCAGCTGGCTGGCCCGCACCTGGGCATCGGCCACCGTCTGCTTCTGCTGCAGGCAGGTGCTCTGAGCCTCGTCCCGTGCCTGTGCCAGCAGCCGCAGCTTCTCCTCCAGGTGAGCCTGGTGCTGCTGCTGTGGGCCCAGGAGAAGGACGGGTGAGCTGCTCTCTGGCCTGTGGCTCTGAGCTCCTGTGAGGAGTGACCCCTGTCCCTTCAGGCTGAAGGGAGCTTATATTTGCAATGTGGAAACCACTTTGTCACTACAGTTAACACATGTCTTGCTCTGAATGGGCTCAACTCAAATGAGGAGCCTCCCCCGTGAGCCAGGCTGACACCATCCTGCCGTCTGGACCCTGCTTCCACCAAGTGGTCACAGGTTGCACATTTGGGACAAACCCCTTCCCCAGCGTGGGGAGGGAGCACACTGGCTTTTTGCAGGGGGGGCTGGAGGTGGTACTGATGGGCTGAGTGTCCTCGTCTGGCTCTTCTGCACCCCTGGAACTCCTGTTCCCTTGTCCCTCCCTACAGAGCCAGGAGACAGCCTTGGTCATACCCACTTAAGCCCAAAGGGCTGTGCAAGCCCGGCAGCTCATGCCAGCCCCTCAGTGCTCTCTCCCCCGTGGGTGCTGCAAGCAGTGCGCCGTGACCCTGCGCTCACCTCCTCCAGGCGGACTTGGTTCTTGGCCTTGATGAGCTCCTCCTCGGCTTGGCTTCGCTCACTGAGTGCCGCGGCCTTCACCCGGCTCAGCTCCTACACCACAGACTGTAACCGCTGCACCCGTCCTCGGCCCTTGCCCGGGGACCCCTTCTAGCCACACCCAGCCTCCTGAGCCTGCCACCCAGCTTACCTCCTCGAGGGACAGCCGCGCAGCTTCCAGCCTCTGCACCCTCTCCTGCATGGCCCTCTCGCTGTCCTCCAGGTGGCGAGTCATGTGCTCTACCTGCCCAGGTGCGGGGCGGGGACAGGGCTGGCAGTCTGGTCCCCCAGGTTTCCCCTCATGGGATCCCCACCCTGGGGGGCAGATGAATCTTGGGCACCCTGTTCCTTCCGAGTGGAGGCTGCCCCAAGTGGCTTCGCAGGAAGCTAGGACGGAGGGCAGGTCCCAAGGCTGCACCCCAGGTGCAGCCTGCACTGTGGCCCGGGCACAGTCAGTCAGGGTCCCTTCTAGAAACCGGTGGGGAGGGTTTGGGTCTGACATCTGCCGGGACTGTCATCAGCAGCCCAAGGTTGTTGAGGGAAGCCAGGCCAGGAGTCTGCCTGGGGAACACCGTGCCCCACTGAGGTGTCTGCATGCCCCGGGGGAGCGGGGAGGACGAAGCCCAGAAGACACAACTGATAAGGCACCTCCTTGAAGCGCAGATGTTCCGCGTCCTCCAAGCTCTGCCGGGACCTGTTCTTCTCCAGCTCCAGGCGTTCTGGAAGCACAGGGGAGGCGTGTGAGTGGGACTCCTCAGGGGGCCCCTGGTCCTCAGGCCCCAGCAGCAGGCTTGGCTATGCTGACCTTCAGCCTGGATGGCCCGCATCTTCAGCTCAGCCGTCGTGTTGGTCAGCTCTGTCTTGGTCAGGAACAGCTGCTCCTGCTGAGATTTCACCTTCCGCTCCAGCTCATCCACCTGCAAAGTCGGCACGGAGGGAGGAAGCTACGTTCTGCTTTCCCGAAGCCCCACCCCAGGCTCCCCAGGGGCTGGCCCCACTCCCACCCCCACCCCATACCTGATTTCGCAAAAGTAGGTTCTTTTCATTGGCAGCAGACAAGTCTCTGAGGAGCTTAGACTCCCGTTCTGCAGCTTCCTGGGGGTGACATGGCAAAAGGGTGTCGGTGGCCATCTGCCACCACACACCCCTGGCCTGCCCACCCCACACCCACCCACCTGCTGCTCCAGCCTGTGCTCCTTGGCTTGCCTCTGCACCAGGCTCCGCTGTTCCTGCTCTGTAGTGGCCAGGAGCTCCCCCAGGTCCTGGGCCTTCTGCTCCGACAGAGCCAGGGCGGCCTCCGTCATCTGCAGTCTGCAAGGAGGGAAGGGCCATCCCCACCCCAGCCGACCTCTAGCCTTTGCTAAGGTCATTCTTGCCAGGCCACTGCCCCTGCTAGTGCCCCTTGAGCTAGTCTAGGCTCCTCAGAGACTTGTCTGATGCCAGTGAAAAGAACTTGCTTTTGCAAAACCAGGTAAGGGGATGGTGGGGGAGTGGGACCAGGCTTCTGGGGAGCCTGGGGTGGGGCTTGGGGAAAGCGGACGAAGCTTAACCTTCCCTCCCTCAGTGCCCAGTGCCCGCTTTGCAAGCGGATGAGTTGGAGCTCCTCCCAGAAAGCCTTCTCAGTAACTACCCCAGCGGTTTCCCTGACTTCCTTTGTGCAGTGGAACTTGAGTCCCTATTAGGATGGTCCTCCTCTGCCCTGTGGGCAGGTCTCTAAAGTGTTCTGAAACCTCCTCATACTCCCAGCCTGCCCTCTGCCCCTCCTTACTTGGCCTTGAGGGAATTGATGATGGAGTGCCTCTCGTTCAGGGCTTCCTGAAGCTGCCCCACACGCGCAGCCGATGCCCTGTGGACAGAGAAGAGGGTCCGAGGGGCCCAAAGCTGAGTCGTCTGAGCCCCTCCCTGAAGCGGCTGCTGCCCCTCATGCTCACACAATGCCCAGGTGCGGGCTAAGGCAGTGCTCAGTGGAGCCTCGAAGCCTCCAGCCAACTCCCTCAGGAAATACAGCCCACATCCTTGTCTGTGGGGAGAGGACCAGGCTCACACGTTAGGTCACTCCAAGGCCAGAGCCAGCACCCAGACTCCCAGGTTCCCCCACTGCACTGCCGCCCTGCCCTGGACCCGGGGCCAAGCTCACTTGCTGCTCCTGGCCATCTCTTCTCTCTGTCTGTCGATCGTCTCCATCAAGTCCAGAAACTGGGGACAGAGCCAGGCAGAGCCCGTCAGAGCCCAGAGCCTGCTCATGCCCCACGGTTGGCAAGAAAGGAGGCCGACATTTACTGAGGCAGCAGGACACCAAGGAGCTGAGCCTCATCCAAGGAGAGGGTGGCTGCCAGACAGGGAGGCCCAGAGGGGAAGCCCACCCACCCAGCTGAAAAGCATCAGAAAAGAGGCTGCCTCGGGCCTAGGTACTGGCTTCTTGGAGAGGCTCCAGGGCTCAGAGGGAAGGAAGAAGGCCACGGCATGGGGGCTGAGGGAGCTCTGTCCACACAGCCAGGGCGGGGCGAGGCTCTGCAGTCAGAGGCAGCGTTGTCCTTACCTGCTTGGACTTCTCTTCCCGGAGGTGCCGCACCTCCTTGCTGAGCACCTGGGCACGGGCCTGACTCTCCCGGAAGACGGTCTGCCGGTCCTGGTTGTGGTCCATGGCTTGCTCTGTTGGAAGCCGCACAGATCAGACCCCTCAGTGCACTAAGCAGGTGAGAGGCTCAGAGGGGATGGGGCAACAGTGAAGCGAGGAGCAGCGGAGGCACCAGGTCAGGGGGACAGGCACATGGAAGAGGTGAAGAGGCTGCTCAACAGTCACAAAAGGCGGGCATTTGGATTCTGCCCCAAAGCTTAAAAGCCAACATGTGATTTTTAAGAGGTGAATGTCGTGCTCAGCTCCCATGTTCTGGACAGATCCAGGCAGCATTTGGAGAGGGACCGGCCAGAAGCAGCCACGCTGTCAACTGAGGTGACTCAGAGGCAGGTGCAAGAACCAAGAAACAGGAGAGGACATGAGTTGGGCAGACTCAGGAGATGGTAACCACACACTAGATTCCAGCCCAAGCTTGGGCCCTCAAGGGGCTGGTGCTGCCAGTGGAACAAGTTGCCATGCGGAGTGGCAGAGTGCTCAGCAGGCCTGGGATGGAGGAGCTGAGGGTCATGACAGAAGGGACCATGGTATGAGGAGGGGACCATGGTGAACCTGGGCCGTTGGCACTCTGTGCGCTCCCACCTCTCCCCTTTCTTCCTTGGTGTCTGCTCCCTGTTCCCTCTGTTTCTAACACTCTACCATTGAGATGCCTTTATGGTTCCAGCCCAAGCCTCCCCTCCCTCAGTGGGTTCTGCCCCAAAGGTTAAAGGCCAAAATGTGGCTTTTAAAGGGTGAGTCAGCTGATCCCGTCAACAGGGAATCAGCTCTATGCCCTGCTTCAAACAGTGCAAGTTGCCAGCTGCCCATGTGCCCATACCCACGGCTCTAAGGATGTCGCCCGGGATGTTATTCCCAGCCAGCTCCAGCTTCCACAGGGTTCTGTTGCTGGGGAGACAGTTCACCAGGGCGCGGCCCCCAAGGAGGCCAATGTGATTCCAGCGCAGGTCTGGAAGGAAATGTGGTGTTGCCAGGGGTGGGAGCGCTGGCCCAGCCCAAGACGCTGGTACTTTCGGTGATCGGCCACAGATCAGGAGCCCAGCTCGGTGTGCCCCTCCTCACCACCCCCTCCCTTCTGGGAGAGGACAGAGGAAGCATTGGGAGGGCTGAGATGCAAGACCTCCCTGCCTGCCCTGAGGATGGGGAAGGCTGGCGCTGGCAGCCTCACCCAGTTGCTGGAGGCTGGCATTGCTCTTCAGGGCCAGGGCCAGTTCCTCGGCACCCTTGTGGTTGATCTGGTTGTTGCGGAGGTCCAGCTGCCGCAGGGCACCATTGGCCGCCAAGGCCCCGCAGAAGGTGGCAAAGGCTTCGTCCCATGTGCCCAAGTTGTTCCACTCCAGGGTGAGGCTGCAGGAAGGGTGGACATGAGGTGCATACCCTAAAGGGCATCCTCCTCCCATGGGATCCAGTGGGCTCAAGGAGGAGCACAGGCTTGGGGTGTCTCTGGCAGAAACTGAGTAACTTATACCCACCTACCCCCCACCAGAAAAGACTGGCATGAAGGTGTGAACTCTCGTGTTGCAGAAAAATGTCCCCTGGAGAGCCAACCTAGAACCAGAGAGAGAGAGCAGGGGCTGGGAGAAGAGCTGGGGGCTGGGACTGCCACCTTACCTCTGAATGGACTTGTTCTGTCGGAGGAGTTTTGCCAGTGCCTCGGCCCCTGCTGCTCGAAGGTTATTGCCCTAGGACAGGAAGAGGCCATCCAGTCACTCCCCGGTGTCCTGGGCTGGGCTCTGAATACCCTGGTCAGGCAGCGGGTGAGGCCACGGTGAGCTCTGGACAGACATGTGGCTCCTTTCAGATTCTGCCTTCCCTGACCAGAGTGGCCTTTTGATGCGGGATCTTTCAGTGTGCTTGTGAGAATGCTCTGGAACTCACATTTCCACCCTCAGAACACCAGCACACATGCATGAGACCATGAGAAAACGGTGTGGAGCCTGTGTGTCCAGAGCGCTTACAGGCATGGCCTTTGGCCACCATGCAGACTCCTGGTGGCTGGGACACCTCTATCTTCTCTACTCCTGCACTCAGGTGGCATGCCCCTGAGTCCAGATCCACCCACCTTGAGATCCAGAAACCGCACGACAGTGTTGACACACAGCCCCTGCAGCAGCAGTGTGGCCCCTGTAAGAGAGCAGGGCAGTCACTCACCACCCCTGGCGGCTCCATCTTGGGGCAGCTCCCCAGGCACAGGGGAAGGATGGCAGTCCACTTGGCCCCCACCCGCCAGGGTTCATGCCAAAAGTCACCCCACTTCTGTGTCAGGTTTGAAACTGCTTCCAAGTGCCAAGTCAGGCTGCTGACCCTTGTGCTCATCAGCACGGCAGGACTCTCTGAAGCTGGGGGACGCTAAGGGCTTTCCCATTAAAAAGAGAAATTGCCTTCTGCGCCCAGGTCTCCAAAGGTGTTGGTTTAATGACAATGAAACTGAGAAACTTCACCAAAAATAAAAAAGGAGATCAGGTGGGACAGAGTTCTTTGCTAGAGGTGCCAAGCACCAAGGACTGGGGTATATGTAGCTAACAAACAGCAGTGCAAAAGCAGTCAGGGGAAGTGGGCTTGAAGCAAAGGGCTTGAACCCAGCCCCAACTCTGAAGTTGCAAGGACTGCCCTGGGCGCTGCCGGCCCTTGGTGCCCACCTTCCTCACTCAGCATGCAGTCACTCAGGATGAGCTCCGTCAGCAGTGACTCCTTCTGCAGCAGCCTGCCCAGAGCCCTGCAGGTGTCCACTGTCAGGCTCTGTGTGGCCAGGTCCAGCCGGCCCTGTGGCAGCTGGTGCAGTTGCTGCAGGACAGTCTCCTGGGGTTCGGTTCCACTCTCCTTGCACAGCCGGCTGTAGGCGCGCCGGAACTCCTCCATGTCCGTGGAGTGCGGGAAGGGCTTCCCTCAAAATTCCTAGACAGGACTCACCAGAAGCCAGCTGGAGCCAGGAAGCCAGGGAAAGGCAGTAGGGCAAGGCCTCTCCCATGGGGGCCTACAGAGACCCCGGCAGCTAAGTGGGGGCACAAAGACCCTAAGTCCTCAGCAGGCGAGGAACAAGGAACAAACTGAGTTGGTCCAACAGGCAAGAGGCCCCAGGAGGGAGGGGGCAGTTGATGCTCAGGGGACGGCAAGAGCGGGGGACCGAGGAGGTGGGCGTCCTCGGGGTGGAGCCTCCAGCGGCAGAGCCTGTCCGGGCGTCGGACGTACCCCTGGGCCTCGGGCCCAAGGCCCTAGCCCTCTTGCAGCTGACCCTGGCTCGTTCGCCGCAGGTGTACGCGGCCTCCGCGCGCCTCAGTATCCAGGAAGAGCAGGGCGCGCCGGGAAGGCCTGGTAGAAACTACGACTCCCAGGAGGCTTTGCGGAGGAGGGCGTTCACCACGGGCCAATGAAGGCGAAGGAGCGGGCGCGCGCGGTGGGCCCATTGGTTGGCGGTGCGAGGGCGGGGCTCCGGGAGGCGCGCTCTGGGTCGATTGGCTGGCGGCTCGGGGGCGGGGATCCAGAGGGCGCGCGCTTTTGTGGCAGTCATGGAGGAAACCGGGGCTGTCTTCCGGAAAGTGAGAGAGGGTGTGCTGGCTGGGCGGGCTGGGGGCGGCGGGCGAGGTTTCTGCGGCTGGGGGACGCGCACGGACCGGCGGGGACGCTGCGACCCCGGCTCCCTGCCTGACTCACGTGCGGGTCTTGAGCCGGCGCCCCCGCTGCCATCTAGGGTGAGCCGGTTTCCAGAATCCGGCAATGACCCCCATCCCGAGCGCCCTTCGTCCTCCGTGGTCCCGTGGCCCGGTAGCAGAAGGTTGAATAGGCGCCCTGGTCTGTGGCCAGACGGAGAGGGTCTGCAGAAATCCCGCAGGGGTAGGTGCTGGCACAAATGCAGGGAGACTCAGAGAGGAGCCTGGGCCGCCGAGC
Source organism: Capra hircus (assembly GCF_001704415.2). Lineage (NCBI taxonomy): Eukaryota > Metazoa > Chordata > Mammalia > Artiodactyla > Bovidae > Capra > Capra hircus. The sequence continues at coordinate 50,262,158 of NC_030826.1, forward strand.
CCTGCCCCTCGCCCCGCTGCTACGGGATCGGCAGGACTCTCCTCCCTAGGGTTTAGCGCAGAGCACAGTGCGGCCCAGCTCGCTGGTAGTCTCGGCTGTGTATTCTAAAGCTGTGTATTTTGGCCTTTTTCCTGTCACGCCAGCCCTGTGCTTTGCGTCTTGATTTAGCCGGGCTGGCTCGGTTGTCTGGTGTGTTTGTGGCTCTACGAGTACTCTTCTTAGCAACACACCCAGCACAGTCAGGCACTGGATATGCACCAGGCATGAATTAGCCCGTGTAATGCTCAACACCCTAGGACATGGGTCCTAGTACTGGCCCTACTTGCCAGTGGGAGAAATCAGCAGAACTAGGGTCAAACCCAGGCCATCCACTTCCAGAGTAAGCCCCTTTGCCCTGCACCTGGTGAGTGCTGCCCTGGGTGGATGGATAGGGAGGCCTGCCAGCTATGAGTGATCTGAGTCTCTTTGTTACTCTGCCTTAAGGTTAGAAGACACTGAGCCCTTGATGTCAGGCCTTTGTGAACCTGGGGCGGGAAGGAGCATCCCAGCCCCTTGTGAGCGCTGCCTTGTCCAGCCTGTCTTAAGTGGGGATTTTCGGTCTTTATCACTGAGAGCTGGGGTTGTGGCCATTCCCCATGACCAGGGCTGTCCCGTGAGGGTGACCTGGAGGAGAAGTGGTTGTATTGCCTCCACACAGTGGGACAAAGGCTGACCACGTCCCAGGTCCCATCCTCCCCTCTGCAAGTTTAGGGAATCTCTGCTCCCAGCTGGTGTTGATCCCTCTGTCACAAACCACCCCGTGCAGCTGCCCCCCAGCAGCAATCTGACTGATTTAGCTCTTCGCCTGGGTCTGGGAGCTGATGGAGCGGTAGAGCCTTCTGGGCCCTTCCTGGTATTTTCCAGGTACACAGGCTTCCCCAGTGGCTCAGTTGGTAAAGAATCTGCCTGCAATGCAGAAGACCCATGTTCAATCCCTGGGTCGGGAAGGTCCGGTGGAGAAGGGAATGGCAACCCACTCCAGTATTCTTGCCTGGAGAATTCCATGGACAGCCATGGGGTCATAAAGAGTCGGACACGAGTAGGACCAGCAGATGGCGCCAGGCTCCCGTGGTCACAGCTGGAGGGGTGAAGCTGCTTCAGCGCTGCCCGAGTGACCTGTGGCAAGCTCTTCCCCTCCCGAGCTGGGTCTCTGGCGGGGTCCATTCCCTCCCCTCTGCTCTCCAGCTTTGCTGAGCTGCACCGGGTGAGGCAGTGCCATCTCCATGGCCAAGGCTGGAGGCCTGGTGGGTCCTCAGCTCACCTCTGCACGACACCCGGCTTCTGGGCACCCACTGTTGCTGTCCTACCTCCCCAGGAGCTCTGCGGGCTCCTCATTCACAGCTCCTTCCAGCTAGTCCCTACCCTCAGCAACCTTCCTGGGTCCCCTACCTTGACTGCCCATTGACAAAGAAGCCTGGCTCCTGCTCAGCTCTAGGGTTCTCACAGTTCCCTTCCCCGTTACACGAAGATCCCCTTCTCCATGCTGTGCTGTAGGCCCCAAGGAGGGACCTGGGATGGAGCTGGCGCTGTGCTCAGAACGGGGTCTGGCAAAGCCAGGCAGTGTTAGTGACATGGGCAGGCCTGTGAAGGGGCCCACTGTGGGGAAAGCAACTTGTCTCTGGGGGCAGGAGCACAAGACCACTCTGGATACCGTGAGGACTGGAGCCCCAGAGCAGTGGGCAGGCACCTGGGCTGCTTCCTCGTGTCTGCCACACGCATCTGATTTCTGGCTCTCCTGGAGGCACTTGCAGGGAGGTAGCCCCCCATGCCTAGTCCTCCACCCTGAGGAGACCCAGCCCCACAGACAGCATTTCCAGCTGGAAATTATAACCCCATCCCATCCGCAATGAAATGACTGAAGGGTCAGCAGGAGGGGTGGGGGAAGTGGCTCACTGATGTGCCCTCCGTTCCCCAGGAGCTGGTGAGCAAACTGCTGCACTTGCACTTTAAAGACAAGAAGACCAAAGGTGTGTGGGCCCGAGGCAGGGGTGGGGTGCTGGGACCCTGCGCTGCAGCTCTGCAGGAGCCAGGGCCTTAGGGAGGGCTGGGTGGACCAGACAGAGGGCAGAGGTCACCAGCCTGAGCTTGAGCCAAGTCCGAAAGGGTGAGGGCGGAGTGGGGCGGCAGGGAGGGGGCGTGCTTGTAACCTGCTCCCTTCGCCTTGCAGTCAGTGGGGATGCGCTGCAGCTCATGGCCGAGCTGCTCAAGATCTTCGTTGTAGGTGAGCAGAGGGACCCGATAGTGTCCTCTGGGTCTTACCCAGGCTTGTCTGGACGATTCGTGATCCATTTACATTTTTCAGTGAGGCTATCAAGACACCTTTTTCCCATTTTCCCACAAGCACCTTGTCCCTGAAAATTTCTGTTTCAGAAGCCCCAGCCTCAATCTTCTGAGCTGTCAGCTGGCACAGGGGTGGGGGAACAGCCAGGGCTGTGGCCCAGGGGGGTTGGGGTTCAAGCCCCCCCACCCCGCTTTCTCTACCTTACTTCCCCTGGCCATCACGGCAGAAGCGGCCATCCGCAGCGTCCGGCAGGCCCAGGCAGAGGGCCTGGCCCGTGTGGACGTGGAACAGCTGGAGAAGGTGCTGCCTCAGCTGGTAAGTGGGCCTCCAGGAACAGGGCCTGGGCCGGGAACGGGTGGGTGGCCCACACCCATAGGCTCTGAGCGTGCCTCTCCCCCACAGCTTCTGGACTTCTAGGGTTTCCACCCTCACTGTGGCCACCTGTCGGGAGTCATGGCCTCTGGCTGCAGACATGACAGAAGCTGCTGACCCACAACGTTCTCCAGCTCCCAGCAAACCACCCCTCTTCCCCAGGTCATTCCTTCTGCCTGCTGCTGACGGCCAGGACACAGCATATGGAGGGGAGGGGTCGCTGACAGGATCAGGGGCCAGGTGCCCACCCCACTTCCCGGGGCAGCTAGGCGCCCGCTGGTGTGAGGGAAGCATTTGGTCACTGGGAAGCGGGTGCGGGAGACCCGCCCACCTGAACAGGTAGCCCATGTGTCCTCCACGAACACGCAGAATGGTGTGGTTCTGCCACTGGTCCCAAAGCTAGCGTGTCACCTTCTAGCCATCTGATACTCCCCGCAAAAGATGCTTCCCTGAGCTATATATTTGTTTTCAACAAAGCAACATCAATAAATCAGAGCCACCTCCCCAGGCACAGCCTCCTGTTGCCATTAATCACCCAAAGTCAAGTTGCTTCAAAGCTGGGAGAGGACAGAGTAACAAAGAGCATGTGTGAGTACCCTGCCGTGGGCCGGGCTCGAGGGCTGTGAAATCGGAACCCTTGCACGTGTGGCTGCCCGCCTGGGATGGTGCCTCTGCCCGGGGCTGCCGAGGGCATGGGGTGCCACCGACTGGCCGGGATGCCCAGGGATGTGTGGGCAGGGCTGTTTGGGGGGAGAAGGGTCACGCCAGTGGAAAGGACCACTGCCCCCAGGGCCCAGGCCAGGCAGGTCAGGGCTGTTCAGGACCTGTTAGGAACCCAGTCAGGCTTGGCTGCCCTCTGGGGCCCAGCAACCAACCCCCCACCCCCCCAGCACCTACCTCCCATTAATTCTGAAAGCTGCCTGGACTTGTCAACCTAGGATTGAAACACCCCGAGGGCTCCGGGCCCAGTGACCTCAGAGTCAGGACTCTCATGAAGCAGCGGGATCTGGCCTGCTGGGGAGGGACATCTGCCCAACTGCCATGGGCACCCAGGAGCCACCTCCCCCCACCACCAAAGGGTGGCATAGGTAGGGGGCCAGCCCACCCGCCCTCCCTAGTTTAGCCCCGCTGGCTCCTTCCTGCACCCGTTCCCCGCCTCTGCCCCCCATCTTCCTCTCCCCCCTCCCACAGGGAGTCTCAGGGCTTCAAAGCTCTGGGCGCATGTGGAAGTAATTAGACCTGAGGGGAGAGGCTGGCGACAAGTGCCAGGGCCTGTGCCCCCACCCCCCCAGCCACTTTGAAGTGCACTCAGACGGTGGGGCGGGTGGGGTCCCGGGAAACCCCAGGCCGGCCCTGCCCGCCCCTCCAGGGGTGGAGGCAACATCCTCTCTCCTGTCAGGGGCTGGGGGCCCGGCCTGAGCTGCAGCCAAGCAGGCGACGCCCGGAGGCCTTTCTCCCCAGACTCGTGTCCTCCACTGAGGGGGTGCTGTTAACGTCAGTGAGGTTCAAAACCAAAGGGCAGGCAGTTCAAGGAAGACACCTGTGTCCTTAACAAGAACAAGCCCCAGCAAGCAGCCTCTGGGCTCACATATCACCATCTAGCTAGGCTGGGGGGCCTTTGGCTGGGAGCTTGGCGCAGAGCAGAGGACCAAAGGACCCTCCCCTGGAAAAGATGACAGGAGGGTCTCAAGAGAGGCTCGCGTCTTTATTCCCGCTCAGGGTGGGAAGGGGTCCTGTGGCTGGCAGAGTGGGCACCTCTGGCGGCTCTCACCTCTTCCCGGCTGCAAGGCAAACACACAGGGTGACGTCGGGGCCCTGGGCTCCTGCCCACAGCCCCACCCCGCCCGGCCACACCCCCAGGGTACCTGGCAGCTTCAACCACTTGGGCACTTTGCCCAGATCCCTCCTCACAGGCTGGGCTGTCCCCCGGCTGGGCTCAGGGGGCCCCACTGTCCCTTCCTCAGCAGCTGGCTCCAACTCAAGGGGTGCAGTGTCAGGGGCTGGCGGTGGGGGTGGGGTTCCCGCAGCCCTGGACATGCACCTGAAAACAAAGGCACAAGGGCCGAGGTGCCAGAGGGCGGGCACTGTGCCAGTGTGCTCCCCCACCTTCTGCAAACACGCACCTGGCCACGAGCACGTCAGCTGCAGACGGGGAGACGGTGTGTTCCAGCAGCCTGGGCTCCAGGTAGATGCCTGCAGGAGGCCCAGTGTACCCTCAGGCCACAGACAAGGGGACCCCACCTGCCTACAGCTGCTTTGCTCTGGGAGGGAGTATGGCCTGGCCCTGGGGAGTAGTAGGGTATGGGGGTATTGGGGCCACAGGTCTCCCTCCCAGACCCGAAGTCCTCTGCTCTGGAGCATCTCAGGAGCTGGGATGTGGGGCCCAGGGCTGGCCGGCGCTGGTGGGCAGAGGGGGACCCTACCCACCTGTTGGCTCCTCAGGTCCAAAGTGCACAAGGGCAGCGGGGAAAAGGTTCGCCTGCAGGGAGGGCGGAGGGGAGCTCAGGGACCAAGTGGGCACCGTGGGGCACAGGATGGCAGGGAGGAGCAGGGCTTCCGTGCTGGCCTCACGGGCACCGCATCTGTTAGGCCCAGGGCTCCACTGAGGAGGCCTACAGCCCCACCAGGCCCCTCCCATCACGCCGCCCACTGCCCAGCTTCACCTGTTCCTCCTCTGGCACCAACCCCAGTGCGAGCCAGGCCAGGGCATCAAACCACAGGGTCCTGCCAGGGCCCAGCCCCAAGCACCAGCTGAACAGGAGGCTCTTGTGGTGTGCGTGCTCTGGCATTTTTAACTACCTCCCCTTCCTGCCCAGGTCCCAGGGTCAACACTTTATATTCTGAAGGCTGTGGCCACCCCCACCCTCACCAGAGACTACAGGAGACATCGAGAGGTCAGAGGAGATGCAGATGAACACAGAAGTGCACGGATGGGGATGGGGGCATGGGGCGCAAGGTGGCCGCCAACACAAGCACAGCCCGCTATACCCCCACCAGCCCCCCCGACCTCTGCTGCCCAAAGAATGGAGGGGGGACTCTGCAGGGGCTGACAGGTGAGCCCGGTCCCCTGGGAGCAGCTGGATGGGAGGTGGGCGTGCCATGTGCAGGGCTCTCCAGTGGGGCCCAGGCATGGGGAAGTGGGCAGGGGGCCTCTTGGAGCCAAGCTGCTTTGGGAGCCTGGGCCCAGAGGTGCCCCCAGGCCTATTGCCTTGACCTGAAAGCTCACATAAGGGTTCCCTGACTCGGCACTAGGTCACCTTATGAGGAAAAGCCAGTGCTAGCCAGCGAGAAGGCCCTCCTGCAGGGTAGGGGGGTCCCCACATTCTTCTTGGCATCCTGTCCGTGGGGGTGGTGGCACAAGATTTCTGCTCAAGGACTGGCCCCACCTGCATAGGACGCATCACACAACCCCTGAAACGTCCCTGGAGGCCTCCCAGGCAGGAGGCCAGACTATGGTTCAGAAATCAGGGCTGTAGGAGAGGATCCCAGAGCTCCCCAGCGTCATCACCTGCCTCCACTCCCACCTCCGCATCCGAGGCAGGAGTGGCTGCAACCCCCAGAGCTGGCCTGAGGAACAGCAAGGCCACCACCCATGGCCGTGTCCTCAGCCCTCGGCGGAAGGGCCGCAGCTGCCAGCTGAGTGTGTCCTCTCAGCTCTGAACTCTTGAAATTGGGTGGGGACTTATTAATAGAAGGAAGTTTCAAAGACCAGGAACGCTGGGATTGCAGGCAAAACAGAGGGACAGAGAAGGGCCATGAACACTCTGAAACCCCACTCTGAGGCCTGGGATCCCAGCCTACTGTGGAGGGATGGCCTGGATGGTGTTCGGGGGCTGCCCCTGGCCCTGGAGGCACCGGAATCTGGAGGGGCTGGAAACAGGTAGGACAGTGCCTCACCCTTTCTCAGGTGGCCCAGTGAGGCCAGACCCTGACCTGGCCAACCCAAGGCACTGGTAGGATCATCCCAGTGGGGCCGTCTAGGGGCTGCAGAGCTTAAAGCCTTGAAGGACCCCTCTGGGCCCCTAGAGGCCGCTCTTCTGGAACCTGGCCTCCCTGCCTGCCCTCTGCACCTGCTGGAAGCCCCCCACCCGCCAGCCTGTATCCCAGGGGACAACCCCACTGGAAAAAAGGGTGAACAGAAAGCACAGAAGACCACCATGGCTCCAGGAGGGAGGCGCACCCCTCTGCTCAGGCTGACAAAGTTCACAGATTGTGGTGGTCTTCGGGGCCCTCTAAGGGCATCACCAAGGGGTGGGGCTTGATGCTGGGGCTCTGGGTGAGGCAGTGCAGGGGGGCTGACAGGAGCGAAGGGAGGTCCCTGAGGCTCGGGGCTGCACCAGCATGAAGAGGGCTCGGGCCCAGGAAGCAGGTATGACATGGGCTGTTGGGGACCTCTGTGTCCACGGACGGCATCCTTGGCAACCGCCCATTCTCAACCTCACTCGTCTTGCCCAATGAACAGTCACTCTCCTGGCCCCGTGGTCAAAACAGGCAGCTAGGCTTCCAGCCCCCACACCCACCCTGAGCTGTCACTTCCCGGGGCGCAGGACTGGCCCCGGGCAGCCTCCAGGGCAGCCGGCAGCCAGCACGAGGCCCTGCCAGGGACATGAAAGCAGGCAGCTTCCGCGCCCGCTCACCCGCGGGTGGGAGGAAGGCTTCCTTCCCTGAGCCCTGCCAGCTCTCTGATCGCGGGCGGGCAGGGACACCACCCGGAGCAGAGGCCCCACGGCTCCAGGGCGAGCTGACAGATGAAAGGAGACGGCTGCTAGTAGCAGGGGGCAGAGTGTCACCAGGAATCAGGCCACGTGGGCGGGACAGGCGGCACCCCAGGGTTCCTAATTGGAGGGGGGTGCCTGGACGCTGGCCTCCCTCCATCCCAAAGCATCTTCCAAATTCAATGTTTATCAACAGGCTGGCCAAAGAGGGAGAGTAGGGAGGGAGGGAGGCAGGGCGGGTGGGGATAGAAGGAGGCGGCCCAGTGCCTCTGGGGCTCCTAAGGGGCTGAGAAGGGGGAGTGGGGGTGCAGGGAAGCACCCTGCTCCCACCAACCTCGACTCCTTTCCTTGGTGGGCTTCTAGCCTCTCTGCTGGTCTGACCCCATCCCCACAAGATGGTGGCAGCCCCAGGCAGCAAGCAGATCCCCTTGCCCCAACTCAGACCTCTGCAGGGCCTACTGGCCATTTAACAAAGGCCAGCCTCTGTTACTAATTAAAATATCTGAAGAGACTTTAAGAGGAAACCATTAGGCCAGAGGGCTGGGGAGGCCCCGGGCTGCTCTCCTGGGGTGAAGGGACAGGACATTCCTCCTGGCTCTGGACTGCAGCCCAGCAGGGCACCGGATCCACACTCCTCACCCTGGGAGCTCTGGGGGCCCCCAGTGCCTGGGGAGGGCCCGTCGCGGTATTCCCAGCAGAGGCCATGGGATCCAGGGGACAGGCAGGGGCAGGGCAGCAGGCCTGGCAGCAGCCCCTCCAGTCTGCAGCCAAACTTGCCCAGCAGCTGGCACCCCAGGGGCCTCCTGGGCGGCTGGCCACCTGAACTGAGGCCTCTGACCCTTGGTCCTTCGGGGGCTCCCTGAGCAGCCCCATGTGCCAGCCCCTTCTCACCCAGATCCAGGGGCAGTCCTGGCTCAAGCCGGCGGCAGCCAACTGAGCAAGCCCATCCCCACTGAAGCAGGAGGCACGAGACTGGAAAGCCCCAAAACTGCCTTCAGAGGCACTCTGGTACAAGTTTACCCCTCGACAAGGCCTTATCATACTTCTGACTGTGGCCTCACCCACCCTCCCTCGCACCTGTCCCTCCCAGGCCAGCCCCAGATGGTACCTGAAAGAGGGTCAGCGTGTGGTCGTCCAGGATGGTTTTTGGAGGAGCGATGACTGTGGAGAGGTGGTTGTCTGCACCAGGAAGTGTCCTGCCCCTCCCCTCCCCCCATCACCACCCCACCTTCTGCCCATGCTTGCCCCTACACCCCCGACCCCACTCCCAGAACAGGCTTGACAATGAGTCAGAGGATTTCTGAAGCAGCCCCCTCAGCTCACATCTCCCTGTCCGTCTCTGTGCTGTTGGAAAAGCCCAGCCAGAAGCTGGGGAGAGGACCAGGGGCAGACTCACTGCAGGGGAACACCTGACCCCTCAACCCCCAGATGTTCTCCAAAGGTGGCCAGGAGCTCTCCCTGACACCCCTGCCCCCAGCCCCCACCTCCCCGAGGGCAGGCGGGCAGCAGAGGGCACAGCTGTACTGAGCAGAGCAATGGTCACCCTCCCTCCCCTACTCCCCTAGCTCATGCTCAGACCCCAGCGCAAGACCCACCAGCCCCGCTGCTGCTTCTGTGGGAAAAGCTACTTCAAGCCCCAAACGAGAGGGGCCAGGGCCGCTGAAAGGAGGTCCCGAGGAAGCACTCACACAGGTAGAACGGCAGCTCCGGGTTGCCCAGGTGGCTCCTCACAAAGTCCCGCAAATCCCCCACTGCAGGAGGAAGAATGGGTAAGCAAGCACCCCACTCCAGGGCCACGCCCCCTCTGCAACGGGACGAGCCAGGTCCAACCTCACTCCCCCCAGGCCACGGAGGACCCCACTCAGAACTGGTGGCATGGCTGTCTTTCTTCCAGGTGAGCTGCAGTCCCAGGCCAGAGACCCCGGTACTGGGTGTAGGGGAGCCCACCTTCTCTGCCCCTCTGTCCCACCAATGCCCAGAACAGGTGGGTGCATGAAGGGCACCCAGCTCCAGAGGCACTGCCTAGCTGCTTTGCAGGGCCTCTGGCGAGAGCCAGCCCCCAGCCCTGTGCCCACTGCCTGCCCCAGAGCCCAGACGGAAGAAGCCTGGAGGGGCTCGTGGGGCCTCCCACCCTCCTGGCCGCCCAGACGGGGCTCCTCACCAGTTTCGCTGGGGCGGAAGAAGCCCTGCAGGATGTAGCGGTCAGGAAAGAGGACCCTCAAGACCACCTAGGCCAGGACAAGCCGGTTTGTCAGCAGGACAGCTGGAGTCCAACCCAGGCAGCTGTACCCCTGGGCCCACAATGTCCAGGCCTCCCCCACACTGGGCCAGCACCCCCTCACCTTGGCTGCCCCCTGAAACTCCTGGCCATGCGCTGGACAGAAAGACCAGACAAGTACCCACGTGCACTTGTGAAAACACAGTGACATTTTTCATCTTAAAACGAGGCTGACTGGTTAGTTGACTGGTTAACAAACCGCAGCCCTGCCGGCCTGGGCTGAAGTACAGGAGACCATGGCCAGTGACCTGTGGGCTGTGGGAACCGCAAGAGGCCCCAGCGCAGAGCCGTGTGGAGACCGCACCCCCGCCCCGGGTACCTTAGGGTAGCGCTGCAGCTTCTCCTTCATCTGAGCCTCCCTGAAGGCCTTGGTCACCAAGGGCGCTTCTTCTAGGCGCTTCCTGGGGAGGGGGCGGGGAGTGGTGAAGGTCCCAGGTCTCCCCAGCCAGAACGGAGGCCCACACCAGCTGGCCTCAGCTTCTCCCTCAGGCTCCGTGAGCTGCTCTCCCTCACAGGGCCAGAAAGGACTAAGCAACCCCTGCCTGGGCCCCCCCACCCTCCAAGGTGCTGCTGAGCGCATGGGTGTCTCAGAAGGGGCCAGGGCACACCCACCGCTCACTCTTGAGTTGGGCCAAGCGTCTTCTGACGTCGTCCACAGTCACCTCGAAGAACTCATCAGGCAGCTCCGCAGGCCAGGCCTGGAGCAGCACCTCCAGGTCCGGGTGGCACACCACGGGGTCTCGGTCCACCGGCTGGGCAGGCAGAGAGCTCAGCTGATGCAAGGCCCGGTGGGGCCTAGGCTCCCCACCCTGAGGGGCTGGGCTGGCCATGCAGACCCCAGCTGAGCTCTGTGCTGCCGGCCCCACCTGTCAGCCCGTGGCCAGGCTCCAGGGTGGGGCGTGGGGCGCCCGAGCCTCTCCCCGACCAGGGCCCCTCCCCCCAGGCCCGCCCGCTCAGCAGTGACAATGCCGAGACCCTCACCAACAGGGCGCAGGGCCCGAGGGTCTCCGTGCAGCCAGGTCAGAGCGCACCCTGACTACTGAGGGGACTTGGACAGTGAGTGAACGGCAGCATCTCTGTTCTCATCCTGTCTTCACGAGGGCTCCCCACGAGCCCCAGGAAGCCACCTGTTATCACAGTCTACCAAAGTGGGGAACAAAACTGGAGAGCAGCACCCTGGTCAGGGCCACGTCAGGGATTCCACAGGAGGGGCAGGACAAGCAACAGCCCCTAAATTAGAGGTTTGGCAAAAACCTGCCAGCTGCTGGCCCCGTGGCTAGACTGACCCCACCTCCCCTCTCTGGGGGAGCAGTCAGCCCCTCCCTCCGCCCACCACGGGGACACAGGAAGGGACAGCCTCTCTCCTAATTGGCAGCCAACGGCGACGGAAATTACAAGGCAGGGCTCACTCTGCTTGCAGTGCCTCCGGGTGTGGCCCAACTGATGATGGGGGAAGACACCTTCGCGGTGCTGAGGCTGCCTATGGAGCCCGGGCAGACGGAGGTGTCCCTCGGGGCCCACGCCAGCTCCTGCCCTCCCTTGCACAGACTGTCCACAAACGTCTGGGGTGAGGCCTCTTTTGCCTCCTGCTCCTGCCTGCCCTCTCTTCCACACCCCAGCCTTGCACAGGAATCCCACCCCTCTGCCTTCGAAACCCAACGCCAGGCTTGGCAGGCTTCTCTCATCGTCCCTTCCTGCACTCTGGCCCGACCCCAGCCCCGCTGGCTCTGAAGGTCAGACTCACCGTCCTGGGGCTGGCCAGCGCACCTGCCAGGTAGCTCAGGGCTGCTCCCCCAGCCACCCCCAAGGCCCTGACTGCCCAGGCCGGCAGGTCTCTGCCATTCCTGAGCGCACAGCTGCGTCACGCCTCGTAACAAAGGGCGGTGGGCTCTCGCCACGAAGCACCTCTGATCTCAGGGCACTGGTGGCAGGGTGGCTAGGAAAGACTGGCTGAGGCCCGGGCAGTGGGGTCGGTAGGTGGCTGACCAAGGCCCCCAGGGGTTGCCCCCTCAAAGCCACAACCCTCCTGCAGCCCACAGGCAGTCCACGCCAAGCTTTTTATAACAAGATGCCAGGCGCCAGGCTGCCCCCCACAGCCACGGCGCCTGCATTCCAGAAGGGCCGAGCACTCGCCTGGGCTCCTGGGGGAGGGTGAGGGCAGACATGGATGTGCCTGAGCTGGGCACTGCAGTATCCACCAGTGCCAGGCCCCTGGACGCGTGAGCACAGAGCCCACAGGCCACCCTGCTCCAGTCCTGCCCTCAGAGGGCCCCGTGTGGGCACACGAGTGAGTTGCCCTGAGAATCCAGCCATTGGGTGACTTGTGGTCTGTGGCCTGGAGCTGAGCCTGACCGTCCAGAAGTGCCCCTGATCTCCGGGGGACACATTGGTGAAGCCTGACCCCGAGAGCGTGGGGCCACTCTGGCGTCCTCATCCTGGGTGCTTCCGGTGCACAGCCCAGGGGTGACCTGGAAGACCGCGGGCCACTAGCACTTTCCACAGCCCTCCCACAACTTTCAGAACAAGGACATAGGCGACATCAGCCTTTGGCTTCATGCTGCTCAGGGGCCACTGACCTTCAGTCAGACAGTAAACTGAGAAAAATCTCTCTCAGTGTTGGATCCACCCTCGATTCATGCCCCTCCTCCCATGCACGCCTCAGCTCTGCTCTAGAAGCCTGTCTTTCTATCCAACAGCAGCCTGGAGCCAGGGTCCCACATAGGAGCCAGAGGGCCAGGAGAGAGCCACCTCAAGATGACTCTGACCCGCCCGCATCGTCTGCACCTTGGGGAAACTCCCTGCTCCTGGGCAGAGGAGCCAGAGGTCTGATGCCGCCCATCAGAGCCCAGACCACCCACCCAGAGCTGCCGCCCTGACCCGGCCCCAGGAGGGCCCCGTCCCATGAGAAGAGTGGATTTCCATGGCTGGTTGGTAGGACGCATCACCCTGTCCTGCCAAATGACCAAGGGAGAAGCCAGGGGCCTCAAACACCTCCACACAGCCTGCCCAGTGGAGATATTCCCACTGCAAAGAGGAGAGAGACCAGGAAAGAAGAGGACCTGGCAGCTCCATGTGGGAGGAAGTGCGGCAGACGCGGCACCGGGGGAGGCCAAGCCTTGGCCCCGCTCACTTCGGATGCTCTGCCGGCAATCTGGCCCTCATTTGCTGTCCCTTCACCCGCTGTTCCGTGGTCATGGGCAGTTATTACGCACACAGGTCCCATCCTAGATGGATTTATGGAGATGTTTTTGGATAGAGACTAGAGGCCTAGGATGAGACCATTAGGGGAGGAAAAAGAAAGGCACACAATGGCCACTGTCAGAGGGCCCTGGCACCCTCACCACGGAGACTGGGCTCCTGTGCGCTGCTCGAGGGCCAGAGCCCCCGATTCTGGGATGGGGCTCCAAGATGAAACGCCCCCTGTGGGGTGGCAGGCCTGGAACCTCCTCAGCACGCCTGACAGCTTGTCTTCACAGCCCAGAACTCCAGGTCTACTCCAAGAGCCTGTGGGAGCCGCTCGGAGGATGCGCCTCCACCAAGAACCCAATGTCACCAGGCCTGGGTCATCCTGGCAAAACCGCAAGTTTTCCATCACTGGCTCAGAGTCCAGCTCCTGAAGGCTGTCAGTATTCAGGGCAGAGACTGGTTCTGACTCCCTTACCCCTTAACCCCCAGAATGCCAGAGAAGCTGGTCTCTTCCCTGATGGCCTCAACGCTGTGGGCATCTGTCAGCGAGAAGATGAGAAGAATGATGAGGCAGCAGCCAGGGCCTGGGGCCTGAGTCCATGGAGTTGCGAGGTGGGGGGGTCTATACAACTGCCCCTGACAGGTGAGCAAACAAGCACCATCCTGAGGGGAGGCACAGTGGGTGTCTGCAGGCTCCAAGGGTAGGGCCTTAAGGGACCCAACCCTGCTGGTGAAACACCCCGCGGGGGTCCCTCATTTCTTGCAAACACGTGACCCTGGCAAAGATTCCCTTGTCCCAGCCTCCACCAAAGTTGGAGACAACACCCAGAAAACCAGAAAGGAGGAAGGTAGATGGAAAGAGGGGATGAGTCAGGGGGTCTGCAAACTGGATGAAACTGGTGCGGGGAACAGACGGCACCTGGGGAGGGAAGAGACCCTCCGGAGGTGGGGTGATAGGAGCACTCTCTGCGGGTGACGTTCAGAGGAGGCCCCGAGCAATGCCTGAGATTGGAAAGACACCGGGCTGACGCCTGGGCCACTCAGCCATGGGGACTTGGGAACCAGCCACCAGCTGTGACGGCCACCTGTGCCTTTAGAAAGAGCCGCCGCCACAGGGGGACAGACCCCGCGAGGGAGACCCGAGGGGAGGAAGTGAGGGCACTGCCCACTGTCAGCACCACTCCAGGTCAGCAAGGCCACAGGAACAGCCAGGGGCTGGGCCTGGAGGGGACAGGGCACCGGGCCTAGATCTGGGCCCATGGCGTCCCCCGACAGCTGGTGGACATGCTCCAGGGGCCGCTGCCCAAGTGGCTGAGGACCCACTTGGGCACACGAGGGTCCCTTCGTGTCAGAAGCAGCCTCACTGCCCGCTGAGGTTTCATTTTCTTGACAGTAATTTTCCAGGACGTGATGACACAGGGAGAAAAAATGCAAAAACTATTTGGAGGTGACCTCAACCCCAGATTTTCCAGCTTCCCTGTAGGGCTCTTGTGTCCCTCCCGCCCTCATGCCTCCCTCTTGCCCAGACTGTCCTCTGACAATGCTTTTTGGTAACAGGGAATGTGGAGCGTTTCCCCTTGAGGCTTGGAGCTGAAATGAATCACTACGCGGGAGGGACGTGGGCCAAGCCTCCGTCACTCTCAGAGCCGGCCGCCCTCCGGAACGCGCGCTGTGCCAATGTGAGGCCAGGCCTGACCGGCAAGGCCGCACTGAACCTGAGCCCCTCACCCGCTGGGCCCGTTGTGACACAGGCTGAAGCCAGGTCTGCCCCAGCCCAGGGCCGAGGTCCACACCTGACTCTGCCCACCTTCCGAGCAGGAAGAAACAGAGCAGATCTTTAAAAGAGAAACGCTGGGCTGCAACAGCGACACGGGCAGTTTGAAGCTGGCATCTCTGTGCACAGTGCACGGACCCCCAAAGGACTGAAATAAGCAGACGCGGGGCATGGGGTGGCTCTCCTCATCCACAGGGGAAGACGCATGTTCCAGACCAGCAGGCCCGGGGGTGGATGCACACAGCGGACCAGGGCCAGGAGCAATCCCACACAGGGAGCCCCCGGGGCCCAATCAGAGGCCTCCTGGCCCTGTGGGCAGCTCTGGGTACCAGAAGATGTGCCAGTGGCTGAGGTGCTCTGCCCGCCTGTTCTCCATCATGGCTCTACAGGCTGGGCGTCTGTCTCTCCCCCGAGTCCAGTCACGGCTGACACAGCACAGGGACAGCTGGAGGGCACCTGCCGGTCACCAGGCTTCAGAAACCGCCTTGAGACTCAGCTGGGGCCTTCAAAGCGGCTGACCTATCTGCCAAAAACCCTTAGAGGACATCCCAATTAAGGCCAAGGCTGGCGCCCGCGGGTATCCACAATCACCAGCAGATCAGGGACAGCTCATACCCCACCCTGGGTTCACACACAGGAGACAGTGAGCTGTGCTCTTGGGGGCTGTCATGGACAGACACCCCAGACCAAGAGAAGGAGGGAGGCAAGCCAGCAAGGGGCGCTGCTCCCAGTCCACCCCAGCCCCCAGGTCCTGGCCAGGGTCCCCCAAGTCCCGTGTGTTCTAAACCTTCCAGTAACCGGGGACAGCCAGAGATGAAGCTGACGCCTGCCCCAAGGTGTGGGTGCAAGGTGCGGAGCAAGTCCGCGGGACCACGTCTCCAAGGGAAGAGACCACCCCCCAGAGGGTGGGGGACAGGCAGGGGGGACCGTGGCCAGCCAGCCCTGCCTAGGGGGTCGGAGCCTTTGATCACGAACCCCTGTGCCAGCTGCGTGAGGGGACGCCTGCTGGGAGCATGGCCCAGCAGCACAAAGAGCTGCGGGGCAGGCTCCCGGGCCAGCGGAAGGACTTCAAAGGACAGGCCAGGGGCCGCCGGGCAGCCCCAACCTCTCCCCGCACCCGGTTCTGACGGCCAGTAAAACTACCTTCTAATAATTAATGTTCTGACATCAAAGGCAGGGGCCGCCCGGGTCTGTAAACCATCCTGGGCCTCAGCCGAGGACCTGCCTGTATTTCATCCTGTCTCTTCTGACTCTTCATTCAAATCCAAAACCACACACAGGCAAAACATTAATGGGAAACTTGGAAACTCTTCTTGATTACTAAAATGTACCTTTGAAGTTCCCCCAAAAGTTCTGTTTTGTTCCCTTCTCCCCTCCCCCAGGACTCGAGGGGACACAAAGCAGACACCATGTGGCCAGCCGGGCCTCCGGGTGCGCGGCTGTCAGTGTGACAGGAGGCGCGAGGCAGGCGGGCGGGCGGGGGACGCTCCACAATCAACCAGCTGCTGGGGCTCCCAGATCAAAGACACGCACTGCTGGCGGCCAGGCGGACCCTCCCCAGGATCCCTCCTTCCTGGGGCCCCTGGGGTCAGCACTCAGGGATGCACTGGGAACCTGCGCCTGACAGCAGCCACTATCAGGCCGGCACCAACCCAAGCCACTCCCCACACAGCCACGGGTGTCAGCGGGTTCCCAGGAGATACAGAGAGCCACAGGCTTTAGGTTGGGAGGAGGAGACAGCCAGCCCCAGTTCTAGCTTTCTGACCCCCAAACTCAGGGACCCCTCCCCTAAAGGGCAGGCCTGAAGGGACTCAGGAGCCCGGCCCAGGTTCACCCCAACCACAAGGCTCTGCACTCAACCATTGGTTCTGGGCCCAGGTGATGAGACTGGGGGCTTTATACTACCATCTAATGCAGCCCAAACATCAGTGTAGAAGCCAGTGGGGTCCCTGAAAGGCCAGGGTGCCACCACCAACTCCCTAGGATGGCCATTCATGGGGCTTGGGACTGGCTCAGTCCCCACCCCACCTCCAACACCTCCCTCCCACCACCATCCATTTCAGCAAGAACACACGAAGGGTGACTTGGGGAGCAGGAGGAGATCTCCGAAGCCTGTTCCCCTGCAGGGACTTGGGCTCTGTTTCATGGCCGAGCTGCCCCACCTCCCCACAACACAGGTGCCCCTACTTTTCCACCATCCTCTGGTGTGTGACCTGGAGCAAGAGTGAGGAGGGGGCTCTAGAAGAGACAGGGTGCACGCAGGCTCCAGCACTAACACATCACTGGAACTGCCCTGGAATGCAAGGATGGCTTGATGGGGGAAATCTACCCAAACCCACATCATGCAAATGAACTGAAGCAGACATAAGGTGTGGAGTTACCTCAATTCAGGAAAAGCCGTTCATAAAATAACCACGTTGATGATAAAGAAAAACTCTCAGAGAATTAGAAACAGAAACCCTCAATTTAATAAAAGACTTTTCACTGTCTTCAGCACACTTCACAGATAAACTAAGGTTACTCCCT
Organism: Capra hircus; assembly: GCF_001704415.2. Classification (NCBI taxonomy): domain Eukaryota; kingdom Metazoa; phylum Chordata; class Mammalia; order Artiodactyla; family Bovidae; genus Capra; species Capra hircus. The sequence goes on from NC_030826.1 coordinate 50,279,329, forward strand.
GTAAGATCAAGGTCAAGACAAGAATGCTCACTAAATTTGATATTCAACAGACACCAGAAACCCAATCACTGCTATACGACAAGCAAAAAAAAAAGGAAGAAGGACATCAAAGAAAAAGATAAACCTGACATTATTTGCAGACTCCAACTGATACTGAGAAACTACTGAAACCAGGAAAGCAGGTGAGCATCCTACCACCCAGGTGGAGCCTCACCACCCTCACTCCAGAAGCTCCCAGTCCAAGCAGGGAACCCTCCAATGGCTCTCCATCACCTGGAAAGGTGATCTGTAAAGAGCAGTTTCTTTTGGCAGGGGCATCCTTCTCATCACATAAAACCTCAAGTGGACCCTGAGTGGAGTGTGGGCACACGGAGTCACTCTGGCTGGAAGGAAGGGGAGAGGAGGGTGGAGAACCTGGGGGCCCCACTCCGAAGGTGCAGCAGCGTCTCAGACAATGCCCACATGCACCTGTGCAACCGCAAGGGCTCCAGAGGTGAGAACCTGCCGCCCAGGCTGCCAACCCAGGCCGGCGCCACCGTAAGGTCTTCATTAGGAAAGACCCTCTCTAGCCACAAGCCAGAGGCCTAAGCTGGACTCTGGATGAACGCACAGAGCCTCCTTAGGGGCCAAGCCCAGGAGGCAGGGTGCCCAGGACAGTCCCAGGGCAAGACATTCCTTGGTGCCCAGGAACCCGACACACTAAGAAATCCACAACAGGCCATTCCTGAAAACAGGGTCTCAGCACTGTTGAGGGAACAGTCACACAGAGGGACACAAGCCCATGAGAGCTTTGCCCTACGGCTCATGAAAGCCCCACTGGACAAAGTCCCAGAGGCACTCCGAGGGGAAAGCCCTGCATCAGCACTCAGCTCAAGCACTGGATCCAACAGAAGTCACGCCTGTCCTCTCTCTTAGGAGCTCTGCCAAGGCTGCAACTGACCAGGGCAGGGCTGGCCTGACCTACAGAAGACCAGAGATGGCCTTGGAGGCTGGCACCATCAGACAGTGGGGAGGCCGACACTGGCCACATGCCTGACTTCTGCAGAGGTGTTGGCCACCTGGGGGTCCCCTTGCTCAGCATGATCCAAGATGCAGGGTCCCGGCCACTGTGCATGTCTGTGTGTGGTCAGAGCAAAAGATGGGAGCGGGCCTCACTGCAGGGGAGGGTGTGAGACTCACGACAGCTCAAAGGTGCCCACAGACAGCCTCAACATCTACAAAAGCCCCACGCTGCCCTGGTGGCAGGTGTCTATGCAGTAAGCTGTACTGGGTTGGACAAAAAGTTCGTTCTGGTTTTCCCATAATATCTTACAGAAAAACCCGAATGAGCTTTTGGGCCAACCCAACACTTCAACAGAGTTGGTCAAACAGGAAAATGGCGTCACGGAGACAATCCAGAGCCTGGACCCTTCCATCCGAGTTCAGAGAGGGCTGTGCACCCTCCTCCCCACCACGGCTCAGGTGGCCACCAGGAACTTCCCAGAAATGTCCAGAAGAGATGTCCAAGGCCCAACCACAAGGCCACAACGTTTGTGAAGAGTGAGCAAACTCACCCTCTGCTGGCCAGCGATGGGACACAACGGGTGAGCTGGCGAACGCCTGGCTCAGGAGTAGAGGTGGCGTGCCACAATCAAGGCCAAACCACCTTCGCATCAGTGCCGGCCAAGCCCACCAGCCCAGCAGAAGGTGAGGTGCCAGCTCTGAGGCTCTGGAAGGATGGCCCTGTCGACTGTGATGCGGCCACAGGGACACACAGGTTTGTCAAAACCCATCAACAGTATATCTAAAATGGTGCCTCAAGAAAGTTAATTTCAAGCAAAACAAAGCCAAAACATCACTTCCCTGAGAAGATGAAACGTACCCAAGTGACCCTGCTGTACCCTAGGCTGACCAGCCACAAAGTCAGGTGCTGTCAGGAAAAAAGACCCCAGTGCCCAGCCCAGCTCACCCCTTACCGGCTCTGGCTCTGGCTGGGGCTCTTGGCCAGGCCTCAACTTCTTCGGCTTGGAGGGGCCTGCAGGGCTGGAGAAGGACTTTGGCAGTTTGGCTGACGATGACATCAGAGGCCTTGCAGACCCGGAGGGGCCCCCCAGTCGCTGTCCCCCACCAGAGAAAGGAACAAAAGGGGCAGGTGGGGGCTCCTTCGAGATCTGCTTCGCCTGAGCATCCACTGGTTTCGGGCCTAAGCCATCCACGCAGCTGGCGCCTGGGCTCACTGCCTCATCCTGACGGCTCACATCGCCCTGGCTGAGCCCCGTCGAATTCAGTGGGAGCAGAGGGCTGCTGGCTGCCTGGTCAGCCGACATGGAGGGGGTCGGGCTTCCTGGGCTTTTGCTCCAGGAGGCCCCAGGCTCCTGTTTGCTGGCAGAGTCATATCGCTTCATGGAAAACCTGAGTGGGCCCAGAAAGCAAGTGAAACTCCACACGTGGAGCCCTGGGTCTCACGGTGCCGCCCCCTAGCCTCTGATGACTACCAGACTGAACCCAGTGCCCCGAAAGCACCTCACAGCCCTTCCCGACCCACCTCACCTCCCAGGGGAAGGAACGGGCACAGGGTCACCATGGCAACCCTGCCAAGGGCAGATCCCCCACCTGATGCTGTACCCTAGGGTACCCAGCCCCCCAGGCTGAGGGCGGGAGAAGCCACTGGTGAGGGTCTGGCCATCCCCATGTTTCCTGTTGCCTTTCCTATGAGACCCCCGTTTTCTAAACCAGACTCAAAGACATGCCTCACCTGATGATCGCACTGCCCCCAGTAAGGCCCAGTGACTGCAGTGTTGTGCTCTGCAAGGCGGCTCTGCCGGTCACCTGTGAGGGGGGACAGGACATCCTGCTGACCCCGTGCTGATGAAGCTCCCCATCCGCTGAGGCTGCCGCATGCTGCCTCCCCCAACCTGGGCACTATGTCACCAGCACTTCGGAGTCGCCCTGCCAGCCCCAGCACCCAAAAGGCCCATGATGGCCTCAATCCAGCCCAGGTGCCCAAGGCCCAGTGGTCTCTCTCCTGCAGAAGATGTCTCCACTCAGGTCCCTCCCCCTCAGAGCCCTGGAACCCTCACCCTGCTGAGCCCTGGATCAGGAACCTCAAGCTGGGATAAATACATGGGTGTGGCCCATCCATACCAGAGGCCCCTCGGGGACAGTGGCCACCCCGGGCCAGGAAAGGGCACTTGGCCAGGGTTGAAACAAAAAGCCCCTGTGAGCCAGGGCACTGAGCGCCAGGAGGGTCCCCCGTCACGGGCGGGCGGGCGGGGACAGGCAGGGCCTCGGTGCCAGGCCAAGCCTGCACCACGCCACACTCGGTTTTGAAAAAGATCAAAACAGGGAGCAAAGCAAATATTTATTAAAATGAAACCACTTTTGTGACTCTTGGGCTTTGAGAGAAGCTGAGAAAACAAACAGGGCTCTGAGGGAGGTTTGGGAGCAGCCCGGGCGGCCCGCGGTCGGTTCCAGCGGAGCCGGCGTCCTGCCTTTTTTCCATGAAACACATCATGCTTTCAGGGCCCAAGTCTGCCCGTCGCTGCTTTGAAAGCAGGTCTGAGGGAGTGAATTTTCCAGATTGGAAAGTGGGGCTGGGCCTGTGTGGCAGCTAGGAGTGGGCGGCGGGGTGTGGGCCAGGCGGGCGGGTCCGCAGCTCACCTACCTCATCCCTCATATACACGCAGACCGGGCTGGCCTCACACGGCCGCTCCAGACACTCCCTGTGAGGAGAGTGAAGAAAGCATCAAAGGCAGCCACTGCCCGGGGACGCTGCTGCCCTCAGGATGGCACCCTGGCCAGCGCCATGGGGACCCGCCCACCCTGGCCGCCCCACAGCTGGCCATCAGCCTGGCGGAGTCTCCCACCCGCCCCTAGCCTCCGGGCTCAGAGCAAAGAGAGGACACGGAACAGGGGGACGGGCAGCACCAGTCACCTCCCGGATGTGCCTCACGTCTCTGGCAACTGTCCCCACAGTCGGTGACGACAAGTCCTGGGGGACCATGATCTGAGCTTTTATCTGAACCTGTCCCCTGAGCGGGTTGCTGCCACCAGAGACGCCAGGATCATTTGGCATGGATCTATCACATGGACTCCAAGGAGAGAGTGGGGCAACCCCGGGAATAACAGGGAGGCAGGCAACAGGCCCGGCCACCTGTAAAGCAGACCCCGAGATGGGAGGGGAGGGCCCTAGGGAAGCACAGCTGGGCACGCTGGAGGGTGGAGGGCATGTAGGTGCACGGTCGGCACACGTTCTCAGGACAGTCCATACCACTTGCACCGGCCTGTACCTTGATGGCCACCGAGGTTTTAAGCACACGGTGGCCAAGCCCTGGCTTTGGATGGTTAAATTGCTGATGGCAGGCCTGTGAAAACCGACTCAAGTTCTTTTCTTCATCTCTGCATTTCCTGACACAACCACTGAACCAGCCCCCAAATAAAGGCCCATCCCAGACCCACCAGCAGTGCCCCAGGCCTGTCCCTCTCCTCCAGGAAGGGTGACGTGCAGCAAGCAGGAGACCTGAAGCCCCTTCAGGCCATGCAGCTCAGCCCCAGCCGGGCCCCAGGGCTCAAGCACAGAAGTGGCTGGGACCGGATGACACAGGTGCTGAGCTGGTAAACGTACGGACACTGGAACACTGCCTGGGCCACCCCAGACCCGTGACAGAGGACCCATGTCCTCTGGGCGGGTTCAGCACGTTTTCTCCCATCTCTCTTGTTTGCTTTCACGTTTTACAGAGCCAGGCCTCAGGAAAACACAAGACCCCAGAGTGCCAGAGAGTCAGCCCTTGCCAGACCCACACGCTCTTCATCCTGACGCCAAAACAGAGGAGCAAGGGAAGATACTCCAGCAAACAAGATCCCAGGCCCAGAGAGGAAGAAGGAAGGGGAGACACGGGGGTCCTGCTCCTTTCAACGGCAACAGAGACAGCAGCTGCCCAGGCTCAGAAAGCTGGCTGACTGCCCACTGCAAGACAGCAGGCCCTCTCTGCTCCTGGGGGCTCCGGTCACGCATCCTCCCTCCAAAATCCTCGCCCGCGGCACCTGAGGGCAGCCCGGGAACCGCAAATCACAAACAGGGACGAGAGCACGGCAGCACCCGGGAAGGCCGGCCTGCCTGCCTGCTGTCCTCAGAGGCCTCTGGACATCAAACAGCAGCCCGGCTTTGATGTCGGCCCCTCCAGAGGGATCGGGTTCCCGCATGTGGGATCTGAGAGGAGGCCCCTAAACACGCTGAGGGGAGTGGCAGCCGCGATCGCTTCCAGACTTTCCTGGCCAATTAGCAACCTTCTCGTGTCCAGCCGAGGACAGCAGACCAAGAGGTTCCAGTTCATTGGCGAGCTGAAGCCGCCACTCCCTGCCACAGGCCTCGCTGAAGATCCTCATTCTCAGAGGGAACTTAGCAGAGCCCTCCCGGGGACCCCTGTGCCCTTGGAACTGCCCTCAGCTTCCCCAGCCCAGGTAGGTCCTGCTGTCCTTCACCCACCACAGAGTGCCACGCCACAGACGTGGGCTCCCGGCAGGGCCCCCAGGGAAGTGATGCTGTGAATGGGGGGGGCAAGGCAGTTTATCTGGAGCCCCTTCTGTTTTTGTCACTTGTTTGGACTTCCCTGGTGGCTCAGATGGTAAAGCGTCTGTCTACGATGCGGGAGACCCGGGTTCGATCCCTGGGTTGGGAAGATCCCTTGGAGACGGAAATGGCAATCCACTCCAGTACTATTGCCTGGAAAATCCCATGGACAGAGGAGCCTGGTAGGCGACAGTCCATGGGGACTCGCAAAGAGTTGGACACGACTGAGGGACTTCACGTTCGCGTTTGGGCCTGACCAAGTGGGGCTGGTACAAACTCAGGTGCCTCTGACACAAGCCTGGCACCACAACACTCCCATGCAAGAAGAACCAAAACTGACAGAAACCAACCCAAACTAACAGCCGTGCCTGCACGCTCAGAGGGGGCCCTGAGGCCACCAGAAGGCCCAAGGGTGGGTGAGGCTATGTCCTGTGGGGCCAGGTGACTCACACCCACCACACTCAGCAACCCAGCCCATAAAGAGATGAGGGTAGCGCCAGATGGAGCAAGAAGGACAAGGACTGGCCAAATCACAGGGATTCCTTCCCCTGAGCGGACAGAAAGGGAAGTTTCGAGAGCAAAGCGGCCTCTGGCCTTTCCAAACAAGGCTGGGGGCGGGGAGGGAGGCCCGCCTGAGACCACGGAATGAATAGCCCAGCATCTATGCCTTGTGTTAACCGCCCACAAGGCCCTGGTCTGGGCTCTGCGTGGCCACAGCTGGTCCCTAACCTCACAGGCAGCCCTTCCGTGCAGCCTGCAATGCCTTGGGGGCTGTACAATCCCAAAAGAACAGGCAGACAGCTTGTCTTTCCCAAGGACCCCTGAATCCCTGCTCTTCCTATCCACAGAGTGAACATGGCTGAGATGGACCAGCAGGCTCAGCCATGAAATCAGGCCAGGTGCCGAGGGGCAACGGGCTTCAGGGGAGAACCGAGCCTGCATGGCACGCCTGGAGCCTCCCTGCCGCAGACACCTGGGAAGCAGAGAGGGGGACGGCCAGCCCACATGGAGCCAGTGCCATCCTCCGCAGTAGCTGCCAGTCCTCACGGGTGCTGAGCACACACAGGGCAGCCGGCCCAGAGGGCGGCCAGCTCCAAGTGTGAGACACGCCGAATTTCAAAGACCTCCTACCAACAAAGAATGTAAAATATCTCCTTTTTCCTGTTGATTACATGTTCAGAGGATAATATTTTGGATATACTGAGTCAAGTTAATTATATTCCTAAAATTAATTGCCCCTGTTTTTACTTTTCTTTGATGTGGCTACCAGAAAATTCTGAATTACCTCCTTGTCCCGCACATGTGGCCCACATGGCATATCCCGTGGACAGTCTGTCGCTCCAGATGCTGCCATCAGGGCTGGGCCACTGTCCACCGTGATCCCCAAGCAGAGGACCCACCGCCCGACCCACAGTGGACCCGGGATGCCCAGCTCAAACCCGCAGCTCCCAGCCATGCAGGGCACCAGTCACTCAGGGACACTAACCACTTCCTGAAAGTGTCAAGTGAGAAAAACTAACTTCCTGCTTGTCCCACTCTCAGGCACATGGACACTTGGAATTCCCAGAGCCGCTCACCCACCCAGCCAGTGAGGGAGCTGCTATGAGCCAGCTGGAGCTCCCTCACCACACTGGACCTGTCAGGTGGCCGCCCCCAACTCCAGCAGCAGGGCCCTCTAGTGGCCCCAGCATGACCACACCAGTTCACTGGGCATCTGGCCATGGCTTTGGGGCCAAACCCGCCACCCACCCTCCCACATCTGAACCCTGCTTCACAGTTAGCTAATGCCAGCTTCCAAGCAAAGGCCCAGGTCTGCGATTCTGGAGACGAAGCCTTGGCAAGTGCCATCTACAGGTCCAGCAACTCTGCCTCCGGAGTAGATCTCAGGACGGAGCCGTCGGCAGTTTGCTCAGAGAGTGCATGTGGTGCATGTGTGACCTTGTGTGTCTAAAAATGGCTCTGTTTCATCCTCATCCCCAGAACTGTCTAGCAAAACAGAATTCTAGAACAAATGCATTTCCTACAGTGTTCTGAAGGCACTGCGTGGCCACCATCCTGGTGCTACCACGGATAGCCCGAGCCCGAGCCCGCCAGCCCCCTGAGGGTGCGGAACCATCCCCGCATCCCCAGCTCCCGACGAGTCACAGTGATGCCACCAGGTGGGGCCCCACTGGCCTAGGCACAGCCAGCCTGTCACTTGGAAACGCACGCCCTTCGATTCCAGGACCGCTTCCCACCAGCTTCCTCCTGCACTTCTGTGTTCTTGCTAGAGTTGAGGCAGCGGGAGCTGGCAGGCTGGCCTGTCCGGACTCCCCGTCCTCTGGCCTCTGTGCTCGTGCCTGGCCACTGGCTCTGTGGCTCCTCCCAGGAGGAGGCAGGGCAGCGATTCTGTACCCCAGGTCCAAGGCCTGCTCCCACGCCTCTGGGGCCCCATGTGCCCTCAGGCATCTGCTACCACGGGAAGAATGCGCTTGGGCAGGCCGCAGACCAGCCAGGCCAGCTAACCCTCGGGTGCCTCAGCAGAATGGCTCCAGCGCTCCCAGACATGCCGCGCACGGGCATGTGTCTGGGATCCTGCCATCTGATCCACAGCTGTGGCTGACCCCGGCACCTTCTACTGCGGCTTCCTCATCTGCTTCCGAGAGTTCTTGTTTCTGAACCCTCCTTTTTAATGGCATCCAGCTCCCCAGTTCCAACAGCCTCCCCATCCTCTAAGAAAAGGAACAAATGCCCTGGCCTGTCCTGACAGCTGCTGTCCCTTCCTGTTTGCACTGGACTCTCACGTCAGGCTCACTCAAATGTCTGGGCCCCTTGGCTGTGAGCTCCCAATTACACTGGGACTCTGGTCACGGTACAGCTGGCTGTCAGTAACCAGGTGGTGATCTGAGGAGCCACCCGTGCCCCCAACACTAGGAGCCTCCAGAATTCTCACGCTCACCTATCCCCGTTCTCAGGATAGTGTGGGCAGAGCCCCACCCTACCCAGGGAACCACCTCCGGCATCAGCAGTGCAGAGTCTGCGGGGATCTAGGACCTCATCTCCTCCAGCGCCTGCCGTGGCCCCCCACCCACCTCCCCTTTTCGCCCTCTCCACCCTGTCACTGTGAGGACCCCACCCAGAGTCCCCTCTTCCACAGAGACAAACCTAGTTCTCGACACTTGAGAAACATCAACTCATATCATCATATCACCATTGGGAGGCCCAGAGAGGGCAAACAACTTGCCCAAGGCCACACAGCAACCACTATATCTTTCCATGGTCCCTTCCATTCTGTGGCTGGAGACCTTTAAAAGTAGACAAAGATTTCCAGCCCACAAAGAAAAATCAAAACTTAAAAGACTACCATTTTGACACTTTCAGAAACAAAGTTTAAACCGTTAATCACCAAATAGAAACTGACCCATGGCAACTGTCATTAAAGTGTTTTCTCTAAATACAGCCCATTCTCATGACAAGGGAGTTTTATAGGTGCAGCATTTGTTAGCACCCTACTTCTCTATTCAATGCTCACCACACTGGAGGGGGTCACTTGGGTCCCCCACAAGCTCTTTCAGGAGGGTGAGGCCCAGCCATCACACCAGGACACCCATACAGACAGACAAGCTACTGGTGTAGGCCGAAGGCGGTACTGGCAGCAGCTGGTGGAGGCCGAAGCACAGCTCCGGCTTGCAGCTCTGGATCAATCCCAGTGACCGTGGCAACATCCCCTTGGCGGAGGAAGGCACGGCCCAGAACCTGCTCATCAGCACTTACCTGATCTGGGCAAAGTGGCAGAGAAGCTCCCAGAGCGACTGGCCTGAGCAGAAAGTGTCTTGCAACCTAGAGCCATCGTCTAACTGCAGAGCAATGCGCACCTGAGGGGTGAGACGTTGGAGCCAGGTCAGGAAGAGGAGCACTGTCCTGGCTGGACCCCGCCCAGGTCTGGGCCTCAGGGCACAGGCGGAAGGTACTGTGTTTGCTGAATTTTTTTTAAATAAGCGAGCATACTGTTTTACGAGACGCTTTTAACAATTATCTCCCAAAATAGAGACGTAAGTCTATTAACCCACAAGGGGGATAAATACTCTGGTCCCTCTGTCAAGTGACAGACACACTAAAGCTCAAAGTCCCCAGGTGAGGACCTGCTCAGCCCATTGCCACAGTGCAGTGATTCTCTAGGTCGCAGCTACTCCTGTCCTTCTGGCCAAGGGGCTTCTCCAGGGCACATTTATTTACACTGTGTGTGTCAGTCACTCAGTCGGGTCCGATCTGCGACCCCATGGACTGTATCCCACCAGGCTTCTCTGTCCAAGGGATTCTCCAGGCAAGAGTACTGGAGTGGGTTGCCATTATTTACATTAAATCCCAATAAAAGACAAAGGAGAAACCGCTCTGTGGGAGAGCGTGAGGGGGGCTCCAGTCACACCCAAGGAATCCCCTATGGAAGTCAGGGTTCCTTCCACATCAAAGGCTGCGAACCACAACTGTAATGGAAAAAGAGATCTATCAGGCTCAGCCCCAGGTGCCTGACTCTGGTGGGCTCTAAGCTCACACCCCTGAGGCTCTAGCCTGGTCTCTCAACCGGGATGAAAACTGCTTCCCTGCAGTATTGGGAGGATTTGCACTTTCGTTCTTAAAGGACCTGCCTGAGCACAAGAGGGCAGCTATCACCATGATTCTCACCATTTGCTAAATCCCTAGGAAGCAAAAGCTGCAGATTTGGTAGAAACCAGTGAGCTGCGGTCAGAAGACTCAGGCTGTGCTCTCGCTGCGCCCAGTCAGAGGAAGCCTGTGCCTCACCCTGTGTGTCCTCATCCCAGAGCTGAGGCTGCACTGGACGCCACACAGAGAGTCCTGCCGGCTCTAAGGTTCTTGGCGATGTTCTACGGTGAACGCTGCCAGCATGCCGACATGGACATAAGTAACCGCCCCCACCCCAAAACACAGTCAGCACAAAGAATGAAAAGTCTCATTTCCAATCATCAGTTTGGGGAATAGAAAAGTGGCTGTCGCCTGACCGAGAGAAGCCAGTCTCACCCGAGGATGGGGACGAGTGCCTCGCATGCGCAGCCCACGCACCCCACCCATCTGCTCGGCCCCAGTGGTCTGAACAGAAGAGCTGGGAAGCGCGCGGCCGCCGAGCTACCTACCATGTTCTCGGGCCCCTCGCGGCTCCGGGAGATGGGCACCATCTCCAGCTTGGCGTTATTGGGCAGGTTGGCGAATCGCCACTGGAGAGAGAGGTCAAGCACATTCCTCTGAAACCTGCAAAACAGATCAAAGCCTCAGGCTGCCCCCTGACCTGAACACAGCCCAGCACTGCCAGGAGCAGCGTGCAAGCAGACGCCCATGTCTGGCCAGCACTTCCACAGTCCCTGGCGGCAAGGCTGCAAGAACTGAGGGCTGGCCTGAGAGCCTGCAAAGACAGGGTGGGTCCCTGACTCCAGTAGTGGGTCTTCTGAAGGAAAGAGAGTGAGCACTGATACAATTCGAGCAGGAACAGTGAGAACACAGGTCACCTCTGGGGCAAAGCAAGCACCTGCTCCCTCAGACCATGAAGCAGTGATCAGTCCAACTATAAACTCAGAAAATGAAAGCACAGATGGGCACGACTGAAGGGCATGCACCTTGCTCTGCACTGAAAAGTTCTAAGGGAACAAAGCCCTGTTGCTACTGCCCGGAGCTGCAGCACTCCAGCCACTGAGGCCACGCCCCTGTACTGCAGGCCACCGGCCAAAATGACCTGCTCCCGTCCCCCCTGCTTCCTGCTATCCTTGGAAGCAGGGCCACAACCCCAAAGGCCAGTGACAGAGGCAAAGGTTTTAGAGAATCACAAATGGAATGACCTGACCTAAAATCCCCATGGAGAGCCAGGCCCTCACAGTGGCTGGAATATGGGGATAAAGGGCTGAGACCACCATTTCTGGCTCACAAAGCCAGGTCCTCCAACCCTGGAGTGGCCCATCATCTCTCTGTCCATGTCCTGCATGTTTTAGAGCTGGGGACCTGGCAACTTAGAGCCTCCAGCAGATCAAGGAAGAGGCCCACATGGGCCCACAGCCTCCTCTGACCCTCATGTACAGAGCTCCTGGATCCAAAGACGGATGGTTCCTGCAAGGAACTGGTGGGAGGAAAGTGAAGTGGTGAGTCAGGAGGGAAATACCCACGGCCAAGAGGACAGGTAGAGAATCCAGTGACCTCCGAGACACCTGCTGGTCTCCACTGGCAGCCAGCCCTCCTAGGAAGCATGGCCAGGGTTGGGATCAGCCTGCATCACAAACAGGAAACCAAGATGGGAAGTACCTACAGGTAGCCCAGGCCACCCAAAGGCAGTGCTAGGACCACACTATACAGCTCCTGATATTCAGCTCAGATCATATCTTGTCTGTGGACTGAAAGAGTCAGATACCCACACCTGACAAGAGGAGGGATAGAAAGGGGCTTGGGACTTGGAGGCCTTGACACTGTCTCACCTGGGTAGGGGAGGGAGGGTGGTAGCCAGGTGGCCCTGGAGCCTGCCTGACCCTGGGCCCTCCCCTGATCCTCTCTGCTCCCACGAATGCTATGGAAAGGAGAACCACCACTGTTAACCCTACAGATCACTTGGGAGTGAGGAAAGCTCTTGCCCGTAACAGAAAACAGGAGCCGTGTGGTCGTGATTTTATAAGACACAGACAGCGGCCAGAATGAATCACCAGAAGAGTGAATAAGAGAACTTATTTATGCCTCTCGGAAGTCAGACCCTGAGCTCCATTTTTAGTGAAAGTTTAGGGGAAGAGGGGGAACTACAGCACTGGCAAGAGAACATGAGATTTGAACACACAAGGAAGTGGTCACCCAGCAGCATGAATACCAAGATGCCTTTGGAAACAATGGTTTTCTGAACATGCAAAGGGCGTCTGGAAGACCTAAGAAAGAAAGAACTTTGATACCCATCTTCAGCACTTTAGAAATTGCCACACAACAACTTCAACGTTAAGTGCAAGACAGGACAGCAAAGCTACAGAAAACTCGAGAAGGGAGGCACTCGGAGCCCTGGAGATGAAGGGAAGGGGCCTCATGAAGTGTACACACACACACACACACGTGGGCAAGAGGCTGCCTTCCTTGGCAGGAGCAGCAGTTTTTAAACAAATTACACAGTCAGTGGATACAAAGAAAACAAGAGAAAAATCAATATGTGTTGTAAGAGTCCAACCAGGCACCACATGGAAATCTCAGGCAGGTTCAGGGAGAGCAAAGAAAGAATACACAGCTCTGTGACAGGATGCCAGGGGAAGGCCCAGTACAGGCCCTGGGATTCTCCGTGGCTGGGCAGGAGGCAGGGATCTGGGATGACACGGAAGCATGCCTGCTCAGACCTCCTCTATAGAGCCCCACGTGAGAGGCAGCGCGAGCCAGGTCTAGCAGAGCAGTCTCCCACACCTCCGGCTCCTGTCTACCCTTGATGTGAGGACAGCCATACTGTTAAGGATGTGCTTAAGGTAGGAAGCTCCCCATATGCGACAGAAACCCGCACCCACTCGTGTGGGATTTTGACTCTTTCACTGCCCTAGATTCCAGAATCTGGTGAAAGCCCTCTTTTTGGAAAAATGCCTGCACACGAAGACTGGTGCTCCAGGGCCTGAGGCCACCAGAAGCTACCTGCTGTTTGCAGGTTTCTTCCCATTTCTCCATGATCACCTCTTCTTGCCCTCAGAGCCTCACCAGGAACTTACACAACCAAAGGCTCAAAGCCCTCTGCCGTGGTTGGAATATGGCCCCTAAAAAGACATATCCATAGCCAAACCCCCAGAACTCATGAATGTAACCTTATTTGGAGACAGGGCCTTTGCAGATGTAAGATGAGATTATCCTGGGTTATCTGCTAGGCTCTAAATTCAGAGACAAGTGCCCTGATAAGAGACAGAAGAGTTCAGTTCGGTCGCTCAGTCATGTCCGACTCTTTGCGACCCCATGAATCGCAGCACACCAGGACTCTGTCCATCACCAACTCCCGGAGTTCACCCAGACCCACGCCCATCGAGTCCGTGATGCCATCCAGCCATCCCATCCTCTGACGTCCCCTTCTCCTCCTGCCCCCAATCCCTCCCAGCATCAGAGTCTTTTCCAATGAGTCAACTCTTCGCATGAGGTGGCCAAAGTATTGGAGCTTCAGCTTTAGCATCATTCCTTCCAAGGAAATCCCAGGGCTGATCTCCTTCAGAATGGACTGGTTGGATCTCCTGGCAGTCCAAAGGACTCTCAAGAGTCTTCTCCAACACCACAGTTCAAAAGCATCAATTCTTCAGCGCTCAGCCTTCTTCACAGTCCAACTCTCACATCCATACATGACCACAGGAAAAACCATAGCCTTGACTAGACGGATCTTAGTCGGCAAAGTAATGTCTCTACTTTTGAATATGCTATCTAGGTTGGTCATAACTTTTCTCCCAAGGAGTAAACATCTTTTAATTTCATGGCTGCAGTCACCATCTGCAGTGATTTTGGAGCCCAAAAAAATAAAGTCTGACACTGTTTCTACTGTTTCCCCATCTATTTCCCATGAAGTGATGGGACCAGATGCCATGATCTTCGTTTTCTGAATGTTGAGCTTTACGCCAACTTTTTTGCTCTCCTCTTTCACTTTCAAGAGACACAAACACACAAGGATCAGGGAGACAGAGATAAGAGGGAGGCAACCACAAGCCCAGGAACACTTCGCGTCCCCCAAAGCTGAAAGAGGTAAGACAGGGTACTCGCCCAGATCTCTGGAGGGGATGCAGCCCCACCAACCCCGTCATCAGGGGCTTCTGGCCTCCAGGGGGTGAGACAATAAACCCACGTGGGCTGAAGCCCCAGCAGGGCCCTGGGTGAAGGGTGGGTTATGGATTTGGAGCCCGTGGCCTGGCCAAAGCAAACTCACTTCAGGTCGTACTCGTTGGGGTTGAAGTCCTGCCGACGGCACGTGTCCTCCAGGACCTAAGGGTGAGATGAGGGTGTGAGCCACTGTGTCAGGCCTGGTCGCCCCAGGCGGGGGCAGGCAAGTGCCACTCAGGCAGCTGAGGGCACACAGTCCACCTCTTTCAGAGCCCGTTGGCTCCACAGGACAAAGCCTGTAATACAAGTGGTGGACCATTCACTCAGCAGCTCCACACACCTCACCTGCAAATCCTGCTTACTCTCTCCTCACTGGGCCTGCTGTGTCAACTCAGTTCTGCAAGACCTTCCACATCATGCCCTCAACAACTGGCCACCACAGATATCTTCCTACACACTCAGGGACGCCCCTCCACCCCCAGAGAATAATGTTCAAACTCCAAAGAGAGCCAACTCAAGGAGGTCCTGGGTTCCCCACTCGACAGAAACCCCTCTTTCATCATGCTCTGCACATACTGAGTTGCCATTCATCGGCTCAGCCCCCATCCCCACCGTGTTTTCGCGCCGGCCCCTACATAACAGGGCCCAACAAGCATTTCCAACATAACGGGTTCGACATGGGCCAGCTGCCGGGTTAAGGGCAGCAAGTGACTCAGCACACGCCTCCACAGCGCACCGAGCCGGAGGGTGACCCTAGAGTGGAGACATGGGGCCGGAACCCTCGGAGTTGGGCTCGAAGCGCCGCGGGCTCGGATGGGGGTGGCGGGGGCCGCGACCCAAGGCATCCCATCCCCTCAAGGAGGATAGCCAGCCCCCATCCCCATGCGCCCGGAGCCCGACGCGGAAGAGGGAGGGCCCGCCGCGCCATAAGGCCGTTCATTGGCCGCAGCAGGCCCCGCCCCAAGGTTCCCTCTCGGCCCCGCCCCCGCGGCCTTCGCAGCAACCGCAGGAGCGGCGGGCGCCACGTCTCCGCCGCCGCGTCTCCGCCTTTCGCTCGCCCGCCGCCCGCCCGCGGCCGCACCTGCAACAATACGGTGCTCGGCGTCACCTTCACCGTGTGGCGCCGCCCGTTCGGGGCCAGCACCGACACCGCGGAGCCCCCGCCGCCTGCCGGGGCCGCCATCTTCCGCTCACGTGACCCGCTGCCCGCCCGCCAGGCGTCAAACAACTTTATCCGCAACAGCCGGACGCACAGCCTCGCGGCTTCGGGGGCGGGGCCTGGGATGGGGCGGGGCCGGCGCGCCTCCGGGTCCGCCCCTGCGTGGCCACGCCCCGACGCTTTTGCTGGCCCACCCCCACACCCGAGCGCGCGCCCGACACCTGAGCGCGGTCACATCAGCTGGGCCACGTGGCCCTGGGTCCGGGCTTGGGGTGCCCTGGGCTCCCTATCCCCTCCGGCCCGTCTTGGGTCCCACTGCCCCTTTTCCTGCCCCCTATGGTCCCTAGGGGTGAAGCCAGGCTCCCGCACCTCTGTGAAGTGAATGCCTGCCGGCCGAGGGGTGGTGTGAAAGTCTGGGAGCAGCTTTGGGGAAGGGCCCGCCAGAAACTCCAAATCAGAGAGCAGATTCGGTGAAAGTCTGCGACGAGCATTCTGACTCTCCGTGCTCTCACCGTTTCCTGTGACAGAACTTGTCCTCCGATTCCAGCTGCCCAAGTCAGTGGAAGGTACCGGGAGGAGGAGCATGTGGATCCTGCCTCCTCTCAGGAGTGGGTGCTGCAAGGCGCCCTCGTGTAGCTGACACATCCATCTCACCGGCAGCCTCATACTGACCGCATGTGTATGCGAGAAAACGGGAAAGCTTCAGGGTAGCCACAGCTCCAGGGCCACCCTTCACAGTTTGCCTCACAGTCCTATTGGACTGACTGTGCAACCTCAGTGCCTCACCCAGCCCCCACATTGGTCACTATCAGCCAGTCCCCTCTGGGGAGAGGAGCCGCACAGGATACAGGGCAGAGAAGTTTTCTGGCTCAGAGTCAGCTTCAGTTGACCTGCCCCTCCCTTCCCACCTGCTCGCATGGGTCACACCATCCATGTGTAGCTGAGTACACAAGACCCTGGAGGAGACTCCTGGGGGGCACTTCTGATCACTGCCTGCAAGCTCTCTAACCCACCTTTCAGCCGGCCAGGGCCTCCCATGCAGTTCTGTGGCCGCCAGGTCCCTGGTTGCCCCCAACCTGGCCTCTTCAGCACTGCAGGGTTTCCTCAGAGCCCCATCTGCTGGGACAGGCCTTTCGTGCCTGCTCACTTGTTTACTGGCTGTCTCTACTCGGGGCAGCCCTGTCTGCCTGGCTATCCACTGGCAGGCACGCAGACCGGAGTCTCACATGGGGCGGGAGTTCTGCAAACATCTGTGAGAGGAATGACTATTGATGGGGAGACAAACGTATGCGCAGTCCCCCCACATGTGCTTTCTCTGGCTGCTGCCGCCCACCAGGCAGATCAGGGTGCCCCATGCTCCATGGGGTCTGTGTCCTGGTGGTGGCATTAGGAGATGGGAGAGACAGAGCAGACCTGCCTCCCTTAGTAGCCTGGCTGGGTGTGACCTTTGAAGACAAAGCACTACAAACCAGAGTCTGTGAGGCATCCATGAAGCAAGCCCCAGAGCCAACCTCTGATGCTGGACACAGCTTGAGAAGCCTCCAGAGGCTGGAAACGCCCAGCAGAGGCTCCCCTGGGACAAGGGATAATTTCAGGCCAGGGGCAAAAATTCAGGCTTGACACACCAGCTCCTCACCACAGCAGGAAGGACCCTTACCTGTTTCGTGGCAAGTTTGCCACAGATTAGAACTCACAAGCCTGAGTCAGAACTCCTCCATTAGAACGCCTCCATTTGCTCCATGAGGAGGCTGCCTCCTTGGGCTTGCCTTCCTGAGCTCCTCACTGCAACTTGGCACCTTCCCTCATGGCCTCAAGGCCTCCTACAGGGGGTCTGGTTACAGCCTTGAGAGTGGGATCACAACAGGGGTCACAGAGATGACTGTGGGGTCAAAGATTATCTTTGGGAATCATGCAAGGTCCTAAAGGGGAGTCCTTTCTTGGTGCTCATAGTTCAGCTTCTTTTTGTAGCTCTTATTTTTTATTTCCAAATTTGCCATTTAAAAAAAATTACATATCTGTACATTAATATTCACAGCAGCTTTATCTAATAGTCGAAAGCTGGAGTGAACTTAAATGTCCTTCACCAATGCGGCACATCCACACTCAGAGCACTGCTCAGAAATCAAGGGAATGAATACTGACTGCAACCTGGGTGAGTCACGCTGAGTGAAAAGAGCTGGTCCTGGAATTTCTTGGTGGTCCAGTGGCTAAGACTCCACACTTCCGCTGCAGAGGGGGCGGATTCTATCCCTGGTTGGGGAATTCTGCATGCTACATCATGTGGCGAAAGAAAATAAAAAAGAGCTGGTCCCCAAAGGCTGCAATTGTATGGAAATGACAGTGTTTCCCTTTTTCTCTCTGTGTTAATATGTGCATACATATTTATATTTTAAAGTAAGTTAATGAGGGACTTCTCTGGTGGGCCAGTGGTTAAAGAATCCACCTTGAAATGCAAGGGATGCAGGTTCACTCCCTGGTCAGCAAACTAAGATCCCACATGCTACTGAGCACTGCAGTCACTGAGCCTACATGCTCTGGAGCCCATGTGCCACAACGAAAGATCCCAAGTGATGCAATTAAGACCCGACACAGCCAAATAAATGAGTGAGTATTGTTTAAAAAGAAAGTAAGTTGATGATATCTAGGCCCTTTCTCCCCAAATATTGCAGCAGCTGCTCCTAAGAACTAGGACCTTCTCCTGTTTAATCATAACCCGTCACCACATGCAACAACCATGGATATAATGATATTATCTAATGATATATCTACACAGTCCACGTTAGAATTTCCTTTGTCCCAAAATGGTCCTTTATAGCTGGTTGTCACATTGCATTTGGTTGTTGGGCCTGTTTACACTCCTTTAATCTACCACAGTCCTGGGAATTCCCTGGTGGTCCAGTGGTTAGGACTCTGCACTTTCACTGCTGAGGGCATGGATTTGATCCCTGGTTAGGGAATTAAGATCCCACAAACTGTGTGGCACAGCCAAAAATAATAATAATAATAACCACAGTGCCTCTGTTTTTTGTTTTGTTTCTATTTTTCATGACATTCACATATTTTAGAGCCCACAGGCTGGATCTGCATGATCTTTTCCTGGAGTTAAACTTTCAGGGCAGTGAGGCAGTGTAGATGACAGCCTCTCAGGAGCTCTAGGGTTTCAGTTTGTCCCATTAGTAAGGATGCAAAGATTGAACCTCCCCATTCCAGGTACCTTGTAAACTGAATAAGCTGTGTGTGGAGGTAATTCTTTGAGAGCACAAATATGATGTTTTTCTAAGAACCACTGACCCAGTGGTTTTAGCACCAACTGATAGTCCTTGCCTGAATCCATCATTACATTTATGGTGCAAAATCAGTCTTGCAACCTTATCATTCCCTCTATACTTAACAGGCATTTTCTGATTGAGAATTTTTTAAAATTCCTAAATGTTAGCATGAACGCATGGATTCTTTTTCTTCATTCAGTTATGCTTTTGATGCTAAAATTTGATCCACATTTGACCAGTTAGACCCTCCGTTCAAGCTGGCTCCTGTGCTTCTTTGGGGAAGGGAGGACAGTAACTTTTTATTTTCATATTATTTCAAACTTAGAAGTTACAAGAACAGTACATAAACTAACTCCTGCGTGCATATCTCCTAGACACACCATTTGTTTGCATGTTGCCCATTTGCTTCATCATTATCATTTCTCTCTATGTATATTTTTTTCTCTCTTTGTCACTATGTGTATATGTATCTTTTTTTTTTTTTCTGAAACCATCTGAGAGTAAGTGAGGGCATTGTACACCTTTGCCACTAAATACCTCAGTATGTATTTCTGAAGAAGGGCCACTCTTACTTTGCCACCAAACTATGATACAACATTGGGAGATCTTTAATTGATACAACAATCTGAGCTACTCAGCAGTCACCTGTAGCACTCACACTTTTCCTGCATCTTTTTGATGTTTCTGTTGTTCTCTGAGCACTTCCTCACTTCAGCCACAAGAAAGTGTCTTAAGCTTACCCAGGTTGTCCCTGCCCTAGCCCTGAATGCCATTTCCCAAGGAAGCCCTAGTCCCTGCTAGAGGGGAGTGGGATTTAGCGACCAAGGTCTGGAGTTGAGCGTGTTCATTGCTACCGGGATGCCTCTGCTTTGTAGACCCCCTAGGAGACAGTGCTAGCATCCTGAATTCACCACCCCTTATTCTTCCTCTTCTTCCCTCCTTCCATATTTATACTTGGCTGAACTGTATGACAGACTGGTTCCAAATAGGAAAAGGAGTACGTCAAGGCTGTATATTGTCACCCTGCTTATTTAACTAATATGCAGAGTACATCATGAGAAACGCTGGGCTGGATGAAGCACAATTTGGAATCAAGGTTGCCGGGAGAAATATCAGTAACCTCAGATATGCAGATGACACCACCCTAATGGCAGAAAGTGAAAAAGAACTAAAGAGCCTCTTGATGAAAGTGAAAGAGAGTGAAAAAGTTGGCTCAAAGCTCAACATTCAGAAAACTAAGATCATGGCATCTGGTCCCATCACCTCATGGCAAATAGACGGGAAACAATGGAAACAGTGACTTATTTTATTTTGGGGGGCTCCACAATCACTGCAGATGGTGACTGCAGCCATGAAATTAAAAGACACTTGCTCCTTGGAAGGAAAGTTATGACCAACCTAGACAGCATATTAAAAAGCAGAGACATTACTTTACCAACAAAGGTCCACCTAGTCAAGGCTATGTTTTTTTTCAGTAGTCATGTATGGATGTGAGAGTTGGACTGTAAAGAAAGCTGAGCACAGAAGAATTGATGCTTTTGAACTGTGGTGTTGGAGAAGATTCTTGAGAATCCCCTGAACTGCAAGGGGATCCAACCAGTCCATCCTAAAGAAGATCAGTTCTGAGTGTTCATTGGAAGGACTGAAGTTGAAGCTGAAACTCCAATACTTTGGCCACCTGATGCGAAGAGCTGACCCATTTGAAAAGACCCTGATGCAGGAGGAGAAGGGGATGACAGAGGATGAGATGGTTGGATGGCATCACCGACTCAATGGACATGGGTTTGGGTGGACTCCAGGAGTTAGTGATGGACAGGGAGGCCTGGCGTGCTGCGGTCCATGGGGTCGCAAAGAGTCAGACACGACTGAGCTACTGAACTGAACTGTATGCATTTGTAAATATTAAACCATTTTCAATATACAAAAAAAAAAAGGCACAACCAAATAAACCCTTATCGACAGTAAGAACCCTTTTTCAGCAGCATCAACATATTTATTAATTTACTCTGTTCCAAAATGCCCTCCAAATAGCTTTGGAATTACTATAACAATCCTGCTACTAACCAAACCTACTAAGGAAATCTCAAGATCTCTTTGTAATTATTTTTGTCCTCAGAATATATCACACTGAAATTCAGAATATGGTGTTCAAAGCTGTTTGAATTCTCTTTTTTTCTGCGTGGTTATGTTGATTTGATATACAATAAAGGAATCAAAAAATCATTTATGACTGAATTTTAGGGTCTTTTTCATTCTTTCTCTATTTAATAATTTGATTATGGAGAATATTCATTTGAGTTAAATATTATTTGATTCAAAAGTTATACATATAAAATGACCCATAGCCAGAAAAGGGTCACTCCCTCTTCATCACTCTGACTGTCACCCACATAGGAAGTAATCTTCCAGTTCCACAGTGGCCCTCCTGTTTTTCTGCAAAGATGAGCATATGCATGTATCAGAAGCTAAGTGGACACAAATGCAGGTTCTCTCCCTCCTTTTTACACAGCAGGTAACACAGAACATACCCTCATTTGTTGTCTTCTCTGCAGCCTGTACGACTCACTCTGGAACCTCGTTTAACTCTGCTCCACTCCACCACACGGTACATCCAGAGAATGAAGTCCTGGATGTTATATAGGTTAGACAGTGGTCAGGGCTTGGGGTCCAGGCTCCCCTCCCTACACCAAGCAGAGCTTTGACATCTCCTGGCTGCCTGGGCCTCTATTCTTCATCTGTAAAGCTAGACCCAGGGAGGTGGAGGCTCAGTGCAGATAAGCCAGACAAACATCACAGGCAGCGATTCCACTCAGTGTCTGTGGGAAATCTTGAGCCAGGTCAGAAGGTGAGGCCAGACTCCCTTCAACATTGGCCCAGGACCCACCTGAATGCGGGGGTGAGGGGGCAGTAATAGCAGTTATTTTCCCCAGTGCCCCTAATGGGACCAAGGCTGTATTTTCCAAAGAAACAATGTCCCAAACTAGTTCTCTTAGAACTTCAGGTTGTAGGTTAAGGTTTAAAAGCCCCTGGCTGGGCTGACCTGGGGACTAAAGCTCCTTCCACCTGTTTCTTTGGGAAAGTTGTGGCTCATTCTCAGAGCAAGTGGCTTCTGAGGCTCCTCTGAGCTGGACCTGGGGAGGATCAGCCCTGCCTCACTCTGTGCTTAGACTACAGCTGAATGCATTTAAAATATACATAAAGATATATAGACACATATAATTGTAGTAAAATTGCAATTTAAATTTAGTAAGTTTTAAATCTACTTTCCAGCATAGATTCTCTGGGCGATTATCCGTATTATCATTCAGGCTTTCCACTGCCAAAGGAAAAAAAAAAATGTGAGTTCCTGATGGCGGCCTGCTGTCCACCCTTAGCACTCTCCGCCTCATAGCCGCCTGCTCAGCCCATTCTCCAGGCCTTTCCTCAGCTGCCTCCCATCAGAAGGGTGATGCCCACAGGTCAGCTGCTGGGGGGCTTCCCTGACAGTTTCCCACCTGCTGCCCTCTGCCTCGTTTTCTCGTTTTCTGCCCACTCCTGACCTCACATTGTGGAGTCCCTTGAGCAGCTGTTTCCATCATCTGCCCCCTTACCCCCAGCAGACAAGCCTGGGACAGAGCTCCGGTGAGTGCATGTGAGATCGTCAGGGACCCCCACGCATGGACCACCATGCATGGAGCTGCCCCACATTTGGTCTCGGTGGCTTCCAGGCCAGGCAGACACCTGGACAGGTAAGAATCTCGGCTCCTACTCACACCTGCAAAGGAGATCACACTGTTAATTTCATGAAATTAGTTCCATTTCTAAGCTGCCACCAGCTGGCAGAAGAATCAACACCCTTCACTCAGGAGCTTTCTTGGCTCTCAGTGTCCTCCTCTGAGAAGTGGATCCTGATTCCTGGGTGGAGGGTGGTGGTGCTTCTGCAAGATGGTGTGAGGAAAGTGCTCAGCATAGTCCCTACCGCCCCGCCCTCCAGTCAGTTCTGTAAGCAAACACAGTGGGATTTGGAGAGGACAGGGGAGCCACCTTCCTGCTCCTCCTCACCTCCTCGTCCCTCCCAAGCAGCGGCTTGACAGCTGTTCCCAGGATCTGCTTTGAATTAAAAAGTGGTGTAGCTCTTTAAGAAAAGCATCCGCCGCCCCCGCCGCCCTGCTGCCCCCTTTGAAGTCGCTGGCGCTGAAAGGTTCCCAGTGGCAGATCTGAGGGTTTGTTTCTGCCTCCCCAGAGGCCACGTGCGGATCACAGGGTGAGAGGGAGGGAGGGCCGAAGGTCACATGGCCTGCAGCCGCTATTGCAGCCAGCGCTGAGGACCTGCAGGCTGCTCGGATGGGGACCAGCAGGCTGGAGCTCATTAGGGCTCAGCAGAGCCAGCAGCTGGGAAAGCTAAGGAGGCGCTGTCTCTAGCCCTCTCCACAGGCCTGGGGCAGCCTGACCTCCCCCGCGCCCTCTCACCTATATAGTGAGGAACATGCCCTGGCACTTTGCAGACACTCTGGTGACACCCCCAAGAAGCCCCGTCTCCACAGATGTGTAGGAAGCCCCTCCCATCCCCACTGCCTTTCTCCCCTCAGCTTTGGAATGTGGCTGGTCCCAGGGGGACCCCAGTGGACCCTGACACTCCATAGTTAGCCCAGGTTAGCTGTGGGTTGGCATCCAGGACAGTCCTTCAGCCAGGATTGCCCACCAGCCAGGTGGGGCTGTGTGGGGAGGGTGGGCTAGGGTCAAGCCTGGGGCCAGAAAACCCTATCAGTCCTCCATTCACAGGCATGGGAGGGCAGGGCTTGCAGCAGAGTGACGGGCACATCTGGTACTCAGCTTCCTCACCCCTAAGTAAAGGGGGCTCTGATTCCCACGTACTCCCAGTCCTACGGTGAGGGGCGTATGGGTCCTTTCTGCAGGTGACCCCAAGGCTGCTCAGGCCAGGCCTACAAACGGCCACCTGCAGCCAGGAGAGGACAACTTCTGACATCATGCCTCAGAGTTGTTTGTAAAGGCCTGGAACTGACCAGGTGGCCCCAGCCCCTGTACCAGACGGCTCCAAGTGATGGGCTTTTCTCATTAAGGCCCCAGGATGTGAAGCGAAGGCGGTTCCTGCTGATGGAGAGCAAGGGTCGGGAAACCAGGCAGATTCAAGCTCTGCGATTGCATGACCTCGACTTGAGGCCCCTCCCCCAGCTCAAAGCTAGCTGTGGGCTCTTGGCTGGCTGGGGAGTAGGGCCTCCATTCAGGGCAAGCCACTGGTGGGGGTTGTGGTGGTCTGCCCCACTTTCCTGCCCTCTTGGGCCTCAGAGGCCAGCAGCTGGGATGCAGAGCCGCCCAGGTGGTTGTGCAAGGCGGGGCGGCTGAGGCCAGCAGGGAACAGCTGGGCCCCAGACGGCAGGCAGCAGCTGCAGCCCAGAGCAGCCTTGTGCTGTTGGAGCCCTGGGCTCAGGCCCCTGGGGATCCCCAGGAGGGAGCCGGCTGTGTGATACGGGGCCAACCCATGTCCAGGTAAAGACACTGAGTCTGGAGCTGCTGGACATCCTGAGACCCTGAAGGCCCAGTCCAACAAGTGGCATCCCCTGCACCACTGACTGCCCCCCACCATACATTCCTCCCCAGGGCCTGCTGGCCAGCAGGGACCCCAAGCCTGTCCCAACTCGGGCTCTAGCTCTTGTTTCCCAAAATGTTCCATCTCTGATGCCCCCTTCCGAAACTGGGCACATGTGGACACATATGGACAGGGCTTTCTGGGTGGCTCAGTGATAAAGAAATTACCTGCGATGCAGAAGACGCAGGAGATACCACAGGTTCGATCCCTGGGTCAGGAAGATCTCCTGGAGGAGGGCTTGGCAACCCACTGCAGTATTCTTGCCTTGGAAAATCCCATAGAAAGAGGATCCTGGCACACTCCAGTCGCATAGGGTCTCACAGGGTCGCACACAACTGAAGTGGCTGAGCATGCACGCATGCCACACGTGGACCAGTCTCATCAGTTCCTTCTGTGCTTCCTCCCCTACAACTTCCTCCCCAAAGGCCCAGCCCCTGAACCCCCATCCTATATCTAAAGATGGCACTTCAAAAGAGGCAGAGGCTCCCCTCTGGGCTCTCATTTTCCTAGGCCTTTTTGGACCTGGGCACGCACAGGATCTAAGCTTGGCTAGAAGCACCTATCGCCCACCTGAACGGGAACCAGGAAGCCAAGAGACAGAAACGATGCAGAAACTACCTGGACATGGCAATGGTTTGGGGCAGGGTCGGCAGAAGAGTGAGTCCCATGTTCAGCATATCTGGTGTCCATGGGCCATTGTTCCCGCTTTTCCTCCTCAAGCTTGAGTGTCAGCCCTCCAGACATCACATAAGCCCCCTGTGCCCAGGACCGCGTCTGCCTTGGTTCCTGAAGAATGGTTGGCATCCACTGGGGAGCAACAGCTATCAATGATCACGTGCTCACTGGCCTATACAAGTCCTGCCCCATTTCATGCTCCTATGACCCTGGAAGGCAGGTAGTATTCTAGTCCCCACCCTACAGATAATAAGCCTGAGGTTCAGAGAACCAGCTGCAGGCCCAGCAGGGGCAGATGTAGGCTCTCAGCCCCATGGCTACATCTGTTATTGTGTGGGTCCCATAGACATCTGTCTAATAAGTGAATAGTGGCATGCACATCCCATGTCCCAACAGAATCTCCAGGGTGGGACCAGCCCACCACATTCACTCACCTACCCTCCTTCCCTGCCAGTTACCTGGTGCTTCAGGCCCAGCCTGCTGACCACCACTGGTCAGACCCTTAGGTGTTTGGGTTTTTGGGTTTTTTTTTAGGTAAAATTCATAAAATAGAACCACTTTAGGGACTTTCCTGGTGGTCCATGGTTAAGAATCTGCCTTCCAAAGCAGGGGACATGGATTCAATCCCTGGTCGGAGAACTCAGATCCCACATGCCACAAGGCAACTAAGCCCACGCACCACAACTAGAGAAGACCCCGTGGGCCGCACATGGAGAAAGCCCCAGTGCTGAAAGGAAGAGGCCACATGCTGCACTGGACATCCAGCACAACCAAAACCGAAACACAAGCAAACAAAGAAAACCTTAAGGTGCGCAATCCCATGGCACGTAGTACATTCACAATGTTGTGCAACTGTCACCACAGTCAATTCTAGAACATTTTCATCATCCCAGAAAGAAGCCCTGTACCCTTTAGCAGTCACTCCCTGCTCCTCCCTGTCCCCTGGAAATTAACTCCCTGCAATGCAAGAGATCAGAGTTCAATCACTGGATCGGGAAGATCCCCTGGAGAAGGGAATGGCTACCCATTCTAGTATTCTTGCCTGGAGAATTTCATGGACAGAGGAGCGTGGCAGGGCTACAGTCCATGGGGTTGCAAAGAGTCAGACAGGACTGAGCAAGAAAGGCCTTTCTATCTCTATTGATTTGGTTACTCTGGATATTTCATGTGAATGGAATCATAAGATAGGTGGCCTTTTGTTTCCGGCTTATTTCACTTGCTTATTGTTTTTAAGGGTCATCTATGTTGAAGCACGTGTCAGTACTTTGTTCCTTTTCATGGCTGAATAATAGTCCATTGTGTGGATGGACCACATTTTCTTCATCCATGTTATTCATTATGGACATTAGGCTGTTTCCCCCTTTTGGCTACAGTGAGTACTGCTGCTGTGAACAGTGATGGTCAGGCTTTTGTTTGAACACCTGTCTTCAACTCTCTTGGGATTATACCTAGGCATGGAATTGCTGAGCCATGTGATGATTTTGTATGTAACTTACTGCACAGCCACCAAACTGTTTCCATAGCAGCTATACTGTTTTATATTCCTGCCAGCAATGCATGGGCTCTAGTGTCTCCATACCCACACCAATGCTCATTGTTTTCAATGTTTTCCTTTGCTTGTTTTTGTTTTGGCTGCACCGCATGGCTTGCTGGACCTTAGTTCCCTGACCAGGAATTGATCCCGATCCTTGGCAGTGAAAGCACTGAGTCATAACCACTGGACTCCCAGGGAATTCCCTGCTTTCCATATTTTTTTTATCACAGCCATCCTAGTGGGTGTGAGGTGTTATCTGAACTTCCACTGTTCAGTCCAGGATCCCTTTCCTCCCACGTGTCAGGGCCACAGCAGCCTCTAGGCTAGGTGCAGGCAGCCTGGAAACTGAGGCCAACCTGCTGTCCTGGGAATCTCCCTCCCAGATTTTGGGAGCTGAAGACTGAGTTGGAGGAGTCCGAGGTGCAGAAGGTAAAGCTGGCCCTTGAGGGAACAGAGCCAGTCTGTGAGAGTCGAGAGGAGAAGGAGGTATGAACAGCTCCAGAAGGCTCTCAGGAGCTGTTGCCCCCAAGAGTTGGGGTCCGGGGTCTAAAGCTTTAAAGAAGAGGATGTGGGAAAGGCAGAGACACAGAAGGACAGGGAAGTTCTGGGGAAGGCTCTTCACTACTGCTAGTAGTGTAGAATAAAGCAAACAGGAACTCGTTTTGGTCAAAGTGCAGGCTAAATCTCATTACAGCAATGCCAGCGAGTGCAGCATGCAAGCTCCCCCCTCACACTGGAATTCCACTGGCAGTCGTAACTGCCATTCCCGCAGCGCTGAGCACTTTCATGCATGGGCTCCCGTAATCCCACAACAGCCCTCTGATGGAGGTACGGTCGTTGCCCCGCTTTAAAGAAGAGGAAACGGAGGCACACAGAGAGGTCATGGAGCTTGCCCAGGATCTCCTGCCAGGAAATGGCTCAGAGCCAGGTCCGTGTGAAGCAGAACTCTATGCAATCCTGCCATCCGGCTGGAAGCAGCATTTCCCTGCCTGGGACTTAGAATAACAGACTCTTAGACGGAGAAGGTTCCTGGGGCACGTTCTCCCCAATGCCTAGGGACTCCTTCAAATGGGAGAATCTGTCTTTGAAGTGCCTGCCTCTGGCCAGCCCTATGAGGGCCTGTATACTGACCTGACAAACCGCAGTGTGGGAAGTGTGGGTTTTTGAATGAACAGAGTTCACACTCAGCTCTTCTGCTAGCACTTCTGAGTCTCAGGTCCCCTCAGCAGGAAAATGGGTGCCCAGCTGCCCCATGGGTGCTTGTGGGGAGGCCCTCTGTCACAATCTGCCCTCTTCTCCATTGCGTGACTCCAGCCAAGGCTGACCTCTGGGGCACCTCAGCCTGATACCAGGCTTCGAGGTTGAAGTTACAGTTTCAGCCTCACAGAGAAGCTCTCAAGGGCCCTGTCTGGTCTCTCACTGTATCTTCTGAGAGACCGCTGGAGCAGGCTGCTGTGTGTGTGTGTGCAGGGTGGGTGTGGTAACTGTTTACCCCACAGCTCATTACCCAGCCCAGGGACTGCTGAGGAGGACAGTGCTCAGGGCCAACAGGGCAGAAGGGGAAGGCAGGGGCAGGGGTCCCTGGTGTGGCCAGAGGCTCTGGCAACCTCTCTTCTCCTGCCTCAGAGGGGCTGCAGGTGCCTGCCTCCCTGGGGACACAGCTTCTCTACTGCCCCAAGTCAAGAGGGAGCTCAGGAAGCTGTGCCCCAGCTCTAGACCCCTGTTCCGAAAGGCAAGGTCTATATTCCTTATCTTTGAAATGGCTTAATGACATCCTCGAAGCTGCGGCTGGGAGGGGAATGAGAGGTCTATCCACCAAAGCTGGCTATGGTGCTTTGTGTGTGTTGTGTGCAGGGCAAATAAATGCCCCTTTTTTCCTTTTGTCTGTCCACGCAGCCCGGAACAAGCCCCTAAGTAAGCAGCTTTCCCCCACACATGCCCCATTTTGGATTCTGAGGACTCTCCTTCTGTCCCCAGTGAGGAGCGCTGGGAAGGTGAGATAGAAGGGACAGATACACTTTATTGCCCGGAGGTCACTGAACAGAGACCAAGCCGGCAGCTCTTCCATCCTGGCCCACGCCCCGGTGCCGGCTGGGGCGGGGAGAGGTTCTTGGGGGTCCCTGGCACAGGATGCAAAGCCAGAGAACACGCGGGGAGGAACCAGGACGTCACCCCAAGGCCCACCGACCTCGGTAAGTGGCGGCGCCCCCTCTGCCCCCACTGCCTCCGAGGGCCGCCCAGAATCTGTCCACCCAGGCGCGGGACAGGGCGACTCCCCCGTGGCGCCGTGCTGCGGCGCCCAGTCCCTCCGGCAGGTCGCCGAGGGCGCCGGGGCCTCGCGCCACACCTGTCCGCTCCTCCGGGAGGCCCCGGCGCCTCTGCTGCCGGCCCCTCGGCGCGGAGCCCTGTGTCCGCCGTCGCTTTGATCCCGGGGGCCCCGCTGGATAAAAGTCCCGGGCGGCTCCGCGCCAGCGCCAGAGGGGAGGCAGCCGAGCCGGGCGTACAGCGGGCTGGCGCTGGGCGAGCGACGCCAAGGAGCCGGGGCCGCGGGGCCGCCCGCGCGGGCCGCGGTGAGCGCGGGACTCCGAGCCGGTTCGGGGTGGGGAGTGCCGACCGGGGTGCCAGTCGCCCGCCGCTGCTCTGGGCCTGGGCGGCGGGAGCGAAGGGCCTCCGGCGGCTCAGGTGAGCGCTCCCCTTGCGCCCCCAGCCCGTCGGGCCGACCCGCCGCGTGGCCAACCGAGCTACCCCCGCGCGGAAAAACCCCGCTCCTTCCCCGCTGGCCCCCGCCCGCCGCCCCTTCCAGCCGCCCGGGGGCGGGGGCGGCGGCGCCGGGCTGGCCGCGGTGAATGAGCCGCCGGGGCCGCCGGGCCGCGCTGCCCCCCACGGAGCCGGGCCGGGAGCGCCTCCGGCGGCCGCGGCGGGGGAGTCCAGGCCCCTCCGTCAGGCTTGCGGTTTGGGAAGAAAAGGCGATGCCTCCGCCAAGAAAAGAGCGAGCGCGGCCCCCTCCCCCTCCGCCGAGCCGGGGCGGCGGCGGCGGCGGCACATCTAACGCGCGGGCACCCGGGCCGCCGCGGCCCCCGCAAACTACGCCCAGGCTCGGCCCCCGCCGCTCATTGGCGCGGGCCAGAGCCAGCGCACCCAGACCCTGCGCTGCCCTCGGCCGGCCGCGCGCGGAGTCCCAGCTGCCCAGGCCGACGGCGCCCGGCCCCGAGAGCCTCGACGCCAAGCCGCCCGCGCCTCCTCGGCCGGGCCCAACGCGGGGAGCGGGGCGAGCGAGCAGGCGCGCCGCGGCCCGGGCGCCCCCGGCCTGGCGCCCTCGCCGCCGCGCCGCCTCAACGCCGCCTGCTCTCCGCAGGTGGCCGCGGGCCCGAGCGGTGCGGCCATGGGCCGAGGGGTGCGCGTGCTTCTGCTGCTGGGCCTTCTGCACTGGGCCGGGGGCGGCGAGGGCAGGAAGACCTGGCGGCGCCGCGGCCAGCAGCCACCCCCGCCGCCGCCCCCGCCGCGGGCCGAGGCGGCCCCGGCAGCCGGGCAACCGGTGGAGAGCTTCCCTCTGGACTTCACGGCCGTGGAGGGCAACATGGACAGCTTCATGGCACAGGTCAAGAGCCTGGCGCAGTCCCTGTACCCCTGCTCGGCGCAGCAGCTCAACGAAGACCTGCGCCTGCACCTCCTGCTCAACACGTCGGTGACCTGCAACGACGGCAGCCCGGCCGGGTAAGGCCTGCACCCGCCCGCCGCGACCAGCGCGCCCCCGTCGGTGGTCCCGGGACCGCGGGCTGCCTGGTCGCCAGAGGGTGCGCACCACCCGCCTCCCTGTCCCCGCTCAGACGCACGGAGCCTGCATTGGACCGTCCCTGCTGGCCGCAGCGGTGGTCGCCCACAGGGGAAAGGGCTCCCGTCGGGCCTCGGAGGCGCTGGCTCCGGGTAGGGCCCTGCTAGGCAACTAGCTGCGCGGGGGTTGGGGCAGCGTTGGTCCTGGGCCAGCCCCGGGCACTGACCCGTCGGCCACCGGTACCCAGTCCCTGTGCTCGCGTTCTTCGTTCCCTGGGCGGGGAGATGGCAGTCCGCGAGTGGCCCTGACTCCAGCAAGAGGAGGTGACACAGGGGGGCGGAGAGACGCCTGGCGTCCGTACCTCCACCCCCATCCCAGCTCAACTCGCCCCGTCTGCTCCGTGTTGCTGCTGGGACTGCCAGAGATCCAGCCAGCCGGAGGAATAGGCAGGGGGCGCAGGTGGGACAGAAGGACCTGGGTGCCGCATTCACCCCCTCTCCAGCCCCTAGCAGATAATGGAAGGATGCGAGGCTGAGGGTTGGGGAGGGGTTAGGGGTGCCCATGCCCTCAGTGACTGCACAGCCTGAGGAAC
Organism: Capra hircus; assembly: GCF_001704415.2. NCBI lineage: Eukaryota > Metazoa > Chordata > Mammalia > Artiodactyla > Bovidae > Capra > Capra hircus. The sequence continues at coordinate 50,310,243 of NC_030826.1, forward strand.
ACGACGTTAGGTCCGGCCTTGGTAGGAAGGATGCGACCCCGCTCTGATGGCGCCCGCGCCCCTCCACGCCCGCCTGTACGACCCCGGTGCTCCTGCCCCACGCACCCTCGAGAGTGCTTTTCACTCCCCAAGCCCCACTGCGCATCCCAGGAGGATCTTGAGCCCTGGCGAAGACCCCACCCCGCCTGGCCGCCGGGGCCGAGGTTACAGCGGGTCCCGCGCGGGGCGGGCCGTGGGGATTTTCCACGGACCACACAGCCCCTCGCCGCCCTTCCCCGCCTCGCGAGCGCCACCTCCCGGGACTGACCGCCGCTCGCCCGGCCGGGCGCGTTCTGCGGGGGCCTGTCCGCTGGCGCCCCCGTGCGGCCGGCGCGTGCCCGGCGACAGGTGGAATGACCCCTATCTCCCGGGAGCTGGACCCTGCAGCCCCCGCTCGCCCCCCCCGCTCCATGACCACGCACTCCACCCACTTCCCTTGCAGCTACTACCTGAAGGAATCCAAGGGCAGCCGGCGATGGCTACTCTTTCTGGAAGGTGAGTGTCAGGTGCGGATGCAGCGGGGTAGGAGGAGGGTCTCCTTGGCACTAGATCCTGAGGTTGGGGGCTGTGCCCGCAGGAGGCTGGTACTGCTTCAACCGGGAGAACTGCGACTCCCGATATGACACCATGCGGCGCCTTATGAGCTCCAAGGACTGGCCCCGCACTCGCACAGGTCAGCGTGCCAGGGTTTGCCCAGGAATCCCCAGGAGGCCAGGGGAAGGGAAAGGGGCTCATAACTGGAAGTCCTGGAAGAAGCCTTTTCTCCTTCATTCCCTAGAGCCCCAGAGAGGCCCCACCCCATCTATCCCCCACCCCACCAAGGTTAGGGAACATTCACTCTAACATTTCATTCTTATTCCACAGGTAACTTCCCAGGGCTCACCCTGGCTACACAGTACAGAGCTGGTCCCTGGTCAAAGTAGCTGGTGGAAGGGGGGAGGTTGAGGGTCATGTCCAAAAGTCACAGCCCGGCTGGGCATCCTGGTCATGGAGACTCCTTGGAATAACTAAACCCATCCATTCCCTACTTCCCCCGCAACCTTAGTTCAGGTGGGTGTCACCACCCACCTCCTTGCTGGAGCTTGATAGGGTCCTTCCACATCCGCTTACCTTCCTGTAGTCCTCACCCCTGCCTGCATGCCCTGCTCCCACCAGAAAGACCCACTGCCTCTGTCCTTCCCTGCCACAGGCACAGGGATCCTGTCCTCCCAGCCAGAGGAGAACCCCCACTGGTGGAACGCCAACATGGTGTAAGAGGGAGCCAGAAGGTCCTTCCTGGCGGGGGGCAGTCCTGTCTTGGGGGTCCTTTCTGGAGGCTTCTTCCTAAGAGGTTCTTAGGGGAAGTCTATCCTGGGGGAGCCTGTCCTTAAGGGGGTCCGGTCCTGGGAGAGGTCCTTCCTAGGGAGGTCCTGTCCTCAGGAGTCCTTCCCGAGGAGGGTGATCCTTCCTGGGGTCCTCGGGCAACAGAGGAACACGGCGGGCTCACACCATCCGTGTGTCACAGCTTCATCCCCTACTGCTCCAGCGATGTGTGGAGTGGGGCTTCGTCCAAGTCTGAGAAGAGTGAGTCCCATGCTTCCCCCCTCCACTCCCTTCCCCCCCCGCCCCCACAGAGGCAGGGCAGGGAGGACAGCACTTCTGGGGAAATACAGACGTTCAGCCTTGTGTCTCCCTCTAACTCTTCAATAGTGTGTCCCTGGGTGCCTGCTCCCAGCACCCACTGCCTGGCTTGTCCATGGCTGGCCTGACCCTGGGGGAGGGGGTTCCTCACTCCTAGGTGTTCCCCGAGGAAGGGCCCCCAGCACAGTCTTGCGTACCTGACCCACCTTCCTCCAATCTACCCCTGCCCCTGTTCCCATCCCATGGAAGACCCTCCAGACACCCAGCTATACCTGACCTCCTTCCAACCTGGGGATGGGAGGACTGGCTGGCTGTCCAGGCCACCACTTGAAGCCAGCTCTCCTTCTCTGTGCAGACGAGTACGCCTTCATGGGCACCCTCATCATCCGGGAGGTTGTGCGAGAGCTCCTGGGCAAAGGGCTGAGTGGGGCCAAGGTGCTGCTGCTGGCAGGGAGCAGGTGGGCTGGGCAGGGGCTGGGGTGGGAGTGTGGATGGAAGGGAGAAGATGGGGCTGAGCCAGGGCAGACGCGTGGCCAGGAGGCTCAGCAACATGGGGCATCTCTGAGGTTTGGCTCCCGAATGCCATGTGGCTGGAAGCTGTCCTGCAGTCACTTCTGGCTCCGTGGTTGTTGGGTGTGAGGGAGGCTTTGGATCACAGTGACCTAGGCAGTTGACTAAGGGCTAGCTGTGGACCAATGTACCGCCAAGGGCTGGGGTCCCTCTAGGCAAGATCATACCCGCTGGTCATTGTATCCCAGCGGGCATGTAAGGGACTCAGGGGTCATCTAAGGAATGGACAGAGGGGCCTGGACCACAGAGTTCACCTTCATTTTCAGATAAGGGAACCGAGTCAGAGAGTGAGAAGCGGGGGAGGGAAAGAAGGGTGGGAGGAAGTGAGATGACCCGACACTTAGCTCTGTGTCAGTGCCTGGAGCTCTGCCAGCCCTTCTCTGCCTCCAAGACCTGGAAGGGCCCAGGGGCCTTACACACAAACCCAGAACGTGGTGGCAGCTCAGAAGGCTCTTGGCTCCCTGTGCCCTGGGGAATGGGCTGAGGCTGGGCAGGCCTGGTGGGTGAGTGTCCTTCCTCAATCTGCCCGGCTTGACTTCCCACCTTCCCTGCAGCGCGGGGGGCACGGGGGTGCTGCTAAACGTGGACCGTGTGGCCGAGCAACTGGAGGAGCTGGGCTATCCAGCCATCCAGGTGCGGGGCCTGGCTGACTCTGGCTGGTTCCTGGACAACAAGCAGTACCGCCGCACAGACTGCATCGACACCATCACCTGCGCGCCCACGGAGGCCATCCGCCGGGGCATCAGGTGCCCCAGGAGGGAGGGCCCATTCTGTGCAGAGGGCCTGGGATTGGGTGGCATCGGGGGGTGGAGGAGCTCGTGGGGGCTGGGTGGGAGGTGGGCGAGCAGCCTAACCTGCCGTGTGTGGCCTAGGTACTGGAATGGGGTGGTCCCGGAGCGCTGTCGGCGCCAGTTCAAGGAGGGCGAGGAATGGAACTGCTTCTTTGGCTACAAAGTCTACCCAACTCTGCGCTGTGAGTGGGGATGCAGGGCGGCGGAGGGGGCGGGCGGCAGGGGGTGTGCAGCCTTTCTGTGTCTGCTGGAAACCCAGCCTGGAGTCCAGTCCTCAGAGGCGAGGCTTGGAGACCACTGCCACACCCAAGAAGGGTTGACAAAGTCATCTCAGCCTGGCTGGGACTTTCTCAGTTTTAGCACTAGAAGTCCACTTGGTTCAAGGCAAACTAGGATGGTTGGTTACGCTGACCACACCCACGGTGAGGAACGTGCCTTGGAGTTGAATCCCAGTGCTGTCCCTGTGTGGGGCCTTGGCTGTCCCTCGCCAGCACCACACTCGAAGAGACATAATCGCCGTGTTTTGGTCAAAGCGGAGTCCTGGGAGCCAGGCCAAGGTGGGAGGAGGGAACGAGGCACCTCTTCCAGGCAGCGTGCCAGGGGAGCTAGTCGCCAGCACTCTGCAGCCAGAGCCTGGCCGGCCTGTGAGCCTGCTGTGGAGCTGGCGGTGGCCTCCGCCCCTGGAGCCTGGGGCGGGGGGCAGGGCTCCGAGGCGAGGCCCAGCTGAGCCGTCCCCGCAGGCCCAGTCTTCGTGGTGCAGTGGCTGTTTGACGAGGCCCAGCTGACTGTGGACAATGTGCACCTCACGGGGCAGCCGGTGCAGGAGGGCCAGTGGCTGTATATCCAGAACCTGGGCCGTGAGCTGCGGAACACACTCAAGGATGTGCCGTGAGTGTGTGGGGACCCCGCTTGGCCCCCCAGATCCATAGTAAACCACTTGACTTGAAAAGAGAGGCCGCAAAGATGGAAAACAGGAAGCAGCCCAGGGGTCCTTGAGGTGATAAACTGCGATCAATTCTGACAAAAGGGTACTACCCAGTGCTAGAGAGGGGTGAGCACCAGAGCTGCCAAAAGAGGAGGAACTGTAAATGCATATTACCAAGTGAAAGAAGCCAGTCTGAAAAGGCCACATGTGTTATTCCAACTCCATGACGTTGAACCTAAGTCTTGTGCCTCTCCTGAATTGGCAGGCGAATTCTTTACCACTGTGCCACCTGGGACACGCCTGTGACATCCTGGAAAAGGCGAAACTATGGGCACAGTAAAAAGATCAGTGGTGGCCAGGGGTTGGGAGAGAGAGGTATAAATAGGTGGAGAACAGTAGATATTTAGGGCTGAGGAACTGCTCTGTATGGTACCACAATGGTGGACACATGTCATTACAGTCTTAGTGTTAGTCGCTCGGTCATGTCCGACTCGGCGACATGTACCCCGCCAGGCTCCTCTGTCCATGGAATTCTCCAGGCAAGAATACTGGAGTAGGTAGCTATTCCCCTCTCCAGGGGACCTTCACAACCCAGGGACTGAAGCCTGGTCTCCTTCATATAGACAGATTCTTATCATCTAAGCCACCAGGGAAGCCCACGTGTCATTATACATTTGTCCAGATTCATAGACAGTACAGCTCCAAGGATGAACCCTGATGTAAACTACAGACTCTGGATGGTGATAATGTGTCATCTAGGTTCATTGATTATAACAAACATAACAACTGGTGGGGGATATTCATGATGGGGGCGGCTGTGAATGTATAAGAGCAGGGGATGAAAAAGAATCTATGCCTTCCATTCAATTTCAATGTGAACCTAAAAATTCTATGAAAAACTCAAGTCTATTAAAAAAACAAATATTCACCTGTCCAGCAGAGCCCCACTCTGAGCAGGATTTGGAGGCAGAAAGGGACAGGGGTTAGTAGGGCACCTGGGAGCTGGTGGGGATAAGGCCTGGGCGGAGCCACTGGCCAACCCAGCAAGTGGCAGGAGGGAAGTAGGAGCCAGGTAGGGGACAGCCTCCCAGGAGAGGAGCTGTGACCTGTGCGCTTTGGGGTGCGGAAGGAGCTGAGGTGGGATGTGGTTGCTCACAGGTTGCCTTCTCCCCAACAGGGCCAGCTTTGCCCCCGCCTGCCTCTCTCACGAGATCATCATCCGAAGGTCAGTGGCCCCTGGCCCCAGGACAGCTCGTATCCATGGCTCTCGATCCAGACATCTGCAACGCCCCCATCCCCCCAGCAAGCCTAGGCCTGCCCACCAGCCTCCCCAGCTCTGGCTTCTTCTGAGGGTTTTCAAAACCACTTGCACAACCAGCTGTGTGGCAAGAACTCACTGGTGGCAATGCCGTCCCCTGCTTTGGCCACACCCGAGTGATCCCCAACCTGGGTTTCTGTCTGCAGCCACTGGACAGACGTCCAGGTGAAGGGGACCTCACTGCCCCGGGCGCTGCACTGCTGGGACCGAAGCCTCCACGACAGCCACAAGGCCAGCAAAGCCCCCCTGAAGGGCTGCCCCATCCACCTCGTGGACAGCTGCCCCTGGCCCCACTGCAACCCCTCGTGCCCCACCATCCGGGACCAGTTCACGGGGCAGGAGATGAATGTGGCCCAGTTCCTGATGCACATGGGCTTCGACGTGCAGACAGTGGCGCAGCAGCAGGGCCTGGAGCCCAGTAAACTGCTGGGGATGCTGAGCAGTGGGAGCTAGGGCCCCTCGCCCCTGCCATCTCTCCTCCAGGCCCTCCCGCTCTCCTAGGACCACAGGGCCCTGGCTGTCCCCGCCCTGGGTCTGGACGCCCTCCCTTGGCAACCTTCACTGTCTCTCCTACTGCCTCTGAGGGGCCCTAGCCAGAGATGGTGGACCTGCCATCAGCCTGGCTGTGGTCCTTGGCCCCCTCCCGCCCCTCCCTCCTGACATCCCCCCATCCCCATCCCCTCATTCCTAACCCCCCTCACTCCCTCCACCTCCAACCCATGGTAGGGAGCCAGAAGCACTGGATTCCTCAGCCTCCAGCCCAGAAGGCATTCTCCCCCATCCCAGCCCTCCAGCCTCTCCTGCCCTTTTGTATTATTTTATAAAGTGACTTTTTTATTAATTTTTTAAAAAAAGAAAAATAACAAATATATAGTGAATGATATTGTTTTGTAACATATTTTTTTTAAATAATGAAGAAAAGATAACAAAAGAGCCTCACCCTGTAGACGTGTTTATTTGAGGGGGCACTTTGCCTGCTTCACACCCCGACCTGACCCGGACCCCCTACAAACCCAGGGCAGCAGGGAGAAGCTGAGAAGGACTCCGGGGCCTCCTGACCTCCAACCCCTGCTCCTTCTGTTCATCCTTTCCACACACAGCAGTAACGGGCCTATCTCAGACAAGCCCCCAGCATGGTTTTAAGCTCCCTTTCCTCTTTATTTTGATCTTGGGGTGACATTCACGCCATACCCCCTCCATTTCTAAGGGCATGACTCGGCATTTGTACCTCTACAATGTTGTGTCTCCAACAGCAACCTCCACTTTCAAAACTTTATCGCAAAACACTCCCTACCCAGCTAGCACGTTCTTTGAAGTTTGTATTGTATTTATTTTCACAACATCACACATGCACATGGTCCAGAATTTGAAAGAGGCAGAATTTTGGAGGGTGAAAATTCTCCCTCTAGGCCAGCCCTTGGCTCTGCTTCTGTGGTTAGTCCCAGAGGACACAGCCTCCCCATAAACACACACACACACACACACACACACAATCTTGTCCTTCCACATGTGACTGCACACTACACACTCATTGCCTGGTTTCTACCTCCCGCTGCAACTTGGGGCTGAAGAGAACATTCCCAGTCTTCAGTGAGCTCTGTGCTTTATACCCTCTTCAGGTACAAAGGGCCGCGTGACTACTCTGTGTCAGCACCACTGCACACAGGCTCACAGGCTGGCATCTCCATGGAGGCACCTCGAGGTGGCATGTGCATCAAAGATAGTGAGCCCCTGTGGGTTTTGTGACATACTGATAAGCACCCCCTCGGAAGGTGGCCAGGTCATGACTCTCCAACAGACCTGGCTTCCTCAGCGTTCCCTGCACTAAGTGCCCCACACACAGGACACCCTGATTCCCCCAGGTGCCCAACAAGTAGGTCTTATTACAAGCCTCAATTTGCAGATTGGGATACTGAGGCCCTGGGACTTCCCTGGTGGTCCAGTGGTTAAGACTCTGCCTCCCAATGCAGGGGACATGGGTTCGATCACTAGTTGAGGAGTTAAGATCTCCCACATGCCTTGAGGCCACTAAGCCCCCACCCCCCCCACCTCCAGCCACAACAAAGGATCCCACATGCTGAAACTAAGATCTGATACAACCAAATATCTTAATAAATATTAAAAAAGAAAGAAACTGAGGCCCAAAGAGGCTCTGTGAAGGGATAGAGGAAAGACTTGATGCAGCCAAATATCTTAATAAATGTTAAAAAAAGAAAGAAAGAAACCGAGGCCCAAAGAGGCTATGCGAAGGGATAAAGGAAAGACTTGACGCAACCAAACATCTTAATAAAAATTTTAAAAAAGAAACTGAGGCCTGAAGAGGCTATGTGAAGGGACAGAGGAAGGATTCATGCCTGGACCCTGCTCCTAGCCTCCAACCACCCAGCCTCTCTCAGGCAGCCTGCAGCTTCAATCCCAGAGTAGGGAGCATCACAGAGACCCCATCTTCTCAACGGCCCCCCAAGACTGGGAGTATGCCCTGAGGTCTGACCAGCTCTGGACCCACCGAAGTTGGCTTCCCCAAGGGGAGCTTAAATGGCCCAGTTGTGGTTTCTTGTTTGGACAGCTCCCGTGGGAGGCCACAGAGTCTCACTGACCCAGGGAGACAGTGAGGTCAGGGAAGGGTGTGGCCAAAGGCTGGAGATGAAAGAAGGGGGACCCTGGGGTGGCTGCTGGCTTGGGGAGCAGCCTCTTTGGAGGGGCATGAACAGGGTTCCCAGCATGACAGTGGGCTTCCAGTGGGAGAGGGGGCTCAGTTCAGTTCAGTTCAGTTCAGTCGCTCAGTCGTGTCCGACTCTTTGCGACCCCATGAATTGCAGCACACCAGGCCTCCCTGTGCATCACCAACTCCCGGAGTTCACTCAAACTCACGTCCATCGAGTCAGTGATGGGGGCTGCTACTGCTACCGCTGCTAAGTCGCTTCAGTCGTGTCCGACTCTGTGCGACCCCAGAGACGGCAGCCCACCAGGCTCCCCCGTCCCTGGGATTCTCCAGGCAAGAACACTGGAGTGGGTTGCCATTTCCTTCTCCAATGCATGAAAGTGAAAAGTGAAAGTGAAGTCGCTCAGTCGTGTCTGACTCTAGCGACCCCATGGACTGCAGCCTCCCAGGCCCCTCCATCCATGGGGTTTTCCAGGCAAGAGTACTGGAGTGGGTTACCATTGCCTGATGGGGGCTGGGAGGACCCAAAAGGGGCCTGGCCTTCACCTACTAGGGGAGACTTGCATGGAGGGAGGGGTCCATGCTTCAGTCAAAGCTGGGCCTCTGGGGGAGGGACCCCAGAGGCGCTGGCTGGAGGCCAGTTCTTTGTGCGGAGAAGGGCGGCAGGTGGTGATATCGGCACAGACAGGTGCCTTACTCTGTATGAGGTAGACTGAAAAGAGTAACAGGGTGGCTTTGTGTGTTTCGGACGTGCCAGGCCCACTGAACATTATACTTGTGGGTTAGGCCCGATGGGATTTCACCAAATGAATAACTCCTTTCTCCCCACGTTCCTGATAAAGAAGGAAGGAGGCTTGGCTTACCTCTAGCATCTGCGCCTTACTGCGAGTGGTGTTGGTCAGTCGCTCAGTCGTGTCTGACTCTTTGCGACCCCATGGACCACAGCGCACCAGCCTTCCCTGTCCTTCACCATCCCCCAGAGCTTGCTCAAACTCATGTCCATTGAGTCAGTGATGCCATCCAACCGTCTCGTTCTCTGTTGTCCCCTTCTCCTCCTGCCTTCAATCTCTCCCAGCATCAGGGTCTTTTCTAATGATTTGGCTCTTCGCATCAGGTAGCCAAAGTACTGTGGCCAATGAGCCTGGGATCCATAAGGAGAGTGAGTGATGCCAAACATGTAGTGTTCAGTGCATGATCAACGTGATAGACAGAACTGTCTACCCTGACGTCCCAACTTCTTTTTCTTTTCTTTTTTTTGGCTGAGCCACCTTGCAGATAGGATCTCAGTTCCCCAACCAGGGATTAAACCCATGCCCTCTGGAGTGGAAGCGGCCAATTCTTTTTTTGTTGTTTTTAATTCAATTTTTTTGGCTACTTTGAGTCTTCATTGCTTTGCCCGGGTTTCCTCTAGTTACAGTGAGCAGAGGCTACTCTTCACTGTGGCACTCAGACTTCTCATTGCAGTGGCTTCTCTTGTTGCAGAGCATGGGCTCTAGGGCCCGAAGACTTCAGCAGTACTGTGCTCAGTCTCTACAGTGCATGCTCAGTAGTTGTGGCACATGGGCTTAGCTGCCCCGAGGCATATGGAATCTTTCCAGACCAAGGAACAAACTTTTGTCCCCTGAACTGGCAGGCAGATTCTTAACCACTGAACCACCAGAAAAGTCCAGATCTTGGTCTCTTACACTGTCTCCAGTAACAGGAACCAGGGCTTCTTCGAAAACCCCTGATTGTAATGCTGGCGAGAAATGTGCAGGATGAAACCGGGATATCTTGCAGTGCCTGCAGTGAGGAGGTGCTGAAAACAAACCCCAACCCCCACTGATGGGGTATGTCAGGGGACACTTGGAAGGCTTTGAGCAACAGAATTAAAAAATGTAGTTTTGGATTATAACCCAAAGTATAAAATGAATATCCTCAAGTCGATCCTGATATAAGTAAATAATTGAAAGCTAAGTGGGGGAGAAAAGACCAACCTCTTTGCAGCATTCCAAACAATTTATGTCGATACTGTCCCCTCAAGGAGGGGGAGAATACACTCCCCTTAAGTGTGGGCCACAAGTGTGGGTCCCCTCCCCAGAGAGAACAGGATGGGAAGGGGGAGAAAGAAAGAGGAACTCCTCAGAGGTGACACCTGAAAGACACACCTCAGCCAAGTGATCAAGGGCAAAAGGTGAGGAGTCATGTTGAGAGCACAGCCCTGATGGGACATGATAAGAAGGGCACTTCCCCTCTGTGGTCTTCCTCCCCAAACCCACAAGCCCAGACTAATAACGAGAAAAACATCAGACAGGCCAGCAGAGGGACAGTCTGTGCATCACTGCCCAGCCCTCCTCCAAACCATCGGGGTCATTCAAACCAAGAAAGTCTGAGAGACCCTCCTGGCCAAGAGCAGCTGAAGGAGACGTGACAACTACTCGTCATGTGAGGTCACGACAGGTCCTGGAGCAGTTGGAGGGCATGAGGCTAAACCTGAGGAAGCCTGAATAAATGCTAATAATAATGTATTGATATGATATGCCAATGTCTCATTAACTGTAACAAATGTTCCGAAAGATGTTTCCAATAGAACACATTGGATGTGAGGAATATAGGAGCTCTTCCAGTCAATTTCTTCTGTGTGTCTACTGTTGTTCTAGAAAATAAAGTCTATTTAAAAATTTTGTAAAAGCAAGTGTTTTTTTTGGCCAAACTGTGTGGCACATGGGGTCTTAGTTCCCCGACCAGGGCTTGAACCCATGGCCCCCGCAGCGGAAGTGCAGTCTTAACCACTGGACCTCCAGGGAAGTTCTTTATTTATATTTTTTATTTATTTAAAAAAAATTTAAAGAAGCTTTTTTTAAAAAAATTTATACAAGAATGTAAACCTAACCATGTTTAGAACTGTAGCAAAATGTACTTCATTTATTTTTTAAAATTATTTTCTTTTCCTGGTTTAGGAAGTAATAGCTATTTCGTTTAAAACTGGGAAAATACTGAAAATCCAAAGAGCAGAAGCACCCGCTGCCCCACACCTTGGAGATGATGGCAGGGCATTCTCAGGCGTTTACCCAGCCTTTCTATCTTCGGATGCAGATGTGCCACGGGTCCTTTAGTCTCCCGCACAGCCCCTGTGGTCTCCTGCCTCGTCACCCTGCTCTTCTACAAGGTGACCTCAAGGCAGCCTGAGTGTACCTCACACGGATGTTCCTTAGTCTACTCACCACTCCCTACTGTTGAACTTTAGGTGATTTCCAGCCAAACTCACTTAAAATTCTGTTGGCATTTCCATAGTATGAGAAGCTGTCAATCCAGAATCACTATGCTTCTGTAATTGTGACACATTAGCAAAAGCTCAAAAGCAGAAGACACTGTCGCCAAGCAGCCCAGTGGCCAACCAGCTGGGAGTCGGTGTCTAGACCCAGAAGCATGGCCCATGGCAGGGTCCAGGGATCCTCACCACGGGTCCAGCCACGAAGCGCTTCCCTTGACCACGGTGGGGCCCAGAGCTCCCCTGGGGCCTCATGGGTGGGCAGAACCCGACTGGCAAAGCAAAGAAAGATGACTTTGCTGTGATTTGTTCTCAGATTCTCAAGGCCTCTTTCAGAAAAGGAGCTGATACTTTTTTATATTGAAATATAGTTGATTTACAATGTTGTGTTAGTTTCTGCTGTATAGTTAAGTGATTCGGTTATACATATATGTATGTATTCCTTTTTTATTTACTTGTAATTTGAGGATAATTGCTTAAAATACTCTGTTGGGTTCTACTATATACCAACATGAATCAGCCATAGGTATATGTATGTCCCCTCCCTTCTGAACCTCCCTCCCACCTCACACCCCCTCCCACCCCTCTAGGTTGTCACAGAGCACCAGATTTGAGCTCCCTGCATCATACCACAAATTTCCACTGGCTATCTAATTTTATATATGGTTATGTATACATTTGAAAGCTACTCTTTCAGTTTGCCCCACCTTTTCCTTTCCCCTTCCTTCGTAATTCTGTCCTCTATGTCTGGGTCTCCATTGCTGCTCTACAGAAGGGTTCCTCAATACTACCTTTCCAGATTCCATATATATGCATTAATATGCGTTATCTGTCTTTCTCTTCCTGACGTACTTCACTCTGTATAATAGGCTCTAGGTTCAGCCGTCTTATCAGAACTGAGTCAAATGCGTTCCTTTTTGCGACTGAGTGATATTGCACTCTGTATATGTACCACTGCTTCTTTATCCGCTTCTCTTTCAATGGATATCTAGGTTGCTTCCATGTCATAGCTGTGATGAACACTGGGGTACGTGTCTTTTTCAATTATCATTTCCTGAAGGTATAGGCCCAGTAGCAGGATTGTTGGGTTATATGGTAGCTTTATTCCTAGTATTTTTAAGGAATCTCTATACCATTCTCTGTGGTGGCTCTATCAATTTGCTTTCCACCAACAGTGCAAGAGGGTTCCCTTTTCTCCACACTCTCTCCAGCATTCATTGTTTGTAGATTTTTTGATGATGGCCATTCTGACTGGTATGAGGTGATACCCCATCCTAGTTTTGATTTGCATTTCTCTAATAATGAGCGAGGTTGACCATCTTTTCAAGTGTTTATTAGCCATCTGTATGTCTTCTCAGGAGAAATTCTGTTTAGGTCTTTGGCTACTTAAAAAAATTTTTATTTATTTGTTTATTTTTGGCTGTGCTGAGTCTTCGTTTCTGCACGGCTTCGCTTTAGTTGCAGCAAGTGGGGGCTTCTCATTGCTGTGGTTTCTCTTGTTGTGGAGTATGGGCTCTAGGGCATGTGGGCTCTAGAGCACAGGTTTAATAGTTGTGGTGCACAACCTTAATTGCTCTGCGGCATGTGGAATCTTCCCAGATCAGGGATCGAATCTGTCTCTTGCATTGGCAGGCAGATTCTTTACCACTGAGCCACCAGGGAAACCCCTTCTGCCCACTTTTGATTGGGTTGTTTGTTTTTCTGGTACAGAGCTGCATGAGCCGCTTGTATATTTTGGAGATTAATCCTTCCTCAGTTGTGTCATGTGATATTATTTCCTCCCATTCTGAGGGCTGTCTTTTCACCTTGTTTATAGTTTCCTTTGCTGTGCAAAAGCTTTCAAGTTTAATTAGGTCCCATTTGCTTATTTTTGGTTTTATTTCCATTGCTCTAGGAGGTGAGTGATAGAGGATCTTGCTGTGATTTATGTCATACAGTGTTCTGCCTATGTTTCCTTCTAAGAGTTTTATAGTTTCTGGTCTTTAATCCATTCTGAGTTTATTTTTGTGTATGGTGATAGGAAGTGTTCTAATTTCATTCTTTTATGTATAACTGTCCAGTTTTCCCAGCACCACTTATTGACGAGACCGTCCTTTCTCCATTGTATATTCTTGCCATCTTTGTCAAAGATAAGGTGCCTATAGGTGTGTGGGCTTTACCTCTGGGCTTTCTGTCTTGTTTCATTGGTCTATATTTCTGTTTTTGTGCCAGTACCATACTGTCTTGATGACTGTATGTATGTATTCTTTTTCCATTATGGTTTATTACAGGACATTGAATATAGTCCCCTGTGCTATACAGTAGGACCTTGCTGTTCACCTGGGAAGCCCACACGTGGGCACAGCAGTCACTTAAGTGGGTCAGGAAAAGCTGGGCCCAGGAGAGGACTCAAGTCTGGACATAGCTCCCTAGCAGGCCCAAGCCAGATGGCTGATTGCAGTTCTAGGCATACCCATGCAAGCACAAGGTGGCTGCTGGAAGCTGGGCAGTTCAGGCCAAGCAGCTTTAGTTTCCTCACATGGAGAAGGAAAGTAAGGATGCCAAAGGTGGGCACCTTGCTTCCCAGAGAGTTCCAACATATGGTACTGACTTTGGCTTGACTAGCATCTGAGATTCCCTCACTGAGATCTCCCCCTCCACACCCACACACTGACCCCCATCCCCAGGACAGCACCCACTGCCATGTTCAGGCCTGCAGGCCAGCTACACCAGCCACAGCTCTCACCTGGTCAGGCCCAGATGAAAGACTCCAGGCTCCGAAGGGCCAATTGGACTTCGAGTGGGGCCAGGTGGAGGGCTAGTTAGCATTCCTGGGCACTGCCGGACAGCCACGGACACGGGTCCTAGGATGCCACTTCACCTGGGCTCCATACCCTCACTCAAAACCTGGTGGCCCCAACCACTTTCAAGGGAGCTTCTCGGCCAGGCTTCCCAGGATGGTCATGTTGTCATGCCTCGCCTCTGTCCAGCATTTGTCAACCCATTTTTCAATTTGATTTCCAGGCTTTGTTGTGCCAGAAGATGCAGGCACAGGGCAGTGTCTGATTTTGAGGAAGGGGACCAACTTCTGGTGGAGAAGGCCAGTCAGGTACCTGTCTCACCCGCCACGCTGGCCACAGAGCGCCTGAGAGGCTGCTTCCTACCTGCACAGGTGTGCTGGTATCCCTGAGCACCCTGACACCCCAAAGTGCCCAAGGCTTCAGGTGCTACAACCTGAACCCCTTTGGTTGGGGGTATGAAGGGAATGGAAGCAGGGGCCAAGAGCACTGCAAGGCTGATGCCCCAAGGACAGTTTGTGTGGTTGAGAAATGTGGGCATGTTCACTGTTAGGACTCGCTGAGCTATGAACTTGGGCTGAAGTTGGCACATGTCTGCTTGAGATAAACTAAACCATCTGCTCTGTGTAAGACTTCCTTTCAGGTTTCTCTGATCAGGGGGCAGAAAGGTCTGGAACCAGCTTGTCTGTACCCCTGAAGCCTAAGGCCCGTGTCCCCTCATTCCCTTGTCCAGGGTCAGGAGCACCCTGGAGCTGTGAATGCCTAGACAGAGGAGGTGGGTTATCCTTCCTAAGGGGCTCCATAAAAAGTTTGCCTGGTGAGACCTCACTGCCCACTCTGCTCCACTGCAGTGTCTAGACAGTGTCTCAGAGAGCCTGCAAAGCCCCCAAACAGCAACAGGAATCCTGTGTTTACAATCATGTTAACTGCTCTGGAAACATGGCCAACAATCACGTTGTTAGATGACCAGCACAATTCAGCTTTTAAAGGGGGTGTGTGTTCATGGAGAACATTGCCCATAAGAAGCATAAAGGGATGCCAGGATGCCTGGGAGAATCACCGGAGTACGAGACATGGACACCACCCCAACCAGATGGTCAAACTTCTTACTCTGGATGTACAGCCATTGTGATTCTCCTGACAGGTGACATCTCTCACATGGCTTTCCTGCCAAGGGCATTTAGCCAGGATCTAAACATGAGCAAACAGACAGAACACACTGAAAGACCACCAATAAAGCTGCCAGCTGGGACGTTTTTAAAAAATCAGTGTTATGAAATAAATATTTGAAAAAAGAGAGACTATTCTAGAATAAAGGAAAGTGAGAAGCATGACAGCCAAATGCAATGTATAATTCCAATTAAATCCTGGCACAAAAACTTTAACTGCTATAAGGTGTATTTTCAGGACAGGTGGGGAAACTGAAAGAACGCGTATTATGTGCTTAGTCGCTCAGTCATGTTCAACTCTTCACGACCTCATGGACTGTAGCCCATCAGGCTCCTCTGTCCATGGGGATTCTCCGGGCAAGAATACTGGAGTGGGTTGCCATTTCCTCCTCCAGGGGATCTTCCCAACCCAGGGATCGAGCCCAGGTTTCCCACATTGCAGGTGGATTCTTTACCACTGAGCCACCAGGGAAGCCCATGACTGTGCATTAGGTGATCATTCTTCAATTTCCCAAGTGTGGCCACTGAGTTCAGGTTCTGCAGGAGAACGGCCTCACTCTTAGGTGTCCATGGAAGTATCTAGTGGAGAACTGTCACATTGCCAGAATTAATGCTTATTAATTGTTAATGGAGGTCCGGAGAAACAGCATGAACAGGGCAAAATATTAATAATTCTTGAATCTGGGTGAAAGACATATGAGTGTTCATTGTGCTATTTTGAAACTCGTCTGTAAATCTGAAACTTTTCTAAATGGAAAGTTGGGGGAAATACACATAAGACTGTACTTATAATTGTCTCTCTGTGTCAGAAGGGATAGGTTCTAGGACCACCCCCAGTCTCACCACCGGGATACTAAAATCCATGGATGCCCATGTCCCTGTATAAAATGGCATAATATTATGCACTTTCTCTCATACACTTTATTTTATTTTTATTTATTTATTTAGTGGCCACACTTTGTGGCTTTCAGGATTTAATTCGCCAACCAGGGACTCAACCCAGGGACACGAGAGTGGAAGTGCCAAGTTCTAATCAGTTGAACACCAGGTAATTCCTCTCCTCAATACTTTGAATCATCTCTAGGTAACTTATAATACCTAATAGAAAGTCAATATTCAGGCAACTGAACCCAGGTGATAGAATTGATTGGGCCTGAACAAAAACTACTTTCACGGTCAAAATTTTTTTTTTCCTTTTCAAAAACATTTCATATATTTTTAATATTTTATTTTAATACTTATTTATTTGGCTGCGCTGCCCTAGGTCTGGTTGCAGTATGCAGGATCTTTAGTTGTGGCACACAAACTCTTGGCAGCGGTGTGTGGGATCTAGTTCCCCAACCAGGGATCAAACCTGGGCCCCTACATTGAGGAGGCCACAGAGTCTTAGCCCCTGGACCACCAAGCAAGTCCCTATTGTTAATATTTTAGGCTAAAATGGCAGAGTTGAGTTTTTCCTAGGAGTTTACATGACTAGGAGGATCAAGTAAAAAGTTCCATTATAATCCCCACAAATAAAAGCTAAAACTCAGCCCCCAGATCAGGGTGAAGAGAATGAGGGTGGGCACCTTCCGGAGGAGGGTCTCCACTCCCCTTCCCCGCCACCTCCCAGGAATCAGAGCTGAGTGCTGGCTGAGGGACGGGGACAATGGGGTCCTGACACCATCCCAGCTCTGAACCAAGCCCCGTGGGCCTCCCAGATAGATCGCTGCCTCAGAGTGGCTGCTGCCCTCTTCTCTCTGTGCCCCTCCCCCACCATTGCTGCCGAAGCTGTTTGAGCTGGGGCACCTGGTCCCTTCTGCTCTTTTCCCTCCCCCTTTCCCCAGGCAGCAGAGCTGACTGACAGAAGCAGGTGCTTCAGAGGCCCAGCAGCCAAGGGGTTAATGGCTACGGCTTGGCGGGACGCAAGGGTCAGATGTCTCTCTGGGATGGGGACAGGCACTCAGGCTGCTATTCCGGGGCTCTGATCCCGGTCGCCTATTTATAGCGCTGGGGGGGGGCCTCGGCACCCCCCCACACACACACACACAGGCGGCCGAGAGCCTGCTCTGCTGCAATGTCACCGGCGGCGTCACCGTCACTGCCACTGCAGGCTGCCGGCACCTGCTACTGCCGCAGGAGACGGAGCTGAGAGAGACCCCAGGGTTTCCGGGCACTGTGTGAGGGGAGGACACAGCCGGCCACATGGGCAGCACCATGGAGCCCCCCGGGGGCGGCTACCTGCACCTGGGTGCCGTGACGTCTCCCGTGGGCACGGCCCGCGTGCTGCAGCTGATCTTCGGCTGCACCACCTTCAGCCTGGTGGCCCACCGGGGTGGCTTCTCAGGCGTGCAGGGCACCTTCTGCGTGGCAGCCTGGGGCTTCTGCTTCGCACTCTCCGTCCTGGTGGTGGCCTGCGAGTTCACCCAGCTACACGGCTGTCTGCGCCTGTCCTGGGGAAACTTCACGGCGGCCTTCGCCATGCTCGCCACGCTGCTATCCGCTACAGCAGCCGTCATCTACCCACTGTACTTCACTCGGCTGGAGTGTCCGCCAGAGCCTGAGGGCTGCACGGCCAGGAACTTCCGCCTGGCAGCCAGCGTCTTCGCCGGGCTCCTCTTCCTGGCCTACGCTACGGAGGTGGCCCTGACCCGGGCCCGGCCAGGCCAGGTGGCCAGCTACATGGCCACAGTGTCAGGCCTCCTCAAGATCGTCCAGGCCTTCGTGGCCTGCATCATATTTGGGGCGCTGGTCCATGATAGCCGCTATGGGCGCTACGTGGCCACCCAATGGTGTGTGGCCGTCTACAGCCTTTGCTTCCTGGCCACAGTGGCGGTGGTGGTCCTGAGTGTGCTGGGTCACACAGGGGGCCTGGGCTGCCCCTTCGACCGTGTGGTGGTGGTGTACACCTTCCTGGCCACGCTCCTCTACCTCAGCGCTGCAGTGATCTGGCCTGTCTTCTGCTTCGACCCCAAGTACGGTGAGCCTGGGCGGCCTCCCGACTGCCCAAGGGGCAGCTGCCCCTGGGACAGCCAGCTGGTGGTGGCCATCTTCACTTACGTCAACCTGCTCTTCTACGTCGCCGACCTGGCCTACTCCCAGAGGATCCGCTTCGTGCCCACCTTCTAGCATAACAGGTGGCAGCAGCCCGCCCACCTCTGCTCTCCAGGGGCTCGCATCATGAGAGGACCCAGGTGAACCCATACCCGTGAAGACGAATTGGAGGGAGGCAGCCGAGAGAGCCATGCCTCGGCTTCTGGCAGTGCTCAGCGGTGCAGCTCAGGGAGGTACAGAGAAGGGGCAGAGAGGCAGGGAGGGCAGGAGGCCACGAACAGGTCACGGGGGAGGAGTCTCGCCAGGCAACTCCCACTCTATCTCTCTGTCTTTCTATCTCTCTGTCTCTGTCTCTCTCTCTTTTCCTCTCTCTCCATTTCCTGGCATGCCCTCCCTTAGTGCTGGCTCCTGTAACACATGAGAACCCTTTGAAGCAGGCACTCTTGTGAGCCACTATGCAGATGGGAACCTTGAGACCAGGATTACAAAGTTGGCCCAAAAGCCCATCAGTGTCTGGAGACCACATCTAGGTTGAGTCACCTAAGTAGAGTTGAAAAGCGAGAATTCCCAGAGGTGTGGGAAGGGGTCAGAAGGGAACCCAGGAAAAGTGTCAGAGCCAGGTCAGTGGAGGGATGTGGGAAGCCAGTGCTTCCTCTGGCCTTGGGGAGGGGCAGTTTCTGGAACCCTGGAAAGATCCAGGCAGATGCCTTCCTGCTGGAGTATCTGTGCCCACACGAGGAGAAGGAGCTGGGAGCTAGGACCCTGCCTTACCCACCTCTGGTGGCCACAGCCTCGGAAGCCGAACAAGGACTCTAGAGTGGTCGCATAGGGCAGCCTCAGCGAGCTAGAGACAGCGCAGGCTTGGAGGGGCCCATAACAGCCAGCAATACTGCTAAGGGCACAGCACGCTAGGAAGACACTGGGTTCTCGCTCACCAGGGAGTCACCACTGAGCCCCCAGCGTCTACCCCAAAGCAGCAGCTTCTGCCGTACCTGCCAAGGACCCGGAGGGCCTGGCCTGGGGCAGCCCTGATCCAGAGGAGGACCAGCTTGGGGCGGCCACTGAGACACGAACCTGGGTACCAGACACCCCCTGGTGCTCACAGACCAACGACCTCCGCTCAAGAGTTCCTTTGCCTGTTAGCTGACCACCAGAACCTGCTGGGGCCACTGCTCTCCACACTCCAGCCAGCTTCTCCCACTCAGTGGCCCAGACTGGGCCAGCTTGGAGCAGACCACTAGCTGCCCAAGCACAGTAGCTGCTCAGCCCATAGCCTGGGCCAGGGCCTTGAGCAGGAAATAAACACCAACACTGATTTGCACTGAGTAGTTTCTGCTAAGGGGGTGGTGGCCAGAGGGGGTGGTGGCCACCTGCACCTCCTGGGCCATCTGCCAGAATGTTCCCAGAGAAGAGCTTAGACTAGACCTGGCTGAGGAAGGAGGCAGCCGTGGGCGGGGAGGGGGGTGCTGGGATACTGGGTGGCGGGGGGCAGCCTCCTCAAGAAGTAGTGGGTGACAACAAGGGGAAGATGGGGGTGGGGAGTTCTCAGCACTCACCACCACCACTGGGGTTTCCAGGGATCCTGGGCATGGCAGTGGGCAGAGGGGCCACTACACTCGTGGTAGCAGAGCCCAAGCAGCTTTTAGGCACAGGGTCCGAGGGCTCCCTGTGCTGGCACCATGCACAGTGAGAGAGACATGGCCTGTCTGCCCACCAGGGAGGGCACACGCACAGGGGCCCTTCACCAGCAGAGGCCCAAGTTCAACAGCAGATCCAGAAGGGGGCAGGAGCCCCTGTGTCCCGAGGTGTCCTGCTGGCTAAGGAGGGTGGGGGTTGGGAGCATGTTGCTAGGTGACAAAGGCGTCTACAGGCCACACCCTTCCCAGCCCACAGGGAGGCCTTTAACAGTTTTCCTTCCTTTTCTAACCCAGTTTCTGAAATGAGTTATCTGTCACGCGTCCCCAGTTTGTTCACTGCCCTGTGATCTTCTGCTCCCAAAGCTCCATCCACTCTAAATTTCAAAGGTCCTGAGCGGGGCGACAGAGGAGGAGAGGGGTTCCAGGGCTCAAGATAAGCGTAGCAGATGTCCTCTGTATCCCAGGAGGCTGCACTGGGGAATGTCCTCATGATATTCACTCCTTGGATCAGATTCACTCCTTTCTTTTTGGAGGAAGGAGTTATGTGTTGTTGTCACGTGAAAAACAATACTTTTTAAAGGACAGACTTTGTTCTCTGATGATATGTGCGTGTGTGAATGCTAAGTCGTTTCAGTCACGTCTGACTCTTTGTAACCCCATGGAATGTAGAATTCTATGGCTCCTCTAGCCATAGAATTCTCCAGGCAAGAATACTGGAGGGGGTTGCCATGCCTTCCTCCTGGAGATCTTCCATACCCAGGATCGAACCTGGGTCGCTTGCATTGCAGGCACATTCTTTACCCACTGAGCCACCTGGGAGGCTCCCTCTCTAATAACATACAGTCAAAACATGGTAGGATCCCCGGCTTTGCATCTATGCATTTGAGCCTGGGCCACTCCCTGAGCAATCCATTTTGGACCGGAACTTACAACAGCTCCTCCCTCAGAGGGTGAGGACTGAACGCCACGATAAACACAAGGAGGCCTGAACATCTGCTGTGTACACGAGCTCACTGCACAGTGGTCTGGTGGTGTCAGTGTTGGTCATTATTATGTCAAGAACTCAGCCTTGCTTTCTGGGGCACAAACATCCAAATGCATTGAAATTACATTTCAGAACAGCTTGTCATCATTTAAGATACAGAACCAAAAAAAAAAAAGCAGCTCATCCCCTCCCCTGGTAGGGGATGGGTTGTCAATGAGGATCGCTTCTTACTTTTGCTCTTAACTTTGCTACTGACTGGGACTCCAGACTATTCTGAACCACAAAAGCAAGCTCAGTTCAAATGAGCCCTGAGCATGTCCTTCACAAAGATAACTAGAGATCTTTTGAGAATCTTTTGAGAATCCAGGGCTGAAAGATTTCACAGACCCTGCAGACAAGATGTCAAGAGATATGGGGTGCTCTGTGGGAACTTGGGCCATTAGGAGGTCATCTTCCTCTATCTACTGGTTGACCACTACCCACCCTGAGAGTGTTTGGGGAGGGTCACGATGGTAATAGGCCAGTGACCCCCAGAGCCATGTAGTTTTAAAAGGGCACCTGAGCCTGAGACTAACAGAGGGGAAACTGTAGTGAGGAAGGAAAGGGTACAGATCTCAAGGGGAGGGACCTGGACTTCCCAGGTGCCTCCCAGTTTTGAGATTCTGAGAAAGCCCGGGGCTGTCTCTCCAGTTTCCACACCTCCGATACAATTAAAAAAAAAAATTTCAGTGACAAAATACAGTATCAAAATAGTGTTATACCTTAAATGCTATTTGATAAATTGTTTTCAATCCCCGCTTCCCGAAAATAAAGCAAGAAGCCTAGCAAGTAATTCAAAAAAAAAAAGCATTACAAGAAAGAAAGGAAAAAAATCCTGGCTAGTTGTACTCTTCCATACTCGATGATCAAGTGAATAACATGTCTGGATTCACAACGAGTGAGAGCCGCGTCCGTGTTCAAACTACAGGGCCCCACGAGGGGAGCCGAAGCCCAGGGCCGCTCTTTGAGAACCCGGCTCCTGTCGCCCCTCCCCCGCCGCTCTCGGTCCCCAAGCGCGGTCCGGGTTCGGGTGGGTAAGAGTCCGGAGCCCTGGCTGGGGGTAGCGGGATGCGGGTTCTCGAGCGCAGGGGCGACTGGGCCTAGGGGGCGGGGGCGGGGGGCCCGGGCTTGCGGATGATGCAACGGCCCCTTGGCACCTCCCGCGCTCCTAGATTGGTCGGCTCCAAGGCGGCCGCGCCGCGGAT
This sequence comes from Capra hircus, assembly GCF_001704415.2. Lineage (NCBI taxonomy): Eukaryota > Metazoa > Chordata > Mammalia > Artiodactyla > Bovidae > Capra > Capra hircus. The sequence goes on from NC_030826.1 coordinate 50,332,263, forward strand.
TGGCTGGGGCGGCGGAGGTGGGGCCCCAGGGAGTGGGTGCCGCGTGGCGGGCGCGGCGCTGCAGACTGGGGGGCGACACGTACAGGGTAACTGGGTTATCCGGGGCCAGGCTGAAGTCGGGCTTGGGCCGGTGGTGGTACTCCGGGAGGGAAATGTGGGTCCGTGCCCTCGCCTTCGGCCTGGAGGGGGCTCGGACCTGGGGAGGTGTGGGCGTGGGGAGGGGATTCGGGCGTGGGTGCGTCGGGGCGCAGATGATTCGCCTCCCCACCCCAAGCAGCTGCCGACCTCTTCCGGAGGCGGGCGCGCCTCTCCCTGCTCCCTGTGTCCGGGACCCTCGGGAACCGATCGGGAAGCCGCGGTGGGCGGGGCACCGGAGTAGGGGAGAGTTAGACTGGCTGAGATAGGGCGGGGGCGGGGGACTCCCGTTGGCGGTGGAGTGGCCAGAGCTGGCACTGTCTGCCTAACTTCTTGGGCTGGATTCTGCCCCATCGTCCCGCCTTGTTCTTGCAGAGCCGGTGCCAGCTGAGAGGGCGGTGGGCGCAGACCTCCAGACACCATGAGTGTGGGCTTCATCGGCGCTGGCCAGTTGGCCTTTGCCCTGGCTAAGGGCTTCACAGCAGCAGGTAGGCTCTACGGCCAGGAAAGGACAAACGTAAGAGGGTGGGCCGGTTACCCTTCCCCAGGCTGGGAGGTGAAGAGGGAGTCGGGATAACATGCCTCATTTGAGCCCTGTGCGAAACGGTAGCCTTGAGAGTAAGGCGGTGATTGCTGTTTTACCCTGGAGTGGGGGTAGGGGGTAGGGGGGTGGTTCTGTTCTTCCTGGGAATGTGGGGGAGGGATGCCAGACTTGGCCTTGAGGGAGGGACTCTTGTCTCCTGCAGGTGTTGTGGCTGCCCACAAGATAATGGCCAGTTCTCCAGACATGGACATGGCCACTGTTTCTGCCCTCAGGGTAGGTGCAGGGTTGGAGGGTGACTGGGCGGCTGTCCCTCTGGAGGTTGGTCAGTATTTCTGGAAGTCAGTGACAGCCTTGACCCTGGAAGACTAGGAGTAGGGGCCCCAGTGGGCGGCACCATGCTGCAGTTCCCCATGCCAATGAGAAGACGGTCCCTGGGCAAGACTATCTTAAAGACTCTGCCTCTCAGACTGCAGATGGCTTCCCTCTCTCGGCTCTTGGGACCTTCATCGGGCACATGCGCAGCTGGTGGGGAAAGGGTGCTGGTCAGGAATGCGGTTCCCTGAGTGGAGCCCCCACAGGGGTCACAGTCACAGTGTGGGGGCCAGGACTGAAATCCAAGGGCTGAACGCAGCTTCAGTTTGGCATAGTTGAGTGAGGGCTCCAAGGGTGCTGGCAGTTTCCCAGCTTAAGACCACTATCTACAGCACTACTCACACCTGCAGTGCACAGGGCAGGGGTCTAGGGGCTACAGAGCCTGGTGGCCCAGACAGCAGGCAGTTTCCCTTTTCCATCCACAAAAGGGTTACCTTTCAGAGCAGAATGCTTCTCCACCTTGGGGTGGGAGTGGCAGAGAATGTCAGCGCCCCATGCCCTGAGCCGCTAGCCCTGCCATGCCGACATTCCCAGAATCCTCTATGATGAGGGGCTACGTGAGGGGCTTTTGGCCTGGGGGGGACCCTGCGGGGGCCAGCCAGCCACGAGTCACAGGCTGAGCCTGCCTGGGCGCTCCCTGCAGAAGATGGGGGTGAACCTCACGCACCACAACAAGGAGACTGTGCAACACAGCGACGTGCTCTTCCTGGCCGTGAAGCCACACATCATCCCCTTCATCCTGGATGAGATCGCCGCGGACATTGAGGCTCGGCACATCGTGGTGTCCTGTGCAGCCGGTGTCACCATCAGCTCCATCGAGAAGGTGGGCACTGCGGCTCGAGGCTGGCTCGAGGGTTTGGAGATGGGGCAGATGTGTGCACTGCAGAGGGCTCAGGAGTCCTGGCCTGCTCCACACCTGGGGTCCCCACCTGTGAAGTGGGTGCACTGGTGCAGCCCGTAGAGCTCAGGAAGTGTTCGGTTGGGTGAGTTGGGTGAGCACATTCACACCCACATCCAGCACAGCCCGCAGGGAAAGGGGCTGGGATGGACACACAGCTGGTTTCTCCTCCAGAAGCTGACAGCATTCCAACCAGCTCCCAAAGTCATCCGCTGCATGACCAACACGCCAGTCGTAGTGCGGGAAGGGGCCACAGTGTATGCCACAGGCACCCACGCCCAGGTGGAGGACGGCAGGCTCCTGGAGCAGCTCATGAGCAGCGTGGGCTTCTGCACGGAGGTGGAGGAGGACCTGATTGATGCCGTCACAGGGCTCAGCGGCAGTGGCCCAGCCTACGTGAGAACTGGGGAAGGGCAGGGGCAAGTAGGCAGTTCCCAGGACCTCAGGGCATGTCTCCCATCTTCCACCCTCCTCCTTGCTCTGGGCTCCTGCGGGCAGAGCTACTACAGACCCACTGCACACGGTGGTTCTCAGCTACTGCCACCAACTCGGTCATTCACACAGCAGCTGTTCATAGAGCTCTGGCTGGGCAGTGGGTAGGGCACGGGGAGTCATGAGGTTCCCTGGGGTTGCTGTTCTAAGCAGTGCCCGGAGAAAAATGAGAATGGGCCTGGGACAGCAGCTTAAGCACTTTCTCCCTGCAGGCTTTCACAGCCCTGGATGCACTGGCTGATGGAGGCGTGAAGATGGGACTTCCAAGACGCCTGGCAGTCCGCCTCGGGGCCCAGGCTCTGCTGGTTAGTGTTTTTCCTGACCCTCTGGTGGGGGCCACTCCTTGCCAGGACCAAGACTGGTGCATTGGAGGGATGGTTGGAGAGTCAGTGGGTGTGGCTGGGAGGGGGGTCAGTACCCTCACAACCTTCAGCCCCTCTGTCTGGCTTTAGGGGGCTGCCAAGATGCTACTGGACTCTGAACAGCACCCAGGCCAACTCAAGGACAACGTCTGTTCACCAGGCGGGGCCACCATCCACGCCTTGCATGTGCTGGAGAGTGGGGGCTTTCGCTCACTGCTCATCAAGGCCGTGGAGGCCTCCTGCATCCGCACACGGTGGGCCTCAGCCACTGCCCACCCACTCTGTCACTGGCTCAGCAGATGGTTATCGAGCTTTGGCCTGGCAGTGGGCAGGGCACGGGGAGCCCTGGGGTTGCAGTGTACAGCATCCCTCACCATCCCCCATCATGCTGTGAGGAGGCGCTGCCTCCCGGGCCCAGGCTGTGCTCCTCATTGTTTCATCACTTGTGGCCTTTTGACCGGGGTGGTCATCCAATCCAGGGAGGCAGGCCAGGAGGAAATCTCTGTGGGGCTGATGATACCACCTTCCTCTTGGCCTTGCGGGGAGAGTAAGAGATGCGTGAGAGGTACTGGCACAACGTCAGCACAGTCAGTGAAAGCTGAAAGAGCAGGGGACAGACCAGGTGTGGCATCTTGGCTCAGAGTCCCTGTTGCAAGTTCAGGTCTGCGGGATGGACAGGCCTGTTTCTCAGCATCCCGCCTGTCCTCCAGTCCAAGCCCCCAGGTTTCTCTACCACTGTCTGACAGTGAGGCTAGAACATAGCATTGCCCTCTGGGTGCCAGCCTGCAAGGGAGGCAGATGAGGCCCATGTCCCGTGCTCAGGGCCGAGACGGTTCCGTGTCTCAGGTGCTGCTGGTAGATTTGGTGACCCTGAGCTGACCTGAATGGGGTGAGCGGCAGATGGATGGTAGTGTAGGGGAGGGGTCACTGGCAAAGGGCATTGCAGGGACAAAGGCCCTGAGGTAGGAGTGACAGCGCAGCAGCTCCCTACTGGAAGCCATGGACTTCCTCCCACTTCCCTCTTGGGCCCCTGAGCTTGGAAGGAGATGGGGCCCTGGATGCATCCCTCCTGTCTTCCCAGAGAGCTGCAGTCCATGGCCGACCAGGAGAAGGTCTCACCAGCTGCCATCAAGAAAACCATCCTGGACAAGGTGAAACTGGACTCCCCTCCCGGCGCCTCGCTGGCGCCTTCTGGCTACTCCAAGCTACTGCCCCGCAGCATGGCCCCAGCAGGCAAGAAGGACTGAGGGGTCCGACCTGCCTGTGGGCCACTCTCCGCCTTCTCTTGGGCTCACAGCTCTTGCACTGGGAGTATCTAGCCCCAGGCTACACAGGGTGTCCTCATGTTGATCCATACTGCCCATGGCTTGGTCCACTCGGATCTGCGAGTCATAGCCAGGAACGGGGCACATCACCTCCCAGTGGGAACCTGCATGGTCCCCCAAGTGCGTCCTGGTCCAAAGCAAGGATTCTCTGGCTTCAGCCTCCCGATTCATCCGTCCCCAAACCACGTCGGGACCACCTTCCTCCAAAGCTCAGGAGGCTTGAGGGGGCTTTACCCTCCCCACTCAGCATTAGCTGGCTTCAGCTCTAGTACAAAGGTCAAGGCCCCACCCCTCCCCACCCCCACCACAAAGGCCTACCCAAGGAGAGCATCTGCCCTTTCCCCACTCACACCTCTTTCCTCAGTGTGGGAAGGACCTGAGGGTCCCTAACATCCCACAGAAGGGCACATGGTTCTTGGCCAGCAGGACATTTGAGAAGAAGGCTCTTCAGTTGGTTGGACTTCCGAGGCCCCAACACTCACGCCATCATCTCCCTTTCCTAGCCTGACCCACAGACGCTGTCAGCTCTGTCTCTTAACTTTTTAGGTTAAATAAATTGGTTTCCAGCCCCAATGCCTGGACTTGCAACTTTGTCCCCTCGTGGGGAGGGAGGCTCCCACCTGTGCCGGAGGGTCATCGCTGTCTGGTATAACATTGAAGGCTGGCTGCCCACATTTCCAGAGCCCTACATTCTAAGGCAGCCAGCCTGGCTGGTGGGGCTGAGTCTCCCAGTGAGCAGAGGACAAGAGGGCTTCTGGGGAAAGTCCCTAGAGGCATGACTGGAAGCTGGCACCATAGCTGGTCTTGGCAGGCCCTGCTGTGGCGGGGAGGGGTATCAGCCTCAGCACTCTGCACCTTTTGGTTTGGTGGGGGCTGGTGGAGACAGATGTTTCCCCAGCTCACCCAGGCAAGGTCAAGGGCAGATAAAGAAGGAGCCCCTTAGGAAGATGGGTTAGAGTTCTTCAGAAGAACAACCAGTAGGAGATGGCATATATATATATATATATAACAGGGTTTATCATGTTTTATATATGTTGCAAAGCTCATATCATGATCTATCATGAGAAATTGGCTCACAATTATGGAGTCAAGCAGGCAGGTTGGAGACCCGCAGAGAACCAGTATTTTGATTTGAAGGCCATCAGGCAGGGAGAACTGATGTAGGCAGGTGAGGTCTGAAGTAGGCTGATGGACAATTCTTACTCTGCAGAGTCAGTCTTCTATTCAGGCCTTCAACTGCTCCAGTGATGCTCACCCACATAAGGAGGGCAATCTGCTTTATTGATTAAAATGTTAATTTGGTCTAATGTTGAAGTCTACTGATGTACATGTTACTTTCATACAAAAATACCCTCGCAGAGGTAGTATCTGATCACCCCATGGCCCAGTCAGGTTGACTTAAAATTATCTATCATCAGAGGCCCACAAGATCAGAGGAGCTGCTGAGGGTCAGAACCTTTTCTGGGGCCAAGAGAGCTCACATTTGTTTGATGAACAGTTACTAAGCATAAAGACAAGGCCCCTTGCCTCCAGAGGTTCACACTCACACACACCTAAGGGAGTATGTCAGAGGAGCAAGACTGGGCATCTGTAGGGTGTTGGTGGGAGGGCATCCAGGTAAAGCGATGGGTCCTGGGAGGGTGAGGGGAGGGGACCAGGAGAGCCCCTGGGCAGAGGATTTCCAGGAACCGCATTGCAAGGTCTCAGCTCTGATTCATTTCCTTCCCCTGGGCCCACTTAGAACCAAAGCCCTGTGCAAATGTGGTGGGTAAAGAGAGCACTCTGGGGACAAGGACATGGCCTTCCAAATCTACGGGAGACAGAAAAGACAGCGGTTACGGGGCAAGATGACCGCAGTTAGGGCTTCCCTGGTGGCTCAGGTATAAAGAATCCGCCTGCCAGTGAAGGAGACACAGGAGACTCGGGTTCGATCCCTGGGTTGGGAAGATCACCTGGAGGAGGAAATGGCAACCCACTTCAGTATTCTTGCTTGGAAAATGCCACAGACAGAGGAGCCTGGTGGGCTACAGACCATGGGGTCACAAAGAGTCGGACACAACTGAGCACGCACGCACACAAGGGGCAAGACTATACCCCCTCGTCCCTGTCAGGGTGGCCTCCAGAGTCCCAGTCACTCCCCACGTACCAAGTGCCCAAGGCCCTCCTGAGGCCTGGAATCCCTGCAGGGCCTCCCTAGGGCATGAGCCCCTGGCACTCCATGCTGGTGGGTAGAAGCATGAGTGGGCTATGGGCCTCACCTGGCAGAGTAATTGACAGTGCACGGAGACCCTGGCATCATCCCTTGGGGGAAACATGTCCTGGAAGAGATGGTCCCACAGACCGCACATCTGCCCAGGACCAAACTTCTTGACTGTTCCCTTCAAGTCAAAGTCAGTCTCACTGTTGGAGCACCTCCTGTGTGTCAGGTGTCTACCAATAAGATGAGGGGGTCTTGCTGCTCCCACACATGCCCTGGTCTGGCGTTTGGAGAAAGCCAGAAGATGGTTCCAAAGTAAGGAATCACCTGTCACAGCCTCGGAGGAGGCACAGGGATCCAGACGAGCTTTGCAACAAGCTTTGTGCTACCCCATGAAGAACACACTGGGTTTCAGCCAGCAGGTCTGTGAACCTTGATTCCAACCACCAAAGGCCAGAGGTGGGGAAGTGTGGCAGAGTCATACAAGCCTGAGAAAGGGTGTGATGTGGGGAGAATGCTATGAAGTGTTTGGTATCCTGCAAAAAGTGACACCTGTGGAAATCCCTGCAAGTGTGAGCAGGGACAGAAGAGCCTGAAGCTGGTGGTGAGGATGCGAGAGGTCCAAGACCTCTTTCTTGGCCTCAGAGGCAAGTCTTTGTGGTCTAGTACATTGTGAGACTCAGGCTACACCCAGTACAGGGGACACGCCTTGCCCTTAAAGAACACAGACAGGATGATAAGACAAACACATGCAACCCTGCAAAGTAGGTGACAAGGTCCTGTGGGATTCTGAGGGAATTAGAGTCTGGGAGAGAGAGCTGCTAACACCTTGTTGTCTCCGGGCTTTGGGGGCCTCCTGGGTTGGCCTCCATCAGTGGCACTGAATTCCCCTGAGGACAGGCAACCTCTCACTCACCCTTCTTTCAGCTCACCTGATCCCTCTGACCTGCCTGGCAGGGTAGGTGTCCCTTCCTGGCTTTTCATTTAAGAAGGTAAATCCAGAATTTCAAGGTAGAAATTGGATCCCTTCAATTTCCCGTCTGCCTTTTGTCACCTTTTTCTCTGGGAATTTTGAAGAGCCGTGAGAACTTAGAGACTAAGTTCAGGAGCAGACATGGACCGGTGACCTGAGTTCCAGCCAGATGCTGATGAAACAGGAAGGGAAAGGTACAATTCCTACATCAACTGTTAATTCAACAGATGTTTACCCCTCACCCACTCTGAGCCAGACGTGTTCCAGGGACCACTTGAGTCCTTGTGAGGTCTCAGGATGTTGGGTAAAGACAGATTACACTACAGGAAGGATGCTGGAAGTGGCAGACAGACCTAAGTTTTGAATCCTGGACAAGCCCTTCACCTCCGGGAGTATATGGGTCTTCTGTGAGCCAGGCCAACGTTCCTGGCAGGGCTGAGGCCCGCTCCAGTTATGGAGGCAGTGCATGCAGAGTCTGACAGGCGGCATCAGAACTACCGTGAGAATCTTCTCCGTTATGCGTGGGACCTCTGATCCGCACCTGCACTCTGGACACGTGGCCTTTGAATTGTCCTGCACACAAGGCACAGGAGAATATTTGAGCAGGATAGCCAGACCCCGCCTTGAAGGGGGCGTGGCTGGCCGGGAGCGCGCTCCTGGGCCAGTCCCGCGAGACCTCACCCACCGGGCGCGGCGCGCGTTGCCCAGGCGACGGCGCCTGGGCGCGCAAGCGCAGTGCAGGCGTGCCCCGCCCCCGCCGCCGCCGCCGCCGCCGCCGCACCTTCCCCTTTAAGCCCCAGCCGGTCGCGTCGCTGCTTCATGAATGGAGCCCACGTGACCAAACATCATGTGACGTCTGTGGAGCGGCGGCGGCGGTGGCTGTGGCGGCGGTGGCGACGGCGGCGGCGGCGAAGAATCCCGAGCCCCGAGCCTGGTCCAGCCCGGCCTTCCCAGCGCGCTCGGCGCGGCCCGCGCAGGCGGCGAGCCCCTACTCTGGGCCCGGAGTACTCGCTCGGCCAGCCCAGCGCGGCCTCGGAGTGCCCGCCCCGCCCCGCCCCGGCCTCGGCCCGCCGGGCCCGCAGTGTGGTGGGTGAGTGCGGCGGCGGCCCGGCTAGGGCCGGACGGAGGGTGGCCAGGGATTCCAGGCCGGGGACGGGTGCTCGCGGGGCTGCGACTCCTCCCGGCGGCGCGGGCCGGGTACTTAGGTCTTTGGGTCTGCCTGTGCCCTGCTGGCGGCCCATGCCTCGATTTCCCCACCGGTCAGGGGCAGTTCCTGGCCTCTGAGCCGGGGGTAATGGGGTGGGCGCAGGAGCGCTCAGGGGCAGGGCGGGGCTTGTTCTGGGCTGGCTAGGTAAAGCCGGGCGTCCTGGAGGGAGGGGCGGCCTGGGTGGCGGGAGGAAAGGGTGGGGTCGAGCAGGGCGCCCAGGGCTCCGCGGAAGAGCTCGGCGGCCCCGGCCTGAGCTGCTGATTCATCAGGTGTCTGTGTCAAGGCTTCCCTGGCGCGGGGTCTTTGGCAAGCTGGGGGCAGGAGGCGGCACGTGGGGGGCGGGCTGGGAAGACCCTGCCCGCGCCGGCTTCACTCCGTCACACGCGTGCCAGAGCCCAGAGGGAGACTTGCTGAGTCATCAGCATGAGGTCACTAGATGCTTGTCCTAATGCCTGGGGGGATTTCAGCTAGGGGCCTGAGAGGCCGGGAAACGAGGGGTGAGAGGGAAACCGTGGGAAGTTAGAAGGGGCCAGGCCCCAGGCTGGGGCGCCTGCTTAAGTTTGGACTGATACGAGTTTACGATAGGAGGGTGAGGAGTAAACGGAGCAGTCACGGTGCAGGTTATCCCGGGGTAGAGGGTGAAACCCCTGGTGTGTCCATCCCCTCCCAGGCAAGCTTTTCTCAGGCTGCTGGTCCCTGACCCGCCTCTGGGACAGTTCCCCAAACTGGGAAATAGTTCTGAGAAGAGGGGAGGAGCCTAGGGAGGGCCGTCCTAGCGGGCTGGGAAGTAGGCTTTCCCTGTGGCTGGCGTGGTTGGCCAGGCCCAGCTGTCTCAGGTGGGAAGACATGAGGCAGTGGGAGAAGGAGGGGCGCCTGTACTTGAGTCCTCGGTGACAGTGGACAGTTTAGGGGGCAAGTCAGTGCAGCTTTACCAGGAAATTGGCAAAGGAGAGGAAGCATAAGGACTTAGACTTGAGGGGAGTGAGGTGTCTGGTGAACAGGCTTTGGCTTTCTTCACAGCCTGGCCTTGGGGTCTGAGTGGTGGTAACTTTGAGGGTGGACTGGTGTGGATGGCAGGAGTTGATGCATCCCCGTCACCCCAGAGTGGTTCCACTTGAGGTTGGGGCTCAGTACTGTGCAGGTTAGCAAAGAACGTGGCCCTTCTGGGTATCAGGCCAGTGGTAGGGACTCCTGGGGAGTGACAGCCTGAGGGTGGTGTGGCCTGAACTACTTTTCTTGGGTGTATGAGTGGTTCCTGGTCTTCAGGGTTAGGGGAGCACTCCGTCTAGACCAGAGCTGACTGCTCTTGCCCAGAGGTTCATGGCTAGCCAAGGCTGACCTTGTGGTTTGTCCTTCCCCTCCAGCCCTGGGCTTATAGATGCCAGGTGTTTTAACACTTAAGCTGATCTTTTGGCTGAAATTCTATGCCCCAGGAACATGTAGATTCTTCTCAGCTACTTATGCTCTGGTGGAAATTAAGTTTTAGACTTTTTACAAAGGGCTTCTGGAGAAGGTTGGTCTAAAGGGCAGGGTGGGAGTGCAGTGGGCTAGGTGAGGGTGCCAGAGTGACCAACGCCACACCTGCCAGGGCAGTTTAGCCACTGGTGTTTGTGATCAGGAGAAGGAGCAGGGGCGACTGGCCTCCTGTCTGCTGTCCACACCTGGGAAAGAGGATGGAGCTCTCTCCCCTTTCTGGCTGGCTCTCACCTTGAATGAGTGGCCCTGGGTACCTTGGTGGGTTCCTGCCCTTGGGACCACCCATGCCTTCTCCACAAGTTGTGCTCAGCCTTAGCGGAAGCAGAGATGAGAGGCAGGGTAAAGGTTCTCCTTGATCCAACCTCTGAAATGCCCTCCCTCTGGTTTCTTGTGGTGGGCTGGGACTGACGGTCCTGAGCCATCAGTCCCAGCCCATGCCCAAAAGCTGTCTCCATCCCAGTAGTGAGAGTCCTCAGGTAGCCGAGACCAGGCCAGGAGGTCAGAAGCCCCTGCTTTGCTGAGACCTGCCCCTCCCCCTCACGAGTAGCACACAGGCACACCTTTGATTAGGAGGCGATTGGCTACACTTGTGCTGAGTTCAGGGCTTCTGTGGAGGGTGAAATCTGCCGAGGAGGCACTTTTCAGCTCCCAGCCGCCACGCTCGGCACTTTTCTGTGTGATCTCTTCAGGAAGTCACCGTGTGCTCAGCATTTGGGGGTTGGGGGGTGGGTGGAGGATGGCGCGTGGGAAAAGCTGGTGCCAGGGCTTTTCCTTCGCGCTGACAGACCCTGGACCCCGACTCAGGGCTCGGGGAGCCCTTCTGGCTCCACCTGGAGGACCTGGCTCCTGTGGTAGGCATGGGGCCCTGAAGACCTTGTGACCTCCAGTTCCTCTGCCCCACCCTCTGCTCTGGAAGAGCGGTGGCTCCATAGCCTCTCCAGGAGGGCACCACAATCCTGGTTAGGCCTCCATTTACCTCCCTGCATCTAACCTGGAAGGTCACAGAGGGAGCAAGGGGACAGAAGTGGTCCAGCTGAGCCAGGAATCCAGGACTCAGTGGGGAGAAATGTCCTAGGCAGGGCTGCAGAAAGTGAGGGCAGGATGCAGAAAAGATGACCAGTGGGTGGGTGAGGGGGTCCTCTGAGTTTTGTTCCCTGCCAGAGAACAGTCACTGGCCAGAAAGGGCTGAGCAGGCCCCTGGGGGGTCAGTTGTGGGCACTCTTGTGAAATACCCTGGATGGGGTGGGGCAGGGGTACAGAAAGCTGCAACCAAAGCCACAGGATGGTTACTCCATCAGCAGCAGAGGTGGACAAAGAGGGCGGAGGGGCACAGGGCTGGGCTCCCCTGGCAGGAGTTTCTGCCACCAGGAGGGTGGGGAGCTCCCACCTGTGCTAAAGACAAAATCAGAGCAATCAGAGCGGCTTGGACAACTCCGCTTGCTACTCTTCAAAGTGAGCAGTCTAGGAGAATTGGCAGTCTCCTGCATCCTCCCCTCTGCTCCAGTCCCCAGTGGGGACAGCCCACTGAGCCTTCACGGTAGCAGGGCTTTGTCCCAGGCGGCTTAGGGGAGGTAGAACCCTGGCTCCGACCCTCACCTGCTGTTGGCCAGGCTGGTCTTCACCGCCCCAGCAGCTTGCTGCTGCCAGTCCCCTGGGGCTGTGTTGGCTGGCGGCCTCGGGGAGTGCCAGGCCGGTGAGAGAGCAGAGAGCAGAGAGCGGGAGCGATGTGCTGAGTCAGCATGACTCGCCAGGAACAGCCGTGCTCTGGGGCGCACTGGGGTTATTTTTAAAGCTCCCGGCTTCCTTCTAGGCTGGCCCCTCCCGCATCCTTCTAATCTCTACCCACCCCCACCCCCCACTCCCGGCCCCTTTTCTTGCCTCTGCCTCCCTAATAGCCCTTCAGTTCCCCTTCCCCCATCTGACCCTCCTAGCCTCCCACCTAGTTCCCTAGGGGCAGGGTGGACAGGGAGCAACCCAGCTCGGGAGAGGCCAGGTATCAAAGGGAAGGGGCAGGCAAGGGGTGAGGCTGGGGTGGGAGGTGGATGGGTGTCTTCCTCTGGGTAGACAGAGGGTGTCAGGGGGGCTCAAGGGTCTGTGTGGACTGGGGAGGGAAAGGGAGTGGTCTCCAGGGTCCTGACCTTCACTCCCTGTCTCGCAGAGTGCCTGCTTGCTGTGCCCTCCGGGTTATGACGACCCCCAATAAAGGAAACAAGGCCTTGAAGGTGAGCAGATAGGGTGGGCAGCATCTCAGGGCTGGGGTGGCACAGGGCCGGATGGCCCCCACTTGGCCCATGACCTCGTGCGCTGTGCCCTCCTCAGGTGAAGCGGGAGCCGGGAGAGAATGGCACCAGCCTGACTGACGAGGAGCTGGTGACCATGTCAGTGCGGGAGCTGAACCAGCACCTGCGGGGCCTGTCGAAGGAGGAGATCATCCAGCTGAAGCAGCGCCGGCGCACGCTCAAGAACCGCGGCTACGCTGCCAGCTGCCGTGTGAAGAGGGTGACCCAGAAGGAGGAGCTGGAGAAGCAGAAGGCGGAGCTGCAGCAGGAGGTGGAGAAGCTGGCCTCCGAGAACGCCAGCATGAAGCTGGAGCTCGATGCCCTGCGCTCTAAGTACGAGGCCCTGCAGAACTTCGCCAGGACCGTGGCCCGAAGCCCTGTGGCGCCAGCTCGGGGTCCCCTTGCTGCCGGCTTGGGGCCCCTCGTCCCTGGCAAGGTGGCTGCCACCAGTGTCATCACAATAGTAAAGTCCAAGACGGACGCCCGGTCGTAGGGACACACTTGGCCAGGCGGGTCTGCAAGGGGCCAGTAGGCGCATGGCAAATTCGGCAGCCCTGTCCCCTTCTTCCTTCCTCCTCTTCCTCTTCTCTCCTTTTCCTCCTCTCCTACCTCCTCCCTTCCCTGCAAAGCACAACCTGCACCCCAGGGGCGCTGGGCTGAGCCCCTTTGATCTCGTCTTTGTCATCGTGTGTTTTGTACGTTGGGATTGGTCAGTTTGGCGGTGACGTGGGGTCGCCCCCACCCCCTGTGTACCACGGGCAGATGGGCTTGGAGTCCAGAGTCAGCCTTTGGGAGTGGACAGAGTAAGATCAAGTGGGTTCTCCGGGGCATGGGTGTCCCCGAACACGGAAGGCTGTAGGACAAGAGAGGCTGTTCTCACTACGAAGTGGCCCACAGGCTCTGATGGCCACTGGGTTAGCAGGAGGCCAGGAGGTTCATTCTCAGCCCAGCCCGCAGGCCTAGACGGAATTGGCTGTTCCCGAGAGCCCTGGATGGGCGGGCCACCAGTCTGGCGCTAGGGGGATGGGGCGTTGTGTGGCTGTGGGCCAGGGGCCTTGGCACTCACGCCTGACGTGTTGCACTGAACAAGACCAAATCACTGGTTGTGAGCGTGAAGGGTGTGTCCAGTGTCCTTCGATGGGTCCCGTGTCACTGTTTACATGACCTGTTTGTGTGGTTACATAGCCCTTTATTTAAAAGAGAGAAGTTCCTTTTACGAAGTTATTAAATTATATGTTTAAAAGCTAGAGGAAAAAAAAGCTGCAGAGTATTTATAAAACTGTCTTTTTAAAAAAAAGCAAGAACATTTGACCATATACATGGAAAAGGGAAGAAAGTATAATAGAAACTTTGCTAGTTTAAAAAAAAGAAAAAAAAAATCCTTTCTTGTAAACTTACAGACAAGTCTTTGTGGCTGTTGGAGTTTAGTTTTTATATACACAGAGTTATCAGACGTTATTTATAAAACTTAGTTTAAAAAAAAAAAGACAAAAAAAAAAGCCAAGCCGCGAGCGACCGGAAGGCGCGTCCTGACGTCCTCCCTGCTATCTCTTTTGCAATTGTACCGAAAGTGACTTACTCCCTTGCCCCTTCCTGCTTCCGTCTCTTGCCGGTGCCGTGGTGTCGTCCGTGCCTGGTGAGGTCTTGTGCAGCGTCACGTGCTGGTGCTTCTGGTGACCTTTGACCTGTGGGTGTCACTTCTTGTGTCTGTTCTCCCGTGTTTGTTTTTTTGGATTTGGTTGTGGTTTTGCTTCTGCTGACTTGTCAGGCCCAGGCTGCCGTGCCAGGCTGCGCCTGCTCCTGTGGAGCTTGGGGGTCTGTGCCGCCAGCCCTGCCTCTTCTGCTTTGGCACTCAACTTGAGCCCCAGAGCCGGGGTCAGCGGGGGTCAGTTGCAGGGTTCTGCCATACCCCGGGCTGACCCTCGGCTTCGCACGTGTGTCTCAGGCTTGGGCTGGTCCAGCAGCAGTGTAGGTGGAACTGGGGGCCATCCTGGGCGCCCCCCTGCCCCTGGCCCCCCGCACTACTTCCTTATCCTCGGCCTCTGGCCCTGGGTGGGGGCTCGCAGGGATCAAGGAGTCACTGTGGGTGCCCACCAGGCCAGGGCCAAGCTGCCCCTAGCTGTCTTCCTTCTGGCCTCCAGTCACCGTGTTTGGGCTCCAGCCACCGATCTGAGATTTGTTTCTGTGGGTTTCAGGTGGGCCTCAGCAGGGGAAGCCCAGGGGACCCACTGCCCACTCATCCCAGAGCTGATTCCATGCTGCGGGACGGTGCTTCCCAGGCAGAGCCAGGTGGTTTCGGGGCCCACCTGGAGCAGCCCCTTCTTGCCTGAAGGCCTGGGGGTTCCCACCAGTGCCAGACAAGGGCTACGGTCTCCAGGGCCAGGTCCTGTCCCTCCTCTCCCCCCAAACATGCTGGCAGCTCTCGGCTTTGGGCCTTCTTTCACCACCCTTTGGGGTCTGTGTCTTCCAGGGATCCGCTGCTCGGCTTGTGGAGGTGCTTCCCCAGGGCTGAGCCCACCTTCCCATCGTGGCCACTCAGTGAGGCAGCCAGTCTCAGACTTGGCTTGGGCCGCTACTTGTAGGCACGTGATGGGGGCTGCCTGTGGTGCCTGCCCCTCCCTCCCCCCAAGAGGCTACTCCCCTGGCTCTGGCCATGTGGGACTTGGCTACTACTTGGGGTCGCTGGTTGGCTTCTCTGGGGGCCTTGAAACACACGAAAAAGCACAGAAGTGGGCTGGTGAAAAGAAAAACAATGTGGCCTGGCAGGGTTTAACCTTGTGGACAGTAGAATCTTCATCCCAGAGTTTGACGCAGCATACCCAAACTCTGGGGAATTGGGGCTGTCAACTTCTGTTGTGTTGATGGGCTTGATCTTGACCCTAGACACTCAGAGACATTCCTGGCTATACCCAGGTTGGCCTGCAATGGAGATTTTGACCATTGACTCTGAATCACTTAGTGGCTTCCTTTGGCTCCCTGCAGTCTGGCTTTGTCTACCTAAGGTCCAGAAGAGAGTGGTTGATGTTGCTTGTAGCAGCAAGTTGGAATCACATCATAAGAATCTCTAAAGAGAGATCATGCCCTGTCCTGGGCAAGGGGAGGGACAGGCTCTCTGTCCAAGTGCAGTCCCCACTTTTGTTCAGAGGTGGGGCGTCCATCTCTGTGCACTCTTGCCATGCTGTAGACCTGGAAAGAGGAGGTTTGAGGGTGGGCATGTGCTGAACAGAATTACAGGTCCTTGGTTTGGTTTATAGACACGTCTGGAGTTAGTGAGGCTATGCTTCCTTTTGAGGTTTTTGGATTTGGAGCGACTCTTCCTTGGATCTGGGGAGCATCCTGCTCCCTTTAAGCCAGCCTCTTGGGGCTGCTCTGCCCCTCCCCCACTTCACTTTGGTTCTAGACAGTAGATCCTGTGTCCATATGTGGCTGTTTGGTGTCTTTTTGATTCTTGTTAATTCATTTTTCCTACTGTGAGTGTGTCGTGTTCTCTTTCTCCTCAACTTTTTGACACAGCGAATTGAGGACTTTGGCCCAGGCCAGTTCTCCCAAACTTGTCCGCTAAGTAAACCATAATGTGCACCTTCCTTTACACTTTGCCCTCGCCCATCTTCCCTTATCCCAACATGGACACTCAGATTTCAGAGGCGAACCCTTTGGGAACAGGTCAGCTCCTGCCCAAAGTTATGGCTCCAGGGAGCCCTCCCCGTGGCTCTTGGCCACTGCTCCAGGTAGCACTCACTGCATTGGAGAAGCTGTGGCTGCTGGGTGGTATGCTGGTTTCTGCCAGGTGCCAGGTCTCCCTGGAGGCTTTTCTACTCTTGGTTCAGGCCTCCAGGTCTGGGCACAACCCTGACCATCAGTGGCAGCCTCAGTGGTTGGTGCCTGGGCCTGCAGCTCTGATCCGCTGCAGCCTGCTTTGGGACAGATGGTCAAGCCCCATGGTGTCAACTGCTGCTTCCTTCTCTGGAGTGGCTGGTTGGCCAAAGCTTCCGTCCACAGCTGGGAAGCCACAGCCTGCAGCACTGTTTCCGCTCTAGGATCTTGTAAGTTACTTTTTTAGGCTGTGGTTTGGTGAAAGGAACCAACACATTAACGATTTTTTCCCCCAAAAGCCACCTAATAATTCTTTCTGGCAGGTTTTTGCCTTCCAGTTAGCTGTCTGGTTTTGAAGCTGATGGGAAGAGGCAAGGGTGTGCCCTGGAGACTGGTAACTTGTCTTGCTCTGGTCTGTGTCCTGAGCATGTGCTATACTTGTTGGACCAGTCACACACATTTCCACCCCACCCTGGAGCAGCAGCCTTGGTACGTGGGTGTTAGGAGAGCCGTCCCTAGTGACCTGTGAAGGGGGACCCCTCTAACAACCTTGTGTCCCAGCCCCACCCTCTCCACATCCCCTCAAACTGCTAGTCCCTGAAGCCTTTAACCAAACGGGATTGGGTACAGAAAACCTTCTCCTGGCATCTTAGGGCAGCAGGATAAGGGCTGTCCAGTGTGTCCAGCTCTGCTGCTCTCCTGGCGCTGAGAAGGTGGGCCGAGCAGAGTTGATCAGATCCTACCTGCCCTGCCTAAGGCTAAAGACAGGAAGTGGGGGGGGGGTGGGGGCGGGCGAGGGTACGCTGGGATCTGCCGGGGCGGGCGGGGGTTGTTGAAGATCCAGGTGGGGAAGGGCCTCACTGGGGCACCCTGGCTGACCTGGGCGGCCGCGGCCTCGTGCCCTCCCTGCCCTGTGCAGTATTTATTGCTAAATTATTGTCCAGGAGGGGCGGCACAGGGCCAGGCCCCGGGTATTTATTGCTGTATATAGTGTATGTTTGTGATATATAAGGTTTTCTTTATTTTGTATATGATCAATAAACACCTTTTAAAGAGACTGGCAGGTGTTTCCTTGGGGCAACGCGCGGGCGGGGCGTAAGGGCGGGGCGGGTCTTGCGCGCATGCGCTGGTGCGTGGCCTGCCGGGAGGCGGAAGCGGAAGCGCGAGTCTCCTCAGGAGCGATGGCTGCCGGGGGTCTCAGCCGGTCCGAGCGCAAGGCAGCGGAGCGGGTCCGGAGGTTGCGAGAGGAGCAACAGAGAGAGCGCCTCCGCCAGGTACGCCGCCGCCCGCCCCGCGCCGCGTCCCCAGCCCGCGCCGCCCTCACCGCCCGCCCCGCGCCTGCAGGTGTCGCGCATCCTGAGGAAGGCGGCGACCGAGCGCAGCGCCGAGGAGGGCCGGCTCCTGGCCGAGAGCGAGGACCTGGTGACCGAGCTGCAGGGCCGGAGCAGGCGGCGCGAGGGCCTGAAGCGGCGGCAGGAGGAGGCAAGTCTCGGGCGCGGGCGGGCTGGGCGAGCACGCGGGCGGGCGGGCCGGGGCCGGCTCACGACCGGCCTTGGTGTCTTGGCAGGTGTGCGACGACCCGGAGGAGCTGCAGAGGAAAGTCCGGGAGCTGGCCAGCGCCGTCCGCAATGCCAAATACCTGGTCGTCTACACGGGCGCAGGGATCAGCACGGTAGGGACCCGAGGCGGGGACGACTGCGCCCTGGATCGGCTCCCAGGTCTTGGGAAACACGGACTGCTGGAGCTTGGGCAGGCGGGGGGCGCCCCCTTCTGGGTGTCTGACTCCGGCGCTGAGCACAGTATTCTGTTAAGCAATGGTACCGATTTGCAAAAGCTTACTGCAAAAGCATCTCCTGAGCGTCTTTACTTTTTTAGAGAAACTCGAAATGACTCCATTTGGACCTTCGTTAAGTGGATAGACGTTTTTAAATATTTGAAGTTTGCATTATACCCAGTTAGAAACAGGAAAGGAAGAGTGGTAAAAACAGGACTTGATGGTTTGGTGCTTGTCCGAAGGTTATGTGGGCAAAGCTAAGCCCCGAACTACCTTCTCATTCCCCATTCACTCTGAAAGTTGAAGTAAGGTAAGTAGAACACAAGGCAGTACGCATTAGAGTGCCCTAGATAAGGAAGGGAAATGCTACGGCTTTTGGTAAGTTTTATAGAGAAACTACCTGGGCAGCCGAATGTGACTAGCTTGGATAGTGTGGATAGCACGCGCTTTAATTGCTGGGTGCAAGCTGAGTGTGACCTGCATGTAGGCCCAGCAGAGGTGAATAAGCAAGGATTTCTGTCAAGAATCCATAGGTGGTGATAGTAGACCGTATAAGCAAATGACTAATGTGAAGCTGGCTGTGCTAGGCCCCTAGAATGGAAATCCAAATACACCCTCTGGTTTCAGCTGGGAAACCCATCTGATTGTTTTTCTGTGGGAGGTGGCATGGCATTGAGTCTGGGCCTTGAAGGGTGGATAAGATTTTACAGGCACTTGTGAAGTAAGACTCTCCATGCAGGGATGACTGAAGAGGCCCAATAGCGAGAATGTGTAAGGTATGTTAACCGCTTTAACTTACCAACACCTGGAACCCTGGCACATGTGAAAGCAGTGACATCACTTTTTAAAGATTTGTAAGCAGCTACTAAAACCGTATGCTGTACATTAATTTGCTCTGAGTGTTACTGTTTGAGGTTCCCATTTT
The DNA here is from genome assembly GCF_001704415.2 of Capra hircus. NCBI lineage: Eukaryota > Metazoa > Chordata > Mammalia > Artiodactyla > Bovidae > Capra > Capra hircus. Next base: position 50,351,035 of record NC_030826.1, read on the forward strand.
CCATGTGCATAAGAATTACTGGTCAGGGTGGGCATTTTTCTGAGCTTAAGCACCTGAGAAGAGACAAGGCTCCCCACAAGGGAGGTCACTCACAGCCTGGGGAAGCACAGGATGCCTTGATCCTGTCACACTCTGTTTTCTTCCCTCGGAGTAGCTCTGTTTCAGTGGATTGGGAGCTTGGGAAATTCAGTAACGTTTATCTTGTCTGAAGAGGTTGGCCTTTGTAAAGGTAGGCCAAGAACCATTTATAGCATCAGGATGTGAGAACTTGGAGGGTGGAGTGTTCCACTTATGGGTTCACTGTCTGCTAAACCTTGAGTACTGGCTAGACCCTGGGGACACATTGATGAGCCTGATCAGTCTTTCCCCTCAGTATGAGGACAGATCTGTCCACAGAGCCCAGGCTGGACTACTTGGTAAAGAGGCTCCCAGCATGGACAAGGCTCCTTGGAGCTTAGAAGGATGAGCTGGAACAGGTGTGGGGGTGGGGAGGTACAGCGGGCAGGGGTCCTTGCAGAGCAGAGAAGCCACTAGCCGTGCATTCCATCTGGGTGGATGTTAGACTAGGAAATGCTCAGCCTATGGAACGAATCGACCAGTTTGCGGGCCAGCCTGGGAAGTACTGAAGATAAATTCTTGGGAATTCTATCAGTGCCTCCAATGATCTTTTCACTGGGCTTATCTCCTTTGTGAACCTGCAGGCAGCCTCTATCCCAGATTACCGGGGCCCTAATGGAGTATGGACACTGCTTCAGAAGGGAAGAAGTGTTAGGTGAGTAACCTAGCACAGCATTCCTACCTGGTTGAACATGTACCTGTCCTTGCAACTCCCCTCACCTTTGCTTCCCTTCCACCTGGCAGTGCTGCTGACCTGAGTGAGGCTGAGCCAACCCTCACCCACATGAGCATCGCCCGCTTACATGAGCAGAAGCTGGTAAGAGCCCAGGGTGGCTAGTGTCCAGGCATCCTTTAGTAGTAGATAGCAAAGGCTGCAGATGCTCAAATCCTTTGTATAAAAAGGACGTAGTGTTTGTGTGTAATTTGGACATCCTCTCCTATACTATAAATCATCTATGAGTTATTTATAAAACCTAATATAATATCAGTGCTATTTAAACTGGTATAAATACTATGCAGATTCTTGCCAGTATGTAGCCAATTCAAGTTTTGCTTCTTGGAACTTTATAGATTTCTTTCCTCCGAATATTCCCGCCACCCCCCCCCCACCCCAGATATTTTTGATCTTTGGTTGGTTGAATCTGCGGATGTAGAACCCTCGGATATAGAGGGCTGATTGTACTCACTGGGTCCGTGACTAGGACCCGGAGGGCCACCTTGGTGCCCAGGTGACAGTTGCATACTACCTCTATCAGCCAGTGGTACCCCTGATGAGCACCCACTAAGCAGTTTAGATTCTGGTTTGAGCTGCCATCTATTTCTCCTGTGTTTCCACTCCAAGAGTAGAGGGCAGCCTATTTGCTGAATCATCATCACACAGAGAGTCCACCTAGGCCCTGAGCTTGCGAGGGTAGCCCCTTCCTCTCGGGTTTCTCTTGCATTTTCCCACAGACCTCAGGAACCACCTAGATAACAGGGCAAACTAGTAAGAAGTCTCTGGAGATCCTCCGCTAAGCACCTGTTGCCAAATGGGAGAGGGGTCCAACTTCTAGGGCTTCAAGGACCTAAAGCATCAGTCTGGGTCCCCAGCCCCTTTTCAGCCAATAGGAGGTGGTACAAACATTTGCCCTCCTGGGGGCTCCTAGTGCTTCTGAGTCGTTGGGGGTGGGCCTGGTGCCCTCCTCATCAGAGCCTCCTGGGTCCTGCTGCGACCAGCCTGCTGCTCTGGATTTGCCTTTGGTGCTTTGTGCAAGGTTGTAGCTTCTGCTGGGCTGGGGGCTCTGGGACTGGCAGGGTTTGGTATGCTTTGACACCTGAGTGCCGCCCCCCACTTCCTCCTGTTGACCGCCACTGTTGCCCCTCCAGGTGCAGCATGTGGTGTCTCAGAACTGCGACGGGCTCCACCTGCGAAGCGGGCTGCCCCGCTCAGCCATGTCGGAGCTCCACGGGAACATGTACATTGAAGTGAGCGATCCCTCAGGGACTCGGGCCTGGGCAGGCCAGCGGCTCCCACTCACGGGCCCTACCTTTCCTCAGGTCTGCACGGCCTGCACTCCCAATAGGGAGTATGTGCGGGTGTTTGATGTGACGGAGCGCACTGCCCTGCACCGGCACCAGACCGGCCGCACTTGCCACAAGTGTGGAGGCCAACTCAGGGACACCATCGTGCACTTTGGGGAGAGGGGGACGCTGGGGCAGCCTCTGAATTGGGAGGCAGCCACCCAGGCTGCCAGCAAAGCAGACACTATCCTGTGTTTAGGCTCCAGCTTAAAGGTATGCAGATAGCACCATGGATGGGAATGGGGTGAACCTGCCTGCATCTGGTCAGCTCAACCTTAGACCCCATCTTCCTGTAGCCTCCTTATCTGGGTTGTGTGTCGTCTGTCCGTCTGTCCATTCCCGCAGGTTCTAAAGAAGTATCCACACCTCTGGTGTATGACCAAGCCCCCCAGCCGGCGGCCCAAGCTCTACATTGTGAACTTGCAGGTAACTCAGGTGCTCAGAGCCGCCTCCTCAGACCTGGGCCTTAGAACAGCAGAGCCAGCCATCCCTAGGACATCTGTGTCCCACAGTCATCCACTGTGGAGGTCTGGCTGAGCAGGGCCCAAGGCCAGCAGGCTGTTGGGAAGGAGTGAGGTGCTATCCTCACTTACCTTCTCCTGTCCCCAGTGGACCCCGAAGGATGACTGGGCTGCCCTGAAGCTGCACGGCAAGTGTGATGACGTCATGCAGCTCCTCATGGATGAACTGGGCCTGGAGATCCCCCGTTACAGCAGGTGAGGGGTACAGGCGCGTCCCCCACTTCCCTGCCCCGTGTGGATGGGCCGTGTCTGTCGTCCTCTGTGAGCTGAGTGTAGAGAAAGCTCTGAGGTGTGGCAGCTGGCATCTAAGGCGTGACTGTGGCATGGTGGCCTCTGCAGGGCCCAGCCCCAGCATTGGCTGAGATGTCCTGGCTGGTGTGATTCCTGCGGGGAGAGGGAATCTGCCAGGGTATGCCTGGATGTCCCCCCTTCCCCTCAGGCAGCCTGGACGGGAAGGTGCCTTGAAGGGATGTGCTCTCAGCAACTCTGCTCTTCAGGATCTGGGTGCACTTGGCTTGGGGAACTGGAATACTTTGGGGAAGCTTAAACAAATTGTGGCTTGATACAGAATTTGTGATAATTTAGACGTGGTGTGTGTATTGAGTAAAAAGTTTACACTTTCTTTCTCTGTGAATTTCCAGGGTCTTATAGGGGAAATCAGTAACTTCTTTTAATCAAAGGGTTCAAGAATTAAGGATCCCTTCACCTTCTGGGCCTGGCAATTCTTGTATGTTATGTTTGTGGTGTTCTGTAATGTGGGCCTATTGTGTACTGTACTTTTTTTTTTTCACATTAACTTAGCTCATTTTCTTTATCAGTGCTTATCTGTATCTTAAGTTTATAATATGTGGTTCTACATCTCAGACACATGATCTCGTCACGGTGTAGTGTTTAGGCCACGCCTCCCTAGTCAGCTTTCCTCCTGTCAAGTCCTGCCGTCTGGGAAGGGGAAGAGGGTCTGGTCTGCCTGTCCCTGGCCTTATGAGTGAAAGGTGGGGCCCAGGGTTGGCTAGTGACTCATCCTTCCTGGGGTTAGTGCCTCCCCAACCCCTGTGTGCACAGCCCCCTCAATCACCAACGAGGAGTGAGTTCTGCAGAGGACAGGCTAGTCTGGGTCCTGGCCTTTGAGTTATTGGGGGAACTTACCTCTCTCACAGATGTTCTGGAGCTACCACTGAACACAGCCCAGCCATAGTTAAGACACGGGAGGGATGCAGGGTGACCTCAGTCAGCTTTCCCGTCCTGGGGCGGGTTGTGATTGCGAGGGGCTCCATGGCACACCTGACCCAGCTTTCCCTTTCCGTAGGTGGCAGGACCCCATCTTCTCCCTGGCGACTCCCCTGCGTGCTGGTGAAGAAGGCAGCCACAGTCGCAAGTCACTGTGCAGAAGCCGAGAGGAACCTGGGCCTGGGGACCGGGGTGCACCACTTAGCTCAGCCCCCATCCTGGGTGGCTGGTTTGGCAGAGGCTGCACCAAACGCACAAAAAGGAAGAAAGTAACGTAACCTGGTGCTTGACCAAGGACAATGATGGCACTTTGAAAATGGCCGGGACTCTTGTTCAGGGGCAGGTGGCACCATTAATGCCAGGACTGCCCCCTGTGAATTATCTGGGGGTGACATTTTCACCCTGACATGTTTAGCCATTTGTCCTCGTGGGAAGCCCCCTTGCACTGCTGTGGTTGCCCCCTGCATGGGCCTAATGATGGAGGAGGCCTTGCTCAAGCGGCCTCTTCCTAAAGAGGTGGCAGTCACACACCCTCTGTGAGAACAGAACTCCGGTTATTTCACACCTGGCCAGCTAAGAGGAAGCACAAGGCTGCCTTACCTCATTCACCAGGCCAGTCTCAGGGGCATCAACCCAATTTCTACTACTTCTTACTGAAAACGTTAAGTTTATAAAAGCCTTTTTCTGTATTGAGTATGCTGCAAAGGGGTGATTTTTGAGCCTTGGCTCTCAGCAGGCCTTTTTATTGTTATTAAACATCTCTGCACTGTCTTCCCCGTGTCAGCGACTACCTTCCTGAAGCGGTGGGTGGGAGCAGGCGCCTGCCGAGACTCTGAAGGGGCGGGTGCGCCCCACGTGGTCCTGCCCCGCCCCTCTGCCAGGTGGGCGCTAAGGGATGCTGGACACAGGTCATTGGCCGGGAGCGGAGGGGCGGAACCCGGCTCGAGTGGGGTTGCCCATTGGCCGCATGTGTGGTGAGAGGGCGGGGCTTCGCGCCGGGGGTGGGGCGACGTTCGCCATTGGCCGCGCGAGGCGGGTGAGGCCCGCGTGACGGCGCGTGCGTGCGCGGGCTGCGGCGGCTCGGAGTCGGGAGCCGGCTGCACAGTGTCTCGCCGCTGCCACCGGGCCATGATCCGGAACGGGCACGGGGAGGCGGGCAGCGCCAAGCGGCCGGGCCCGAGGGCTAGGCGCGCCGTGCGAGTGTGGTGCGACGGCTGGTGAGCGCGGCGGGGGACGCGGGGCGGGGGCGGGGGTGCGGCGGCGACCGCTGTGGCCGCTTTCGCCGGAATCGGGCCGCCGGCGAGCTCGGGGCGGCGGGCGAAAGGAGTCACAGGCTGCGGAAGAAGCCTTGGACTCGAGTTGCTGCGGGCAGCGCGGCTGAGGGTCGCTGGAGGCTTTCTGCGGATCCCTATATGAGCGCCTTTCCTGGGTGCTCCTTTGCCCACGTTTGCCTTTAAGCGGGAGACCCAGCCAGGCGGTCCCACCTGCCTGATTTATGCACAACAGTGGCCAGAGTTGCGGGTCTAACCTTGGTGACTTTAATCATTTCAGTGCCTTAGGAACTATTCCTCCGAGGGAGCCGTGCACCCAAAATGTCTTCCCAGAGTTCTCCCTGTCCAGTCCCCAGCTTGCCCAGGACAAAACCTGGAAGATTCTCCTGGGTGTTTGGGCAAGTGTCAGTGCAGGCATTGGCCAAGACCCTAGTGAAGCCCTCAGGCTCCTGGATCCATCTGAGGAGAGTTACAGTGCCAAACTGTTCTCTCTTTGGCAAGCCAGACAATTGGAGTGGTGGTGTTAAGATAGGTTTGAGGCTGCCAGGGGACAAGATGAAAGTGAACATCTAGTGATAACTTGCCACCTTGAATACTTCTCAGACCTTTATTTGATGAAAGCAGAGAAAGCAAGCCCAGGGCTTCAGCAGCCAGCTTGTGGGGCTGCCATACTTCTGTGCCTTCACCTGAGTCACCTTGGGGAGGGGGTGTGGCTTCCTGTCTGTGGACTCTGACCTTGGCCCTGGCCAGGCCTCGCCCCACCCCCAGCAGGCCACAGTGACTGGGGTACGGCCTGGACCCAGGACCACCCTGAATTCTGTGCTATGCACCCCTCCTTCTGCCCAGCCTGTCTGATGGGCACAAGGGCCAGCCAGGCTCCTGAATTTAGACTCTCCTCTTCCCTTAGCCCAGGACCAGAGTACTGTGCCCCACAGGCTCGTCTGCTGGGGCCTGGTGTGCCGTGGTGGTGTTAGCAAGTGGTGTTGAGTAGAATGGTTCTGTATACCTGGTGGCCTTGGTCACCTGGAGAAGCAGGGACAGCTTCACCTACTCAGAAGGCAATACAAGGCTGGGAGGAAGCAGAGCGAGCATGAGGGTCCACCCCTGAGCCCACAGAGAGGTGGGGGTCTCCCCACCCCCCATGACAACTCAAGTGGAGCTGTGGTGCTATGTGTGGCCTTCAGCTAAGCGTTCTCTCTTAACCAGACCTGAATTTGAGGATGAATGCTCTAGAACCCCAGGTGACAGGGAAGTGGTTGTTGGTTCCAGGGAGCAAAGCCTCACTGAGTTTCCAGAGGCCATGAGGAGCAGGCAGAACTTTTAAAGCCAGCAATCGCCCTTGATCATTGATTAGACTTCGTTATGTGTTGGCTCCAGGGACTGCATGGTTGTCTCAGGGTAGTACAGAGTCCACTGTACCCTTGAATTATCACGTTTATATTACACCCTAAAGGGACTGCCCATGGGAGCCAAGGGCAGAGCGCTGTTCCAGGTGTGGGGAGCAGGGACCGTTCTGTGTCCTCACCAGCCCTCAGGGTCCCCAGACCTGTCCCTGTGCACAGCCACACTTGCTCAGTCTGACCCTGGGCCCAGGGACTGGTGATAAGAACTGAGCACCCCTCTCTCTGAAAGCCCAACTGGGACCCTGGGGGCATTTCCCATGGTGGCTTCTTGGCGGGCTTCCTGATGACATTGCAGAGGAACAAGGCTGCACCCCCAACACGGGGACGACAGCCCTGTGCTCTCCACAGCTACGACATGGTACATTATGGCCACTCCAACCAGCTGCGCCAGGCCCGGGCCATGGGAGACCACCTCATTGTGGGTGTGCACACTGATGGTAAGCCAGGCTGCTGTGCCCACTGCCCCTCCCCGCCCTCCCCCCCCCACCCCCCCCCCCCGTTGCCTGTGACAGACCCCACAGGTCCTGGTGGAGGGTAGGGCCAGGCCTAGGCCATCCTCCCCATTAGCACAGCTCTGCAAGCTCACCCTAACCCCAGCCCAGGCCAGGCTGCCCACAGCTTTCCCGTCTTGTATCCTGTCATGAGCTTGCGTGTAAGGGGTGTCCAGTGGATCCATCTGGGTATGCCACCCACTTTCTGATTCCCAAGGCCTTTGAGTACAGAGTACCCAGCCACCAAAGGCAACCTGGGCTATACCTGGAACTCTAATGGACTGAGGCGGGGGGTGCCGTGCAGTTCCCAGCAGGTACATCCCCAGCACCTGCACCAGAGGACAGCAGGGCTCCTTGGAACTTCATGGGCTGAGGGCCCGGTCAGAGACAGCCTCCCTCCACAAGCCTTTGTGTGGCTGCAGACCCTGCTCAGTGCTGGGAGGGGCCGGCAAGCCTGTGGAGTCATCCACCTTGTCCTTTGCCCTCTTCTCTCTCCCTAGAGGAGATCGCCAAGCACAAGGGCCCCCCGGTGTTCACTCAGGAGGAGAGGTACAAGATGGTGCAGGCCATCAAGTGGGTGGACGAGGTGGTGCCGGCAGCCCCCTACGTCACCACACTGGAGACTCTGGACAAGTACAACTGTGACTTCTGCGTCCACGGCAGTGAGTGGACGGGACTTGATCCCAGGGACTGGGGACTCAAGCAGCTCAGGACCTGACCATCAGAGGGGTGTCTGGAGGTGCTGGCTGCCTCACACTTGGGGGAGCATGGAGCCCTTTGAGGGTCTGAGGAAGCTTTGGGTCCTTCTCCAGAAAGGGGTGTACGCACACCAGGGCAGGCCTGGAGTGAAGGTATGGGCTTGGAGGTCTTCATGGCTTTGGGTTAAATTCTGTGTTCTCGCGTGCATGTCACCCCTTAGATGACATCACGCTGACCGTAGATGGCCGGGACACCTACGAGGAAGTGAAGCAGGCCGGAAGGTACAGGTAAGCTCTAGCTGCCAGTTGGCCCATCTTTAGAGGAGTGGGTTTCCCGGGGCCCCTCGAGCGCCTTCTGCTCGTGAGGGCAGTGTCCGGGCTGCAGCCTGTGCTTCCTGTGACTTGTGAGGGTGTGGTGCGATGACTGGGGGGCGCCATGCACCTGGGTCACCCAGTACAGGAGCCACTTGGCCCCAGGTGGCTGCAGAGCAGTGGAGACATGGGGTTCAACTGGGGAGCTGGCTTTTATGAGTAACTCTTGAAAAGGCCACATGGCCGGCAGCTCGAATTGGGCAGTAAGGCCTGAGATTCCCTTGGCAGAGTGTGTGGTGAGGTAGGACCCGCATCAGCAGGCCAAACAGGATCAGAGCCACCCCCTCAGATGGTCTGCAAACTTGAGCCTTGATAATCCTGTTCTGTCCAGTCATGTCGTTTGGTTGATAAAATGACCATGGTCCCTCCACTCTCTGGGTCTTGGTTTTCTGTTCTGGCCAAGAATAGCAAGGAAGTGCATGGTCTATGCACAGCAAGGCCGCCAGGGATGGACCATGGTAGATTCAGCCACAAACAGAGTTGCCCTTACTCTTGGGTGGGGCAACTTGTACGTGTGTCCCAGGATGAGAGCCCCAACCCCACCTCTGCCCCCAGAGAATGCAAGCGCACCCAGGGGGTGTCCACCACAGACCTCGTTGGCCGCATGCTGCTGGTGACCAAGGCGCATCACAGCAGCCAGGTGAGAGTGGGACTGGGAGGGAGGGATCGCCTACCCTACGCTTGCCCCTCAGAGGGCACTGGAACAGCAAGCTTTGGGGTCCTGGGGTTGGCTGCGTCTGGAGGGCCAGGCCTTTCACCCCTGTACCCTTCTGTGCAGGAGATGTCCTCCGAGTACCGGGAGTATGCAGACAGTTTTGGCAAGGTAAGTGTCTCCTGTACTGTCTGGGCCACTGCCTGACCCCCAGGCCACCCCCTGGGGAAAGGGGGTCTCGCTCTCTGCCCTGCTCCCTGCTTTCTGGGTACTGACCGCCAATCTTGCTGGCTGGCCGGTCCCAGTGGCCACCGTGTGAATGAGGGTTCTCTAACCAGGTGGCCTGGTCCTCTCTCCTTCTGTAGCCCCCTCACCCGACACCCGCCGGGGAGACACTTTGCTCAGAAGGCTCCTCCCAGGTGACCAGACGGTGGCCTCAGGGTGCCAGGTCCCCACGAGGGCTGTGTCCACTGGCCTCTTCCTGGCGGGCCAGTTGCCGAGCCAAGGTGCTATTGGCTGCAGTGCCTGCTGTGGCCGCAGGGCAGGACCCCAGTCCTGCCAGCCACAGGTGCCCCGCTCACCAGGGTCTCAGTGCGGACCAGGCAATGCCAGCTGGCCCTCAGCATCCCTGCCTGAAATGCCTGCCTGGGAGCAACAGCAGAGCGAACAAGCGAGTGGCCGGCAGTGGCTAGGGGTTTGGAGTCCTGGCTGTCGCCCCTGTACCTGCTCCCTCCACCCCACACCTGTGCTTCCCAGAGCAGATGGACAGGCGGGTGTGGGCAGGCCCAAGGGTGGTCACAGGCAAAGGACATGCTTGCAAGGCTTCCGTCACTGACCAGTCTGTTCTCGGCTTGCAGTGCCCCGGGGGGCGGAACCCCTGGACGGGAGTGTCCCAGTTTCTTCAGACATCCCAGAAGATCATCCAGTTTGCTTCGGGAAAGGAACCTCAGCCTGGAGAGACAGTCATCTATGTGGCTGGCGCCTTTGACCTGTTCCGTATCCTCTGGGATTGGGTGGGGTTTGTCCCTGCCCCCAGGTCTTCTGTCTGCTCCTCCCAGTGGGCCCCAGGGCCCCAAGGGGCCTCCCTGACTCTCGAGGACCCTGAGCTGGGGTGGGGTGCAGGGACACAGCCATTGGCAGGGAGAAGCGTGAGCAGGCGGGTGGGAGGGGACCTCACTGAGCTGCTCCTGTGGATGGCTGCTCTGTATTGATTGCTCGCTCCTTAACCTGGGCGCAGACATTGGGCATGTGGATTTCCTGGAGAAGGTGTATGGCCTGGCCGAGAGGCCCTACGTCATCGCTGGCTTGCATTTTGACCAGGTCTCACCCCAGGGCATCTGATAGTGTGGGGACTCTGGAAGGGCTCCCAGGGATGGGGTTGGGCACAAGTGAGGAAGAGGTGGTGAGCTTGGGCCTCTGCCCAGGGAGAAACCCAGGGAGAGCCTCCCATCAGGGCCTCCCCATACTGGCAGACGTCCCCGAGGGATTATTGGGAGGGAGCACAGCCTCACACACACAAACACACCGGCCCCGAGGTTGCCAGCTGACTCAACCTTGCTCTGGCTCTAGGAGGTCAACCACTACAAGGGGAAGAACTACCCCATCATGAACCTGCATGAGCGGACCCTGAGTGTGCTGGCCTGCCGGGTGAGAGCCGGTGGGCGGACCAGCAGCCTGTCCTTCCCAGGCTGGAGCTGCTCCTCCCCATCACCCCACCCCCCACCCGCCCTGGAACCCTCCCAGGGGTATGAGTCTGGGGCTCCACCAGGCCCCCTCTCAGCCCCTACTCTGCTGCCTGGCAAGTCCTAGTTGACCAGCTGTGCTTCTTGTCCACCCAGTACGTATCTGAAGTGGTGATTGGGGCCCCGTACTCGGTCACAGCAGAGCTCCTGGACCACTTCAAGGTGAGGGTAGGGGTCCTGGTGGGCGGTTTCCAGGGAGGACCTGGGCCGAGTGGGGCCAGGCCAGTGCTCTGAGCCGTGCCCCCCTGGGGAGGGCCCTCGGGGAGCAGGGGACCATGTAGGGTGATGCTGGGAGGGTTCCCTGACCCCTGCCTCCTCCCCAGGTGGACCTGGTGTGTCACGGGAAGACGGAAGTCGTGCCTGACAAGGATGGCTCTGACCCATACGAGGTGGGTCCTAGAGGGCCCGCAGTGGACACGAGGTGGCCACTGTCTGGTGCTTCCCAGCCACTTGATGCCCCTGTGCCTCACCATGCTTGTCTGGGAAATGGGCGAGGTGACAGCTGCCTTGCTGGTGGCCTCATGGTTTAAGGAGGCGGGAACTGAGCGCGAGTGATCACGCCTACCATGGTGGGGGTGGCGGGGAAAGGCCGTTGGAGCCAGGGCGGCAGTGCAGGCTCCCCAAGGTTCAGGGGAGGGCTCTCACCTCCTTCCCCTCTTTCTGGCCTCTAGGAGCCCAAAAGGAGGGGCATTTTCTGCCAGGTTGACAGTGGGAACGACCTCACCACAGACCTCATCGTCCAGCGCATAATCAAGAACAGGTGAGTCCTGGCTGGGGTGCTGGGGGCACAGGGTGGCACTGAGGCCCTGGCTCTGGGTGCACACCTCACCCCATCTGGCCCCCAGGCTGGAATATGAGGCCCGGAACCAGAAGAAGGAAGCCAAGGAGCTGGCCTTTCAGGAGGCCATGAGGCGGCAGGAAGCACAGCCCGAAAGGGAGAGTGACTGTGACTTCTGACGAGAGGTGGGAGGATGCCAGGGGCCCTCTGAGGGGCTGGCCCTCTCCCAACCCTGCCTTGAGAGCTTGGCTCAGTTTTTAACAAAGCTGCAGTGCCCTCTTTTCCAACCACCCAGCTGTGGAAGGGCTGGTGTGGAGGACATGGCCTGTCACCCTGCTTGCAAGGTACCTGTCTTGCAGCAGGCCATCCTGCCCTTCCTGCCGAGTTGCACAGAGAGGTCTTCCAGCACAGTGGAGCAGCCCAGCCAGCAAGATGGGCAGGGGACACCTTCAACCAGAGGGGTGCCACCCTGCGTGCCATGGAAAACCCAGCTTCCATCCGCCTGGCCCTGCTGCTGCTCACCCTCTGCCCCCCGGGAAGCTCCTGTACGCCCTCCACTGCCCAGCTCGAGGTGGCCTTCCCACTTGCCTTGCCTCAGTTCAAACAAGCTTCAGGGAGCAGTGACCCAGGGGGCTGCCCCCTTTCCTCCTCGGGGTGCAGACCAGGCCACCTCCCACATGCGTGGCCTCTGCCCCGGGGCCCGGTGCCCAGACGCTGCACCTGGTTTCCTGGACCAGCCTCCCCAGAGACTGTTCTTGGTTTTGTACCTGACTGGTGGGGTGTGCAACCAAATAAACCTGCTGGGAGGGGCTCTGCATCAGGCTGTCCATCCTGCAGGGCAGGACCAGAAAACCTTGGCCCTGCCCCCTGGCACCCGACAAGGAGGTGGGTGGCCGCAGCAAGAAACGCCCAAGATCCAGGCTCCGCAGCCGCTTCCCACAATGGCCGGAAACAAAAGAGGGAGAGAGGCAAGGGCCAACAGTGTCTTTGGCCTCAGGGTCTGTCATGAGGAAAATGAGAGTCTGACACCCTGCAGTCCCCATAGAGCTCTCTGATCCAAGAAGGAATTGGGGGCTGCTCCCTGGCCAAGTCCACAGAATCTCAGGGTCTTCTGCACCCAAGTCAGAGCCCACTTGGAGGGGTATAGCGGCTGCAGGGTGCTGACCCCAGTCACCTCTTTTTGGAAAAGGAGGGGCACAGTGGCTGTGGTTTATGGCTCTGGTGTTCAAGAGTGAGGACTGGGATGTTCTTTCAGTCCTCTTCCAGTTTTCTCCAGAATGGCCTGTGCCCTGCAGCTGCTAGGCCAGATGGGGCCAGAGCACCCTGTGGCCTGGCCCCGTGGGAGTCCTAGGCCAGCCTTCACTCCTGGAAGGTGGGCCTGTCCTTTCTGTTGGCTCTTAAGATCGAGTCTAGAACCTGTGCGGGCAGCTGCAGTAAGGGGGCTGGGGGGACTGTCAGTGCACATAGCCTCTCGGGGCAGCCCCTGCCCCACTTCCTTTCCTCCCTTTCCCAGTGGGGGCAGCACACTAAGCTGAGAGGCACAGGGCCCTCCCCGCACCCCTGCCCCAACTTCAGGAACCCAGTGGTATTAGCCTTCTCCAGTTCCCCGGCGGAAGCGATCAGCCAGTTCCTGTAGATGGGCGAGGGCCGAGGGGGGATACAGGCACAGCCAGTGGATTCCTCTTGAGATCAGAGTCAGCCCTAGGCCTGTTCAGAACCCCCTGCTGGGTGGCACTCCAAGGTGAGGACTGGGGGACAACCTGCAGCAGCAACAAGGCAGCCCCCCCAAGCTGGACCGTGGTTAGAGAAGACTTGGAGCCTGGGTGTCCAGGAGGTGGGTGCCTCCGGAGGCTTGCCCATCCAGATACAACAGGATTGTGGGTCCCACCCACAGCCTCAGCAGAGGGCTGGCTGGTGGGTCCAGCTCCCTTGGGTCCCTTGAGGCCCAGCTGATGGCAGGGCCATGGGGTGGGGGACATCATTGAGACAAGCTCCAGGTCTCTGGGGCCAGAGCTCAGGCTAAGGGACTCAGGTCAGCCTCATTGAGGGCCAGGGTGTAAATCAACCTACTGAGATCCCAACAACTGAATTAGGGAATTAGCCTGACTGGGGCAGGGGTGCTGGGCTGGCACAAGGCAGTTGTATTCAGGAGCCATGGTCCTGCCCAGCCCCTCCCTTCTCCAGGTATGGCAGCACCCATGGCTTTGGATACCGCTTTCCTGCGGGTCTAGATTGGGATGAACAAAGAGCTCCCAGGCCTGGGAGGAGCCAGCTGCCTGACTCAGGACTCAGCTGGGGTGTGCCCAGCTCTCAGCTCTGTCGTCCCCCCGCTGCTACAGCCCCTCCCAGCCCCGGAGCCACACATCTAGCTGCCTTCTCCCTCTTGCTGGGCCCAGCCTATCATTCATTCATTTGGCACAAGTATTGTCCCATGCCGTGTACTTTGAGGTGTTTTGGGGGTGCTCCAAGAAAGTCACTCCAAGAGCTGCCCCTCTAGTAAGGGAGGCCTCAAGAAATGTAGCATTTCAGGCAGGAGGGTGTCCTGGTGTGGGGTGTTTAGGGGAGGCTTCTTACAAGGTAGGACTTTTGAGCTGGCATGGTAGACTTGATGGCTAGTAGGGGACCCAGGCAGCACCTCCTAGGAGGATCCAGGAGCTGCCTGAACAAAGCAGGGAGGAGGCAGGGCATGGAGCGGAGCCTTGCAGAGCCAGATGCGGGGCTCCAGAAGATGTCTGGGTTTGATATGGCCCGAGGCCCACAGAAAGTTTCCAGCAGCATTTTACCAGCAGTGGTTCTTGGGAGCTCCTGTACAGGTGTCTCCGTGCAACCTGGTAACCTGGCTGCTGTCTGCAGGTCTAGGTGAGCAGAGTATGGGTGTGGAGACTGAGAAGACGCCCACTCCACCCACTGTGCCCACCTTCCAGAGGCTGCAAGTCATTTATTCATTAAGCCATTTACTATGGGGATGGATGGGCGGTGCTGGCTGCCATCTAGCGCCAGGGCGGGGGCGGGCCCATGGGTGCCCGGGGCATTCTGGCCGGGTCCAGGTGCCGGGGTCGGGGCTCACTTGCTGCGACAGTCCGAGGCGCTGAGCGACAGGAAGACGTCAGCCTTGCACTGGAAAGTGGCGCGGCGATCGGGGAGCGGCTCGCAGCTCTGCAGGTTGGGGGTGACCTCCTCGACGCACACGGCCTGGGGACGAGATGGGATGGATAAGGGGGCGCCCGCACCCTCCAGCGCTCTGCACCCAGCAGCGCCCATTACTCACGAGATTCCGCAGGTTGGGGTGCATCTCCCTGAAAGTGCCGGCTTCTCCCAGGGATCGCGTGCCCCCGCGGGGCTCAGAGCGCCGTGCGTACGGCGACCTGTGGAAGCCGGACAGCAGCCCCGCGGCGCGGCCCACGGAGTAGTATCCCGGCCCCGCCGTCGGCTTGTACCACGCGAGGCCGGGGGACGCCAGCAGTAAGCACAGCGCCAGAGCGGCGGCCACCAGCATCGCGGGCCCGGCCATGGGGGACTCGGTGGAGGCGGGTTGAGGAACAGCAGCACCCGCGCCTTATATCTGCGGCGGGGCGGGGCACGAGGGCGGGCGCCGGGATGCACGGGCCTCCGGATCCTGGAGGGGGAAGCCCGAGCGGGGTTCAGAGCCTCTTGGGCACAGGGGCACGCTAGAGAAAGATGCTCCAGGGCTTGAGGGGGATGCGACGCCCCCTTCCTCCCCACCCATGCCCACCTCCCCTTTTCTGGCCCACTCAACTCTTGCTGGGAGGCAGCCCTCGGGCCTTTCCCACAGACCTTAGTCCCGACTCGGAGGGAGGAGGGGCGGCGGTGTTGCAGAGCCCTCAACGAGTCCGATGGCGCCCCAGCTCCGAGTCACCCCCCCGGGGACTGTACCCCGTTTCCCGGAGACAAGGAGCAGTTGTCTCCCTGTATCCCGGGGACAAGGAGCAGTTCCCACCCTACAGGGAGTTGACCAGAGGACCCGGCTTCTGAGGAGGCACTGAAATCTAAGAGGGCCGGGGGTGGGGAGGGCAGAGGTAGGTTTCACACCTATGAGAGAAGATTTACACCACTGATCTCGTCCTCAAACAGAGCTGGCAGGATGGCTCACAGGACAGATGAGGAGGGGAGGCCAGGGGAAAGCTGTTGCAGAGGTGGGTGTTGTGACCCTGTGCCACTGTGGCAGAGGAAGAGCTGAGATGATTATGGGAGGAATTGGCAGAGCCCTTGAGCTTCCTGGGAGGGAGCCAATGGCTGGGCTCTGGGTGTGTGCTGGGCCTGGCAGGCAGCTCTGTGTCCTGCTTGAGGGGACCACGCAGGCCCTGGGAGGACCAGGCTGGAACCCAGTAAGGAATGGAGAGGAGCCCACCTGGCAGCGAAGTGGGAGTGGCCTGCCTGGAGAACTGTATGACCTGTGGCAAGCTCTAGACTTCTGGGGTGAGGGCACCTGTCCCGGTGTGCCAGGGCTAAAAGCCTGGAGGCTCGGTTCACAACCTGGCACCCTAGGCATGTGGGTACTTCCTGTCACAAGAGAGAATTCCCCAGGGAAGGCACAACTCCAGGGAGGGAAGGTGAGCAGGGGCAGGCCAGATGGAGGCCAGGCCACCCTGTGGGATCCTCTGCAGCTGCCACTGCCCACCTCCCAGTGAGGACTGGTCTTCCTACTGGTCTGTGAAGTCAGTGACCACGGATCCAGACACACTGTAGATAGGCATTTTGAATTCAGAGTTACTTCTTAGAGCCCAAGAGCTAAATGGGATCACCCAGGAGGCTGAGTCCAACAGCCCCAGACGGAGGGCACACAGCAGGTGACATGAGGCCTACTCAGCTGCCCCTCCTCCTGCTCACACTTTCCAAACACCCTGGCCACGTGCCTTCCCAGAACAGACACCAGGACAAGGGCCCTGGCAGCTGGGTTCCTGGGCAAGGAGCATATGACCTCCAGATTCCGTGAGGGTTCCTTCTCTCTGGGCACAATGGTCCAGACCATGTACCGCCCTGCCTTCTCCCCTGGGGACTGATGCTCAGAAACCAGCTACCCACTGGGCAGAAGGCGTTACAGGGACACAGGGCAGTGACCCCTGGTGCAGGGGGAGGTCATCGAGAATAGACTGGAAGGAGCCCATGCTCACAGGACATGCAGCCTACAGTGGTTGCCATCCAGAAGCTGCTCAAAATCCTAGGGCTGGGTTCCTTGCCCCCACCCTAGAGGGGGGCTGAGGTGGAGCAGAGGTCCCCGAAGGATGTCCCAATGGCTGACTTCCCTAGATGGGGAGACCCTCAGACACCTGGGGACACATGTCCTGATGTCAAGGACATTGGCCCTGACAAGGAGCTGGAAGAAAGGGACTGAGGCCACGGATCACAGCTGCCTTAGCTGCCAAAGCCCTCTTAGCACAGCCAGCACCTACTTGGGGACAGCTTTCCAGAGGGAGGAAGCATGGCAGTGCCTGCCAGCTGTGTCCAGCCAGGGTCCCAGCGACCACCCTGAAGAGGGGGCCCCGGCCTCTCTACCCCACCAGGCTCTTCCAGCCCAAGCCCACTCCTCCCACCCTGGCTCCTCTGGCTGATCCCTGGCTCGTTCTTCAGGGGTGTGACTCAGGGCCTCTCAGCATCACACTGGGATGTTTATTCATGAGTTTTCATACTGGCGCACACCGAGGCTGCCTCAGCACCAAGAAAACAAGCAACTGCAGCCTCCGGCCAGGCTTAGGTGGTTTAATGAGTTTTATTTATTTGATAAAATGTCAATGTTGTGATGGGAGAAAACAAACGCAGCTCCAGTCCTCATTTCAACCCTGTCAGAGGCCAGAGGAGACTGTCCCCATGGAGGAGACAGCCACCCAGAGCCATTGCGGGGGTGAGGCCATCTCAGGGTGAGGGCAGGGGCATCGGGCAGTGCGGACGGCCTCACTCCTTGAACTTCCACTCCTGGCGGCACATGGGGCAGTGCTGCTGCACCTGCTGCGCGTTCAGCCACTTGAGGATGCAGTGCATGTGGAAGCAGTGTGAGCACTGGCCCCACACCAGCGGGCAGTCGTCACCCGGCACCTTGCCTGCGGGAGGGACGAGAGGACCTGTGAGTCGCCCAGAGCACAGGACAAGTCCGATGGGGGAAGCATGCCCAGGGTGGCCTCAGGGCTCAGAGAGGACAGGAATCTGGAAGAAAACCACAGACTCGGCCAAGCAGCCGCCTCTACATGAATCTCTGCAAAGACCACCCGGGCTGCTCCCGCCTCCATGCAGAAGCTCAGCAGCAGGAAGAGCTCTGGCCGGGCCTGAACCCCCACCCACTGGCCTCCCAGGGCCTGGGCCCATCTGTAGACACACCGCAGCTCTGCCATTTGGCACCCGTGATGCCAAGAAGGTTACATCAGTGTGTCAGGGCGCCTGCACAGGTGACCCGCCTCTGAGTGGCAAGCCATTCCTCTTCAAGGTGAGGTGAGCCAGGGCCTTAGAAACTAGATGTCGCCATCCCCAGGCAGTAGGGACCCAGTTCAGTACCAGGGAGCAGGTCGGGGACACAGGGGCTTATGGCCCAGCCCATCGGCCGCTGGGAGTGAAGTGGCACTGCCTCCCGTTTCCTCCCCATTTCTATCCTACTTGCGGCCCAGAGAACCTGGTGCTGGCCCTCCAGCCCACCTGCACGTGCTACCACTGTGAAGAGGGCCTGGCATCAAGAGAAACAAGTCTGATTTTTAAGAATCTAGAAAACCCCATCACGCAGCTGGTGCTGGCAGAGCACAATGTCCTCCCCCAGCAGGTAGGTCCCCATGAGCAGCGGGAGCTGCAGCTTGCTGCCGCCACCCTCTAGGGGGGCCATTCCCCCAAAGCATTGCCATGGGGCCCCTCATGCCTATCAACCGTAAGCCAAATCCAGAAGTCACTAGGGCACACAGTGCACCAGCCAGATAAGCTGGGGTAAACAGGAGACATCTTGTCCACGAAGTAGTTCCTAAGTGCTGGCCTGGTCACCTGTGGTCCTGGTCTTCTCTCTTGACACCAGACACAGGGACAGGTGACTGTACAATGTGTTAAAAGACAACACCACGGCGAAGCCACAGTGCTCTCAAGACCTAATGGAGCACCTGCTCTGAGCTGCACAGGGAGCTGGAAAACTGACCCAAGCATTTGTCCAAACCTCACAGTGCTCCAGTCTCTATCACCCCACCGACATCCCAGGGAGAGACAGGAGGCCACGTGACTCACAAGGGCAGCCGCCACTGCCTGAAGGGAGCATGCCGACCAGGAGGCTGGTGTGGGTGCCAGGTCTTAAATATCCCTCAAGGGCTGCTGAAAACCTGCACCTCCTTCCCAGTTCGGGAGCAGCCCTTGCCCCACAGTGGTACATTCACCCTATGGAGTCAGACAGATGGGCACTGCCATCTTACTCTCTTGTTTGGGGCAGTGTTTCTCAACTTTTTTTTTTTTTAACTTTTTATTTTGTATTGGGGTATAGCCGATTAACAACACTGTGATAATTTCAGGTGAACAGTGACAGGACTCAGTTATACATATACATGGATCCTTTCTCCCCACCAAACCCCCAATCTTTTAAAAGTAATCCTCTCTAAAACAAAATATCACTCCTTTTCTGAATCTTTTATGACAAAACAACCAAAAAACAATTTACTTGGCAAATACAAAACTATCTAGCTCACTCTGCTTCCCACGGCAGGGTCGGGGGGGCGAGGTGGACGGCCCTGTGCCAGGAGCCCACAGGGTGTGACACCTGATTTCTCTTGGTTCCCACCCCCACCCCACCCCCACCCAGGGTCTTTCCCACCTCAGCAGAACGACACTTGGAATCACCCCTAACACATTAGAGCCCTTGCAAACAGAGGATGCAAGAGGATGCGCAGGGGACAACTAGCCTGCTGGCAGGGGTACCCTAGCCATCACGTCCATTAGTGGGGAATCTGACACCACCTTCCATGCTGACAGTGACTCATGCTAAGCATCGGGGGGGATCCTCTCCATAAGACTTTCACTCACAAAGCCCTGAGACAAGCAGCAAGTTTATCACAGTCTGAGTCACTCTGGATTTTTCGTAGGAATTCCATCTCAGCAGGGAAGTCCAACATCACTTGATCTGTATAGAAGGGGCCCTGGGCTGACCAAACACTTTGATCATTACCGCTGGCTCACAACTAGCAAGTCCAAAGTTCAGCCTCAACCCCCCTCTTCCCAGCACCCGGCACACCTCAGGCAGCCCCACACACTGGGTTCCACAAGCTGCATGCAACCCCTGGTGCCATCTTTGACACTTGGCTCACTCACCCACACTGGGTCAAGGGCATGACCACATAAATGCTACCCTAGGACTTTTCTTTTCAGAAGCCACATCTGCTGCTGAGAAAGTTGCAAGTACCTACCCATAACCTGTGTTGTACCTTTGAGAAAGGGTGGTTTTAGGATTTCCCTGGTGGTATAGTGGATAGGAATCCACCTGCCAATGCAGGAGATACGGGTTCAACCCCTGGGCCTGGAAGATTTCAAATGCTGTGGAGCAACTAAACCCGAGCAATGCAACTACTGAAGCCTGTGCACCTCGAGCCTGTGCTCCGCAACAAGAGAAGCCACGGCAACCAGGGTAGTGCTGCCTCAACTAGAAAAAGCCTGCATGTAGTAACAAGACCCAACTGAACCAAAAAAAAAAGGGCGGTTTTAAACGGATTAAACCAAGCCAGACCTTGTGCTTCTATTCTCTCTCCCTTTACATAAAACCTCATCAAGTAGAACCAATCACTGATTTCCTAAGATTATATCCCATCCTGATTAAATCAGGATGGATTAGCCCATGGGTGATGAGATTTCCTCTTCCAGATGTAAAGATTTAAGACTAGGATAAAATTATATTTGCACTAAAATCAATTATTTGAATTTCACTGCAAGAAGCAAAGATCTAGTACTATTTTGATGTTCACAGCCCCACAGGACAGGCCTGGTCCCCAAATCTCACTTCTCTCTTGGGAACACCTTCGTCCCCTAGGCAAAGCCTTAAGACCCTTCCTACTGCTTCTGGTTCACTTGTGTCTGACTAAAAACTAAATTCACTGGTGCGAAAATCTCCTTTTGACCCAAATACTTTCACTTCACAGAACACACTGGGGACAAAGGAACAATGCAAAAGACACCGCAAAGATGAAATCTGATAAAACCTGAGGTCAGGCATTTTGCAAGACAACATGTTCTGAAAGAAATCAGATGTCTACGGGGAATTCCCTGGTGGTCCAGTGGTTAAGAATCTGCCCTCCAATGCAGGGGATGTGGGTTTGATCCCTGGTCTAGGAACTAAAATCCCACATGATACAAGACAACTGAGCCCATGCAACACAACTGGAGAGAAGCCTGCTCAATGCAATGAAGGTCCCTAAGCAGCCAAAAATAAATAAAGAAAAATAAAAACAAATAATTTGATGTCTAAAACGCGATAGAGAAGTTGAAGCAAAACTATTCTAGATTAAGTAGTGAAGGGAAAAAGTGATCACACCTTGGGTCTTGGCTCACACCACCCAACAATAAAAAGACATTTGAGGACAACTAAAGAAACCTGAACAAGGACTAGGAATGACCGGCAACAGTAAGGCAGTATATTGTCTAAAGTGACAACAGTGCTGGTAAAAGTCAGCACTAACGTAGGACATCACATTTAGCATTTGCTGCGGCTTCCCTGGTGGCTCAGTGATAAGGAACCCGCCTGACAATGCAGCAGATATTTAGCATTTACCTTAAAACAGCTGGGCAAAAACAGCCAGATATGAAAACGTGTTACTCATCATTTATGTGCTGGATTGAGGGGGAAACCTTGAAACGTCACAATTTTTTGTTGACTTGAAATTTTCAAATACAATGTCTTAACACATTTTTGTGTTCCACGGGTCTCATAGTGACTTTTATCAGGATCGGAAACTGTGCTCTTTTCCTTACAAAACTTTTGACGGGATCTTTGTACAAATATGGGCCCAAATAGCCTGGCTTTTCTCTGTCAACTTTTCTTGGGAAGAGGAAACCAAACCCCAGAAACGCTGTGCGAGTACTTCTGGGGACACGCCAAGGCCAGATGATAGGCACAGCTCGAGAGACAGCGGGCAGGGGACACTCACAGTCCGGGCAGCAGCCATTGAAGGCCATCCGGCAGATGCCGCAGTTCTCGTCGTTGGCTACCCAGAGCCAAGTGGCCACGCCGTTCCAGCATTTGATCTTCACCTTCATGGCGCGAGGAGCCTGCGAGGAGGGAAGAGACCACCCGGCTGTGCTTGAGTCTGCAGAGCTACGACTCCTGGAAGCCAAAGAAGGGGTGTCGCCCGAGGGTCGAGCGTAGACAACAGTGGCCGCCGAAAGGCAGTAAGAGCTGTCTGCAAGGGGACTGGGGCGGGGGCCGGGTCCTCGGGAAGACCGGGAGGACCGGTGCTGGTCCTTGGCCAACACCGCACTTCTGCCTCGGCGTCCGCAGAAGGGCTCGTCGGCTTTCTTTAACAACCGCAGAAACGCGCCGTGCGCTACTTCCGAAAAGGCTGACGGGGCTGAGAGATGGAGACCCAAGCCCGCTCCCTACGAGGCCACCCCGGAAACAACCCTGGCGCGGGCCGCACGGGCCGCACTCACTCCCGCCGCTGGACTAGGGTGCGGGTTCCTGGTGCGGTGGGGGAGGGGCAAGGGAGAGGCGCCACGCTCGGCCACGCCCCCAACGGCCGCGCCCCCGCCGATCTAATCGCGCGCCGCACCACCCGCCTTCAGTTGGCAGCGCCGGCCCCGCGCGGGAAGGTATATAAACGCCTGTGGCCGCGGCTCGGCACTTCTCAGAGGCGCCCGCCGAGCTCCTTGGTTCAGCGCGCACGCGCGACCTCGCCCCCTGAGACGCCGAAGGCCCGCAGCCAATCCGCGGTCGCTCTGAGGACGCGGCACCGGAAAACCCGCGAGCGGCGCTGGAAGTGACGCGCCGACGTGCTGACGCGCGGGCTCGAGCCGAGGCCGATTCCGCGCCCGCCATGGCCGACAAAATGGATATGTCTTTGGACGACATCATTAAGCTGAACCGGAGCCAGCGAGGCGGCCGCGGCGGGGGCAGGGGCCGCGGCCGGGCCGGCTCCCAGGGTGGCCGCGGCGGCGGAGCCCAGGCCGCCGCGCGAGTGAACCGAGGCGGCGGACCCATTCGGAATCGGCCGGCCATCGCCCGCGGCGCGGCGGGCGGCGGCGGCAGGAACCGGCCGGCGCCCTACAGCAGGGTGAGTGTGGAGACCGGGTGGCGGGCCGCGGCGAGGGAGCGAACCGGCAGGGCGGCGCACGGGCGACCGGCGGGCCGTCCGGGCGGCCGACCGTCTGACCGACTGGGCCGGGGGGCGCGGGCGCCTGCCGGTTCGGCGGGCGGGAAGGTCGCTCGCCTGCCGGGCACCAAGGCGGAGACCCTGGCGGCCTTTGTCTTAACAGGGCGCCCGGCCTCACGGCGCTGGGGGCTGAGGGGCCGTTGGCGCGGCCGCCCCGGTGGCGGGAAGTTGGTTGAAGGGAACCGAGAAGTTGCGGGACGTGTGGTCGTGGCGGCCGGGTACGGCCTGAGGCGGGCGAGAAGCGGGGGCTGCGGGTCTCTCTCAGCGCCTGCCTCCCCGCCGAGATGGGGGGAGGCTCTTGCTGTGGCCGTGAGGGCGAGGGCGAGCCCTGGAGTGAGACTCACAGACCTTTTTCTGTTCTTGTGTTTTCTTTTCCCTCAGCCGAAACAACTTCCTGACAAATGGCAGCATGACCTTTTCGATAGCGGTTTTGGGGGTGGTGCCGGCGTGGAGACCGGTGGGAAACTGCTGGTGTCAAATCTGGATTTTGGAGTGTCCGACGCTGATATTCAGGTAAGGGACTGGAGTTTCTTGGTGGGCGGGTCACTCCGCACGGAATCGGTTGTGGCGTTTGGGACTTGGCCCTGAATCCCCCACACGCACACCTTGGGACGACAAGCTCTCCCAGGCACCGAAGGGCCAGCCACTGTTCCCTGTGATGGGCTCCAGGAATGCAGAGCAGAGGTTGAGCTAGAGTTGAAAGCCTGACCAATGTGTCAGTTTGTGCTGGAAGACAAGGCCCCAGCTTAGTCTGGGGCACTGCTGTTCTTCCTTGCTAAAACGTGTTTTGTAGATGAAGGCACTCTGCCCAAGCTCTTCTGACAGAAGCTTGGTTGACTGCTCCGATTCTGTTCCTGGAAGAGCTAGGCTACTTGTTTTCTTTACGTTTTGCTTGTTTTAATGGTTTGTTGGGAGGAGAAAGCACTTCCCTTGTAGAACTGACATAGCACAGAGCAGGATGGTACCAGCGCCGCTCTGGCTCCATTTGCCTTAAGCCCTATGTCTTACTTGGAATTTCATCCCCTGTCTTCTCACTTATCCTCACCCCCTGGGTTTTGTTAGTGACATGGTTCTCAAACATCTTTGGTTGAAGCCTCTTTTTTTTTTTTGCCTCTCTTTTTCCTCCCCTTTTTCTTTTTTTCCTTTTCTTTCTTTCTTTTTTTTTTTTTTTTTTGGTTGAACCCTAAAGGCCTTTAAATTTGCTGCCTAAAATGGTTAAGTAATGACATCTTGGGGGTCAGTCCAGGAGATGGCTGGGCAGGGTACTGGGCCTTCCTGGGTTCAATTTCCCAGAGCCCAGCCATTTACTTTGCCTTGGGAGGACAGAGCAAGGCCAGTGAGCACTCACAGTGTCTCAACACTTTTTTTAAGGTGGTTTCTGGCATCCACTGGAAACCGCTTTTGGTGAACTCCACTTCCCGCTGTGTGCCTGCGGCCGGAGTAGCCCCACACTCTGGGTTCCCTCTCCAACTCCCAGCCTGCCTGAGGTCAGGGCAGTTTCCATGGCAGCGCTTGACTTCAGGCTTTGCGGCAGGCTTGAGTAGGAGGAGAGGGAAAGGTGAGCCAGAATCTGCCCTGGGGGAGGGGCTGGGTCAGGGCTCCCAGTCAGAGGGCCCTTGGAGCTGGTCCACAAGTGGATAGAGCCCCTTGCTCTGTGATCTTGGCCTTGGCGGCTGCTTCTTGGCACAGTCCTTGGGTGTGTTGTAAATATTCCTTTGTTGAAGAAGATAGCAACTAAATCTTTGCCCTTCATTGGTGGGCTTTGTGATCCTTCACCTGCATCGTGGTATAGATGTCAGGTTCCCAAGTGGGCAGGAGCCCTCGGGCCCAGCTGCTCCGGGAAATTGCTGTCCCACCTGTCCCATCCCATACCCCAGGTCCCACCGCCACTTCCCTGCCCCACCACATGTATGTCTTCCTCCCAGGGAAATACCCCAAAGCAGTTTACACTTCCATGGAGTGTCCCTGGGCCACCAGAAGAAAAATTGCTTTGCTAACAACTGCTCTTTCTGACTCTCAGGAGCTCTTTGCTGAATTTGGAACTCTGAAGAAGGCGGCTGTGCACTACGACCGATCTGGCCGCAGTTTAGGAACAGCTGACGTGCACTTTGAGCGGAAGGCAGATGCACTAAAAGCTATGAAACAGTACAACGGCGTTCCTTTGGATGGTGCGTTTGGGATTGGACCCAGAAAGGCTGCAGCGCTGTAGCTAGTTTGTGGAGCCAGAGGCTGGCCCCATCCCTGCAAGAGTAGGGTCCCCTCTGCTTGAGGACACCTTGTGTTCGCCCCTTTGTCTCTCTTCCACACTGCCACCTCTCATGCTGCCCCCCACATCTGGACCAACCTCTTGTGAATCCCCATCCAGCAAGCTACGTCCCTCCCCTCCTTCAGCTCCTTCCGGAAGATTCACTTCTGTGAAGCCTTCTCAGAACCACCATAGTACAACTCTTGAGTGCGGGGCTGTAGTCGTAAAGACAAAGGTACCTTTCTGCTCCTGGGCACCCTGGACGCCCGACAGACACCCACCTGCACTGGATGAGAAGGAGCGAGGAGGCGCTGGTGGGGCTGTTCTCCCACCAGCATTTCCAGGCTGTCCTCTCGTCGGGAGCATCAAGATGCAGTGTCCCTTTCCAGTGCTTGCATGGAGGCCAGGGTGCTACCCCTAGCAGGCTTCAGAGTCCTCTAACAGGACCTGGCCCTCTTGTGTTCTCTGCCATAGGCCGCCCCATGAACATTCAGCTCGTCACCTCACAGATTGACACGCAGCGGAGACCTGCACAGAGGTGAGTTCTGGGGCCTCTCAAGTCAGGGCTGGCCTGTGGGGGTGTCTCCTCACGCTGCAGGTCTTCCCAGGCATGTGAGCAAAGTTTCCTTTTCTTGCTAGTGTAAACAGAGGTGGGATGACTAGAAACCGTGGTTCAGGAGGTTTCGGTGGCGGCGGTGGCACCCGGAGAGGCACCCGTGGAGGCAGCCGGGGCAGAGGCAGAGGCACCGGCAGGAGTTCAAAGCAGCAGCTTTCCGCAGAAGAATTAGATGCCCAGCTGGATGCTTATAATGCAAGAGTAAGTCACAGAGGAGGGCGGGGTGAGGGTCAGTCCCAAACCAGCTGGAGGAGGGCCTCATTTTGAGTGAGCACCTCTCTTCCTCTGTTTCAGATGGACACCAGTTAAAAACAGACCAGCAAATCCGTGCATGGACCAGGACCCAGAAGTCTCGTCCGTGCTCCCTGGCGGGAGGGGGTGACAGACTGGGGCTGTGTGGCCAATGATGGATTTGTTTCTTTTATGTTTTAAAATAGGATTTAAGATTCATGTAAAGGTTTCTTTTCCTTTTTTTTTTTTTTTTTTTAATTCTGAAACAGACCTGTTTTGTACTGAGTTATTTTTGGGATAACTTTTACTGGTTGTTGTTGTGGAGAAGGTGGCGTTTTCACCTTTGCCATAATAAAATAGAAATGTGTGTAGAACTGGAACTGTTTAATTCATGCCATTCTCAGGGTCCTGACCTGGGCCAGAATGCTGGTGTGATCTGGTAGGCGGGAGGGACATGGGATCTGAGGAGGAAATGAGGCAGGCTTGCCAGGCACATGGCACCTGGCCTGTGGGTTGGAGTTCTGCAGGAGGATGCTGGCTGCCACGCTGTTCCCACAGATCCAAACCCCTTTTTCTCACCCCCTCATCCCCCCTAGGTGGGAGGATGTGGAGCAGTGGTCCTCCACACGCAGCCACCTGTTCGTTGCCTGTACTGCAAGGTGAGGGGTGGGGCAAGGTGGGGTGCCCTGTGCTTCTGGCCGATTTCAGGTGACTACTGGGTTGAGCTGTTCCTTTCTTTCTCGGGCTCTGGTTCTCAGAAATCTGGGTTTAGTAGTTCTGACTTTACAACGTAATCCCTGCGTGTTTTTCATCTTTTGTGTTATGAAGGAAAGATCACTGTATTCGGTGTTTTCTTAATTATGTACTTGGAGATGTAGCTAGTGGGAGCTGTGGTAGAATCTCATTTGACCCACAGGGAACTGGGGGGACAGGCAGACACTGGTGCCCATCTGGACCCCCTCCTGGGACAGACTAGAGCAGGATGGTCATGTTACTTGCCCAAATGCTAGTGTGACCTGCCACGCAGTTCCTATGGTTCAGGAGGAGCCAAGATCCCTGGGGTGTAGGGTATGGACATCTCTTTGGGCCTCCCCTCCTAGGACATGCCTTTGAGCCACTCAGTTATGCCTACAACCCAGCTAGAGGGAAACTGGGAAATTCTTAAAGAGATGGCCCACCTTACCTGTCTCCTGAGAAACTATGCAGGCCAAGAAGCAACAGAACCAGACATGGAAAAACAGACTGGTTCAAAATTGGGAAAGGAGTACCATCAAGGCTGTATGCTGCCACCCTGCTTATTTAACTTACCTACAGGGTACATCATGCAAAATGCCAGGTTGGATAAATCAAACTGGAATCAAGATTGCTGGGAGAAATATCAACAACCTCAGATATGCAGATAATGCCACTCTAATGTCAAAGCGAAGAGGAACTGAAGTCTCGAGGGTGAAAGAGTGAAAAAAGTTAAAACTCGACGTTCAGAAAACGAAGGTCATGGCATCTGGTTCTATCACTTAATGGTAAACAGAAGGGGAAAAAGTGAAAATAGTAACATTTTATTTTCTTGGGCTCCATAATCACTGCAGATGATGACTGCAGCTCTGATGTTAAAAGACTTTGGAAGAAAAGCTATGATAAACCTGGACAGCTTATTGAAAAGCAGAGAGAGACATCACTTTGATGAATTGGACCATAAAGAAAGCTGAGCCCCAAAGAATTGATGTTTTCAAATTGTGCTGGAGACTTGAGAGTCCCTTGGACAGCAAGATCAAAGCAGTCAATCCTAACAGAAATCAACCCTGAGTATTCACTGGAAGGACTGATGGTGAAGCTGAAGCTCCAGTACCTTGGCCACCTGATGCAAAGAGCCGACTCATTGGAAAAGACCCTGATGCTGGAAAGACAGAAGGCAGGAGGAGAAGGGGATGGTGACAGACTTTTGAGAATAGGGACTATGGGGAGGGGTAAGTATGGGCCAGGAGAGTCACCCCAGCCTTAACAGCAACCAGTGCCTTGGCTCTTCCGGAAGCAGCTGCCATGGCCCGCAGCTCAGATGGCTTCCATGTTTGGGATGAGGCTGGAGTGAGTCACAAGGAAGGAGTGTGATTAAGGGGTGGCCCTGTAACAGTCAGTCACTGCAGAGCCAGCAGCTGCCATTTGAATCATCTGAGCCATGCCAGGCACCGATGGAAAGATGGTTGAGGTGACTCATCCCTACCTCTAGCCCAGTCTTAATGGGAAGGGATCAGTCAGGGCTCAGCTTTAGCTGCAGTTTGGTGAGGGGTGGCTGGTAGAGGTCAGACCATCTGCACAGAGCCAGGTAGCCTGTCTGATGAGGTAGCCTTGAGCTAGGCAGGCACATGCCAGGCAAGGAGACTGCTTTCTGGATGTTGGGTCTGATGTTTGGAGGGAGCGATGACTGGGAATGGGGGGCTTGTGGGGCATGGTAAGGGGTGGCCAAGATGCCACATGGGTGGAGGGTGTCACTAGTGAAGAGAAAGTTATAGGAAGAAAGCAGGCAAAGGACAGGCTGTGCTCAGTGTTGGGTCTAAGAGGCAGAACACCGGATATGCGTAAGCATCCAGATGTGGACCCAGGCAAGTGTTGCTGTCAGCTAGATGTCTGTGAGCTGGAACTTGATGTGTGGACACTGCAGGTAGAGGTAGGGATATAGGGCTGGAGGTGACAGGAGTAGGGAGGGCTGACATATTTGCTGGAAGCATATAGTGGGAAGGTGACCAAGTCAGAAAACCTTGCAGTTCGGCAGGGAGCTGAGAGAAACCTCCCCATCACTTTATTTTTAAAATTATTTTTGGCTGCACTGGGTCTGTTGCTGGGCATGGGCTTTCTCTAATTGCAGCGAGTAGGGGCTACTTTCTAGTTGCAGAGCACGGGCTCCAGAGCACAGGCTCAGTAGTTGTGGCGCACGGGCTTAGTTGCCCCACAGCATGTAGAATTGTCCCTGACCAGGGATTGAACCCCTGTCCCCTGCATTGGCAGGCAGATTCTTAACCACTGGACCACAAGGAAGTCCCCACCACCACCACTTTAATCCTCAATCTCTTTAACTGTGAAATGGGAAACCATGCGTTATCTCAAGGGCTGGAGGGCCATGTGTTTTGCTGTTCACGTGGGGGTGCTCTTGGGAGGAAGCGCTCTTGGGTGGTAAGTGTGCAGGGGCAGTGCTACAAGGCAAACCAGGCTTCTGGTTACCTGAGGGCAGTGCTGGGTATCCCTGCAATGGCCAGCACTTCATCCCTGAAAGTACAGACCGAGTGAGTGAAAGGATGAGATGGACTTGGTGCTTTTGCTCGGTTTCTCCTTCATGTTCGTTTCTCAAATGCTGGATTGCAGTCTCGCAGACCAGGTGGATGGGGCTGTCCCACTTGCAGGCCACTGGAATGTACCCCAGCTCACCTCCACCTTGTGGTCTGAGTGGAAAGTTCAGTGATCAGTCCAGGAGCGGGCACATGCCTCATTTGGACAGTCAGTCAGTCTTGAGGAATCTCGAAGATGTTGAGGAAGCCAGCGCCAGGGAAGAGGGTGGCATGGGCTCCTGGACTCTGACAGGATGCTTGTGTGAAGAGGAGCCACTCAGCTCCAGATGCGTTCTGCTTTGCTTGGTTGAGCAAAGATACACGTGGTTTACAGAGCAACTTGGATAAGGAGGAACAGCCCTGTCCCTTGGTAGGTTGTGTGAAACCCAGCAGCAGTCAGGGTGCCAGAGTCTTGAACAGTTGTCGCACTCAGACGTGGTCTGGAATACCAGAAGAGGAATGTTGCTTTCTGTAAACAACAAGGGTTTTGTTCTTGCTTGCAGGGAGCTAAGGCTCTAATACAGGAAACAAAAATAAGAAATTATGATAACAGTGTAACAACTACAATAGAAATAAGTGAAGCAGGCAGGACATAGAGCATTTTCTGTTCTGGAATGTACATTCCAATGGGGGAAAGACGGGAAAAGTGGAATACAAGATGTCAGGTGGAAACAAGGCTGTGGAGGCAAACAGGGCAGAGGGTGCTCAGGAGTAGGGAAGGGCCTTGCTGCTGAGGTGGGGTTGTGAGCACGTGGATATTCGGAGGGGAGCCTCGCTGGCAGAGAGGAGCAAGTGTAAAGGTCCTAGGGTGAGAACACCCTAGGGCTTGTCCTAGGGGACAAGCCAGAGCCCCACTGTGGCTGGTGGAGAGGGCAGAGGTCATGGGGCCTCTGTGCTGGGCTTCAAAGGAAGGGCATCTACCAGAGGTGCAGCCTGACCTGGGGAGGGGCTGCCAGGACGGAGCATTTAGGGGCTGACATGGGGGACATCCATAGACAATGACTGAAAAGGCAGAGCCATGGAGTGGGCTCCTGTGTTTCTGTTTCAATGAGTGTGGAATGTGGAATACTCTTCAGAACATTGGTTTTTATCCTGAAAAAATAACACAGTACAAACTCTGAGGTAACGATGTATACAGAATAACCTTCCCAGCACTGCCCAAATGAAACTCATTACTGCGGGTTGTTTTCCTTAATAAGAGCTTTATTATCATATAGTTGACATACCATGGAGGTAACCCATTTACAGTAATTTTACTCTCTTCACCAAGTCACAAATTCACCTCCACATTCAAATTCCAGGATATTCTCATCACCCCAAAAAGAAACCCACTAGCCATCATGCCCCTGTTCCCGTTCCTCAGCCTTCACGTGTCCACTTTCTGTGGATTTGCCTATTCTGGACATTTCATACAGATGGATTTATACAATCTGTGACCTCAGTGTCTGGCTTCTTTACTCAGCACAGTGTCTTTGAGGTTCATTCTTGTTATAGCCTGTGTCAGTATCCAGTCCAAATGAAACCCTTGTTACTGCAAATAATCCTGTGGTGGATAGTTCACATTTTGTTTTGTCTGTTCATCAATTCATGGGCATTTGAGTTGTATCTACTTTTTGGCTATTGAAATCATGCTGCTGTGAGCATCGAGGTACACATTTTTATGTGGAGATAGTTTTCAGTGGTTTGGGAGTAGAACTGCTGGATCATAAAGCAACTAAGTTTGCTTCCCTGATAACTCAGTTGATAAAGAATCAGCCTGCAGCGCAGAAGACCCCGGTTTGAACTTCCCTAATCATTTCTATTAACATCAGCCTACTTCTCCACTTAACTGGGAATGTTCTTAAGTGTCAGTTTGTAATTTTGATAGTTTAGTCGCTCAGTGTCCGACACTTTGCAACCCCATGGACTATTAGCACTCCAGGCCTCCATGTCCATCACGAACTCCTGGAGTTCACTCAAACTCATGCCCATTGAGTTGGTGATGCCATCTAACCATCTCATCCTCGGTCGTCCCCTTCTCCTCCCACCTTCAGTCTTTCCCAGCATCAGGATATTTTCAAATGAGTCAGTTCTTCACATCAGGTGGCCAAAGTATTGGAGTTTCAGCTTCAGCATCAGTCCTTCCAATGAATATTTAGGACTGATTTCCTTTAAGACGGACTGATTGGATCTCCTTGCAGTCCAAGGGACTCTCAAGAGTCTTCTCCAACACCACAGTTCAAAAGCATCAATTCTTCGGTGCCCAGCTTTCTTTATAGTCCAACTTTTACATCTATACATGACCACTGGAAAAACCATAGCTTTGACAAGATGGACCTTTGTTGGCAAAGTAGTATCTCTGCTTTTTAATATGCTATCTAGGTTGGTCATAACTTTCCTTCCAAGGAGTTTTAATTTCATGGCTGCAGTCATCATATGCAGTTATTTTGGAGCCCCAAAAAACAAAGTCTGTCACTGTTTCCACTGTTTCCCCATCTATTTGCCATCTATTTGCCATGAAGTGATGGAGCCAGATGCCATGATCTTCATTTTCTGAATGTTGAGCTTGAAGCCGACTTTTTCACTCTCCTCTTTCACTTTCATCAAGAGGCTCTTCAGTTCTTCACT
This sequence comes from Capra hircus, assembly GCF_001704415.2. Taxonomy (NCBI): domain Eukaryota; kingdom Metazoa; phylum Chordata; class Mammalia; order Artiodactyla; family Bovidae; genus Capra; species Capra hircus. Next base: position 50,382,711 of record NC_030826.1, read on the forward strand.
TTCTGCCATAAGGGTGATGTTATCTGCGTATCTGAGGCTATTGATATTTCTCCCGGCAGTTTTGATTCCAGCTTGTGCTTCATCCAGTTCATTTCTCATGACGTGCTCTGCATATAAGTTAAATAAGCAGGGTGACAATATAGTCAGATGTATAGAAAAGAAGTGATAACGAAGAATTCCTGGATTGTCACCCAGACCACCAGATGGAACCCTGCTCCTTGTCATTCTCTGTTTCTTCTGAACTGATAGAGAGTAAGTTGCAGCGTGGTGCCACTCTACCCCTAAATCCTTCCACATGTGTGTCTTTAAAAACAAAGGCATCATCTTCCATAATCAGACGTGAACACTATAACAATACCATTATCTGAACCATATCCTTATTCAAGTTTAGCCAGCTGTCCTAATAGGCTATGTTGTAAATGCTTTTCCCTGGCTACATGGGAAAGGAATGTCTGGACCACTGCCTTGAGCTAAGGATGTCTGGTCAGCTGCAACTGGTAGTGCTTTTAGCCTTTAAATGTCTTTCATGACCTTGGCACTTTGTGAAGGTCAGTCCCATTGGGGATTGTCTTGCTTCGTTAGGATTAGACCAAGGTTACCTACTCCAAGCAAAAATATCACTGAAAGGGTTTCCCATGGGGTACAGCATGGTGGGCTGTCTCTCTCATTACCCATCTTATAACCTTGCTCGCATGATTCAGTGGGAGCTGCCAGCTTTCTCCATAAAGAAGGCAGAGTTATCCTTCTCTCCTTTGTAATCTATAAATTTTTTTGAGAACTTTGAGACCAAGTGAATACTTATATATATATATGTATACATATATATGTATATATAAAGACTTTCTGGCCCCAGAAGAGGCTCCAGGCTCACCTTCTATTCCCTGGCTCCTTTCGTGGAGACTAGTATTTAACAACCAAGATCTGGGTGTTGGGTGTGCTCATTGCTACTGGGTTGTTGTTGCTTCTGGGCCCTCTCAGGACAAAGCTAGGAAATATATATACTAATTCATGCATATATATCAATATTTATCTCTGTTTTTAGCTGTATGTGTGCATTTTTAAAAAAAACATGAGTTTTTACTGTTCTCTGATTCCAACTCAATTCCATGGGATTCATTCTCATCTCCCCTTATTTGTAAATTCTTTCCCTGGCAATAAGAAACCTGGCTCTCATTATCAACATGATATTTGCTTAAATGATGTCAGTCCTTTAAGTATCCACCTAGTCTGATTTTAGAACTGCTAATATACACCCCTGTTAGAAGCATTTACTAACTCGTGTACAGTATTGGGTTCATCCATGTGTTGAGCCGTAGAGTACTGATTTCCAGGGAAAGTACCAGTTTCCAAAGTTGTTTAGCTAGCCCTTCTCTTCTACCCCCTTCAGAGTAATTTGTACTACAATTAGTTTCTTTTGCTACACTTTGTATTCTATTGTGCCTTTCCTACATATCCTGATTTTTTTTTGTAATTTACATTTATTACTTGTTATGGAATTACATAGGACTGTGTAATTTTCATAAAAGTTTATATGGTTTACATTAATTACCTGTCATTATTAATGAGTCATTCTGGAATCAACTGACCATTTAGGGGAAAGTGGCACTAATGGTAAAGAACCCACCTGCCAACGCAAGAGATATAAGAGATGTAGGTTCGATCCCTGTGTCAGGAAGATACCATGGCTGCTGCTGCTGCTGCTAAGTCGCTTCAGTCGTGTCCGACTCTTAGCGACCCCATGGACTGCAGCCCACCAGGCTCCTCCGTCCATGGGATTTTCCAGGCTAGAGTGCTGGAGTGGGGTGCCATTACCTTCTCCAAGATACCATGGAGGAAATGGTAACTCATTCCAGTATTCTTGCCTGAAGAATCCCATGGACAAAAGAGCCTGGTGGGCTACAGTCCATGAGGTTGCACTGAGTCAGACACGACTGAAGTGATTTAGCATGTATGCAGCAATAAATAATATACATCAATAAAGATTTAATGTGAAAATAAGCCATCAGAGTACTGGGAGATAATCTCATTAGTTTAAAATATCATCTTGTCTAAGTTATGCTAGGGTTAATTTTTATGTTATCTGTGCAGGTTGTAGAAACAAATTATACAATGTTTTAGCATGTTAACTAACTATAAATTAGTATCTATATAAAAGTCACCATGAGCATTCCAGTTTTTTAAATGTACAAATCCATCATTAACAAGCCATTCAAATTACCATTAGTGTTTTCATAAAATTAATATTTTTTTATTTTTTTGTTCAAATAAATAAACATCCAAGAGTCCATAATGATACTTTAAAAAAATCTACTGTTCACCTCTGGGGATTACTTGGGCACTAATTCATTCTAAAAATTGGCCAATAAAAGGAAAGAAACAAATATTTTTTTCTATACAAACTGTAGTTTGAAGGGATTAAGTAGCTGATGACTGGAGGTTTTTTAAAAAGAATTCCAGCTAAGGGACTTCCCTGGTCGTCCAGTGGCTAACACTCTGGGCTCCCAAAGCACGGAGCCTGCCTGGGTTCATCTCTGGTCAGGGACATAGATCCCATGTACTGGAACTAAAGATTCTGCAGGACACAATGAAGATTGAAGGTCCCATGTGTTGCAGCTAAGACTGGGCGCAATCAAATAAATAAATATGAAAAAAAATCCAGCTAAGAAACACAAAAGTGTTAGAAAAAAAAAAATCACCATTTTGTGATGCCTAATAAAATGACACGTGTTGGGAAGAGTCCTCAGCTGCTAATGTGAAGATAGACAATAGTGGGCCAGGCAGTCCCAGAAGCCTACCATACCTCACTGCAGATAGGACCAGCAGAGTGTCCCCTGAGATGAAGCACTGGGAAGCCCACAGCACTTCCTCAAACTGACCTGGAGCTCAAATCCCCTGAGATGTAAGGGGAACAGAAGACACACCATACTACATCACACCCGAGGATTCACCTGGCAAATCCACAAGTGCCCACGGGAACTTCTCACCACGGGTATCCTGGCTTCCTCCCCACTGAAGTGCCACAAGCATAGAAAAGGAATCAAAAGTGAATGTGGTATAATAACTATATAAATTGATCTTTGTCCTTTGTTCCTAAATCCTTTGAGATTTCCTGAGTGATAGGATCATCTTTTGTTTTTCATAGCAAGGCCTTTTCAATTTATGTTAATGAATGACTCTTGGTGGGCCCCTATGCAGTTTTAGGGTGGGTGCTGGTCACCAGAGAGATGTAGGTTTGGAACTCTCAGCCCCACCCCCTACCCTCTGACCTCTGCAGAGGGGAGAGGGGATGGAGATTGAGTTAATCACCAGTGGCCAATGATTTAATCAATCATGCCTTGTACTGAAAAACCTCTAAACCACGGCGATTAAAGAGCTTCCAACATCATGCTGGGAGGATGGTGCACCTGGAGGCAGCACAGAAACACCAGCAACGTCCCCACCCCATGCCTTGTCCTAAGCATCCCCTCCCTTTGGCTGTTCCTGAGTTGTATCATTTATAATAAATGGATACTTGGAAGTAAACGTTTTCCTGAGTTCTGAGTTGTTTATTGAACCTGAGGAAGCAGTGAAGGGAACCTTTGAATTTGTAGTCTGCTGGCAAAAAATGTGGGTAACTCATGATTGGTGCCTGGAGCTGGGGCAGTCTTTGGAGTGAACTCTCAGCCTGCAGGGTCACTCCAGTTAGCAGTCAGAATCTCACTGATGTGTGGCTTCAGACAGGTATGAGAATAAGCCTGTCAGTGGCACATCATCCAACTGTGTAGTGCGGCCTCCATCTGGATCCTGATGTGAATAAACCAACTGAAATGAGAGGGTTGTTTTTGTTTTTCCTTCTTAAGGTATTTTATTAAGTATAGTTGGTTTACAATGTTGTGTTAATTTCTGCTAAACAGCAAAATGATTCTGCTTTATATATGTATTGTTGTTGTGCCACAGGGCTTGTAGAATCTTAGTTCCCTGATCAAGGATTGAACCTGGGCCCTCAGCAGTGAAACTGCAGTCTTGGGGGGCACAGTGGTAAAGAATCTGCCTGCTGATGCAGGAGACAGACACCAAAGACGTGGGTTCGATCCCTAGGTTGGGAAGATTCCCTGGAGTAGGAAATGGCAACCCACTCCAGTATTCTTGCCTGGAAAAATTCCATGGACAGAAGAGCCTGGCAGGCTACAGTCCATGGGGTTGCAAAGAACTGGATGTGACTGAGCAACTGAACATGCACAACCACTGGACTGCCAGGGATTTTCCTATATATTCTTTTTCATATTCTTTTCCATTATGGTTTATTATAGAATATCAAATATACTTCCTTGTATATTCGATATACAGAATGCTATTTACCCATTTTATCTATAGTAGTTTGCATCTGTGAATCCCAAACTCCCAATCAACCCTCCTCGACTCCCCTGAGACAAGAGCTTTGAGATAGAAAAACTGAACATGACCTATTAGATAATATTAGGAAAGCATTGTTAATTTTGTAAGCAAGTTAATGATACTGTTATGTTAAAAATAACATAAAAATTTCCCAGTGGTCCAGTGGTTAGGATTCCATGCTAATGCAGGGGTGTGGGTTCCATCCCTGGTAGGGGAACTAAGATCCTACATGCCACACAATGCACCAAAAAAAAAAAAAAAAGGCTTAGGAACAAAT